>NC_137974.1:4514573-5114573 GCF_963924665.1 Micromys minutus
GTATGTGTTGGTAGAAGGGTCTGGGGGGAGTTGAAGGAAAGGTATGTGAAATGGATAGCACCTAAGACAGTACCCACAAGTTGTTTATTTATTTATTTGTCTGTCTATCTATCTATCTATCTATCTATCTATCTATCATCTATCTCTTTATAAAAAGCACATCTGCTAAGCTGGTGAACCACACTTGTGGATTTAGGGTCCACTCCTGCCACACAGATCATGACCTTAACACTGATGAAGAACACATAAAATCTGTTCATGCTCACAGAGAACCTTCCAGACACAGCTGCTGCCATGGTCTCAGGGAAAGTGTCAACCAATTAAACCCTGAAGGTGTTATCAATGAAAAATGGCTCAGCTGAAGGTCAGCAGTTCCTGTGGTTTTGTTCCTGACACTTTGTCAACTCCCCTTAGAAGCCTATGACATACTCTTAGCAAATTATCAAGGACTCCTAAGGTCTCTATGTATGTGGGTGACATGTGTTCATATTTACCATATGAAAAACTAAAGGTAATAATTCTTTAATATCTATGAATTCTTTAAAACTTACTAAGTATTGCATATTAAAATAATGTGTTGTTTTTATGAAAATGTATTTATCAAATCAAGAGAACCAGTGGAAAAATGACACTTTTCTGCTTTGTGATCCTTCTTAATGTTTGGTTAAGTAGGGGAGGAGAGAGAGAGAGAGAGAGAGAGAGAGAGAGAGAGAGAGAGAGAGAGAGAGAGAGAGAGAGAGAGAGAGAGAGGAGAGAGAGAGAGAGGCAGAGAGAGAGAGAGAGAGAGAGAGAGAGAGAGAGAGATGGACTTTCAAATCAAGTGTAAATGCACTTTGGTTTAAGTGCCAAAGAAAATTCCCGCCTCACAGAGACATGTAACAAAAAGAAGGCAGATTTTAATAGCATTTGAGACGGCCATACCTCAACAATTGGTGGTTCTTAATGCTTAGCTGCAGCGAGGAATCTAAAACCATTACATCAAAGTCCATTAGTCTTTGTGCGATTTGAATTCTGTAACACCATGCACTGGTCTTTTGGCCCATCCCAGCAAATCAATGAAGTGTTGACACTTCCATTATGCAATGACAAAACGACAACAGCCATCCCCATCACCACCAGGTTCCCGCCAGCTACGCCTCGAGGCACTCACTGTAAAGCTGCCAGAACCTTCCAAATTTCAAACTCTCACACGTAAAGCGCAAATCTTATCTCCCACCATAAACACCACCCTGGGTTTCTCATTTTTGAGAATATGTGTGTGCAATATTTAAGCCTGAATCCCAGAGCCTGTCTGTCAGTCATTCTTTCTAAGAAATGTGTCACTTTGCAGGGGAGGGCGCAGGGGATGAAGGGAAGCAGCCGGCTGGCTCCAGACTCAAAATTCACAAAAGGGCCTTTCCTCAAGAGCCTGCGGTGATTCATCCAAAATGTAAATATCTGCTCACTAAACATGCTTAACTAGTTGGGAGAACATGAAGACAGATGTGCCGGTGAAGGACAACGAATAGTTACAGGTTACCGTCGCCGTGCTCGGTTAGGGAGAATTCAGCAAGCTCCTGCAGCTCCACCCACCCAAGTGCCAACTGCATGAAGGGTGGTCTAACCTCAAGGTCCATGTGAGCAGGTGTCAGGACTCCACTGAGAAAACTGCCCCCAGCAGAAGAACCACCATTACTGTTCTTAGGGACCAGGGTTTCTTGTAGTCCCTGCAGCTCAGTAGCCACACAAAGGACTTGTCTCAAGTACAAAACCATGTAGTAAGCATCCCTTGATGACAGGTCCATGTTTCTGGTTCAAACCTTATCTGGGTTACCAGTGGTTCGAAACTGACCACAGCAGCTATTGTTAGATTCCAGAGTAAAATAACCTCAGTTACCAATTTCCTTTTTTCTTAAAAGCAAAGGCATTTTCCAACTTTCTCTCTCTACATGACTCTTGACCGGCCGCTAGTAAGATGATCGAGCCCTTCCGACTTCAGCAAGCTCCAAATCAAAAAGGGAAGCAAGAGTTCAATTTCTGAGCCACTTACTGAGATTTCCCCCCAAAAAAACCTTGGGTTTTAAAAACTGAGTGGTTTGAATAGGATTGGCACCGGATAGGCTCACAGATTTAAATTCTTGGTCGTTATGGAGTGGTGATGCTTGACAGGGAATAGGAGGTATGGTCTTCTTGGAGGAAGTATGTCACTGGGGGGTAGGCTTTGGTGTTCCAAATTCTCAAGCCAGGCCCAGTGTTTCTCTCTCCTTTCCTCTCCTCTCCTTCTCTTCTCTTCTCTTCTCTTCTCTTCCCTTCCCTTCCCTTCCCTTCCCTTCCTTTCCCTTTCCTTCCCTTCCCTTCCCTCCCCCCCTTCCTCTCCCTTTTGCCTGCCAATTTAGAGATAGAACTCTCATGTCTACCCGTGTGCCACCATGCTTCCCACATGACAATAATGGACTAAGCTTCTGAAACTGAAAGCCAGCCCCAGTTAAACGTTCTTCTTTATAAGATTTGCTGTAGTGGCCATGGGGTCTCTCCATAGCAACAGAACACTGGCTAAATCGGAGCCTTTCTTTGAGTGTGCTTTGTACTTACCGTGGACTGATTGATAAGCCCAGGATTAGGAAGAGATGCAGAGACCAACAGCAAAGCACATCACACAGGGATGACAATCTGCTTCTTAGAACAGTAACATCCTCCCTCCTGGTACAAGATACACCCAGTGCATTAAGTATTTTTGGATATTTGTACAATCTAGATACTTGTACAGCAAAGGAATTATATTCTACTAATATTAAGAGCTTCAGCATTCCAGTTGTAAAGACAGAAGTTGTGGTGGGAAAATAAACAGCAAGAACTTCATACAGGGCATGTATTGATGAGTGTGTGTGTCTGTGTGGTGCATGCACAAATGTGTGCCAGGCATTCAAAGCCAAAAGAGATATCTCTGGGCTTGAATTACAGGTGACTGTGAGCCATGAGATGCAGGTGCTGGGAACCAAGCTTCAGATCCCTGCAAGAGCAAGTGACCTTGGCGGCTGAGTCTCCTCTCCAGCCCTATATGGAGGTTCTGAAATTGGCCTAGATTCCATCCAGGGCTTTGCTGGCCTGGCTGGCATTCAGGATAGTGTAGTCTGTCCATAAATAAATAAATAAATAAAACAGCATTTACTCACTAACAGACTCCACTAAAAATGTCCAAGCTATATATCAACTAATTATCATAAAGTTCCCATACACCCCCTCAACATGTGAATATTTTTTTTTGAGTTTTTGTGTTTTGTTTTTTTTTTTATTAGTAACTTTCTGCATTGCTGTGGTATGTTTCTTTAACTATAGACTCAACATTAGATCCATTTTATTTACAAAAGCTCATGTTTCCATTCATATTCCATGTTTATGTCATGCAGCGTTTTAGATTCACCAATTTTACAACTCTGAAATCCATGTTTCACCCAACTTACCAAGCTTTAGGCATTCGCTTTGCTTCTGCCTTTTCCAAAATGCCGGTGAGTTTGGAGTCGAGCACTGTGTACCTTTTGAGACCTGTTTCATTGGCCAAGCAATCAGCTCTTTGCAGTTAATGTCCTTACGGCATGTCAGGGAAGCCGAGCTCTCCTCACTTTACCGCTGAGTCATATCCCATTGTGTGGTATGTGTTTGCTGGGCCCTCCATTGAAACACACCTGGGTTTCTTCCAGACGTCAATGACAGTGAACGACCTGCTGTGAACATCTGGATGCTCAGAGTTTTCACCTGATTCAGCGAGCAGTAGGCAAGGTGATTGCTGAGTGTTTATCAAAAGTATGTTTGGTTTGAAGGGACAGATTTCATGTTTTCTTTCACATGTGCAATCTAAATTTAAAGATATATATACATATATATATACATACATACATACATATCCGTATTCATATATGGCATACACTGTATGCACACACGTATCACATATATATCACAGACACACACACACACATGTGGAAAAGGATCTAAACTGATGGGAGAAGGAAAAATGAGGGGGTGATGGCAAACGAAAGTTGAATAACTTCATGCTTCCTTCATGTGGGGAATCTAGATTTAAATGAATATGTAAACCTAAACTTAAACATGAAGGTAGGAAGACAGCTGGGTGAGACAAGGAGACCAATGGGTGGCAAGAGACAATGACTCATGCATGCCCAACACAGTGTCATACCGAACCTCTTGTTGTCTACAAGGATTGTACATTGTTGTGTATAATGAATCTGAAAGGCCTGATAAGGCAGGCTTGCAATCCCAGGCAGAGGCAGGAGGATGAAAATGCTAAGCCCTATCTGGGCTACAGAGTAAGTTTAAGGCTAGCTTGGTCAACATAGTGAAACCTGCCTCAATGATTCTAAAACCTCCAAATACACTAGTGATATGGGTCAATGGGACACTGCTTGCTTAGTGTGCTGAAGACCCTTGGTTCATGCCTGGACAACAGCTCAGACTCTGAAAATAGTGGACACCAGCATGCCTTCGCAGTACAGAAAGGGAAGCTTAGTCTAGGGAAACTGAAGGGAAGAGGCCCAGGTAAGACTGTGAAGAAGATTCCAGAACCCTGAGATCCATGAGATACTATACAAGCAAAACAAGTGAATGAATGAATGATATACTATACAAGCAAAACAAGTGAATGAATGAATGATACCCAGACAAAAGCATTTTAAGACCAAAAAAAAAAAAAAAAACCTCTGAAACTACCACTGAGTTCATTGTGGTTGCCATATACTACTAGGCACAGGGTGTACCCTCTAGTGTGGTTTATATACTTGGTGTGACTTTGTTAGAGAAAACTATTTTTTCCTTTTCAGGTGGTTATCAATTAGGAGACAGCTTCTGGTCAGAAACCCAAAGTGTTGATGGACTTGTTTTTCTGAACGCTCCAGAACCCTGAGATCCATGAGATACTATACAAGCAAAACAAGTGAATGAATGAATGATATACTATACAAGCAAAACAAGTGAATGAATGAATGATACCCAGACAAAAGCATTTTAAGACCAAAAAAAAAAAAAAAAACCTCTGAAACTACCACTGAGTTCATTGTGGTTGCCATACACTACTAGGCACAGGGTGTACCCTCTAGTGTGGTTTATATACTTGGTGTGACTTTGTTAGAGAAAACTATTTTTTTCCTTTTCAGGTGGTTATCAATTAGGAGACAGCTTCTGGTCAGAAACCCAAAGTGTTGATGGACTTGTTTTTCTGAACGCTCCAGGAATGGGTCCATCTTCCTTCTTCAACTTTTAGTAGCTACCTGTGTCCTTCGGGATGTAGCCCTCACCTTGACTTCACAGGACACTACTCCAACCTGTTTCCATTGTCCATCAACTTCTGTCTCAATCCCGTCTCCCACCTAAAAAGACTTCCATGATCAGAACAGACCCATGTGATCATCAGGATAGCCCCCTTGTCTTTTGCACACAAAGATCACATTTACAAGTTCGGGTGCCTTGGATGTGGACATACATGGAGGGAAACCATTACTACTTTACTTAACTAGGTTCAGGCAGATTTGAACCCTCTTCTGTTCTGAGCCTTCTACAGGAGAGAGGCTGCTAAGAAGTGTGAATAGAATTTTCAAATGTGGATAAGACTATATCTCTGCCTACAGAAACACTCACAGCACTGACATTTGACCAAGGCATGAGATGACCAGGATGTGCAGTAAATACAGAATAAATCAAACGAAGGTTCTTAACACTTGAGGGTTATGTCCAACTCTGTCCCCATGGTGGCATGGCTATACTAGAAGAACATTGCAGGTGCCCACTTGTTGCCAGTGTGGCTGCTGTGTCACATGTGTGTCAGTGGGTGGCAGAGAGGAGAAAGGCTATGTCCATGTTTAGTGTTATGACCTATGAACATCTGAATGATGAGTAGCCTAACACTCCCTTACTGGCTACAGCACTCCGGAGAGCAGGCCCTGCATCTTGCCTGGTCAGAAGGGTAGAGCTGTGGAGTCAGGAGTGTACTGATCCTGGGGAACTGGCTGAGGGCATGACAGTAGAAGAACAGGCATGTTGGCCAGCTTGATACCTCTCAGGCCTAGATCCATGGCCAACCCCAACAATGTACTGTTGGAATGTATGGAAGGACCGGCCCTATAGATCAAAAAATATAGAATTGCCATGACACAGGGCAACAACAGGCTATCTGAGGGAAACCCCAGTGAGGTGCTAGCATCAATAGAGTAGCAGAAGCCAGAGACCTCATACCAGACCAATGACTCTTTGAATGAACATTTGTAAGCAAAGGAAGTATGGACAAAGGGGTAATCTGGGGGATACACTGTGATACCCCACAGCTTCCACAATGAGATTTATTTTGCTGTTGGGGGACAGGTTACAAGGATGGAGGGTGGGTATGAAGAGAAGAGATGAGTAGGACTGGGGCGCACGATGTGAAATTCACAAAGAATCAATAAAAAGTTGGGTTGTTGCTGTTTAAAAAGAAAGGCCTTGCAATACTGGAGTTCAGACACCCACTTGGCTTCAACATGAGGACCACAACTTATGTTCTCGGTCTTCCCTGTAGGACAGCTCTGTGCTAGGTGTTTGGGTCTCACAATGAGAGGAATGGTATGACGGTTGGTAGAGCCCAGCTGCTGTAAGAACTCAGCCAGAGGATGCAACTAATGGAGAACAGCATGTGCTGGGTGGGGCAGGGCCATCATGGAGGACCAGGAAACCTGACTCAGCACAAGCCCCTAGATGGGAGAGACCTTTGCTAATCCCAAATGAAGAGGAGGGCACAGCTTTGACTGAGAGAAGCCAGACCTGCAAAGGCTAGAAGGAGCCTGACGTGTCTTACAAACAGAGCAATTCATCCCTTTTGGAGCCTCCTTCCTCCTGGCTCTTAGATCATCCCAACACCTCCCTCCCCTTCCCTGGAGAACTCCTCCTTCCTTACCTTTATTCTTTCCTCTCTCCCCACTTGGATGGAGGCAGGAGATGTTACATTCCGGCACCTCTACTCAAGTCTTAAACCAACAGAGGCTTGGAGGGAGGAGAGAATCGGTTGCAGTGAATATTGTCAGCTCTCAAATGACCCCTGACCATCGTTTCATCTCCAGAAGCTTTTATCTCTCATGCTTACAGCACCTGCCTTCAAAGACCTAAGAGCTCCGCTGCCTTGGATGGCACACAGGGCCCTGTTCTCAGATCCCTGCTTTACAGATGGAAATCGAAGCCAACAGGAGTCTCTGCTCTCCTGAGCAGGTCTCCCAAGAGCTCCACACAGCTCAAAACCACAAACGCTGACTCCAGGCACTGAGCCCCAACGAAGGACCAGAGACATTTAGTCCACAACTTTGTGGTTCCGTGACAGACTCTGGAAATAATAAGGTTCTCCGAGCTGACTGGAGGCCCGGTGCTATGTCATACATGCTCTGTGCCCTGTGGCTAGAAGGGGGAAAGGACAGAAAAGGCACTGCCGTCTTTGAACTTCCTCCTCAGTAAAGTTTCCAGTCGCACTTAAGAGAGCATATCAAATTGCCAGAGTGATGGAAATGGAAAAGAAATCACTATTGTATAATCCAACTGAGCCGGATGCCACTCCATTAATAGCATCTCTTTCATAAACACTGACTTCGGAAATCCACAAAGACCACGCTGACATCAGGGCTCCCTTCTTGCTAATCATGAGTCTGTAACCAGACAAAAGCAAAAGCATACAGCACCTAACTTTAGCGTCAAGCCTAGGTGCAGGGCCCTCTCTCCCTGGAGGGACCTTAGAGACTGACACTCGACCCAGTGGGGCCCCAGCCCTGAGACCTACTGTACAGTGCATGGAAGTTGGAGCCTGTGTCTGCTGCAAGGTTGGAAAAATCTTGAGGGTAGTGTAATTAAATCATTCCTGCAGTCATGCACTTCCTACGCTCAAACACAAAAGGCCAGTCATGTTGCACAGAATCAGCACTGGAGCATCTGAAGGAGTCCGTAATTCCCGAACATCTCATTTGTATGAATTTATAGCATCAAAATAACCTGAATCGGATAATATGAGAATCTTCAGGAACACTGTGATTCTTTAAACTGTATTTTGCAAATCTAAAAAACATGAATTGGCTTTCAGTCTACGGGCTTGTAATAAACTAAAAGAGAGGATTGGAATATTGACTCACGCATGTGGGCAGCCTAGCAGGTTCCCGCCTTTGGATGACTTCCTACAGAGTTGGCTGCATTCAGTATCATCTTGTGAAGATGGCACTGACTGTGTCTCTCACTGTCATCGGCACAACAGGTGCCACAGAAACGCCAACACCCAATCACTCACCGATGTTTTGTTTTGCTTTGGGGTTCTATTGTTGTCGTTGTTTGTTTTTTTGTTTGGTTTTTTTGGGGGTTTTTTTTGGGTTTTTTTTTTTTTGTTTTGTTTTTGTTTTTTTTTAAGTTGCTCTCTTTGAGCCAGGTACAGCTGGGATCTGAAGACCTGGAAGGTAATAAAAACACGCAGGAAAGTCTCTGTCTTGGGTCTGTATTTTAATATCTTCTAAAGCATCACCAACAGGACACAGAATAACAGGCCACCTGCCTTCCGAGTCTGCCCTAGTAATGGGGGAGGAGAGGTGGAGACAACAGACCATTGTGACGGACCCTTCTGCTGCTTACCATCCTGTGTCAGAGCCTCTCTGCCCTCGGCTTATACTCAGGACCAACCGGGCAGTTTTTCCATTTTTTCTTCCCCCCTCCTCTTCCTCCTCCTCCTTGTCCTCTTTCTCTTCCTTGTCCTCCTTTTACTCCTCCTCTTCCTGTTTCTCCTCCTCCTTCTTCTTCAGAAAAACAACAGGGCCTCATGATTAGGAGGCACAGCAGTTTTAGGAGCAGGCCTTAGGTGCCGAGGTCCTGGTCCAGGCCACAGGACTCATGGAGTCAGAGTGAATCCCGTCACCGAGCTGGGCTACTTGTTTAAGAGTATGAAGATCAAGTCCTTGGAGGAGATCTACTTTTCTCCCTGCCCATTAAGGAGTCTGAGATTATCCACTTTTCCCTGGCGTATCCCTAACGGATGATTTGAAGATCATGGCAGTGCAGAAGCAGGCCTGGGGTGGCCGGTGAACCAGGTTCAAGGCTTTCGTCGCTATTGAGGACTACAGTGGTCACGCTGGCCTTGGTGATCAGTATTCCAAGGAGGTAGCCACTGCCATCCGAGGGGCCATCATCTTGGCCAAGCTTTCCATTGTCCCTGTGTGGAGAGGCTACTGGGGGAACAAGATTGGCGAGCCCCACACCACGCCATGCAAAGTGACAGGCCTCTGCAGCTCTGGGTTGGTACGGCTCACCCCTGTCCCCAGAGGCGCTGGCATTGTCTCTGCTCCTGTGCTGAAGAAGCTACTGATGCTGGTATAGATGACTGCTACACTTCAGCCAGGGGTTGCACTGCCACCCGGGGCTACTTTGCTAAAACCACCTTTGATGACATCTCCAAGCTACCTGACCTCTGCAGAGAGACTGTGTTCACCAAGTCTCCTTATCAAGAATTCACTGACCATCTTGTGAAAACCCACACCAGAGTCTCTGTTCAGAGGACCCAGCTGTGACTACCACATAAGAAAGGGGTTTTGTACAAGAAAAATAAAGTGACTTAAGACTGTTTTAAAAAAAAATAGCATTTTTGGATGTCAGGAAAAGATTCTGGAAAGATCCCTATGTAAAGCTATTGTCCCAGAGAAGAGGAATGCATTTGTGATTTCTGAAAGATTATCCTGTTAGCGATTTGAAACGGAGCAAGGGAATAGGACATTATGACGAGAAAAGCCGTGGGAGCAGCCATCTTGGGGAGCCAGTGCTGGCTGTGGCTTGGGCTATGAAATGGAAATCAGAGGAGGCAGATGTAAGAACTGATTCGTAGCAGTTCTGGCAACAGCTGCGAATGAGTCACATCTGGAGGAGAGCGGAGAGGAGACAATACAAAGGACAACTCCTAGTCCTCCGGTTTATAAATGATGGGATGTTCAGGGAGTCGTGAAGAAGCCAGGGCGGAACACTGAGAAGACAGCAGGCTGCGTGGCTTTGCTTTTACCTAAATAGCTGGTACCCTGGGGACATTTAATTAGAGAGGTCTAGCAGGTGGCATGGGCGGGAGCTCAAAGGTGTGGGTTTGGGGACCACCACGTGGAGATTGTCACTGAAGTGAGCAGGTGGTGGTTTGAGGAAGAAGGGGATAAAGAACAGTGCAGCTTTAAGTAACACCCAAGTTAATGAGATCTGCAGAAAGAAATAGAGAAAGAATAGCTACAAAATCCGAAAGAAATGCGTATTTCAAGGAGGAAGCACTCATCAGCAAAGCTAAGTTGTGATAAAAGCTGTAACAGGAGTGAAGACTGAAATCTCCACGTTGCACACGACGCAGCAACTGTACGGTGTACACTGTGCATAGTATGTTCATAAACACTGACGGATCAACAGTAGATGCTGGGTTGTAGGAGATGGTGTGTTGTCATGGGAAAAACACGTCTTGGATCCACGACTGTCTGGTTGCTAACTGTCATGAAGAGAATTCACAAAGATGAAAGGTGCAGGGGGAAGCTCACCAGGAGAGTGTCAGAACGGAGCCAGCTAGTCTTTGAGAAAGGCTGGAGCTCACCACAGGGAGCCAGGCATAGTGAACATACATGTAATATACATGTCACCACAGGGAGCCAGGTATAGTAAACACACATGTAATATACATGTCACCACAGGGAGCCAGGTATCGTGAACACACATGTAATATACATGTCACCACAGGGAGCCAGGAATAGTGAACACACATGTAATATACATGTCACCACAGGGAGCCAGGCATAGTGAGCACACATGTAATATACATGTCACCACAGGGAGCCAGGCATAGTGAACACACATGTAATATACATGTCACCACAGGGAACCAGGCATAGTGAGCACACATGTAATATACATGTCACCACAGGGAGCCAGGCATAGTGAACACACATGTAATATACATGTCACCACAGGGAGCCAGGCATAGTGAACACACATGTAATATACATGTCACCACAGGGAACCAGGCATAGTGAGCACACATGTAATATACATGTCACCACAGGGAGCCAGGCATAGTGAGCACACATGTAATATACATGTCACCACAGGGAGCCAGGTATAGTAAACACACATGTAATATACATGTCACCACAGGGAGCCATGCACAGTGAGCACACATGTAATATACATGTCACCACAGGGAGCCATGCACAGTGAGCACACATGTCATATACATGTCACCACAGGGAGCCATGCACAGTGAGCACACATGTAATATACATGTCACCACAGGGAGCCATGCACAGTGAGCACACATGTCATATACATGTCACCAGGCACCTGGGAGGGTGAGCAGACCAGTGATCAGGAATACAAAGCAATCCTGGACTACACCCAGGGCCACTTGGGTCTACATGAGACCCATTCTCAAGAACATCCACAAAAACATTGAAATCCAGGTCCCGTTTTCAAGAATATTGAGTATAATAAATCCACAATATAAACAAAATATTAAATGGTGTATCAACTTCAATGAGTCAGACCTGTTCATAGGATAGCAGAGAGTTCGCCCGTGCCCACCCCTCCTCCAAATCTGATTATTAGGCAATGCCTTTGGAGGCTAACTTCTAAAATAATCTCTAATCATGATGTCACAGACCACACACTAACTGGGGACACCTGAAAAAAAAAAAAAAAACTCTGATTATACTTAAAAAATCTGTTTCCTGAAAGTGAAACAAAATGTGTTTTGTAAACTCTAGAGGGGGGAACCCATAAGCTTCTATGAGGCCCTTTCAGAAGTACAAATTCCAAGTGGAATCCAAATAAATTAATTTGGAAAGCCCCTTGAATTCTTTGGACTGGAATTAAACTTGAGAATTATCTTTCAAAGTCTTGCCATGCCGACTACCAATATTTTATGGTGACATTTTTCTAAACAATTTGCGCAAGGGAAGGACAGTGTAATCAAAGACACCAAGTAAGTAATAAGCAAACAGATGTGTTTAAGATAGCATTTTTTTAAGTAACAGCACATTTTTCAGAAGACGAATACAGTAAAGGCCTCAGGTGTCCAACGTTGTTAAGCCATGGCCTTGCCTATAAAATCACATTGATTTGACACGACAACACTTCAAAAATGGCAGCGATGAATATGATCATATCTGGCTCTCTGGAGCTAGTCGGCTGTCTTTGCTGTATTTTTTTTTCCAGTGATGCAAGATCTTTGGCTTTAATTATCTGTTGAGATGGCCATTGGGGCATAGACATTATTCATTCGCAGGGTTGATCCCAGTTCCCCGGGGCTCCAGCTATAGACACAAGGACTGTTTTCTTATCTGTCCCTTTCTTTCTCTTCCCCTTTTCTTCTTTTACTTGAGAGAAATTATGTATGTCTGCATGTGTGTATCTGGGAATGTTTGCTGTGGGGTGAGGGTGGGGTTGAAGAAGAGGGCTTTGGGTGCCCTGAGCTGGAGTTTCAGATGGTTGTGAGCCGCCTGAGTGCTGGGAAATGAACTGGGTCTTCTGGAACTGCAGCAGTCACCTCTAACAGCCGAGCCACCATTTCTCAGGCCCATCTTCCCATTTCTTAAAATCACCTATAACCTTCCTTCATCCCTTCCCATTCGGATACAGCATAATTCACTCCATAAAACCAGAAATACAGAAAATTAGTAAATAGTCACCATAGCTGTCCTCATGGGTTAGTTTTAAACTATTCAGCGAGCAGCAGCAGAATTAGTAGATAAAACCTGTGTTCCACTTTCTGTACTTAATGTAACAACTGCGTTTTTTTCTTCCAGATAAGCATTTTAAGTACAATGTGCCATTTCCATCAAGGGCATTCTCTTTACTAAGCATGTCTCCTTGCAGTTCCTGTGCGAGTGGCTTCTAGTTTCTCTACACCATCTGGAAGCTGAATGCAGAACTTTGAATCAGACGCCCCTGCTACCCACCTTGCAAACCATTCGTGAAAAATGAAGCTTACACTGAAGGCATTGTGTAATAGCACGGATGCATGCACTGCAGAATTTAACAACACCCCCTAAGTGCAAACGTGTTGAGGTGTTTATTTCAAGGCCAGGGGTGTGGCACACACCTTGAATCCCAGCGTGCAGGAGGCAACAGAAGCAGGTGGATCTCTGAGTTCCAGGCCAACCTGTTCTACTTAGTGAGTCCCAGGCTAGCCAAGGCTACTTGACCCTGTTTTTAAAAGACAAGAAAGGATTTTTGCAACTCTGTTTATATGCTCCAAAGGCAGGATGCCCATGGCAGCGGATGGGTTTAATATACCTACTGTGCTGCTTTTTAAAAGGTCGACACAGATCCACTAAGATACATTACAATATGACCCCATGTGCACAGGAGTGCACACACACCCTGCAGACACGGGGGCAGGAAGTCATATCCTTGCATATGCCTTAGAAACAGCACTTGCTTCTTGAACGATATACAAGAAGCAGTGGAGTGACCGCCTCAGGTTGGCAGGCATTGGGGTCGGAGGTTCATTTATTGTCCACCCCGGGTAACTAACGGAGAAATGTGGTTCTCGTTACCGATTTACCATATATACACGCACCCCTTTCAAAATCACTGCGAATGAGTTTAGTTCCTTTAGTTTATAGGACGCAAAACAGCAATGTTAGGTATTTACTACCTTAGGCTTACGATTGCTGTGATGAAACTCCGTGTCCAAAGCAACCTAGGAGGAGAGCAAGGATTAGGTTTATGGGAGGTCAAGACAGGAGCTCAAACAGGATAGGAATTGGAGGCTGATGCAGGGGCCATGGATACTTGCTGCTTTCTCCTGGGCGGGGCCCTCCCCACAGTGGGCGGGGCCCTCCCCCATCAATCACTAATTGAGAAAATCTATTTGCCTACAGCCTGGTCTTAGGGAGGTATTTTCTGAAGTGAGGCTCGAACCTATCTGGTGACTTCAGCTTTTGTCAAGCTGGTATAAAACCAGCCAGCACACTGTTTAATCTGCTCCGAGACAAGGAGTTTGTAGATGTATAATCCCATTTAACTCCTACAATCATTCTGCAAGGTTGGCAACTATTCTGTTCATTCTTTTGATAAAGTAGCATAGTAGGCATGTGCCTAAGGGTACTCTGGAAAACAACAGAGCTGAGACCTCAACGTGATGATTGACTCCAGTCTGCATTCTTAAATACTTAGGCAAAAATAAAGGCATGAAGCTATTTATAAAGTCTAAGTAGACTTCAGGGGGAAGGGGAAAGATCCACACAGACAAGCAATGCTAAGGCACACTTTCCATATCTTCTGCCCCAAACAGTAGCACAGTACAGTGCTGATTAACGGCTACACAGGTAAGGACTGGTGCCGGATATGTTGGTGTTTGTAGAGTACTCTTTTCAGGAAAGAACTATTTCTATCTGTGTGTATGTGTGTGACTAGAGCTGCCATGTGTATTCAGATGTACACAGAGGCCAGAGGAGGCATGAGACCCTCTGCGGCTCGAGTGCCAGGCCATTGTGAACTGCCACACATGGGTTCTGGGATCTGAACCAAGGTCCTTTGGAAGAGCAGCAGGTGCTCTTAACCTCTGAGACCTTTCCCCATGCCTTCAATGTACTCCGGCATGGTTCACCTGGAATAACTAGAAAAGCTGCTTCTCTACCATTAAAAGCTTCTCCTGCATCCACCTCACACACACTCCATTGCTATTTCCAATCCCCTGGGTCCACTTGAGATCTCCGAGGACAAACACCGCCCCACCTCACTCCTGACTCTGTTACGTCCAACGTGCTCACCCAGTTGCACGCCCCTCAGTCTTAACCACAAACATCTTTCAAAGCACGACCAAATTCCACCTCCCAGAACTTTCCCAGTCATCTAAACGAAGGCTCATCTCTCCCTCTCCAACAGAGATATCTTTAATAATCTCTCACTGAAAACTCCAAAATGCCAACGAGATGTAGATTATGAATGTATCTCTAAGATCTGGTTATTATCTGACAGCTACTCTACTCACTATAGCAACACAATGGAGGTAGTCTAGCTGTCCATCAACACATGGATGGGTAATTAAAACTCAGTATCTATATAAAACAGAATATAACTCAGCTCTAAAGAAAAATGAAATCACAAAAACGACAGGAAAATGATGGACTTAGAATATATAATATCAAGTAGGGTCATACAGCCTCGGGAGATAAGAACCATGTGCTCTCCCTCGGAGCCTGCAGATCACAGCCTGTGGCGGTTTGACTGAGAAATGGCCCCAATAGGCTCATATGTTTAAATGTCCTCCAGTTGACAGAACTGTCTGGGAGAAGGACTAGGAGGAGGTATGCTCTTGTTGAAGGACCTGTGTCCCTGCGGTGGGTCTCAAAAGCCCATGTCAGCTCCAGTTTAACTCTCAGCTCCAGTACCATGCGCCATGTTCCCACCATGACAGTCACTAACACACCCCCTGAAACTGTAAGTAAGCGCCCGGTAAAATGCTTTCTTTCATGAGTTGCTTTGATCATGGTGTCTCTTCACAGCCAAAGAAAAGTAGCAAAGACATAGCCAATTGTGTGTGTGTGTGTGTGTGTGTGTGTCTGTACTAGTGTGTGTGTGTCTGTACAAATGTAAGTGTGTACACAGTAGGACATACAGCATATAGTAAGGAGAACACAAAAGGGTAAGTGTGAGCTGAGGGAAGATAGAATGTGTAAACACAGGACCCACATCACAGAGGGTTTACAGCTGTTTTTCCAACTCTGTCACTGATTGATTATATGTGTGTGTTAGTGTGTGTGCTTGGGTGTGAATGTATGTGTGAGTGTAATATGAATGTATGAGAATGTATATGTGAACGTATGAGAATGTGGGTATGTATGTGTATATGAGTGTGTGAGTGTGTATGGATGTGTGTAAGAGTGTATGTGAATGTGAATGTATGTGTGTGTGTCTGTGAGTGTGTGTGTGTGTGTTGGATATGTACAACAAATGTAATGAGTGGTCAAAATGTAGACACCAAAATAATACTCTAGGGTCTCAGAATAGCTACTTTAATGGTTTAAAATTTCACTGAGTCTATTTGGTGACTACGTTAATCTTGCTATATGATGTTTTTTTATTTGAAAGTTCTTTAAAATAAGGTGAATTTTACTTGAAGGGGAGGAGGAAGGAGAAGCATCTCCCTTGTAGTGTGGGTCTCAGAAGAGGAAGAGCAACGTCTTTATGATTTAGATCATCACCCTTGCCTGTGTGGTACTCACTGTATCTCAGTCACTGTCTAACAACCACTTGAAAGGAATGGAACTCTGCACATAAGGCACCAAGGACAGGGCCTGGGAGGCTCGAGATGGTGATGTAAGCACCCTGGCTGGGCTTAGGCTACTGGTGTGAGCACCCTGGCTGGGCTTAGGCCACTGGTGTGAGCACCCTGGCTGGGCTTAGGCCACTGGTGTGAGCACCCTGGCTGGGCTTAGGCCACTGGTGTGAGCACCCTGGCTGGGCTTATGCCACTGGTGTGAGCACCCTGGCTGGGCTTAGGCTACTGGTGTGAGAAACTTGGCTGGGTGGCCTCGGGTTGTTAGTTTGGGAAAGCTGGTTGATCATGCAGAATTGGTGGTCTTTGCTAATATCAGGGTATGAGGCAGAAGCACACAATCCTCACACCGAAAGCTGTCTGCTGCCGAAAGGATGTGATTTTTATGAAGGAAGAGGTAATGAATGCCTGTATTTTCTGCCGTGGTGATGCCTGTGTCATGCTAGGGTGTAGCGATCGCCTATCTCGCTGGCAAGAAAGATGTGCCACAACAGGATCCTTCTACAGGCGTTTATTGCGGGTTTGATTGCAGTTGTGAAAGACCCTGAGCCCAGAAACCAGCCCTTCTTATATATGCTTAGGAGGACTGTGTCGCCACCTGATTGGTGCATTCTGTGCACCCTAATTAGCATACTCGTAGTCAGCATGAGTCAGCAAAACAGGCATGTGTGCATGTGCACTTAGGTTGTTTATCTCAAAACTGGTCACCCTCCCTTCAGACTGGGCGCCATCTTGTAATGGCGAATGCGGTGGCTTCCCACACTAGGAGCCTCCCAAACTAGACAGACTAGGCATCCCCGAGCTGCAGGAGAGCTGGTAATGACAAAGGGTAAGTTCGCCTACAGCCTCACCCTCACATACGTGCTGTGTGTGTTGAGGGTGCAGAGATAACTACATAATCAGCATCTGAATTTTGTTATCGGCACGAGGGGGTTGTGTTTGTAATGTTTTGTGGGGCTTGGGGTGAGGGGCAAGGATGGAGATTGGTTTGGGGGCCATGGCTCTGAAGCACACTAAGGATCTGGACTCAACAGAGTGTCTGTCCTTAGGCAAGAAATGCCCTTGCTGGATGTAGGACATGGAAGGACAGACAGAAGGGGAAGTTGGAGAAGGGCCAGAGGAAGAGGGACTCTGGGAAGGCCGGTAGCTTGTCTCTGAGAAATGGATCTCTTAAGGGGCCGGGAAGGAGTCCCCACCCCATCCTGTGGCCCCTGGATGTTTCCAACTAACCCTTAAGGAGCAGGGACCCTTCTGGGAAAGGGCTAGATGACACTTAGGTGCTTACAGCCACTGCTAGGAAGGCTCACTCGTGACTGTGTGAAGCAGTTTTTCCTGGAGAAAACCTGCAGGCCATGAAGATGCATCCCACATGGCCTCTGTGAACGTGGGTAGAAGAAATTCGTGAGGAATTATGGTCCAGTCATGCTGAGCCTCCCAGAGGAAGGGAGTAAAGGTAACTACAAGGTCAGAGCTGGTTGGCCAGGAGCCTAGAGCCCCTATGAGAAAGGGACAGGAAAGTACCTCCTGGGGGGGGGGAGGGGCAGGCCTACAGAGGAATTGGCAAGGAAAAATGTAAGCTGAGTAGTGAGGTCACAAAAGACACCCAGGAGAGACAGGAGAGGGTACAACTCCAGGGCCTGTACTTACAATCCTGGAGGTTCAAATTCAGAGGAGTAAAGATCTCTCTCAACTCTTCATCCATTTTACCGCAGCTCTGCTAAAGTCTGGTTGCTCTGTCTTATTTACCCAGCCAGGCTTCCGGATTATTCTACACTTTTAGAAGCTTTATGAGCGTGGAGGGAGAAATCACTTGTGTGAAGATTCCATACAGACAGATAAGAACATGGGTTATCAGCATTGCTCTGGCAGGGTCCAGGGAGTTTGCAACACAGATTACGTTAGATGCGGTTCTGTTCCCTTCAGGAACAAAATGACAAATCCTTCCCAGGTGGCAGCAAGAAAATTAAAAGTACAGCCGATCTGTACTCTTGTCTCAAATGAAAAGACATTACAAAATTACAACTTACATTTCATATGAATTTCTGCCATGAATCCAAGCCGATTGGCAGCCGTGGAAAAGCCCAATGAGCCAATTCAGCACCCTAGCCCCTGACAAAAATAACAATTCCCACAGGCATGCTAAGATGACCCATGCTTCCAGAATACCAGAGTGTGCCAAGAACCATACCTAGGGGTCAGCTGCTGTTGACATGCAGAAAGTTCCTGCCTCTCTCTAGGAGTAGGAGAGAGGATGTGACCCTGGAGAGGTGTCAGTCATTAAGAAGAGAAAGACTAATCAAACCAACAATGTGACCCAGGAGTCTCCATTGCATAACAGCAGCTGAGCCTGGGCCGTAGGGCCAGCCATTCAGTGCTTTAAGAATGTCTGAAAAGCAAAGTGCTGTGCACCTGGTTGAAACTCTGCCAGATGTCTTCTGAAAGGTGAGCAGCTGTTAGGCTGTGGCAGACAAGCCAAAGCAAATGTGGGACCAAGGAGGAGCCAAGATATGCAACAACTTTTACCTTCTTGCTGTGGGGGATGGGGTGCATTTTCAGCACCATCTAAAGTGATCAATAGGAGACAGTGGTGAGCCAGCTGTGAGCCAGCTTGTGGTCCCCAATTCGCCACCCCTGCCCCAGCTTGCTCCAGGGAACCAGTAACCCTGCATCAGGCTATTCCCAGCCGGACTACATGGTGTGAGAAACTCGAAATCAGACCACCCACCACCAGGAACAGCAGTGAGCCAGCAGTGAGCCAGCAGTGATCCAGGGACACAAGACTGACAACAAGATGGCAAGAGGAAAGGGAAAGAACGTACCCCAGAGAAACCAAAACAACCTGGCAACACCAGTACCCAATTCTCCAATCACAGCAAACAGTTGAATGCCAAACACACCAGAAAAAGAAGACAGACCTAAAATCATGCCTCAAGACGATGATAGAAATTCTTAAACAAGAACGGGAGGAAAAGCATAAAGAATTAGAAGCTTTTAAAGAGGAAACAAGAAAAACACTCAAAGAACTCAAAAAACTAGAGGAAAACAGAACCAAAGAGATGAAGGAATGGAAAAAGGAATTTAAGACAGAAATTGACAAAGTAAATAAAACACTAAAAGAGATAACCCTAGAGGTAGAACACCTAAAAAAGAAATCAGGAGACACAGATGCAAGCATTTCCAATAGACTACAAGAGATGGAAGAGAGAATCTCAGGGGCCAAAGACAATATTGAAAACATAGACAAAACAGTCAGAGAAGATGCAAAAACCAAAAAGCTCCTAACCCAAAATGTCCAGGAGATCCAGGACACAATGAGAAGACCAAACCTAAGGATAATAGGAATAGAAGAGGGTAAAGAATATCAACTAAGAGGCACAGTAAATATCTTCAACAAAATCACAGAAGAAAACGTCCCTACCCTTAAGAATAAGATGGCCATGAGCATAAAACAAGCCTACCAAACTCCAAATAGATTGGATCAGAAAAGAAATTCCTCCCGACACATAATAGTCAAAACGCCAAGTGCCCAAAGCAAAGAACAAATATTAAAAGCAGTAAGGGAAAAAGGCCATGTAACATATAAAGGCAGACCAATCAGAACACAGCCGATTTCTCAACAGAGACTATGAAAGCTAGAAGAGCCTAGACAGAGATCATGCAGACCCTAAGAGAGCACAGTTGCCAGCCAAAGCTGCTATACCCAGCAAAACTCTCAGTCACCATATATGGAGAGACTAAGATATTCCAAGAAAAAACTAAATTTACACAATATCTGACAACAAACCCAACACTACAACGAATTATAGGTGGAAAACCGATTACAATGAGGGGAACTACATCCTAATAAAAAAAGGAAAGCTCCTAAGCAAGAAAACCAAAAGAAGAAAGACATACAGGCACAATTCAACCTCCAAAAGCAAAAATAGCAGGAAACAGCAACCACTATTCCTTGATATCTGTTAACATAAATGGACTCAATTCCCCAATAAAAGACATAGGCTATCAGACTGGATACATAAACAAAACCCAGCAATATGTTGCATACAAGAAACTCATCTCAGAGACAAAGACAGACACTATCTCAGAGTAGAAGGGTGGGAAAAAATCTTCAAAGCAAATGGCCCCAAGAAGCAAGCTGGAGTGGCCATTCTAATATCGAATAAAGTAGATTTTCAACCAAAAGTTATCAAAAAACATAAGGAAGGACACTTTTTACTCATTACAGGGGAAATTTGTCAGGAGGAACTTTCAATACTTAACATATATGCTCCAAATACAAAAGCACCGATATTCATAAAAGAAACCCTACTAAAGCTCAAAAAATACATTGTGCCCCACACAATAATAGTGGGAGACCACAATACCCCACTGTCACCAATGGACAGATCAGGGAAACAAAACCTGAACAAGGATACTGTAAAACTAGCAGAGGTTATAAACCAACTGGAATTAATAGATATCTACAGAACATATCATCCTAAAAAAAAAAAGAATACACCTTCTTCTCAGCACCTCATGGCACCTTCTCAAAAACTGACCACATAATTGGTCACAAAACGAGCCTCAATAGATATAAGAAGATTGAAATACTCCCATGCATCCTCTCACATCATCATGGTCTAAGGCTGGTCTTTAACAACAACAAAGACAACAAAAGGCCCACATACACATGGAAACTAAACACACTTTATTAAATGATAGCAGGGTCAAAGAAGAAATACAGAAAGAAATTAATAATTTTCTAGAATTCAGTGAGAACGAAAACACAACATACCCAAACCTATGGGATTCAATGAAAGCAGTACTGAGAGAAAAACTCATAGCTCTGAGTGTTTCCAAAAAGAAACTGGAGAGAGCAAACATCAGCAATTTGACAGCACAGCTGAAAGCTCTAGAACAAAAGAAAACAGATACACCCAAGAGGAGTAGACAGCAAGAAATAATCAAAATTAGGGCAGAAATAGACCAAATAGAAACAAAAAGAACCATTGAAAGAATCAACAAAACCAAGAGCTGGTTCTTTGAGAAAATAAACCCTTAGCCAAACTAACTAGAGGGCAAAGAGAGAGTACCCAAATTAACAAAATCAGAAAGGAAAGTGGACAAATAACAACTGAAACTGAGGAAATTCAAGAAATCATCAGATCAAACTACAAAGGCCTATACTCAACAAAGCTGGGAAGTCTGGAGGAAATGGAAGAATTCCTAGACAGATACAAGGTACTAAAGTTAAATCAGGACCAGTTAAACAATCTAAATAATCCCATAATACCTAAAAAAAAATAGAGACAGTCATCAAAAGCATCCCAACCAAAAAAAAAAAAAAAGCCCAGGTCCAGATAGGTTTAGTGCAGAATTTTATCAGACATTTATTGACGACATAATATCAATACTCTCCAAACTATTCCACAAAATAGAATCAGATGGAAAACTACCTAACTCATTTTTTGAGGCTACAATAACCCTCATTCTTAAACCACACAGAGACCCTACAAGGAAAGAGAACCTCAGACCAATCTCACTTATGAACATTGATGCAAAAATACTCAACAAAATCCTTGCAAACCGAATCCAAGAACACATCAAAATGATAATTCACCATGATTAAGTAGGCTTCATCCCTGACATGCAGAGATGGTTTAACATACAGAAATCCAGTAATGTAATTCACCATATAAACAAACTCAAAGAAAAAGACCACGAGGTCATCTCACTAGATGCTGAGAAAGCATTTGACAAAATTAAACACCGCTTCATGTTAAAAGTCTTGGAAAGAACAGGAATTCAAGGCCCATACCTAAACATAATAAAAGCAATATACATCAAACCAACAGCCAACATTAAACTTAATGGTGGGAAACTTGAAGCAATTCCACTAAAATGAAAGACTCGACAAGGCTGCCCACTCTCCCCCTACCTATTCAACGTAGTACTGGAAGTCCTGGGTGAAGCAATAAGAGAGCAAAAGAAAATCAAAGGGATACAAATTGGAAAGGAAGAAGTAAAAACATCACTATTTGCAGATGACATTATAGTATACTTAAGTGACCCCACAAATTACACCAGAGAACTTCTACAGCTGATAAACAAGTTCAGTAAAGTGGCCAGATATAAAATTAACTCGAACAAATCAGTAGCCTTCCTATATTCAAAGGACAAACATGTGGAGAAAGAAATTAGGGAAAAGATACCCTTAACAATAGTACAAAAACTATGAAATACCTTGGTGTGACTCTAACTAAGCAAGTGAAGAACCTGTATGACAAGAACCTCAAAACTCTAAAGAAGGAAATCGAGGAAGACCTCAGAAAATGGAAAGATCTCCCATGTTCATGGATTGGAAGGATCAACATTGTAAAAATGGCCATCTTACCAAAAGCAATCTACAGATTCAATGCAATCCCCAGCAAAATTCCAACCCAGTTCTTCACCGAGTTGGAAAGAGCAATGTGCAATTTTATTTAAAATAACAAAAGACCTAGAATAGCAAAATCCATCCTCAACAACAAGAAAACATCTGCAGGAATCACTATCCCTGACCTCAAGCTATATTACAAGGCAATTGTGCTGAAAACTGCATGGTACTGGTACAGAAATAGACACATAGATCAATGGAATAGAACAGAAAATCCAGAAATGAGCCTTCACATATATGGTCACCTGATTTTTGACAAAGGAGCTGTAAACATTCAATGGAAAAAGGATAGCCTATTCAACAAATGGTGTTGGTCCAACTGGCATTCAGCATGCAAAAGAATGAAAATAGACCCTTTCTTATCTCCTTGTACAAAGCTCAAGAGCAAGTGGATCAAAGATCTCCACATTAAACCAAGTACACTGAAACTATTGGATGAGAAAGTCGGCTAGAACTCATAGGCACAGGAGAAAATTTTCTAAACAGAACACCAATAGCTTGAGCTCTAAGGTCAAAGATTGACAAATGGGACTTATTGAGATTGCAAAGTTTCGGTAAGGCTAAGGACACTGTCCAGAAAATAAAACGGCAGCCAACAGAGTGGGAAAAGTTCTTTACCAACCCCACATCAGATAGAGGCCTAATATCCAAAGTATACAAAGAACTCAAAAAGCAAGATACCAGAAACAAACAACCCTATTAAAAAATGGGGTACAGACTTAAACAAAAAGTTCTCAATCAAGAAATATCAAATGGCTGAGAAACATCTAAGGAAGTGCTCAACATCCTTAGCCATCAGGGAAATGCAAATAAAAACAATCCTGAGATTCCACCTCACACCAGTCAGATTGACCAAGATCCAAAACTCAGATGACAATAGATGCTGGTGAGGATGTGGAGAAAGAGGAACACTTCTCCACTGCTGGTGGGGTTGTAAACTGATACAACCACTCTGGAAATCTGTCTGGCAGTTCCTCAGAAAAATGGACATAGTACTACCATAGAAGACCCAGTTATTCCACTTCTGGGCATTTACCCCAGAGATGCTCCAACATACAACTAGGATACATGCACCACAATGTTCATTGCAGCTCTATTTATAATAGCCAGAAGCTGGAAAGAACCCAGATGTCCTTCAGTAGATGAATGGATACAAAAATTGTGGTACATTTACACAATGGAGTACTACTCATCTATCAGAAACAATGGCTTTATGAAATTCTTAAGAAAATGGATGCATCTACAGAATATCATCCTGAGATAACCCAGTCACAAAAGAACAGACATAATATGCAGTCACTGATAATGGGATACTAACCCCAGAAAGCTCTGAACACCCCAGAAACAACCCACAGACTGTGTGAAGTTCAAGAAAAAAGAAAAAAAAGAATATATTTTAATTAAAATAGAACTGTATCACATCCCCCTTTCCTTCCTACAGCCCCTCCCAGTTTCTCTCCTATCTCCTCAAATTAATAATCACTTTTCCTATATTATGGTTACATATATACATATGTGTATGTATATGTACCCACAAATACTTAATTACAACCTTATAAAAAATGTGTTTGTATACTTTTATGCAAAAATGCTTAAAAATCTGTACATTTATCTTTGTTTTTTAAAATAAAGTTTAAAAAAATAAATAAAGTGATCACGAAGTGTTCAAAATGGCTTCTGAGTATACCTTGATGAGTCACTGTCAACACTGCATGCAAGAGTTGCAGGATATTTGGTCACACTGTGAACCCTGAGATTGTGTTATTTACTGGGGGAAAAAAACCTGTTTCCAGTTGTGATGTGACTCAGCCTTTGGCACACACCTTTAATCCCTCTGGCTGCAATGCAGACATGCCCTTAGCATACACCTTTGACCTCAAGCAATAAGGATAAAATTAGTTTGTAGAGGAAGTAAAAGACCCCCAAATTGGGGAAGCCCCTCACTCAAGTACCGGGAGAACTTGAACCCAAGAACTCACGGAGAGCCAATCTTGATGCAATCAGGCAAGAGGTTTATTTGCAGAGCTCTGGGGACGACACATATCTCACACAGGAGATAGAGGAGTCGACCCCAAACTCAATGGGGAGAAGTATTTATAGAGAAAAATCACATAAGCAGTTATCAACAGGCACATAGCAATCTTATTGGTTCATTCAAATTGGCACACTCTGTCTATTTTGGACATGGTTCCACTCTGGGCCACCCTGTTTTGGGGCACACTGACCTCCATACTTGTTTTTTTCAGGACTGTGGAGTCAGACTTTATCGAGACCAGGTGGTCTGCAGTTTTTGTTCTCAGCCTTGAGACTTACTTGTCTTCAAGGGAGGGTTAGTGGAGCCAACTTAAAATTTTAACTCTTTCAGAAGCACCCATGTTTGAAAGTGGTGTCTAATTGAGTGGCAGAAAAGGTGATGAACCAGAGTAAGATTTGATGGAACAGGATCTGCCCAACTCTCAAGCGAACACAGAGCTCCCTAAGAGAGTACAATGTGGAGAGGAGGAGGAAAAAGGAGGCGGTTTTGCCAGGAGAGTTTTACAGAGACAGATTGCTGAGAGAGAACAAGCTAGACACAGGTGAAGACAGAGCGAGCCAGAGAATGAGAAGGAGCCAGAAGTTTAGAACAGATTGCCAGAGTTAGTGTGAAGCCAAACAGAGCAATTCAGGAGAAACTGGGAGAAGCCAAATTGAATCAGTCAGCTGGGAGAGGAGTTTGAGACAGAACAGCTGAGTTGAATCTGCCAGTCAGAGCTCAGAAAGAACTAGAAAGAATGAGCTAATTCAGCAGTAAGTCTCAGAGGCTGAAAACATTCTAAGCCTATATTAGATTGTACAAAGACTAGAAGCTTCCAGGCATAGGCCTAGGATAGCAGACAGAATCGGTAGTCTCAGCGATGACAGTTACCTCAGGAGAATAAAAGTTACTTTTACATGCATGTGCTATGAGTAGGTGACAGGTAGACATAAGAAGTATTCATCTATGTACAAACCTACATGGACACACAGACACAGACACACTCGACACCCTATGCAAACACACAGTCTCATAATCTAGACCCTCCTACAACCTGGCCTCCCCCTTATCTATCTCAACCTTGCTGAATAGTCGATCCACAACCCCAATCCATAGCTAGCCATCACCCTGTTATACCTAAATCTTTCCTTTGTAGGTGAAAGAAGTCATTAGAAAGGCCTGGGGCGGGGGAGCTTCAGTGGTCCAGTGTCTGCTTTGAATGGGACTAGATTAGCCCAGAATAACTACGGTCTACTGCTACGTCAGTGATACATCCGTGACCACAGCCCTGGTGTCTAGGAAACCATTTCCTGATGATTCTTGAGCCTTCCCTCTTTTCTTAAAATGATATTTTAAAAACAGTACTTGAGGTCTGAAAGACTGTTCATCATGTAAAGCATTGTTTCAGCCTGAGTTTAATCCCCAGAAACCACATAAAGGTAGGGGAGAGCCCATTACACAAAGCTGTCCTCTGGTCCCCACATATGGTCCATGGTACACACACACACACACACACACACACACACACACACCTCTAAGTTTTTAATTGATAAAAATCATATATATCTTTGGTATGAAACATGTTTCAAAATATATACATACTTGGAATGCCTAAGTCAGCTAATTAACATATGCATTAGATCCTAGTTTTTTTTATTGGATGGTGTGTTGCTGGCAAGTCAACATGTTATATAATAGATCTATTGAACTTTGTATTGACCTGATTTGACCTGAACACCCCCACCTCTTAGCAGATATGACCAAGTAGACTGTCTAGTTTTGATTCTCATCTTGTCACAGTCTAGAGCCACCTGAAAGGAAAGTTTCTTCTGAGGAATTGCTTCAATCAGATTGATTTGTGATTTGTAAGCATGTATGCTTGGGATTGTCTTGATAATCAATTATTATTGGATGACCCAGGTCACTGTGATTCTGAGGTGTATAAAACCAGAAATTGAGCCACAGAATGAATAGTGTTCCCCAGGGTTCCACCCTCCAGGTTTCTGCTCTAAATTTCCTCAAGGGTGGATTGCGACCTGGAAATATAAATCAAATAAAGGTGAAACACACCTTTAGTCCCAGAACACAGGAAGATGAGTAAGGGGGACCTCTGAGTTTGAGGACAACCTGGTTTATAAAGCAAGTTCCAAGAGAGCCAGAACTTCACAAAGAAACCCTGTCTCAAAAAACAAACAATACTAACAATAATGGTGATGATGGTAATGAAGAAAATGAGAAGGAGAAGAGAAAGAACATAAAGAAGAGGAGGAGGAAGGAGAAGGAGGAGAAGGAGGAAAGGAGAGTAAGAGGAAGAAGAAGAGGAGGAGGAGGAAGAGGAAGAGGAAGAAGAGGAAGAGGAAGAAAGAAGAAGAAGAAGAAGAAGAAGAAGAAGAAGAAGAAGAAGAAGAAGAAGAAGAAGAAGAAGAAGAATATGATGATGAGGAGGAAGAGGAGGAAGAAGAGAAAGAAAAAAAAGAAGAGGAGGAGTAGGAGGAGGAAGAAGAAGAAAAGAAAAAGAGGAAGAAGAGGAAGAGGAAGGAGAAGGAGAATTCGTTATCAACAACTAAACCCTTTCCTCACAAGGTTTTTGGTCTGAGTTTTATCACAGAAACAGGAAGAGAAAGAACTAGAATAGTAAGTAAACTGAGAATTTCCAGAAACATGCAAATTCTTCAATAAAATCAAACACTAATTCTTGTCACTAGCAAATGCAGACCATTTGGAAAATTTCAGGCTGTACTAATTGAAAATGACAAACTGTGAATTTTAGCACATGATAAAGTTTGTTAAAATGTGTATTTCTGGAGTGTCTTATTGCAGGATGAGCCAGAAATGCCCCTGGAACCCTAAGAATGAGGTGACAAAGAAACATCAGCATAGGAAACCTAGAAGACATCATCAGTCAACAGACTTTAACATCTGAGCTGAGAGCAGGCTGTGAAGCAAGAAACCTCAGTAAATGTTGGAGAAAATGAGCATAAGCAAACAGATGAATATAACCAGATCTCTCTTTCTCTCTCTGTCACCAACTACAGAAATCAACTCAAACAGATGAAAGGTGTACGTGTAAGCCCCAAATGCATGAAACCACTAGAAGAAAACATTTTAAAATGTTTCAGGACACCAAAACAGAAAAGGAGGTTTTGGACAAGACCTCTTAAAGCAGTGGTTCTCAACCTGTGGGTCATGACCCCTTTGGGGATCAAACGGCTCTTTCTCCAGTGTCACCTAAGACCATCAGAAAGCACAGATATTTACACTACACTTCATAACAGAAGCAAAACTACAATTATGAAGTAGCGATGAAATAACTTTATGGTTGGAGGTCATCAGGCTGTGAGGAGCTGTATTAAAGGGTCACAGCCTTAGGAAGGCTAAGAAACCCTGGTGTGAAGCGAGGTGTGAAGCCTGGGAAGTGAATCCAGCAATGCACAAGTGTGCCAAACTGGAGACCTGGGTAGAGGGCAACAGTCACCAGAGTGAAGAGACAGCACACACAATGAGCTAAAAGTTTTACAAACTGCAGCAGACATTTCAAGACTACATGAGGAACTCAAAAGGCGCAGTGACCACAAAACCATTAAACTGGTTCTTAAATGGGTAAGTCTTAAGTAGACATTTTTTTAGAAAGAAAACATACAAAATGGTTACGACAACATGTTCAATATCGTGAATCATCAGGAAGACACAAACAAAACCCACAATGAGGTGTCACTGCCGGGGGCTGGAGAGGAAAGGAACTGTCTCCATAGTGCTGGTGGGAATTACCTTCATGGGCATCTTTGTAAACAGCATGGGAACTCCTCAGTCATCAACCAGTCAGTCAGTAGGAATCCCACTCCGGCATGCACAAGAAATCGCATGTTGAAGAAACACCTGTTTCTGAATCTATGCAGTGCCACCAGAAAGAGCTGAGACATGCAGACAACCTAAACTGCCATGCAGTGACAAAGGACTAATAAAAATGAAGGTCACACATACACACACACACACACATACACCACACACACACCACACACACATACACACACATACACACCACACACACACACACACACACACCACATACACACACCACACACACACCACACACACACACCACATACACACCACACACACACACCACACACATACACACACACCACACACACATACACACACACCACACACACACATACAAACATACACACCACACACACATACACACACACACCACACACACATACACACCACACACACTCACACCACACACACACACCACACACATACACACACACCACACACACATACACACACACCACACACACACATACAAACATACACACCACACACACACACATTTACACACACACCACACACACATACACACACTCACACACACACATACATACACTCACACACATGTACACACACATACACTCACACACACATACATACACCACACACACACTCACACACACACACATACACATACCACACACATACACACTCTCACACATACACACATATACATACACACATGCTATCACACACACACTCACACACACATACACACACACACAAGAGATTGCAATGCTGTCGTTGACTATAACAGGCACAGAACTGTAGCCCACCACTATGAAAAGAAGCCAGCCAGATACAGAGAGCCAACTATCACATGATCCCGCTCATGTGTGGAACCTATAATAAGTTCTCAAATTTGGAATTAAATGGTGACTTCCAGAGTCTGGAGTTCATCTTCGCAGAGGATATGGAGTGAGAAGCCGCACTGGGCTGTGGCTTGGTGCAGTGTCCTCAGAGAAGTTTGTACTGTGTCTCAAAAGACTCGAAGAAAAGACTTTGAATGTTTTTACCATAAAAAGCGATAGATGTTTGAGGATGCAGATATAGATACCGATTAAAATTCCACACAATGCTTCCATGTATGGAAACACTCCATAGAGCCGTGTTATTACACAGTGTTTGTGGGATTATGAATGGTTTAAAATGAAGTTGAGGGTTGGTGAGAGAGTTCAGCCAGTAAAGGTGCTCTCAGTCAATCGAGTAAAACCTCTCTAAGCCATGAGCTGAAATAATCTTTCCTCCCTAAATGTGTTTCATAACCACACAAATGCAATATAGTGCCTTACACACCTCAGAGTACACACCTCAGAGTTCGAGTGAAAAACACCACGGGGGGGAGGGGCTGGAAAATGCTCTGTGCTTTCTTTGCAACTTTCCTGTAAACCTAAAGTGTCTCTGAAATTCAGTTCTCTGGAGTGAATGGAGATTCCCATTGTCCCACTAGAGGCTAGAAGTCCGTGAGCCTTGTACGGGCTTCAGCACGCCTGAAGGGGGAAGAGCTAAGCGGGAGGACTCACTGGGTTGCATGCATAGTCTCTTAAAAGGCTACAATCCGAGATCACCTGCTCAACCGTAGAAGAAACTGGTCAATCCGAGGTCTTTCCCATATTTCTTCACCTTGGAGTGCTAGGAGCCCCAGAGACAAAGCTCACTTCCTTTTCCTTCCTTGGTCAATAAATACTATTCTCCATGCTGAGCCACTGTTGTATCGTCCCGTGGATATTCAGCACAGACTGCAATTCCTTCTGTTTCAACAATCCCTAGGATGCTTCACACCCACATAGAATAAACTCTGAACGGTGATGATGCCTGCAGACTGCTCTGTGGACCACCCCCTCCCCCAGCTCTGCAGGCCCACAAAGAATAACTCAGAAAAGAATAAATGGTCTTGCTTTCCAGCAGCCTTCAAACGGAGCCTCATGGTACGGGGACAAAAGCTATTCGTTCACCAGAAAAGGAGCGGCAGAGGGAGGCCGAGTGCACATCTTCAAAGTTTGATTCCACTGAGAATAGATGTGCTTGGTCTAATGGGGTTCCCAAAAGCCACAAGAGATTTATTTTATATCTGATTGATTGGAATGTAATTTGAGCTAAAGAGATGGTCTTTGACAAGATGATGATGATGATGATGATGATTATTATTATTATTATTTACTACTACTACTCCACATAGCTCACTCAGCCGGTTTTCTTGCAGAACCCAGGATCACCAGCAGGGTACCCCCATACACACTGATCACCAGTTAAGAAAACTCCTTACATCTAGATCTTATGGAGGCTTTTCACGATTGAGGCCCCCTCCTCTCTGATGACTCTAGCTTGTGTCAAGTTGACATAGAACTAGCCAGCATAAGGCTGACGGAATACAACTGTTTCGGGCTGTGGTGATGGTTTGGAGGATACAGTACTCGCTGCCCAAGGCTAGTGACCCGACTTCAGTCCGTCAAGACTTAAAAGCAGAAGGAGAGAAGAGACTCCACAAAGCTGTCCCCTGACTGCCACATGCACTCTGTGACACACATATTCACACATACTAGTGGGGTGGAGGATGCACCCACACATGTGTTTAACTAAACTTGCTGAATTAATGGCTTTTCTGCTACGTTTGATAAGACACCATGAACAAACCAGTCTATAGATTTGATTTCAGCTTATGAATAAGAATCCATCACCATCAGACAGGGTGGCGGGCCTGGGAGATGGAGCAGCAAGCTGAGTGAGAAGTCACTTGCACAAGCACGAAGCACCAGAGAGCACTGAGAATGACAGGAAGCTGAGACTTAGACGCCCACCCTCAGTGACATACTTCCTCCTGCAAGGCCACACCTCCAGAATTTACCCAAACAGCTCTACCAACTAGGGACCAAGTATTTAAATGTTTGAGCCTATGAAGTACATCCCCTTCAAACCATCACACTAGCCCTACTATCTGTCAAAGGTCACACTTTGAGCACAGGCTCTAAACATAAAGACACTGTGTCTTCAAAACCTAGGATATCACTGGGCATGAACATACCTGTAATGTCAGCATGTAAGAGGCTGAAAAGGGAGGACTGCCCTGAGTTCAAGGCCCACTTGGACTATACAGTGAGTTTCAGGAAAGTCTGGACTACATAATGAGATATGGTCTCAAAAGCAAAAATAAAACAATTTAATTAAAAAATAATTAGGCCACCAGCATCCTCTCATTGGTCCCCACAAATAGTGACACAGCCTAGGAACTAATGAGCTCAGCCTGTGAGGTGTGTGTGTGTGTGTGTGTGTGTGTGTGTGTGTGAGAGAGAGAGAGAGAGAGAGAGAGAGAGAGAGAGAGAGAGAGAGTGTGCCTGTGTGTGTGCATGAATGTGTGTGTGCGCTCGAGTTTGCTGTATCCATATCCACTGTCAATGTTTTTATTCCTAATTCTCTCTCTTGCTTCTGAGTTTACATTGTCACGCCCTAACCAACGACTTTGCAACCTAACCAATGCCAGAGAGAATTTACTGTAATTTCTAAGAGGTTAGCAGCCTTTTACAGGGGTCGTGAGCAGGTTTGCGATTGGAAAGCAGTCTATGTTTGGATATTTTTGGTCTGAGGTGAAGAAACAAAAAAAAAATTATTGAAGAAATTCAGCCAAAATCCATATTACTGACCTCAAATGATAAGTTTCCATATAGCAAACAAAATAAAGATGAAGATGAGATAAAGTTTGGTTCCAGACTATTCCACTCCATGAATCATCCCTACCCAGTAACCAGGATATTTCCGTCCACAATACCTCAAAGCAGACTCAGATGCCAATGGAGTAAGCTGTACTTCCCCATTTCTAACGGCACAGAGTTCATCCGAGTTAAGCAATGACCTCATACAGGAAGGGGAAGAAAGCAACCTTTATATCTACGGTGGATATTTCAGATCGTGTATTTTGGGCCTAGGAGACCCAGAGAATCACCAGAGATTTCTCACATCCACGTCAGGGCTGTCGGGAATCAACTGATAATATTCTCAAACTCTGTGCAAGAATAACTCATTACTGAAGCAAGGTATTCCTGATATTGAAAAATATTTCTAAGTAAAAAATCATTAACTAAAACTAATTAACCAGCACAGTTCTCAGCCCCGATAAGCGTAAACATTAGCAGCTGTGAGAATGGGATTACAGGATGTGAAATTGATTATGGAGAAAATCAGAGATTCAGAATTTCGGAGACAAAGTTAGTCTCCTAATTCTGAGCTTGAGACATTTTTCTTTGCACCTGCTGGAAGACTGTCACAGACGTAAAGAAGAAGCTATTTGTGAATATCAATTGTATTTGATATTTGCCTTCTAGCTTTTCATTTTGACATTTTTTTGTCTTTTCTGGGAATGGTAAATGATCCCATCCTTGAGGGGAAAGATGGAACCACAAATGCTGGTCAAAAAGAGAAAAATCCAGTTGCTGCATCCCATGTTCTATTAGACTACAGTTTCTAGATCCTTCCGGGACAAGCGTGTCCAAATAAAATTGCCAGCTTTTGACCTGTCAAAGGACTTTCCAGGATCAGCAACACTAATAATGCCTGCTCTTAACTTCTGAGCATGTGACATTGTACTGTCTGGTGAGGACGCAAAGACGTCTATGCTCCAGGGCAGGAGGACACAGGAAGCCTGTCTCTTATCTCTCAGGAACTTGGCATTACTGCTCTGCCCAATAGAAGTAACATGTGGGTCAGGAGTGCAAACCATAGCTGCCCTTTATAAAGTTTAAGCAGTCATATTTTTAAATGTTTTTCCAATGAAACTAAATTCATGTCTTTTATTTCATCTAAACCATCAATTCAAAGTAGTACTATTTCAATATGAATAAACTATTAAAAATGTTCTTTTTCTTTCTTTTTTTACTTTTTTTCACACTAACGCTGTGGAGTCTATCCGAATTTGATATTTACAGCACTTCTCGGTTAGGACTAGTCACATTTCAGGGAGTCAGCAATCACACACACACACACACACACTCACACACACACATACACACACACACACACTCACTCACACATTCACTCACACACACACTCACACACTCACACACACACTCACACATACACACACTCACACACACACATACACACACACACACTCACTCACACACACATTCACTCACACACACACTCACACACACACTCACACACACACTCAAACATACACACACACTCACACACACACTCACACATACACACACTCATACACACTCACTCACACACACTCACACACACACTCACACATACACACACTCACACATACACACACACAGTCACACACATACACACACACACACACACACACACACACACACACACACACACACACACACGGCTGGTGGCTACCATATTGAACCAGCTATTCTAACTAATCACACAACCTTTAATAGGCAGCTCTCTTTCCTTCACAGTTTTGGAGGTTAGAAATCTAACGCAGTCATGCTGTATTCGCAGGGAAGGCGGGGTGGAGCGCTCCCTTTCCAGACACCCCCTGAATCCATTTTCACCCTTGTTCCAGTTACCAATGGCAGCTGCTCTGGTTCACCCGATGCCTTCCTTGGCCTTCACAGCTGACGTGTCACATCCCCCTCCAACCCTGACTCTGCAACCACACTGCACAAAGGCCAGGGCTGGTTCAGGCTCTTCCAATTTAAGGTGATCCACTGAACTCTCACAGATAGTTCAGGTTAAACGCCCCATAGTAGGGCCCTTAACTCCATGACGTTGAAAGCACAGGATAAGAAGTTCAAGACCAGTCTCATCTACAGTCAGCTGGAGGCCAACCTGGGCTACACAGTGCTCCATCTCAAGAAAAATAAATGAACATAGGGTATAGTAGTGCATACCTTTAATCCCAGAACTCAGGGAGCAGGGTTTGAGGCCATCCAGCTCTATAAAATGAGTTCCAGGTCAGCCAGAGACACAGAAAAATCCTATCTCAAAAAACCAAAAATGAATGAATGAATGAATCTTTACCATGTAAGGTAGCAGATTCAAAGATTCCAGGGTTATATATTTGGGCATATTAAAGGCAAATATTATTTTGCCAACTACAAATAATGTTCTGTTTGTTCTTATTTGCAGTATAAAGAAATGGCTGGTGAGACAGCTCAGTGGGTAAAGATATTTGACACCAAGTCTGATGACCTGAGTTCAAACCCCAGGTCCCACATAGGAGGAGGGAACAATTATTGCAAGTTGTCCTTTGACTTCCACATACTTGTACACACCGACTATTAAAAATGTAATAAAATAATAAAAATATAACCGATAAAATCAAGAACTGAAATGGGGGAACCCGCGGAGCTACATAGATAGGAACTGCCCTGTTCTCTTCAGCTTGGCTAGGAAGAGCAAAGACTCCCTACTTTAAGAAATAATCATATTCATGAAGTTTTAACTACATCCCAGTATACATTTGTCCCTTCCTGCATGCTACTGACCAGTCAAACAAAACTTAATATCTTCTAGAGCCCAGCATGTACCAAGCCTGTAACACATGAGCACTGGTCAGAGGAACAAGGACGGAGGCAACAGTGAGAGGATTCCTTTATTATGACTTTATGTTGAATCCTTTTACCACATTGGAAGCGCATGAAGAGTGGATCATCTTTCACAGAACAAAGCCACTAAACCAACAAAATAATCAAGCAAATGTAATAAAAAAATAGATCAATATACAGGTTAGAGCATAGCTCCTGTAAGGATGTAAAAGCTCTGAGACAATGACAGGTTTCCCCCGCACACAGGGATCTACCTTTCATTGCTCCATTATTGCAACCAAAATGAAGACTATAACCTCGACTATGGTTTAAGCTCCTTTCAAAAGCAAAGTCATAAAACCAACGCCTATTAGAAGGAACTCTAGCCTATGAAGCCCCTTCAGAGAGGACGGACGCCAGGGTGCTGTATGCGCCGTGCACTGTGTCCGAGCTCACCGGACCATGCAATAGGGCAGCTCCTACTTCCCCTCTGCACGACGCCTGGCCCACCCCAGTTGACGCTGCTCAGATAAGGTTTTGTGACCAAAGCAACAGCTCCACCCTGAAACTGAAGCTGAACTTGGACAAAGAAAAAGGCTTCCTTTTAGTAACTTAAGAAGGAAAGGCTCCAATTCTGAGTGGGGATGGAAATACACCAGCAAGAAAAGACCTGAAAATACAGGCTAAGTGAGGAACTAGCCGGTTTGAGACAAATGTGGGAGACTAAGAAGGCTCATCTAGCAGGGAACGTCGGTGTGTTGTAAGCCACAGGCTGTGCTGCTGCGCCACCCTGAGGCACACAGGAACACTGCAGCTTCAGCAGCAATTAGCATCCAGGCTGGGGCATGGTTTGCCTGTTCCAAAGACTCCCTCTTAGTACCCTGAAACACTATGTGCTCCAAAGTTGGTGACAAGTACTATCTTGAATAAACCATGACGAAGAAGCTGCAGAGTATTTGTAGGAAGGTAGTGTGTCCACACAGCAGCCAGCCGTTAGCTCTGTGGCCAGTCCAGCCTGGCTAAAGGCAGCTGGGGAGCACTATTGAGAACGGACTGCCAAAATACCACTGTAGCGGGCTACCCAGAGCTCCAACCTCTCAGTTCTGAGTCTCACAATCTAGCCTTGGCCATCAATCAGCACGGCTACTCATGTCCCAAGACCACAGTGGCCAGGGTGGAGCTTTGCCTTCTTGTCCCTAACAAGGACAGCCTCCCTCTCCTGCCATTACTTCCATTCTGGATGAAAACCTCCTCCAATCTTACCTGTTCTGAATGTCAACGTGACACAAGCTAAAGTCATTTAAGAGGAAGGAATCCCAATGTAAAAATACTTGTGTAAGCCTTTTCTTAATTAGTGGTGGATGGGGGAAGGCCCAACTCATTGTGGATGGGGCCATCCCTGGGCGGTACTGGGTTCTAGCCAGCCATGGGACACAAGCCAGTAAGCAGCTTTCCTCCAGTCTCTGCATCAGCTCCTGCCTCCAGGTCACTGCCCTGTTTGAGTTCCTGTCCTGACTTCCTTCAGTGATGAACAGCAATGTGGATGTGTAAGGCAAATAAAACCTTCTCCTCTCTAAGGGGCTTTGGTCAGCAATGATGACCCTAAGATACTACCCACCCCACCACCACTTCTTCCTCCAGCCCATCATCTTTACAGAACTAGCTTTTGTTCCTTCCAACCTCAGAGCTGGCCCAGGTTTGGAGTTCAGGTCTTTATATCAGGTGGATGTGGGGATCCAAAATAAGAATAGGACCTAGAAATTACAGTAGAGGTAACTTTCCAGCCTGCAGAAGAGGACTGGCAGCCGTGTGTACTTTTATGAGGAGGCAATTTAGGGAGTATATTATTTTTAATAGTTTTTAGTTGTGGTTAAACCCCAGCTTTCTTTTTTTACAGAAATTTCAGAATCTATCTAACATACCCATTACTTCTTTATACAAATCTTATTAACATCTTTCAAATTATTTTCCAGGTTTGAGCCAAGTGTGGGATACTTCATCTTGAGTTATTCATCAAAATGACCTGATGACCTCTAACACATCACACTCAACTGTTACTGTTCTTGTTTACCCACCAGAACTTGATGGTAAGAGCCTTTTGCTGAAAACATCATACACTTTGGTCACAGAACACACAGAAATCAAGCTGGTAGTAACCCAGAGGCTTCCTCCCTTCCTTTCTAGCTTCAACAGTATCAGGAAAGTTTTATAGAGGCTGCTGGGGGATAAAAGTCATTAACAGTCCCTCCTGCCTGTGAGCCCAGGCAACTGAATAAAGTCTAGCCTGACAAGTCACTACTGTGGGTGTGTTATAGGGATAAACAAATCACTGAGTGGATTTACAGCCAGCTCCATGGGAGGAAATATATGCTTAGTACTGTAAGTCTAACCAAGAAGCCATGGATGGGGAGCTAACAGATCCCAGAGGTAAACCTATTTATTTTCCTAAATAGACATAGTATCAAGTTGCCTCTGTACTGGCCAGTTTGATGTCAACTTGTTACATGCTGAAGGCATCAGAGAGGGAGAAATGTCTCCATAAGATCCAAATGTAAGGCATTTTTAAAACTTAGTTATCAATGGGAGAGAGCCTAATCCATTGTGGATAGTGCTAGCCCAAGGCTGTTGGTCTGGTTCTGTAAGAACGCAGGCTGAGGAAGCCATGGGAGGAGCCAAACAGTCAGCAGCATGTCTGCATGGTCTCTGCATCAGCTCCTGCCTCCAGGTTCCTGCCATTTGAGTTGCTGTCCTTACTTCTTGCAGTGCTGGACAGTGATGTGGAAGCATACCAGCTTGCTTTTGATCATGCTGTTCTGTCACAGTAAGAGACAACCGAAGACACCCAAAGATTAGTGCTGCTCTTGGTCCTCAGCAGAGAAACTTTTTAACTGCTGCAGTGAACATCAGTTAATACCAGAACTCAAAAGTGGTCAGACTATGAAAAATGGCTCTGGAGCCCTTATATCGTGACAGTCTCTACATGTTCTTTAAGGATAAGGTCCTTGGTAGGTTGGCCACACACCACTGGATGTCCTTACACACATGTATTTATGAACAGCACAAATTGAACCTGGTGGGTTGGGGTTTTTTTGTTTCCGTTTTTAGGGTTTTTGTTTTTTGAGTTGGCAGAGAAAATAAAAGGTAGCATGTGGATCCAGGAGCAGTCATGGAGAGGAATGTGATTGGAGTATGATCAAAATACAATGTATGTATGAAGCTCGCAAAACAAAACATTTAAAATATTATGTAAATTTTTTATGTAATTTGAAGAAAAGAACTATCCAGGGACACAGCCTTTGTAGGTCATTTCTGCTGCTTTAGACACCCGTGCCTGTGCAGGAAGTTACTCTAGATGCTGTATTAGTCTCCAATACTCATATAGTAATCCTCTCCCTATTTACAATCATGTTTGGTTTTATCTGGTTTGGTTCATACGTTTTTTATACCTGTGATTTGTTTTTGCTATGATTTTTACAGTGATTCCAGCTGTACCACCTTTTCTATTTTAAATTCCATAAGATGAATGCAATCACTCCTCCATGTCTGTGATTGAGTTTCCATGTGAACGTCAGCATCACAGGATGTGTAAACTCTGTTTATAAGTGTCACATTTGCATTCAACCTATGGGCATCCTCCTACACACTTTAAAACTCTTCTAGATTGCTTAGAATACCCTTTAAATAATCATTCAACAGCATTGTGTAGGAAAACGGAATTTAGCATTCCAGCTGCAGGTGCCACTTTTCTGCAAGTATCTTGGCTCCCCAGTTGGTTCTCCAATGAAGAAATCTCAACTACTGCAGGGCGTGGGAGATAACTGTGTATCAACTTTAGTCTCCATAAACAACACACACACACACACACACACACACACACACACAAAATTCTTTGGAGTTGATATGTAACAATAATGTGTGTCACAGGGAATATACAAGTTCAACTTACGTAAGTCAGGCCCAATTTTCTTTCAAAGTGGTTTGACCAATAGTCACTCTTTCATAAACTAGATTTTCCTAAAAACAAACAAACAAAACCAGTTGTTCTGAAGAAAGCTTATTGAGGAAGACTCCCAGGAACAACTGTGAGGAACCAGGAATTTGAGATTTAGATCTACCATCTTCTTTATTTTTGAGAGATATGTAATTTCTTTAAATGCTTATTTTTAAAAGTTCTTTGACAACTCCATACATAAATACAAAAGTTATCTTTGGTCATATACACCCCTAACACCCTTCCCACGCCCCCAGTTCCCCAACACTGCCCCTCTCACCTTCAGTCCTCTTGAATTTTTTTTCATTAATTCTACTGACCCCAACCATGGTGCCTATATGAACACAGGCAAATACTCCCATTGATCTACCCACCCCTTGAGCTGCCAATAGCCAATAGCTCATGAGTTTGGGATGGAACCTCAAGAGCCCTTCCGTCATCCATCTGGAACTGATTGTCCTGATCATGTGCAAGAGCCACAGATGCTGGTTCCTGAGTGCAGTGGCCATGCAGAGGTCGGGTTTCAGACCTGTACCTTTCCTCTGGCTTACTCTTCCAGCTCCCTCTCGCACTGTCCCAGGACCGTGGGGTTGATACAGGTGACTGACTTGGGACTGGCTCCCACAGCCTCCCTTCTCAGCACCCTGACACACCTCGAGGCTTTAAACTGGCACAGCTGGATTTTCTCCTTTTTATTTCACATATATTTTTCTCTACTCATTTTTAACACAACCTCTATTCTTTTACAAATCAACTTAGACATTTGAGCTTCCTTATCCAACAGTCCAGAAAACGTAGAAACATATGCATGCATGCATCCCTAGAAAGCTGAGGATTTATATTAAGTCGATGCATGGTTATTTCTGGAATTTTTGCAGCAATCTTTTCCATTATTTAGGACTTTTTTCTCCCTTAACAAACTCACATCACTTCTTTTTATATATCCAGCCCATTACTGACTTTCTGAAAACTATTTTGTGTGATTTTTTCCAAATCACTAATTCTCTTTATCTATTCTGCTGTCAAATATAAATGCTGAGACTCAATGATTTTACCTTATATTTAAAATGATTCTTTTGCTTTAAAAATTATTTACCTGTCCCGTATAAGATTTCTGGGGCATCACCTATATAATAAAATTCATTGTTTTAAAATACTCAATAAAAATTCAATGGATTTTAGTATATCCAAAGAATAACATCATCAGATCTAATTCCAGAACTATTTCATCATACCCAATGAAACCCTGTAGCACTCAACAGTCATTATCTTCTTCCCCAGGCTCCTAACAAACACTAACCTAAAGTCTGCATTGTGTGTGTGTGTGTGTACTGTTATATATATTTTGTTATATATATGTATATTTGCTATAATTATATACACATATATAAATGAATACATGTGTGAGCATACATGTATGTTTTCATTCCCTATGTCTGGCTTCTCTTAATTAATACACCTCTACTTCATTTTTAAGCAATACTGCAGAAATAAACCACAATCTGTGTATTCAACTAGTTCACAGTCCTCTGGAGCTATTAGGAATAATGCTGTTAAGTATTTATGTACAAGTGTTGTGGAGACATTTCACTTCTCATAGGCATATCCATAGGAAAGAAGTTGCTCCAGTATATGACATTCTACATGGAACTTGAACTGCCAAAGAATCTTTAAAGCAGTCACATTAACAGCAGCAGTGTCTATGGGCCTCAGTTTCTTCACACCCGTAGCAGCCCTCAGTATCATCTAGGTTGCTGTTTTAGCCACAGTAGTGGATGTGAAGCAGCTCTCTGCTCACATTTCAGTCTCCCTCTGGTTTTGTTGTTTTGGAGAGGGTTTCTGTGTAACCCTGGCTGTACTGGAACTTGTTCTGTAGATCGGTCTGGCCTCAAACTCAGAGATCCACCTGCTTCTGCCTCAAGTGCTGGGATCAAAGGGTACCACAACCATGGAGGCCCTGCCCTAAAACTGTCAATCGCAAGTGGCTACTTTCTATCCTAAGGCCAGACTGTGCTGTCAACCCTGTCACTTTCACTCGTGTCTTTCAGCTTTTCTAAAAACAAAGCAAACAAACACCAAAACCAAACCCTAAACCTTTTCTCACTTTTCTATCGTTTTCTGGTTTGGACTCTATAAACTTTAGATGTAAATGAGCTCCTTAGGTCTTTTGTTTTGTTTTGTTTTTGACAGGCACGGAGACTCAACAGAACAATGTTAAAGCAGCCCCTTGCTTTGAACATTCTAAACCATCCACTTAGGGTCAGTTGAGGATATAGGCTCACATAGGAGCTATGAACTCTGGGGTAAACTTTTTTCTGCTAAGAATAAACAGAAACTTGTGCAGTACTTATTTTCTGCCTGCCCCGAACTCTTCTCCTGTAAATACAGTCTCTTTTCTAAATGTAAATTATTTGGGCTGGTTAAGATGGGATCTTGCTATGTAGTCAAGGTTGGCCTGGAACTCACAAATGACCATTCTCCAAGACTCAGAACTAAGGCAAAAAAAAGTAGCTAGGAAAGTAGCCTGGGCTACCCAGGGAGTTCCTGTCTCAAAACCAAACCAAGCACCACCTCCACACACAGGTTCCAAGGAAAGAAACAACACACAGAAGACTATGACTTTATCTTGGTACAAGGGCAAATTATCATTCATCTCCGACCGGATTATTATTCTATTGTGGCCACTGAGAATCCAACCAGTGCTCCTGAGCATCCAATTAATAAAACTGATAATTCAAAGCATAATTTAAATGCAGCATCTCCTTTTAGTACTTACCTTAAAATATCTTCTATGAAGCTACAATTTGTCAGTAGAACTCTGCAAACCGAGTCCAGCCTTGGTCCAACAGATGTCTCAGTGGGCACAGGCTGCCATGCCTGAGCTTGATTCCCAGAACCCACAATGCAGAAGACAATCACCTCTCACAAACCGTCCTTTGATTTCAGCATGAATGCTTCGCCATGTACAGCCCAACTTAAAAAATATGGGGTTGTTTGTTGTTGTTTCTGGTTTAGTCTTAACCACTTACTGCAAAAGAAATCCATTCTGGTGTTTATTGAAAGGGGGAATAGGTACAGAGCCAAACAACAACAACAACAAGACCAAAAAAAAAAAAAAAAACAAGTCCTTTTTTAGTCTAATTAAAATTTTTATTGGTCTCTACATTTTAAAAAGTGTGTGTGTGTGTGTGTGTGTGTGTGTGTGTGTGTGTGTGTACACTTGTGTACGAAGACAACTTTGTAAATCAGTTCTCCCACCTTGACATCGGTCCTGAAATCTAAACTCTTAGTCCTCAGGAAGGCCTTGTTCCATAAACATATTTACCCATCTTACTGGGCCTTGAATTTCCTCTCAATGTCTCTTTGTCACTCGTTCCCATCTGCGTGTTTTCATCCTCAGCCTATAGAACAGGACTAAAGTCAGTGTGTGACAATTGCAAAGGACGAGGGAACAGTCACCTGTGCTCTTGCTTGCAGTGTCATAAAAACCTCCAGACTGTCCCTTTACCCTTCTCACATACAGGACACCGTGCAGTGCCCACACTCAGAGAACTGGGAGGACACTTCAAGCCCCACCTCATCCCCAGTTCTGTGCTCCCTAGGAAAGAAGTCCGAAGTGGTCCCGACTTAAATCGGTCAGAAAACTTTTGCTGCATGTCTTATTTTCTGCCCATTCTCTTCTTGGAATCTTCCTTAGTTAGTGTCAATGTTTAATTGTCTTCCTTATACACAATGAAGAACGATGTACTGAACACCCAAGGCTCATGTCTGCCATTATCCCAAGCATCGTGAAGCACTAATGAGCTCTTTTCTAGCTTCTGGGTAGTAAATGCTCACCAGGCAGCAAGTGTACCTGTGTGACCCTACAAGACATTACATGCATGTCCAAACTCACAGGATGAATAATACCAAGAGTAGACCTTAACAGAACACATGGGCTTGCAGGCTTCTAGAGGGTAGCATGCTTCACTCTGAGGTGTGTACATTCAACTCATCTTTGTCTCTATACCCAGTATTTCTAAAAATAAAAAAGCATTTAAATTCTACTAGTAAAATCCCACTATAAACTTAGCCCACACCTGCACATCTATAATACTTTTTCCTCCATTTCCTGTTGCAAACTAATGTAATTGTAGAGTCCCCACTACTGTTAGCATGTTTGCTAACACCCACAACCAAGAGCTACATTTCACATGCACCTGATGTGTCGGGGGATGATGTCTGTGTATTACCAAGAAACGCTGAAGCCAGATCTGAAGAATTTCAGAATCCTGTGCATGTGCTGAGGCAATGGCCTTCAACTTGAGTTAAATCCAAAATGAGCAGCCTAGCTTCAAAGTCTACCACATTACCCACTAAAGGCGCCTCTGAAATAGAATTCAACTCAAAATACTCTTAATTTCTGTCCTGTAAACCTATGATATAAGCACATGGCTCTTCTATGTCTTCTGACACAGCAGTCTTGAGCACCTTTGCTTTGGTTCAGCAGAGTGAACAGGATGTTACATGAAAAAAAACATGGCTTGACATTTCTTAAATTTATTGAATGATTCTTGGCTGGGAGAGGAAAGATCACAGGCTTGAACAAGAGTAAAGACAAAAAACAATTAACTGCAAATTATTACAAAAGTAATTTCTGAAACATTTTTTGAGCCACCACTAAACAAAACTTTAGTGCATCTTGACGTTCCAAGTTTGGTAAATGAACATTAAATTACTCAAGAGCAAAAAGAGAAGTTACTATTACACACTACAAGACCTTAATGCACTAAATGAGCAAACCCAAATAAATGGCCGAAGTTATTTAAAGTTGCTTCTACTAAATATTCATTAAGTGAGCAAGAATGCAGATTACTTGGAACACAGCACAAGTAACTGAAGGCAGCAAATCCAGCAACATATAACCCTGGCATTAAATAGTACAACAGACTGAAGTAGGAACCTGCAGAAATGCAGCTCTAACTATAGGAAAGGAATGTACAGATGGTCAAAATAAATAAACAGAGGCCGGAGTGACCAGCACCGTGCCCGTGTGTGCAGAGCAGGCGCACAGAAAACAAGGGGTGCCTACAGGGCTGCGCACCTGACTTGAGGAGGCCCCTCCCAAACCCCACAGGTGCTCCACGGTTCTCGTGCGCTGCTGACCGGCAGACACATTTTTTTAAACGGAGAGCATTTTCCCTGTCCGTGTGTGGACCCTACATATTTAAACTGTGCAAAGATTTCTTTGAAAAATTACAAAATAATACACTGACTCGAAGCTGCTGAAAGCAGCGGTGGAGAAACACTAGTAGTGGGACCGCAGGTAGCCGCGAGGCTCTGGACAACAGTGGAGAACATGCACCCCCACTGTGGAGTGGCCAGCTGTCAAATGGGTCGACTACCTTTACTTTCTACACAGTGCACTCAATACATAGCTTCTTACCTGCAACATAAATCCTTTGCTAAGCAGAATTACAGTAGTATGGACTGAACTAATTCACATTGAATATCATTAGGGGTAAATGGAGCATTTCTGAAAGGTACTACATGTGTTCAGTGAGGGCTGTTATGTTAGCTTCACACCAAAAGGAGCCAGCTCACCTCCACTGCCATTTCTCCTGTGGGTTTGGTTTGGTTTGTTGGCTGTGTTTTCTGGCAGAGGTCTGTCTATGGATCACAGGATGCTTTTAAAACTGGTGAATCAAGAATCAGCTCATTGCACTTCACACCTTTTTAACAATTTTGAGTAAAATATATTTCTTTAGGAGCAAAATGGATATGACAGTATACAACATTCTACTATAAATATGTCAAGGAACCCGTAATAAGATACAGCGCCTTAACAGAGATGCTCCAAAGACACAGTGCTTTCAAGCAGCCTCCGTTGCTGTGTGTCCGGCCCACAGCACTGCTCGACACGCAAACGCTTTACTTTCTCAGACCCTGCTAATACCTCTTCCTGTTTCCCGTGCTCCTGCACAGAACCAACGCAATGTGAGTTCCGCTTCTGTCACTGCGGCGCTTAATAAAGAGCACAGAGCGTGCGCAGCGTGGCTCCTCCACAATGCAAAGGAAACAGGAGCACACGGTAAAGCTTGCCTCAAGTAACTATACCAGCAACAGAAACATGCCTGGGCACTTCCAAGTTTATAAAAACAACACTGCCATTTGCGCTTCAAGGAAATTTAGAAGTCAGTTTTACTGTTAATCTAAGCAATACATCTCATGCAATTTACATATGTGCAGTGTGCTGGTTCCTCAAACTAGTGTGAGAGAGTGCACATGGGTATTATTCCCTGTGTTTCCCTACTCTGAGAACTACTTGAAGGAACATTCAAAAACCTGTATGTTTAAGGCAGGCCTTATGTTCAATGGAGAAAAAGTAGAGTTTATAATGTAGTTTCAAAATACTTAAATTGCTTCTGGAGTCACAGCAAAGGTGACATGTCTATAAAAATAAGTTCTCCACCTTAAACACTAATTAAAATTAATTCAAGTACCTGGTAAGTGCTGTCTTCTGTTTACTGTAGCTTCTAGAAAAGTCAGAGCTTTTCTAGTAAGGTGGGGGTAGGGGAGAAATACAGTGGAGAAAAATCAACAGCCCCACACAACATGACTTGCCTTAGATTCCAGAATGGGCTAGGGGAGAGCCTCCCTCCCATCTACACACATCTCAGACACACTGAGACAGTCTTTAAAAATACGGTGGGGAATGTAGAGGCCAAAAAACGATCATGAGAGGAACTTTGTAACAGTGCAGACACATTTTACTGGGGGAGGGGTGCTTTAGTGCTACAATGGCAGTTCTCAACCTGTGGGCTGCAACCTCTCTGGGGGTCAAACGACCCCCATAAGACCATCAGAAAACACCAATTTTCACAAGCCATAATGGGAGCAAAATTAGTTATGAAGTATCAACAAATAACTTTATGGTTGGGGGTCAGCACAACATGGGGAACTGTATTAAAGGGTTGCAGCGTTAAGAAGGTTGAGAACCAATGAGCTAAAAGAAATGCTTGGGGAGGTGAGGAGGTTTTTTTTTCTTCTTTTTCTTCAAAAATCCAACACTGAAAATCATTATTAGGCTCCTCTGAGTGTTTTTTACATTAATTTTTTAAATTTCAATGTATTTTACAACCTGAATTTTTATTAGTGGAATAAATCAAAAAGACAAAAAATTCTTACCGCACAACATTTAGACATTTTATTTAATGTTAATAATGGGTTTCTAACTAATGAAACACTAAAGTAAAAGAATAAACTAATGGGAAGGTTAGAATTGCACACACACACCCTTCTCCTCATTTCAGAACACTTGGCAGTATTAGCAAGTAACATCACTTGATGGAAGGCGAGAGGAATTCTTTCATGGTGATCCCAGAAATCTAAATCTCATTAGTCTGCTAAGAAATTAAAGGTCTGGGGAAATCTACAAGGACCAACAGCTGAACTAGGGAAATAAAACTGATTTTAAAGAACAGTACGTAAAGAATGCAAACATCAGAAATAAATAAACAACAAATATCAGCCTCAGTTGTCTTGCTTGGTGTCAGATGACTTATCATAGACGCTGCTTGTTTTCAAAGGAACTGAGTGATCGCCTGGGCCAGGCCAGACACCTCAGCCCTGTTTGCAGCAGCAGCAGCAGCAGCACTATGTGGATCCAAACAAATGCTGTCAGACAATGCACCAGCCTCGGGCGGGGTTAAATCGTCCTTCACAGAATATTATCTCAGGGTAATAACACATACACATGTACAGAAGAATAAGTAAAGAGAATATCTTGATAAAGTTACAAAAGTATGAACTATATACAGTGTCATGACAGAAAGCACTTAAAAAGCTTCTTTCTTTCCTCTCAATTCAATTAAAATGTTAATATTCTGTATTTGAATTTTACCCTACATGTAAATCATCAATTTCTTTACTTTCTAAAACAAGCAATAAGATATACTGGTCTGGAGTTGGTTCTAGGCATTCTCTAAAAGCCAATCAAACAGCGACTTGCGTCTTTCCTCCCTTGAGGACTTTTCCACCACTTCGTAGTATTTAAGCACAGCCTGCAGGACATCTCCCACTTTCCGTCCTTTCTCTTGTAACTGCTTTGAAAGCTAAGAAAGAAGGATTAACAGAAACATTAACAGAAAACCATTTGAGGCAACAAAGTTTTTGTTTTTATTTTCAGACAAAACTAGGAATCCTGCAGTTTACCATGAAATATTCTTTCCCAGTTATAGATCTCCCCACAACCACCAGCCCTTTGCCCAAATTAAACATTTTCCTTTCTTGACCTTTAGAAACACATCTCCACAGAATGATACTTCAGGATTGCTAGAAACAGAAACAAATCTTGGCAGTGGACAATCTGCATGAGAACGCAGAGTAGCTGTCTACAGGAAAATTCTTCACCTAACTAAATACATCTGCCACACCCTCAATTAGGAACATAAAATAACAATGTCAATGTCAAGATTAATAAAAGAATGTGGATTTTCTTTCCATAGCATATGGTGTGGTTTATATTCTGGAAAACACTCCAGAAGCATGGCTTTCTAATTTAAGAAATGTAATGTTTCAACAAAAAAGCAAACAAAACAGTAAACAGGAATTAAGCAAACTCTACCACTGCAAAACAGAACATGACCTTATTCACTTTTCTGTTTACTCAAGTATTTAAAAATTATTAAGTTTTAACAAAGGCTGTAAAATAAATTTTAAAAAACTGTTTTATTGGAAGTGTTCTTTTCTTTAACCAGCTTTGAAATATAATTCATGTGCCATGGGTTCAGTCCGTCACTGAAGACAAGGGCCACAGTCAACACTGATGCTCTCTCCTCCGCATCAGAAGCGCCTCTCCATCTTCCATAGCACCCTCCAGTAAAGCACTCATCCACTTGGGGCCTTGTAGCTTTGCAACTTGGGGGTAATTCATAGAAATGGAACTGTGAACTCTGTGTGTGTCTTGGGCTTAGCATGGTTATCTTGTAGTAAAGCAAGGCTCAGTGCCTTACCACTTTCTACTAAGCCACAAAGCTCCTTCTCCATGCATTAGCCGATAAGACAGATGGAGACCTCTCACTGTTTTGTTCTGGTTTGTTCAAGACAGGGTCTTACTATGACCAGAAAGAACTTGCTTAATTTAGACCAGGGTGGCCTCAAACATACAGTAATCCTCCTGCCTCTGCTTTTGGTGTGCTGGAATTATAGACCTATACTGTAAGCCTAACACTAATCTACCATGAGTAGGTTTCGTGTCCCCCAGTGCACACCGAGCAGTAAAATGCTGGTAACATGGTAATGTCGTACACAGCATTTGGGGGACCTGTCAGGTGTTCTTCCACCACAGCCTGAGAACAGAGTCCCATGTCCTCCCACACTTGCTGTTACACCTTGACAGTCAGTCACCCTGCTGGTGGTGAGGTATGCAGTGATTTTGATTTGTATTTTCCTAATGGCTAGTAAAGTTGATCACCCTCTCATGATTTTATTTTCCAAAGATGGGCAATAATAACACTAAGTCCAATTTAAAATTAGATTTCATGCCTTTTTATTTTTTAAATGAAGAAGTATTTTTTGTATGTGCTAGGGCTAAGAACTTTACAAAAGCAAAATTATAAACATTTCCTCTCATATGTGAACTATCTTCTCGCTTTGGTGACAATGTCTTTCTCTTTTGTTATCTAATATGTTTATATCTTTTTTGACATACAACTGTGTGTCATTTTCTATTTATCCTCAAGATGATACTGTTTGTTCTATTTAATAATGAAAATGTTGAACTTTAATATATGATCCAGAATGATATAAAATATTTCTATTACTTACTACCACCAAACAGAATCTGCACTTGTCAACTGTTTCATGTCTTCAATAGCCTTGTGGAGTCCTAGCTAGAAACAGTCTCTGAGAGTCATTATTTTAAATGAGCAAGTAGTTAGAACGAGCCATAAACATAAAACCCTGCCATCCACCACTGAGCACTGTACTTGACTCTATCAGGCAAAGATCCCCGGGCTAGGTTACATGGTGACAAGACCTCCTTCTCTAACCACTACCTGTCGCCCTCATGTAGCCAAGGCTCATCTTAAGCCTAAATTCTTACAATTCCTCTAGCCACATTTCCACTTGATAATTCACTTGAGTATTTCTTCCCAGACTATTTTTCTCCTCCTTCAAACAGAAGTCTCAAGCTAATTAACTCCATATCAGAGTATTCACATCCTGAACAGTCATCTTCCAACAATACTATCATCAATTTGAACCAGAAAATAAGAGGACCTTGGGTTATTCTTTCCTGCCCTTTTTTGATTGTCTATATTGTTTAGTTACTGAACTGATTTATACTATGGTAAGGTTATACTTTTTTATACAGAAAACTGGGGAAGAACACTCTTAAATCTAAAAACTAAAAATACCTACTTAACAGCATGCTTGGTACATACTGAAGATAAGTATCTAATCTTATATTGGTTTTTCATTATACCTGCCTCTACTCACATAAAGATGAGAAAGATCTAATTAATTAGGTACAATTATGAATCAGAGAAATTTATAACTGGATCTTTTCTTTAGAATTCATTATCTGCTTATTACTGACATCTAACTTCTAGGGTTAGGATATTAGATCAAGTACTTGCTCTTTACGCTATTATAATTAAGCCTCACAAACCTGCAAGGTAAATTCTATGTCTCTAATCCCACATGCAACTAAGGAAACTGAGACATTCACTAGCTCATCTATCTGCCCAATGTTATACCTACTGAAAAGTGGCCTCACTGTAACCCAACTGTAAGACTCTTCCATATCCATATTCTGCAATCAACAAATGAGTTAAGATCATTACATGGCATTACTGTTTCCTCACAACCACTCCAGAAGGCAGGTACTTACTAATATAAACTCCTTCTTTGCAGAGTCCTGAAAATAAAGTTCTCCAACTTCAGCCTCAGAGGCAATGAGCCACTGAAGAATAATCCTCAGCTGAGGGTCTACTGCTCCAGGTTCCATATCAATGTTCATAATTAGCAGGGTCTTTCCATCCTGCAAACCTAGTAGTGAAGTTAAACAGCATGAAGTAAAGTTTATCCACTCCACTTTCAAACCTCTAGTCCTCAGTTAAGATCCCAGGGAATGCTTTCCTTGACTATTATCATATTGTTGGGAAGAAAAGCCCTTGGTCCTGCCAGTGTAGGGAGTGTCAGGGCGGGAAGGTGAGAGGGGAGGGTGGGTAAACACCCTCATAGAAGCAGGGGGAGGGGGATAGGATGGAGGGTATGAAGGAGAGTCCAGGAAAGGGAATAACATTTGAAATGTAAATAAAACATATAAAAAGAAAACTATATCATACTGTTAAATAAAACATTTCTTAAGGACAAAATAATGCTAAAGCAAAGGAATGCCTTTGATTATTTACTATGGCACAAATGTAAAATACTATTTGGAGTGAATTTAAGTAAAACACGAGGAGGAACTGCTCTCAACTTTACTTTCTTGTTAATGAGAATGTTTTCAATACAAAGGAGACAGCCTAGCTGGATGATGAAACCAGTGTCATGTTTAATACTCCCACTCAAAGATAACTAAGGACAAGAAGTATCTAGGGCATGCTGCCATGTTGGTGAATTTCTCTGTTGTTGACAGACGTTTATATTTTATGTTACAGTAGTTAAGGCACTCTAGACTACTGCTAATCATTTTTAGAATTTGGGTTGACCGTCTATTCTTAATGTAAAGGTTTTGATCCATGTTATACTCAGGAATGTATCTTTTTTCACCCTTTGTGTCAGTAAGTCTCAATCAAAAGTAGGCGTATGTTTTCTCTCCTATGCAGAATCTACATTTAATTATACATGTATATATGCACTTACATAATGCATGTTTGTATAGATCGTGAAAGTAGAAGGAAGACCCCCGAGAGGAAGAGGGAAGCAAGGGTAATGGAGTGAGGTGACATGAGCAGAGGGAGGACTGTCGGACAGGGACAAAGAAGCAGAAGCCAGAGGCAAGCATGGGGAATGGGACAATGGAGATGGCAATGAGGAAGAGGAAAGTACAGTGAGATATGTTCAGAAATTACACATGGAATCACCACTTTGTATGTTAAACATAAAAATAAACTTAATAAATGGTTTGTATGTTTGTTTGTTTTAGAGGAGGTCTTAAATACTCTGGGACACACTGTATCGGAGACCCTTCACAGGCCCTGTGTTCCTGGGGTTGGAACTGGGTGAGTTTATGCTGCCCTACAGTCCTATGGCTTCCAGTTAGGGTCTGCTGGTTACCTGGCCTGATGGGAAACTTCATCAGAGCTCAGGGCTGATGCCGCCCAACCAGCAAATAAATACATTGGAAAGAAGGAAGGTTTAAAAAGCTGGTATCTATTATTGTAGAAATCTCTAATTTTGAGGCTTTCTGTCAATCTAAACCATTTTATCTTCTAATGGGACAAATTTCAAAGTTCACTACAGCTTCATACATGATTGATGCCCATCATCTCAAGAGCTGAGGAATGAGGAGGCATCTGCATATAATTAACCTCCTGGTTTCTACATATTATCAGAAGACATTTTCAGGCCTACTACTAAACTATTTTTAAAAATAAATTAATTTATTTATATTAAGTTATATCTCTTTTCTTAATTATTCCTCAGCAAAGTTAGTTAAGTAATAACTAGCTTATTAAAGACCCACAACTTACACAAAGACACACATACACACACAAATAGTTTTTGGAATAATTATGAGTATTATTAGAAGTATCTGACCAACACAATAATGAACAAAATTAAAGCAAACAAAACCTAGATTATCACTAACTCTAAAAATTATAGTAAGGGCTGAAGAGATGATGTACTAGGTTGAGAACACTGGCCACTCTTGCAGGAGCCAGCCTCAACACCCAACTCCTAGCTGTCTGTAACTCCAGTTCCAGGGGAATCAGATGCCCTCTTTTGGCCTTGCTGGGTATTGTTCACAGATGTAGGCAAAATACCCACTGACATAAAATAAAAATAAATCTTTAAAAAATATATAGAATACCTGGGTTAATGGGATGGCTAAGCTAGTAAAGGTACTTACTGCCAACCTTTAAGACCTGAGTTCAAATCTCAGGACCCACATGGTAGAGGGAGAGAAAACCGACTCCATGTGAGATACATGACATGTGGCCTTCATGTGTTCACACACAGGCACACATACAAAACAAACAGATAAATGTAATTTTAAAATATAAAAATAGCAAATTTAAATCAGAATTTTCAACTTAAGAATGGTTATGTAACTTCCATTAACAAGAACAGTGTGGCTGGAAGCAGAGGGATATATGTCGATAATTCTCAACATCTCCTGGTGGCTCAGTGTGCCTACATTACTGGCACGAGGGATGGGGCAGAACTCCCAGCACAGAGCACTAAGCTAGCTCCAGCCCTCATTTTTCCTACTTCTAAAGAAATAATTTTTATTAGTTCAAAAATAATTATATTAAACATTATTTCTAATTTAAATATGCTGTTTTATAGAAAATATTTATCATTTCATACTTTTAAAAACTAAGATCTGAGGCGGATATTAAAAAACCATGTAAGTACAGTGAAATTTTAGGTTTAATATTATGAAGTCTCTAGGTTCTCCTGGATATTCTAATATAAGAATTAAGACCGCAAACTATGTTGGCATAGTAAGACCTCTGCTCACAGAAGAAGACTATTTCCTTTAGGGAAGCATATGAGTGAGTACAGATTCAGAAGTGGAAGAGACAGATGGACATTTAAAGTTTCTCTCCATGTTTACTTTCTGGCTTATAAGTTTGACAAAAGTACTAATTCTGTAAGTTACCAATTTGAAGGAAACTGAGTTTCAGTTTGAGTGAACTCCTCATCCCTGGCTAAGTGGCACTGCTTCGGGACACTGGGAAGTCATTACTGCACGGGGCTGATGTGCAGGTCACTAGGGTGAGCCTGTGAGGACTGCAGCCCACCTGCTCCTGTCGGGTTTCCTGCCTGATTTCCTCTAGTCACCAGTTCCCACTGCCATGTCCCCCTGCATGAAACTCCTTCCCATTTTGCAGGCATTTTGTCACAGCCACAGAGAGTAAGTAATACAGAGTAATAAATAGCATGCTGTAATTACAATATATTAATTTCAGACTTAATTTTGAAAACAAAAATGGATCCTAAGCTTCTTCCTTGAACTTTTTGTTTTTGAAATGATTTGAGATGTTTCATACCAACAATCCAAATAAACCCTAGAGACTTATACAAGCAAACACTGAAGAGAAACTGTGACTCACCTTCAACACCGTCCTCCTGCTGGTCATCTTTATCATCCGGTCCATCACTTTTCAAAGAAACCAAGAGTCGTTTCAAAAAGGGAGGGGGGAGCTTAGTTAGTAATGAATCAAAATCACTTCTCAGAAAGGTAGTAAGGAATGGAATGTTACAATATGACATATGACATTTAGAAAGGAGAAAATGGCAACCAAAAGGAAGCTTTGCTTCTCACATTATTTCATGTTAAAGTCTGAATTACACATGACACCTACAGAAGCCATACCTTATCATGACATTTAAAGTCAAGCAACTTCAGGTGAAGTATTCTAATCTGGTTTTAAGTAATACACTATCTGAATATCATAAAATGTCATGATTGATGAAGTACTACTGCTTCTACTAAGGCCATTTATTGTTTTCAAACAATTTTCCTATACTTTTATTATATATGAAATTAAACTACATAGGAAAACAAAACAAAGTAAAAACAGAAATCCTGTAGGAAGCAAGCTCTTTTCATGAAATCATTGGTAGAATGAAAAACAGCAAGCAGAGCAACCCATGCAGACAGTCACACATTTTGCGATTAGATGTCAGTCACAGTTTAGCTAGTTGAAATTTTCATTAGATGTAAATATATTGAGCAGAACCATGTCAAAGCTCAGGAGAAAAGCAGGTTGACACACACTGGCTCTTTTAAGAATAATGACATCATGCATTAGTGGTGAAAGAGTCATCAGTGTTAAGTGTCTAAACTGGACCAACCTGTCTGATGTTGGAAAGGATAAATTGTCCTCATACAAATCTCCTTCTAACCCAAGACTGCTCCAGCTACTGCTGTTACCATTACTGCTGGAGGGAGAGAAGAACAGAGCTGAACTAGAAAGTGAATAGTGAAAATCACCCATGTTTCCCTGGGACAACATCTGTCCTAAAGCTGCCACAGTGGAGTGGCACATCCACAGAGGGGGCGGGGGACTGTCACTGCTAGTCCATAAAGGATAACTGGCAGGGCTGGAGATGAGGAAATCTTCTCATTGTCCTCTAAACAACATGGAATCATTCTAAACTTACATTGATTTTAAGATTAAACCAACAAAACTGTTAGGATGGCAAATGACTGCATGATAGAATTAATATATCACTTATTAAAAACAACCAAAAAGGCAACACTTTCCTAGAAGGAAAAAGACCAAAGTTGAGGTCTCTGAGATTTCTGAACAGTACAAAGCAATGCTGAGGTGCAGGAGAAACTGTCTCAGACAGCCCTGGCCTTCCTACTTTAAAGAGACCAGACGGACATATGCCAATCATCTTTATTTCTGACATTATGCACACTAAGCAGGTGGCAAACAGCACAGATTTTCTTCAGAAGAAGTCTAGAATAAGCAAGGCTCATTTAAGCAATACATCTGCATGGCTTCTTGTACTACCTAGGCAGAAGGCAGCTGTGTCTACAACTACAGCAAGCATTTGTTTGGGGAAAAGAAAAAAAAGAGCAATCATATTAAAAAACAAAATTATAGGCTACTCTTCAGATTAAAATTTTCAACATGCAACTTAAAAATTCTAATCATTTCTAATTATTAAACAATTAGTAAGCACATTAGTCTGCAGTGACAGGCAGCTTTACTTCCCACTCTCCCCCAGTCAACGCTGACCTATCCTCCATACACACCTACGTTTTCTCTCTGACATGAACTCACTTCTTATGCATCAGCAGGTGTTGTCAAGGTAACCAAAGTCATGATCACCTACAGTTCTAATTCCCAAATAATTTACTTACCCATTTTCACCTTAACAGTATTAAATTTTCACTAATTACAATGTATTCAAGTTAAAAAGTCATTTTTCAACATATATTCAGACAAATATAGTACCTTTATAAAACCATAAAAACCAGAGGTTTATCATCAGTCTGTCATTTGACAAACTAAAATGCAGAAAACACAGTAGCATAGACTAGACAATTATAAACAAAAGAGAATTAATGACCTCAAATCCTGCCTACTTTAAGAAAATGATTTTCTAAAGAATCGAAACCACAAAATTAAATTCTGTTCCATATTCTATTAGCAATACTTTTTCAATCTAATTAGTCATACAAATCCATCATTTAACATTACAGAGGTCTGTCAGATATATTCTGGGCCAGAGGCTGAAGACTCACTTTCACATATTGCTAACAGGGCACTGTGCTAGTGTAGAGTTGTCTCTGCAACTTGTCTCAGTTTTGGAAGCCATGTTAGATTTCGTATATTTATAGATATTTGGCCATTCTCAGATTTCTGATGGAGTTAAAGACTAATTTAGTTTTATAGCCTATGCAAGCTAATGAAGTTTGAGAAAACGGTCATTTAGGTGATTTTCAAGTGGTAATAGTTGTACACAGCTTACATTTGAGAGAAAAGTTTATTTTTAAAGTCAACAGAAAGGGTGACGTGTAGGTGGATGGCAAGGCTTTACATGATTGGACAGTTAGAGAGTGGGCGGGAACAAAAGTTTGGTAAGGCCTAAGAGAAGTAGGAGATTCAAGATGGAGGCGGCAGAGGACAATAGTTCAGATCAAGGTGAACTAGGTCTGTTTTATCTTGTCTAGGTGGGCGGTTTATATATTTATTAATGGGCAGTGAATTTACTGCTTGGAAGTATTGTGGATTGAGAACTTAACATATAAATCTATTTGATAAATTATTGATGAGTCATGAATTTACCGGGCTGTAGAGGACAGTGTGTGAAAGCAATGGCTGAGAGGCAGCTGGAGCGTGCTGATCCAGCTCTGTGCGTGAGGGTGCGTGGAGCCTGTGGAATGAGATGTGTGGGTACCAGGCTTGATATCTAACCTCCTGGAGATCCGTGTGGGACCGGTGCCCAGCTCCACACTGGAGTGAGACTGTGGACCGGTAGCAACAGAATCTTTTTTAATATTTTACCACAATACACACACACACACATACACACATGCACACACACACAAACTTCCTAAACCCTTTTTAAAATCTAATTTTAAAAACTGATGTTCTTTACAGAACTTTCTATTTAAGGTGAAAATTCAAAATGCTTACTGCCAACCTTGATCTCTATACCTGAAAGAACAGTAGCCACAGCAAAGGTCATCAAAAGATTTATTGTAAGGCTACTCTCTCAAATGTGGTCCAGACACTCACACTGAAATCATTAAGGTGCTTCTCAATGCATTTTCAGGCCCCTCGCTGGCCTACTGAGTTGATTAGGTAAGGCTCTGGAAGCCTGTATTCAACACGCACACTATCAACCCAGGACAAGTTCCAAGAGCTGTTTCCTGTCTAAATCTTAAAACCACTGTAACATCACTAGTTCACTAGCTCCTACTGACAGTAGATGAATAAATCAGATCTTCTGACTACACACTCTCAAGCCAGATGTGCTCCCTACCTGAGGTCACATAATTAATTTCTGAGCCTAAATGCATTTGCTCATATTATGTATAGTTTTATTATAAGGCTGTCACTTCAGCCTTGTTTCTGAGTCATCAATATTAACAAACTAAACAGTATAGGCAAAATGAAGGCTAGAGCCCAGTAAAATACTCCCCCTCGCAACAACTCAGTTAAACCCTCTCTAATTACAAAGCTTTCTACAAACCCTCTTAAGACCACTGGCTTCTTCCCAGTTTAACTGTCCTAGGCAGCAACGTCACTCTTGCTGAAGTCTTGGAAGCTTGTTTTTCTTAAAGAAAACAAAACAAAAGAACAAAAAACCTTAAGTGTTATTGTAGTGTTCCAGATAGGGAAAATCATGACTGTGACCTTGCTCTACTTTCCCATTTTAAAGGCTGTATTTTTGCATCCAAATTACAAAAAAATACTCGTTTCCCATAGAATAACAAACAAACAAATAAATAGAAAAAAGAAAAGTAAAAGGAAAGAAAAGAAAATGTGTAACTACATAGAAAACAAACCCTCTTAGCTTTAGGTAGGATGACGTGCTCTACCAGGCCAGAGGCTATCTCCTTTCCTTATGTCAAGTCATGCTCTCCCCAACTTCACATTGTCTCCCTTCCCTCTCCCAACAAGGACATGTCAATAGTCTGGGTCAGCAGGAACCTCACAAGGTTCTTTCCATAGACACCTCCCCACAGAGATATGCTGAAAACTTCTCACTTCCTAAGGTCCAACTGTGCTTGTTGCCTACTATTCCAACTGTCAGTTAATATGGACAAATACTTTATGGGAGTTCATAAGCAACCGATGAATGCCTTTAGTCAGAGGTGAGAATTAAGAAACTAGATCATCATGAAGTATTTCAAAGATGACTTTTGTAAATAAAATTAAAATTTACATGTAAAGTAAATGTCTTCATGTATACAAAACTATTTCATTACAGATTCATGCAAAGTGGAAATTTCTGGATTCCTTGGAGAGTCAGTTGTGTCATGTGATGAGAGGATGTTTTGCTAAAAACAAACACATGGTGTTTTTTTTTTTTTTTTGGAAGCTGCCTGGAAAGGGGGCATGTGATGTTTTGCTATAGAGAACACATGATGTTTGGAAAGGGTCTAAGTACAACCCAACAGACAGTGGACTGCGCTGTGGCACTGGTTTGCCTTGCTGCTCTTTGCTGTTCTTCATTGGGCTTTGCAGACGCTGGGCCTGGCTGATGACACTGTGGCATGGGTTATCCTTGCCTTCTTAGCTAATGTTTGTCATGACCTCATGAAGAGAAATGCATCAAAGAACTTCTGGTGGTGTTCCGGCAGCTTCTCACCACTTCTGTGGACTTGAGCTGACTGGCAGAGTCTCAGTTTCTTTTGGATTGAACTGCCATTGCTGATTTGTGAACAGTATTTGTGAGTGGATGGAGCTACTGCTCCTGATTCGTGTGAACTAAACTGCTGATATCCTGACCATAAAGATTGGAATCATCCCAAAGAACTATTTCTAAACATGTCCACATTCCTCTTTGCCCTATAAACTTTCCTTTCCACTACCTCTGGTGGGTGGTAGACTAGAAGGGAGGTTAAATCATGTATAAACCCTTATTGAAGTAGGTTTTGAAAAAAATCTAAGCCTATACAATGTTGTATTTTCTTTTTTAAAAAATGTTAATTACTCAAAACGCTTATGACATTGTTTTTCTCAGTATACATCTGCTGTATTCATAAGTCAAAACAGATAATGCTTAGGTGATTTATTTATGCGTGAATCCTAGTTGTTGCCTTGAAAAAACATGTAATATATTAGGGAAGGCAATTATTTTTTTTCTCTGTATTTTCTAAGAAGCAACATAACTTGTCACTATTTTGTTCCTAGCAGAAGTCCTGTCCCTAAAGACTTATTTTAGCTTGTAGCAAAAAAACCTAGAGAATTATAGTAATGCCTTTTACAGACACCTAACTACCCTTCTCACTTTCTAATGAAGGTATGCTCTTTCAATAAATTATATTCCCAGAACATCCACAAAAGCTTAAAATGTAAATAAAATATGATGTTGCAATATTTTTTCAAGTCAGCTATCAGTATATCCAATGAACATTAGCTCTGCTCCCTTACTGTACTTAATATGTGTCAAAACCATTTACAAGTCATGGATGGCAATACAATCCACATCATGATCCTGGATAGTTAAGAGAACAACTTAACTTGAAGAGCAGATTGAGCTACACCAGAAGAGAGCCATCCCCTCAAGAAGAATTAAACTAAAAACAACGAAAAGCCACACTGTGAATAATAAAATGGTGGGAGTATAAACAAATTTCCAAAATGAGAAATTTTAAATCATGTAAATCCATTGCTCCCATTTCCCATTGACCTGTATCACACAATTACTATAAAATCAGAGTTACCTTTCACTGAGATGATGGAAACTGCTGCTTTCATCTTGATGGTCATCCTCAAAACTTAAGTTGGACCAGCTGCCCGTGCTGTCCTCACCAACACTGAGGTTCATCTGTTGGCTGCCAAGTGACTCAGCTGACTGAAAATCTTCTATTTCTTTTGAACTAAGAGAAGAGCACATGGTAATAATTTCTACAACTGAAACATCACAAATTGTGACAAAGAAAGAAGATGATAATGCTGACACTAAGGAATGACATACCTGGTCACCCTAGCATCCCTGAACACTTCACTGCATCTGCAAATGATGAGGACCACATCTGCTACCTACACGATACCCTTGTGTATCTACACTCTGTTTAAAGCACTTTACACTTTGTACAGGACACCAAGCAGAAGTACACCTTACTACAAGTTCTAAGCACATCATCTGCCCTATAAAAATAGTACCTTCATTTGGATCTAAAAGAGCCTCCTTCTGGCTTTTAGTGTAAGAAATGCAGTTTGAAATTCTAGCTGTGTCAACCAAGCCTGTATTCAAACTAGACAAATCTCTTCAGAACATGAATCATAAACGTCTTTCTTATTAGGGAGTGATGCTCCAGCGTTTGGGAGGTATCTCTATGATTCAAGACCAGCCTGGTCTACACAATTCTGGGCCAGCCAAGACTACATAGTAATACCCTGTCTTTAAAAAAATTAAACAAAGAGACATTTGTATTTTTATGACATAGTAAATAAAAAACCATTTAGAGCAACTAAACTAATTGTTTTCTCAAACCTTCCATTGGCTTCCAAACATCATGAATGTATTAGCTGGTCCTTCACAAGGTCCACTTTCTTACCTGCCATCCTCCAAGTCGAGTCACTCTACAGCAAACACACATGCAACCCCAGCCCTCTGCCTGAAACACAGTACCCCAAGCTCTTGAAGAATACAATTTTGTTTTGTTTGTTTGGTTGGCTGGCTGGCTGGTTTTTTGCCTGTTTCAGTTTCTTTTATATTCCTAAGACCTAAAATAAGGCATGAACTGCCCTTTCCATTTTGAAGGCACTTCTCACTTTGCATTTAAGATCTAACAACTCAGTTAGGCCTGGCATTCCAAACACAGGTATCTTACACCACAACTTTATTTTGTTTAACACTTCTTCCTGTTACCTACCACATTAAAAAAAAAATGATTCACAAGAGGAGGCTAAAAGAAGGGTTTGTAATGACTGCTAGGTAACTGGACTCATGGTAATTGAAAATAAAGTCTAGATCTATTATTGTTCTAAAATTCCACTATCATATGTTTTCCTATTTAATATTCATATGGCACCCTGGTGAGCAACATGGGTTTGTAATGTCCTATTATATATTCTACCATTATGATTGCTTCCATTGATCAAACAGCTATGAGAAAAGGAACATTAGTGAAACAATTCAGTTAACATCTTAGTGAATTATCTGGATCGATCACTCTTTGATCTTAAATCATTTCAACTTTATAAACTGTGAGCAGAACTACACACAGCTGAGAGGACTGTGCAGGAGGTACAGAGAATGGCACAGCTGAGACGGGAACAGAGTCCGCCAATAGCAGCCTGGGTAAAAACAAGCTAAAGGCAGAACCCAGGCCAGGTCTAAGGAGGAAAATGAACTGTCTCAAGGATGAACAGCAAAGTGATTTGCTGAGTTTTGGGAGTGAAAGCCTGGGAATGGCCACCTGGTCTCCTCTTCTGGAGCTGCTGTGATAGGAGGAAGAATGGAAATAGCCCAAAGCCGTGTGCACAGTTGTCTCGACCATAGAATCAGAGTAGTAAATATTCCAGTCTGAACTCTTGAATAAAACTCACCATTCTATTTATTATTCTATTTATTCACTACTCTATCTGCTTCTTAGTTCTGTGAATGATGTTACCACGCTTTCGCTCATCTTCCAGCCCTGTAAATGAATAATTTCTCTCAAAAGGAACTAGGCAACAAAAATTTCACATATAAACCATGCACATGCAAATATGAAGCCACATACCAATGCAACAGAGATTTCTGTTAAGTTAGAATGAAAATAAGTAGACTTTTTATGAATAAAACCTAAAACATGCAGGGCAAAGTTAACTTTTCATTCTATTACAACACTCCACAGTAAATGTGAAACCTACCTGCTAACAGCATGCCCAGCATCTGTTATAGCCGCTGTCACTATGTCTGTGGTAAGGCTCTCAGCAAAGCTAATGCCATCTTGTCCAATTCCACTGTCAGCTGCCAAACTTGTACTGCTCAACTCTCTCTCTGCTTTCTCGATAGCATCAGCAACTATCTTCTCTGCAAGCAACGCCCGTTTATCAAGATTAACATGAATTTGAGGTACATCAAGGTGAAAAATTCTTGATTTCTGGCGGATGCTACTAAGTTTTAAATGTGAACTTGGCTTAGCACTAGCACATGGAGTCTGCTTTGAAAGGAGCTGAGTAGAATTTCTGGTGCAGCCATGGAATTCCTTAAGATCACAGTATCTGCAAGCTTCGTTTATAAGCGGTGACAATTTTTCTGCGTAAGTAATCTTATCTGCTGATGTTGGGGTCTCTGAATTAAGGAAAACTGCAGGTCCTAAAGTTAGCTCTAAAGTGTCACCCACTACCTTTTTAGCATACTGTTCTACAGCTTGAGGATTCTCTCTACAACTATAGCCACTTAAACTCCCTGCATTCTGGCAAAATCCATGGTTTTGCAAAGGTTGACAAGACTTTGAAAATTCTGGTCCAGTAACACTCTCACTGTTGCCAACACATTCAGATTTTTCAAAAAGACAACAGTCTGTTGAAAATTTTGGCAAATCAACTTTGGGTGCTGTCAGCTGTTTCTTTACATCTCTTGTTATGCTGCTAGCAAGAGAGGCTGAAAAACTGTATAGTTCAGAAAGTTCATTTCTGCATGGATCCGGTATCCTTTCACATGTCTGATATTTGCAAAGATGGCTGTTTCTTCTTCTTTGTCTTTGTCTATCTACTTCTTGGTGATGCTCTTTACTTGAGAAGACCAATAGATCCTTGTTTGTTTTCCCATGAGAGCTGTGCACAGGTAAGAGTTTTGAACCACACTTCATTTTTACTGTCTTAGCTGCTTCTTGTACTCCTGACTTGACAGAGCGGTAGGCCAGTCTACTGGCATACTGATCCACGATTAGTTCACCATTGCCACCTTCCTGCTTCAGCACTTGAATCACATGCCCTGCGTACTCATCAGTCACACTTTCACAACTGGGATACCTATATGTCAGACCTGGCATGCAACTTGGTAATGAAAGAACACACATATCTGCCTCTCTTGGATGTGCAATATCCTCCACATCCAGCTTCTCTTCTGCTTTACTTCGCTCACCTTCAACATAACAAATGTTCCTCTCATGCCTGAAAAGCATACAACTCCTAGCATTCGCAATTTTCTCGGCCTCTGCAATGACATCAGCTGCCATATCACTTGCAAAACTGCAGGTCTGTATGTTTTCATCTGAATGACTTAACAAAGGCAGCTTGCTTCTTTGACTGGGCACACTTACGTGAGAGTTTTGAACCTTGAATTCTTGAGTGAATTCATGATCTAAGTGGGAGGCTGCCACTTCAGTTGCAAGAGAAATGATGTGCGTAGCTAATGCTTCTGCAAACTGAACTTTTTTCCCCGAGTACTCTGACTTCACATACATTTCTGGGTGTTCTTCACCTTCACTGCTCTCAACCTCTTCTGAAAGAGAGCGCATGAGTTTCAACATGAACTCTTCTTTTTCTATAGTAGTTTGTTCATTCTCAGACAAACCTCCAACAGATGAGTTGTGCGGTGTCGAAGGTGGTGTCGCAGGTGCAAATTCTTTGGCTAACTCCCCCTTGAGTTGTTTGCTTAACTTCTTGATGTCCCACTCAGAACTAGTCTGGGATGGTACTAAAGGAGTAGATGGGGGAGTATCAGGAATTACATTTCTGTCTCTGACTTTCTGCTTCTCCTCCACATGCAAACTATCTACACAAGTAAGGACTGCAGATGATAAAGTCTGTGAGGGATGGAAAGAACTTTCCTGTCCAAACAGGGGCTCAAGCGCAGTATTATTCAAATTATGCCTTGTCACTGCTTTATCCTTCACAACTTCCTTCAAGTCAGACTTCTGACTTGTCATCATTGAACAAGGTGGCAGTGTCTCTAAAGAAAATCCAAAACCCACAGAATCTTTACATTCTGTAACACTATACTTTCTGACCAAGAGTGCACGGTGAGGTGAGTTATCTGAAAAGTCAAGGCATTTGGGAGCTTCCCCCAAGGTCAACTGTGATTCTTCTCCACGAACAAGCACGTGTTCCTTACTAACTGGTTCTTTATCTGTATTGGGAAGCACCGACTTGCTTTTATCCAGGGAATGTTTAATAATAGACTTTGATAACTGCTCAGCAAACATGTCCTTACTGCTAGCTTTGTTCTGCTGTGGTGCTGCTTGGTCACAAAGGGAAAGAGAACAGGCTTTTCCCTTTGTTTTCGTTAAATAATCTGCATCTGTATCAACAGTGTTTGTAGCTTTGAAGGATGTCATGGACTCTAAGGTTTCATTTACTATCGTATGTACCATTGCTGCAGAAAAGCTACTAATAATCATAGGGCCACTCGTTAATTCTGGCGGACTCTGCATGTTGCTATCACCGTTAGTAGGTTTGAAGTCACTCTGGTTGCATGGATTGAGTTCGGAAGGTAGACAGACATTTCTGAGACAATCAGCTTCCTCTGCACTGCTTTCTATGGCCATGTGTCCTTGGGTGGAACCACCATGTGCTTTACTGTGCTCAGATGATGAGAGAGACTTGGACTGATACAAAGTAGATGACACATGGTATGGGAGAAGGGCACTACCTGCCAAGGGCACTGGTATGGAAGTGACAATTCCTGAGGTACAAAACAAAGCCTGCTGCACTGTGTACTCCTTCCTGTGCTCCTGCACTGGTTTTGTCATTGTAACTGCTTGACGGCTAAAGGATGAGGAAAATGTAAAGGTCTGCGCAGGTGATACATTTTCTGCACTCTCATACTTGGCATTACCCATGGAAACATTAACTGCTGCCTTTGTTGTGAAGGTCACCTCAGTCTGGGACAGCTCTATGAATGCTTCTTGTATTACAGATTCAGACAAATCTTTGGCATACAACTTCACGACTTTGTCTTCAGAGTCAAATGACTGACACTGTGAAGATGCAGGTGTCTGAGGACATGAAAACTGACACACTTCCATGATACCTTCAAAAACAAGCTCTTCAGCAAGGTCCGCAGCAAACCTAGCAACCGTGTTTGTAAACATCTGCTTTTTCACATACTGTAACTCTTTCAAGGCGTTTGATAAGGCTTCACTCACCAAAAGACTGGCCAGGCTACCAATGGCTCGTTCCTTTAGTGAAAATGCACACTGCCTTCTAAGTTCACTAAATGCCATCTGAAATACAGATGATGTCAACTTGACAGCCAAGTGGCACAATGCATTGGTACACGAAGAAACTCCTTTCTGTAAGTCTTTAAATGCACTGCCAAAACTTTTTCCCACAAGATCTGCTGCAAACTTTTGAACGCTCTCTGTAATCATTGAAGATTTTCTACATTTACTTTTTTGATCAGAGTCTCCATGCTTAAAAGTTACAGTATTATTTCTTCCCCTTTTAATACTATTAATATCTGACATTGGGTTTGCATGTTGAGTATGAAGAACTGAGCCTAGCACTTCACATGAAAGATTGTTTGCATAATCTTCATAAGTGCAGTAATTTTCATGATTCCTATTTTCACTAGTATCTGTTTGGCAAAAACATTCAGCTGGAGTACAGCTTCCAGGAGGACTGAAAGCAGAGGTTCGGATAGGGCTGAACAAACCACTGTCCTCTGACGCCATCACTGGACGAGGGGAATCTGGAGCATCACACAGATGGCCATATGGAGACTCAGGCTTGCGAGGAGTCGGCTTTCTGACATGAGCTGGAAGAGCTGGGCGCTCAAACTTGAATCTCTGAGGATTCATACAAGATTTTTCATATTTGTGCCCCATCTTCTGTGATGACTTCCCTATGCTAGGATCCTCCATGAACAGGTAAGCTTCTAATGTTTGTTCTAGTTCATCAAACTGATCAAAGCTATCAAAAAACTCACTCACTTCTGAGTCTGAATCCTCTACATCATCTTTTGTCACGGGGATTTCAGGCAGCTCAAGTTTCGCCTTTAAACTTTTTTGATATCCCTCTTCATCCAAAAAAATCACAGGGCTTGGGCTTGAGCACTCAGACTCTGAGGAGTGGGCTGGAGAAGGGGGAAAGAATGTTTCCTGTCTGTCCTTGCCTTTATCTGAGGCACTGGGTGACCTGTAGAGACTCCTTTGGGTCCAGGGCTCAGAAATCGATGTTGTAACTGATGTCTTCACAGAAGCAGCTTCTTTGCGTCCCAGAACACTCACTGAAGGTGAGGGCTTAGCCAATGACTTCTGTGATCCGCAACTAACCAACACTTTAAAATCATGGCTTTCTAAATGGTGACCTGAAGTAGTCTGAGAGGCAGCATCACACCGGTTCCTTACTGTAGCAATATTTATCTCTATAGGAAAAGAATAAAATTCTTACATTATTCCAGAAAAAAAAACGCTTCAAAACACTGACATTATAAATGTTTTCTATATGCTACTTAACAAAAAGTTTATCCCCAGTAACACTTGGGAGCAAGTTCACCTTTTAATAAAATAATCCCATTTTACCCTATGCTTACAGATACACTGCCTATGGGAAACTCAGCTCCTTGCCGTTTGTTAGAAAAATCACTAGTGACTGCCAGCTAACCACTCGGACATCTGAACGCAGCAAAGTGCTAGCTAGATACTAGGTTATAAGGCAATCAAGGCTTGAACAATGCAACCATAACAATGGCCTTAAATGTCACAAGAAAAGTAATTCCTTTAATTAAAAAAAAAAAACTATTATACTGTTTAAACTAGGTCAATTTAAAATAAATTTTAATTGTTAAGTCTCCTTGAAACTTTAAAACTGAACTTTGAACTTCGATCTATTTTAGGAAAAAGTCTAATAAAAGGCACACACCATCATTATATAGCTTTGCATTCTCTTCCTCCTCTAACTGCTCAAAAGCAGTGACAAAGTCATCCTCTATGGAAGACACAGACTGGTTCGTATCATCATCATCTTCATCAGTGGTCTCAAGATGGTGCTTCTGATGCAAGTGCGTGTCCAGGGTGTGTCTTATGCCAGCAGCATATTTACTTAGGAGACTAAAGATAAAATCAATTCTGAGTCCTGGTAATGTGGGTGACACTCTCATGACACAAAGCATTCCCGAATGATGACTCTTGGGAGAGATGAAAGATGATAAAAATCAGTTTTAATTTTAAATATAAACCATCTTCTGGAAGTGAAGCCTAAAAGCAAACCTCAGGTGAGAGGGGGAACAAGAAGTGCATGCATCCTGAAAGGTTCCTTCATTCTGCAGTGTTTAATGATTTTAAGTATTTAATTTCCTGAAGATATCTAAAGATGTATATTTATTTTTATTTAAGTATCACTTTAATATTTTTCCTTTCCAATCTTTTTTTTCTCATGTATTCAAATTCTACCCAATCTATCTCCTTAAATGTTACAGAACCTATTATCACAGCAATTGTTTTCTATTACTGTATATTTGTAATGTATCCTCTTTAATATTTACAATCTCACCCGCTACACTATGAATGGGCACAAATCAAAATCTAGTTTACTTGTTATTCCAGTTTCCTATAGCTCCCAACATGTCACCCTCTCTTCTACCACAAAAGAACTCTCCTTATTTCTTAACTTATATGTTTCAGTGTCAAAACTTACATTCATGGTTACAGAATGAATGAGAACACAAGCCATTAGTTTTTTGATTGAGAACACAAGCCATTAGTTTTTTCTATACACACTGCATTTTAAATGCAGACATTGGTAAGTAATTTGTTTTTATAAAGAAACCAAACATAACAGCTGGTCACCCTTTATGTCCCAGCAAATAAAGCAAGTGTGTCAGACTGTACAACACGGTCCAGGAGACAAGGCACAGCTCTAATCACTGGACCTCACAAAGCATTTCACAGCTGCAATAAGTTCTCCAGATCGTAAACCTACTCATACAATTGTAAATGTCTTACTTGCTAAAATGCAAAGCCTTTTTCTTTGATATATTATTAAAAATAATTAGTGATGAACTAAAGACTGTCTTATGAAAACATTTTACACAGACAGTCTTTAATCAGAAAGTGAACTGGAAGTCCATTTTCTGTAACATCCAGCTTGCAACACATATAAATGTGGGATGGCCATAGAGCAGGGGCAGTCCCTCAAATGTGAACAGGAATATTTCACTAGGATATTAGTGCTATGCATGCACAGCAGTGGCAGAACTTCCCTGGCGGGAATTTAGTTTATAAGCCATCATCAGAATTCCCTCACACTCCCAGGCTGGCAGTGCTTTGTGAGTGACTTTTCATCAACACCCTTTCCTTGAGACTAAATCAAAGCAAGGAAGACCTCCATCACACGCTGCTACTGAAAATTACTGTAAAACCTACCCTAAGAAAGCAGATTAGAGGATCCACCAGTTACCTGATTTAGAGGACTACTGCTTACATCTGACGATTTACGGGTATCCTTCATACAAATGATTTCATTTTCACTCAGACTGCAGAAATGGAGCGAATTCAGAAGATCTGGAAGTTCCAGTGAAACTGCAGCCAGATCCTAGTTTTAAATTACAGTGACAGTAATGAACAACACTACAGAGTAACACTGTCAGGTTTCCACAATGTTGTCCATATCCAACGCATCAGCTGCACTGCTCAGTAAATGACCTGCAACAGCTACATGCTTAAACAGTTTATCTGCAGTCACTTTTAAACTCACAGATAAGGCAAAATTTACTTAGTAATACTTTACAGCCTTTCAACCACCCTCTCCTACCTCAGCACCTTGGCATTCCCCTACACTGGGAAAATGAGCCTTCGCTGGATCAAAGGCCTCTCCTCCCATTGATGCCAGAGAATGATACCCTCTGCTGCATATGCACCTGGGGTCATGGGTCTCTTTATAAGAACTCATTGGGTGGTATTTTAGTCCATGAGAGCTGTGGTGGGTTTGGTTAGTTAATAATTATGTTCTTCCCATGGAGCTGCAAACCCTTTCAGCTCCTTCAGTCCTTTCTCTAGCTCCTTCATAGGGGCCCCCGTATTCAGTCAAATGGTTAGCTGCAAGTATCATCCTCTGTATCAGTAGAGCTCTGGCAGAGCCTCTGAGTAGACATCCATATCAGGTTCCTGCCGGGAAGCACTACTTGGCACCAGCCATAGTGCTTGGTTTGGTGGCTGCCATTGTGGTGGATCCCCAGGTGAGGCTGTCTCTGGATGACCTTTTCTTCAGTCCCTGTTCTTCTATTTGTCTCATTATTTCCTCCCACGAGTGTTTTGTTCTCCCTTCTAAGGACTGAGGCATCCACCTTCTGGCCTTCCTTCTCTTTGAGCTCCATAATTTCTGTGAATTGTTTCTTGGGTATTCTGAGGTTTTAGGCTAGTATCCACTTATCAGTGAATACATATCATGAGCGTTCTTTTGTAACTCAGTTACCTAAATAACTCAGGATGATAGCTTCAAGTTCTATCCATTTGCCTAGAAATTTCATGAAGTCATTTTTAATAGCTGAGTAGTTCTCCATTGTGTACATGTACCACAATTTCTGTATCTGTTCCTTTGTTGAAGGATATCTGGGTTCTTTCCAGTTTCTGGCTATTATAAATAAGGATGCTACAAACATGGTGGAACATGGGTCCTTGTTAGATGTTGTAGCTTATTTTCGGTATATGCCCAGGAGTTGTATAGCTGTACTGAGGAACTGCCAGACTGATTTCCAGAGGGATTGCACCAGCTTACAACCCCACCAACAGTGGAGAAGTGTTTTTCTTTCTCCACATCCTCACCAGCATCTGCTGTCACCTGAGTTTTTAATCTTAGCCATTCTGACTGGTGTGAGGTGGAATCTTAGGGTTGTTTTGATTTGCATCTCCCTGATGACTAGGGATGTTGAGCATTTCTTTAGGTGCATGTCAGCCATTCAAAGTCCTCAGTTGAGAATTCTTTGTTTAGCTCTGGACCCCATGTTTTAATAGGATTATTTGATTCTCTAGAGTCTACCTTCTTGAGTTCTTTGTATATACTGGATACTAGCCCTCTGTCAGATGTAGAGTTGGTAAAGATCTTTTCCCAGTCTGATGGTTGCCCTTTGTTATTTTCACAGTGCCCTTTGCCTTACAGAAAGAAGCTTTACAATTTCATGAGGTTCCATTTGTCGATTTTTGATCTTACAGCATAAGCCATTGGTTCACTTTTTAGAAAAACTTCCCCTGTGCCTATGTGTTCTAAGCTCTTCCCCTTCTGTTCAATTAGATTCAGTGTACCTGGTTTTATGTGGAGGCCTTTGATTTACTTGGATTTGAGCTTTATACAAGGAGATAAGAAAGGATCAATTTGCATTCTTCTGCATACTGACTGCCAGTTGAACCAGCACCATTTGTTGAAGAGGCTGTCCTTTTTCCATTGAATGTTTTTAGCTCCGTTGTTGAAGATCAAGTGACCATAGGTGTATGGGTTCATTTCTGGGTCTTCAATTCTATTCCACTGATCTACCTTCCTGTCTCTGTACCAATGCCAGGCAGTTTTTATCATAATTGATCTGTAATACTGCTTGAGGTGAGGAATGGTGATTTCCCCATAAGTTTTTTATTGTTGTGAATATTTTTTGCTATCCTGGGTTTTTTTTTATTATTCCAAATGAATTTGCAAATTGTTCTTTCTAACTCTATGAAGAATTGAGTTGGTATTTTGATGGGGATTGCATTGAACCTGTAGATTGCTTTAGGCAAGATGACCATCTTTACTATGCTGATCCTTCCAATCCATGAACATGGGGATCTTTCTACCTTTCAATTTCCTTCTTCAGAAACTTGAAGTTCTTGTCATACAGCTCCTTCACTGGTTTGGTTAAACTCAAAGGTATTTTATTCTCTTTGTAACTATTGTGAAGGGTGTCGATTCTCTAATTTCTTTCTCAGCATGTTTATCCTTTGAATAGAGGAAGGCTACTGATTTGTTTGAATTAATTTTATATCCAGCCACTTTGCTGAAGTTGTTTATCAGCTGTAGAATCTGGTGCAATTTTGGGAGTCACTTAAGTACACTATCATGTCATCTACAAATAGTGATATTTTTACTTCTTCCTTTCCAATTTGTATCCCTTTGACCTCTTTTTGCTGTCTGATTGCTCTGACTAGGACTTCCAGTACTCTATTGAATAGGTAGGGACAGAGTGGGCAGCCTTGTCTAGTTCCTGATTTTAGTGGGATTGCTTCAAGTTTCTCACCATTTAGTTTGATGTTGGCTACTGGTTGGCTAGCTGTATATTGCTTATACTATGTTTAGGTATGGGCCTTGGATTCCTGATCGTTCCAAGACCTTTAACATGAAGGGGTGTTGGATTTTGTTAACAGTGAAACCTAAATCTGTTTTCCTTAGCAAGAATTATCAACAAGAGCTAGTCATGGCAGCACAGTTATCTAGCACCTGGGAGGTAGAGGCAGCAGACTTTCTACAAGTTTAAGGCCACAGCAAAGATACAGGATAAGACCTTGTCTCATAAATAACAAAAAAGAAATCCTTAGGAAAATGCTGAAATTAAAGATGTACAGATCACACTCAAATGTTATCTTTGTTTCTGAGGGTTTGGGGTATGGACAGAGACTCACTAGGTAGCCCTGGTACAGACCAGCCACTGGTCCTGGACTAAAGTTCAGCCTGCCTTTGTCTCCTGAGTGTTGGAATTAAAGGTATGAACCATTATGCCAGGCTTCAAATGGCATCTTTTAACTTGAATAGATACCTTAAGATTAGTGTAACTCAGCCATTCGATATTCCTCGATTGAGAACATTTTGTTTAACTCTGTACCCCATTTTTAATAGGGTTGTTTGATTCTCTGGTGTCTAAGGAAGTGCTCGACATCCTTAGCCATCAGGGAATGCAAATCAAAACAACCCTGAGATTCCACCTCACACCTGTCAGATTGGCCAAGATCCAAAACTCTGATGACAGCAGATGCTGGCGAGGATGCGGAGAAAGAGGAACACTCCTCCAATGTTGGTGAGGATGTAAACTGATACAACCACTCTGAAAATCAGTCTGGCGATTCCTCAGAAAATTGGACATAGTACTACCTGAATGAAGACCCAGTTATTCCACTTCTGAGCATATAACCCAGAGACACTCCAATATACAACAAAGATACATGCACCACAATGTTCATAGCAGCCTTATTTACAATAGCCAGAAGCTGGAAAGAACCCAGATGTCCTTCAGTAGATGAATGGATACAAAAATTGTGGTACATTTACACAATGGAGCACTACTCAGCTATCAGAAACAATGACTTAACAAAATTCTTAAGAAAATGGATGCATCTAAAGAATATCATCCTGAGATAACCCAGTCACAAAAGAACAGACATAATATGCAGTCACTGATAATGGGATACTAACCCCAGAAAGCTCGGAACACCCCAGAAACAAGTCACAGACTGTGTGAAGTTCAAGAAAAAAAAAAGTAGGTCAGCTTTTCACCCTGCGTATGCATTAGCTCAGCTACACTGCTTTCTGGGATTGTGTTGCTTTGGCTGTGATCTGAGAATGGTGCCTTTATTTCATGTTAGTGGACCAAAATCTTACTTTTAAGACAACAACTATGCTTTTCATATTGTTTCAGCTTTTAACAGTGGCTTTATATTTTAAAGGCCCTGTACTCTGATCAGCTTTTAATTTTCATCAAACTCCCCTAATTTCACACCTGTTTTTGTTCAAAGGGGTTTCTGATAAAGAACAGCTAAGAACACAGACATAGAGAAACAAATTATGCATTGTTACTATTTGTCTGAACCTCCCAGATGTGGATTAAATAAATAAAGGGAAAAAAGATTAGTTTAAAATTTGAGCACTAAAGTAAAATTTTCAGTCTCCAAAATTTAAGTAGTCTCCTAGTCTTTGCCAATTCAATAAATTGACCCTACCTGCATATGAGCAGCATCTGTTTCTTCATTAAAGCCCAGAAATGTGACCTGATTAAAAAACAAAAAAACAGGTCTGTTAGTTTATTGTTTTTAAAGTCCTGGGTCAGGATGTTGACAAGGCATAGTAGGCATTCCTCTACACTGTAGCTCCTGAATCTCCCCGTCCACCTTCCCTCTCCCTCCTCATCCCCATCATCACTGCCACGTGCTCTTTCACCATCAGTGGACTTGTCCACCACCATGCCTCTTGTCCATGCTTCCCAGGGTTTTCATGATGCCTTCAGCCTGACCTCATCTCATTCAAACCCATGAGACCCCTTTCTACATCTAGCACATGCCCTGTACATGACAACTTAAGGTCCCTGCAGCAGTGTCCCCTGGGTATGAATCTCTTTCTTGGACAATTCTAGGCCTGGCTCCTCTTCATTCTGCAAGCTCCTAAAAGTTCAGCAGCCTTCTTAGAAAAACCTTCCCTGTGTAGATGCCCCAGGCTCCTTCCTTACTAGATACAAGTCTACTAACATTCCCTTTAGCACTAATATAGATATACTGCTCCCTGCACACATTTATAAAAGTCAAGTGTCTGTGGCATCTCCAATGGTATGAGGAAATATATTAAGTAAAAGGAATAAGTTATAAAAAGATGTGTCACACACATAATTTCTTCCTTATTCTTAAAAACATATGCATGAAAAATACACTGAAACATTTAGCAGTGGCTAACTGGAAAGTTTCCCATGGCCTTATTTTCCTCTACTTCTGTCCTCTGTGATCTTTTTCCTAATTCACTGGATAAACAATATGCACTTTCTTTTTAAATTTTCAGTACTTTCATTTTCCTACCAAGAACTGCAGACTGAAAAGTTATTTTTTAGATTCATATTTATGTCCTTGTCATCATGCTAGCCCTTTTGGCTAGGGGGGATGGGGTGGGGAGAAAATGATCCACCAAGTAAGTGCTGTGTCTAGAAATATAAAATATTTAAATACTAGCAATTAAAGTACTAGAGAGAAACTGAATGGTTAAAATGTCAGACTACATTGAAGATACTTTGATTTCTTTCTGATGACTAAGAAGCTAGTCAGAATCTAAAATTACCCTGGCACTTTCTTAATTATGGCTACTAATCCAGTGGAGTGTTAGGTTCCCTCTAGGCATTTATAAACTGTTATCCAGTTTATGCCTGTCTTTTCATAGCATTCCAGGCAATATAGCATCCCTTCCTAAACATAGGCACTAATTTCTCTCCTTTTTTCAAACAGATATTTAGTTCATAGATTTTATACAATCCCATGTACTTATTATGTGCTGCGTAAGAGAAATAAAATGGTCTAGAGAAACAGGCTAACAGAAGAGAAGGGATGTGTATACACACACACACACACATACACACACACACACACACACACACACACACACACACACACACACGGATAAAACTGAAAACAACAAAAATTTTAAGTCAGCCAAGCTGCAACACTTTTCATACGCTCAGATACTTGACTTAAAATGAACCAGTACCCTGGGAAGGAAAAAAAACTAAAACTTTGATATTTGAGATATGTATACCCTAAAATGGAACAGAAATCTCTACTATTCTTTCAAGTTTCCTTGCTGAACACAAAAGAGAAAATACGATGACCTTGGATATTGAAGGTACCAAGGGAGCCTGCTCCTTCTGGTGACGTGGAAGATCTCATGCAACAGGCTGAAAGAACAGCCTGAGGACAACTAGGGATACAGCTACAAAACTGGGGGCTGAGCAGGAGACAGAGTAAGAGCAGCTCTGCACTACAGAGATACTGTAAAAGAGGGGCAGAGAAGATAAATCCAGGGGGAGATCCAGGCGGCAGAACACTACTTTGCTAGCATGCTCCTCTTTCTAGGGAACAACGCTTTTCAGGTAAAGAATTCCTCAATGAACAGAAACCTCCCACCCCCAAGTAAGAAATCAAGGTTTATTAGAAACCTAACTTCAGAAAGCTAGATTTAGATATGAGAACCAGTTTTAATCTGTGAAGACCTAATACTAACGTGAGGTTTTGCACATGCTAGGCAGTGATCCACTCTAAGTTATATTCTCAGCCCCCAATAACACATTCCAATTTGTAATACAAATGTAATGATGGAATACAGGTGCTTTAGAAAACATCACTCTTTCTAGTAACAATGAGTTCAAACAAAGATGAGAAACAATTGCTATTGCAGAGAAATAGGTAAACAAGTTATGTATGTAACACACACACATGCATACACACAAATACTTTCCAAGTGGTATCTTAATTCCAAAGATAAACCTACCACTTTATACTTTAAATCAAAGCACTGAGACAGTCAAGAAAAGGACTTTAAAAGTGACTCCATGAAATAAGTGTATTTTCTCATTTCAGGATAAAAGAAACGGTATTAAAGTAGCAGCCACTGAATAAGCCCTTCCTGCCCAGTGAGAGGCCAGTAATGCCTGTGCACTTATAAACAGGCTAATAATCACAGTTGGACAATGACATTAGCGACTAATAATTAAAATAGTTACTTCTTTTCCAGTAACATTTTTATTAATTATTTACAATTTCCCACAATGTATTTTGAGCGTTTTTGGTCTCCCCAATTAATCCCAGATTCACTCCCAACCCCAGACCCACTTTATATGGTGGTTATCATTAAAAAAAAAAAAAAAAAGTCATGTTCAATTAGCGTTGCCCAAATACTTTTCTTTTTGAGGCCTGCCTTGGAACACAGTCAATCTACAAGGTTACACCCTCAAAATAACCTAACTGTTTCCCAATTATTAGTATTATATATAAGTTTTAAAAATAGACCCTGCAGTTAGACCCTGCAGAACATACTGAGCACAGTTGCAAAGGGTTCAGAAAGTTGTATGGCAAACCTCAGTTAACTGGGCATGCTCATCCTGGTTTAAACACTCTCCTGATACACGGCATAGCTCCTTCTCACTCTGTAATAAAGACTTTACAGACTGGAACACATCTTCACTGAAACTCTGTGGAATAAATAAACAAAACAACTTAATTCTAAGACAAGAAAACTTGCAGATAATTTTTACAGTTACTCATTCTCCAAATAATATTTTTATATGATTTGTGAGGCTCAGTTCAGCTGAGAAGAAAAGTCAAGTTACTAGAAGACCAGACAGACCTATGCTCCAGACTCACTTATACTTACCTTCCTACACCAGTGGCTCCCAACCCTCCTGACACTGCCGCCTCATACAGTTCCTCACGTGTGCTGACCCCAACCATAACATTATTTCACTGCTGATATGACCCCCCAAAGGGGGTCAAGAGGGAACACGTTGAAGGTCACTGCCTTACACTAAAACTAGCACACTGCAAATATTCTTCACTAGCAGAGCAGACACACTTCATATGCTGAGTGAGGCGGTGTGGCTAGAAGAGGGCGGGCACAATAGCATCAATTACTCCTCCCTTAAGAACAAAGGACTTAACCGAAAGCAGGTGAGAGACCCCATGTCTGGGAAAGGAAAGAAGTTGTCAAAAATAACAAGTACTTGGAGACAATGAATATTACAGTCAGACAGAAAGGCAACACGAACTTCCCACCAACTCCAACATTCCTCTTCTCATATGTGGCCTGCTCTTGTCGCCTGTGGGAATGCCTCAGACCACAGTCCTGCCCTATAGAAACCCTATCTACACCAAGACTGAAGATGATTCTTCCCACTCTTTAGTTTCCTCCTTTACTGTTTGCAGATTAAGATCACTTGAACTGTTTTATAACATATTGTGATTACAATATTCTTATGTATATCTTTTCTACCCACTATATCCTGAAAGCTATATTCTATTCACTTAATCTCCTCACATTTTATATAAAGCCAACAAACAGCAAACTACAAAAAGTTCATCTAACTCAAATCTGTAATCTAAGAGATAATATTAAGGAATTCAAGAAAAAAGTATGTAATGTTAAATTTCAATCTCACCTATAAAGATGTGTCTATATTTCTTTAAAACACACACACTACCTTTTCTAATGCAGTGTCTTAGAAACAATAACCCTCAAGTAGCAATGAGCAGATCCCACACTCAGATTGTGGTTTCCAAACACTAACCAGCAATTAGAAGAAACAGAGCTCCTTGGAAAATGTCTAGATCTAGATGCTGGACAGAGAGAGCATGCAAAGAGGCTGTACAAACAAACCATGCCAGAACACAGAGAAGTGCTCAAAGACTAATGGGGCAATCTCGAGAGAACACAGAAGTCACTAAAAGACACTAAAATCATCACAGTACAGTACCTCCTCCCTATTTCTTCTTCACACACCTTTTCCATCTTTTTTTAAAAGTCTCTAAGTCTCTAAAATCATTACAATCATGACTTAACATCACTATTTCCATACACATTCATCTTCATAGTATTTTTAAGTTATAATTTATATAAATACTAAGATTCATTTAAAAACTCTAAAAGCCCACATTTTTGTTTTATTTATTTATTTATTTTAGCTGGATATTTTAGTAATTTACATTTCAAATATTATCCCCATCCCGGTTTCCCCTCTGGAAACCCCCTCCCATTTGCCCTCACTCTGCGTCTATGAGGATGCTCCCACCCACCCACTCATTCTCTCCCACCTCCCCACCCTGCATCCCCTACACTGGGGCTTTGAGCCTTCACAGAACCTAGGGCCTCTCCCCTTGCTGACGCCTGACAAGGCCATCCTCCGCTACACATGCAGCTGGAGCCGAGGGTCCCTCCATGTGTGCTCTTTGGTTGGTGGTTGAGAACCTGAGAGCTCTGAAGGGCAAACCCACATATTTTAAAGTTGCACTGAAAGCATCCTAGTGTAATGGACTTACTTTTCGGACAGATGCTTTACTCTTTGCGTGACTATTCCTGAAAGGCTGGAAAGCTGCCATACTGTATTACTGTGATGTGTGATATTGTTAGAGAGTAAATCCTCAGAACACCTAAAGGAGACATAGTAAAAGAAAACGTATTTATTCATCTTTGTGATTCAAGCAAGCACTTTACACTATAGAATTTCTTCAATGTAGACATTTAAAGAAAAGTCTGAACACAAATACTAAGACCTACAAGCTTATTTAGCACCATGGATAGGTATGTGGGGGTGGGAGAATGAAAAGCAGATGAATATGGGCACCTTAATGAGATACAAAAGTATTACAAAATATTTTTAGAGTTACAATTATAGTTTGTTTTTACATTAGATCACACTGCTCCTCTCAGCTGCAAATCTTAACAAAGACAATTGGAAAATGTTTATAAACTTGGACACTGTCACAGAAGGGATCCATTTCCATAGCAGAGTCACTCACCTGTCCCTGAAGCAACACTAAATGGGGCAGGTATTATTACCCCTTCAACAGAAGGCTTTAAACTTCTATATGAGAATGTGAAGTTTGTACATATATTATAAAATGACAGATGAACGAAAACAAATCCTTATCTGGAGTATGCCAATGAGTAAAACTCAGAAAATTACCTGTAGAATTATACACTTTACACACAAAACTCTCAAATTAAAACTAACTTTTAATTGATACTGTCATACAGACTTTGGGGACATCAACAGACTCAAACACTATGCAGCCAGCTGACTACTCTATCTCAGTGTGCAAGCTGTCCGCCCACTAAGGGCAGCTTGCACCACACACTGAGGACAGTGAGAAGACAGTGGTCCTGTTGGACCCGGGCCTGGGTGGGAAATATCTGATTACAATAAAGGCTAAAAGTAGAGAACCAAATTCTAAATAACAAAATGCAGAAAATTACAGTAGTAAGTATTTAAGAAAAGCTCACGTAAGTTCCAATCATCTTCAGTTAGCCACACTGTTTTTCAAAGGCACAGCTAATTGAGGGTTCCAAGGCAGTGTCTTCAGCACAACTTCATTCTAGTCCTCAGAATTTAAAAAGGCTAAATTTTAGTAAAGCTCCAATTTTATATTTTCATACTTTTACTACAGAGGTGTGAGCAATGTGACCACTCATGATCTTAGTCACTGGTCTATTGCTGTGAAGAGACACTATGACCAAGGCAACTCTTATAAAAGAAAGCATTTGACCGCGGGCTTAGAGTTTCAGGTATTAAGTCCATTATCATCATGGAGAGAGACACAAGGCCATGTCACGTTGTATTTAACTCAAACCAAACACCTAACAAAAGAGTATCTGTGCAATATAAAAGTGAACCAGTTTGGAATAACATGGCACTCTTCTAAGAAAAAGAAACAAACAAAAAAAAATTGCAAATCCCCTGAGGAACAGCACAAACACAATACTCATCAGGAAAACCAAGTTTAATACAAACAACTGTACATACATATCTAGAATATTTTTTAATAATCACAAAATGTATAAAGAAACATGAAAAAAACGGAGAAACAACTGTAAAGAACAAAGAACAGAGCCGCAAGGAGCTGAAGAAATCGAGCACTCTGATCCTGCTACTTCACATTTCAAAACCTCCCTGCATACATGCTTTTCCAAAATACAGTGCAAGACTAGTCACTAGTCACTGTCACTTGGACAGAAACAAAACCTAAAAATAATCTAGTATTTCACTGATTTAAATAAATTCCCATATGATCTATTACCCAGCTGTGGGAAAATAAATAGTACACGCTTGAGTGAAGAAGCAGGTTTGCAAAATGCTACAAATGACTTCAGATTAGCAGACAGACGCCATCATGTATGAATGTTTGCACAAGCCTAAGAAACATCTTGAAGACAGTGCTGGAAACTGATAGTGAGGGCTTTCTTTTTTTTAATGTTACAAAATCTATCTGATTTACGGGAAGATGATGAATTATCAAATAAGATAGTGTCATTTCCAGCATGTACACATTATCCCATTCAGTGTAAAATATGTAACTATGTATAAATGTGTGTATACATACGCATGTACATATACATGTATATACCCTATAAATATATAGGGTTTTTACCTATATATTAGTAATGGGTTTTTAAAAACTTACTCTTTGTGAATTTCACATCATGCACCCCAATCTCACTCATCTCCCTGTCCCTTTGTATCTTCCCTCAACCCTCACAACCTCTCCCTTAAAAGAATGTATAAAAATGAAGCTGGCCAGTGTTAAGAGTCCCTAATTTAGAGTTTCAGCTCAGTCCTATGCTTTAGTCTCAGTCCCTCTTATCTAAATGCTCCACTAGGTATTACAGTTAAGTATCTTTGCTGTGGTTTGGACGGGGGTTGTCCCCAGAGGCTCACATCCTAGAGAGCTGGTCACCAGTATGGTAGAGAAAGTGGAATATTTAGACTTGGGCTCTGGGGTCCTCTAGGCCCTGGAGGTACAGCAATCAGAAATGAATTACTGTTGCTCCATGGCAGTTCTGGCTCCCACTGGACTAGAACAAGCACTCAAGAGCTGTTACAAAGCAGCTCCTTCCAGCTCTCTGGCTTCCAGCCCCACCACTCGGTCTCTTCCCCAGCACACATTCAGGCCACGATGTTATCTACTATGTGTCATTTACCTGGAGAGCCCTGACCAGGGGCCGAAAGGTACAGCTCCTCAATATGGGACTTTCAGTCTCCAAATAAGTGAGCTAAATACACTTATTCTCTCTAGAAAAAACTCAGACAACAGCAATGCAGGGTGTAACTGAAACCTCAGAAAGGAAGCACTGCCTGCCAGCTACTTCCAGGCCACAACACAGGACAGCAAAGCCAGGCAGTCTGGCAGTCACAGTAAGTTTTGGAGACAATGCTGGCTCATGCTATAGAACAGAACCTTAAGGAAAAATGCAAGGACAGCAGTGCTCCAGAGTGTGAGGGAAGGTCTCCTGTAACTGTCAGCGCCTGAGCTGAGAAGTGACCCAAGAGCAGCACACCAGCAATACTGAAGACTTCAGACTCTCACCAACAGACAAGAGAAAAGCAAAACTCCTGGAGCCCATCAGACAACATGCAGCCTCCACAGAAGCTTCCCACATTAGGAAATCCAAGCATCACATCACCACTAACAAAACTTTAACATGGGCCTTGACACAACCCTACCTACAGAGTACAAATAATCTAACTGTATATTCCATCTACAGCCAGCTCTCTGGAAAAGTGCACATCCACGAGGCAATAACAACAAACTTAATGGTGGGCAGACAACAGGCAAAGAAGGGAAATCTGACCCTAGCAGGGAGAGAAAAAAGAGCAACAACTGCACACTTAGAAGTGATACACTGGAAAGGGGAGAAAGAGACCATGAATCAGTGTTACGGTGTGTGATGGCTAATTCTGGTTGTCAGCGTAATTTCATCTGCAATCAATGAAAACCCAGGTAGCAGGACATGCCTATGAAAGATTTTCTTGTTTACATCACTTGAGGTGAGAAAATCCCCGAAATCAAAGTCACATGAGGCAGAAGACTCATCCTAAATGTGGGCTACACTTTCTGGCGGCAGCCTACATAAAAGGACTTGAAAAAAGGAAGCTTTTTTGACTGCTTGCTCATTCCTGCTGCCAAGTTCATCTACCCTGTTGCTGAGGCATTGCTTCACTGGTATTAGAGGCTACTTCTGCAGAATACCAGCATAGACCAAAGACCACCCAAGACACTCAACATCAAGGAATAAACAACTGCTGGACTTTTGGGGGTTTTTAGGATCAGCCATTTCTGGCCCAGCCAGCCCATATCCTGTAAGCCACACTAATAAATCCCCTTTTAATACACATAAACACACTCAATGAATTCTATTCCTCTACAGAACTGACTAATACACCATTTTGCTCCATACATTCAAAAGGTAAGGAAACATAATCATGATAAAGAGAGAAACACGAGACACCAGACTAAAACAGAACTTCTGGGAATGTGAGAAGGGGAGCCTACAGATGAGCAGATTGAGGGAAAGGAGTAGTTGGGGAGAAGGGAGAGAGAATGAGGCCAAGGGTCCACAAAACCAAAGATTACAAAAAATGCCATACACATGCTTGATAAAACTAAGTAGGAAGAGGTACCCTGCACAGGTTATTACGTGAACAATTCAATGCCAGGGTAGGATACCTCCTAATGAGTTGTTAGGGAGGTTCTACAGTCCCCAAAATAGTAGAGGTAACTGCTACTGCTGATGGTTGCTGGTGGACCATATTACTGAAGATACCACATGGAAGAGATAGAAGCTTCCTCCCTGCTGGTTAGCCCTCCCTGCTGGTTAGTGCTGGAGTGCTATGTAGGCTGTTGGGGTGGATTTTCATAAACAGGCTTAGTCATCTGTACTACATTACTAACCTGCCAGGCAAGATCTGCCCACAGATGCAATAAGGGCAAATTATGGGAATAACTAATGGCTTTCTAAATGGAACAAGAGTGAGTTCACATCTGGTACTGCAGTACCAAAGGCTTTCATGCAATCCACAACAGCTGGTGGGTGATGGGCCCTAGTAAGGAAGCTACAGCTATAGTCTTACAGAATGATGTGCCCATAAAATTATCTTCTAAATCACTCTTGTTTAACTCCACAGATCAATGATAGTCGGTGGTAAATGCAAACTAGTGATCAGCCAATGGTATGAATAACTGACTACTGAATGCTCAGGAGACCTGCACCACCCTTCTAATTCAGAGACCATCAACAAAAGGGAGACAGATGGAATGCTGTATTCCCTGCATGACTTGGCATGGCACTCTTGAACTCAAAGAAGCTGTACTCACTTAAGACTGGGCCCATCAACATCTATTTCAAAGAAGGAGAGACTCACAAGGCTCAACCCTTCCCTGAGGATTTATAGACCGTTAAAAGTAACTATGAAGTAGGGCCCCATGAGACTTCTCCCCTCACCAACAATCAATAGGGAGTAAATGGTTGATGAGGAAGAGAGATTTCCTTTAGTGTTGTAGCCACTGATGAGGCAGCTCCTGTAAACAATTCCTCACCTATATTATGTAAGCAAGCCTACTGAAACTCACTGAGTCACCAAAAAGTCATCAAAGTAAAAAGAGACTAGTTAGAAAGAGAAAGGGAGTCACTAGGAGTGGGAGGACATAATAAGTTAATGGGGTGAATATGATTAATACAATATATTCATGTACAAAACTGTCGTGACACTATGTAAATCCTATATTAATAAAACGTTAAAAATAAAGAAGGTATTTCTAAAATGAAAAACATGCTAGATACATTAAAAGTAGATTTTATACTGAAGTGAAATTGTAAATAATATAATTGAAAATATCACAGCAAAACACAGAAATTTAAAAACAGGCAATTCGACAACATCAGGACCTATTAAGCATCGTTTTTCAAAAAAGAAAAAAAAAATAGGTACAATGAGCCCCAAAAGTCAGTTGGGGGACTGAACTAAAAATAGAAGGGGGGAGGCAAAGCAGTCGGGAATTGGTCTAGAATATACCAAATTTGATGAATAAAATGACAGATCTAAGAAAATCCAGTAATAAAAACATTTTTTAAAAACCACCCACATGAATCACAACCAAATTGCTAGAAACAAAAGAGCATGTCCCAGCAATGAGGAAGAAGCGTGGGGAGGCCAGCAGGCCTGACACTAGCAGCCTGAAGCAGGACAACGATCACCAGTTCTCACAACAGAAAGAGAAATGTGAACAGCCATACATAGTAACAAATATCTTTCAAAGATTAAGACAAAATAAATTTCTTCTCACTAAGCAGAGCTGTGAGGATTCATCACCAGCTGATCACAAGAAATTAACTATGAAAAGAAACTCTTCAGGCAAAGAAAAACAATACCAGATGGAACCTGGACCTACCAAAGTAATAATGAAGGATGAAAGGGTAAAAACAGTGATAAAAGAGTATTTCCTCAGTTCACGTTAAAGACAGCAATTGATTAGGCACAATAGAGAGAACAAAGGATTGGTGAGTGCGCAGTGAGAAGCCAGCCATTAGATGCTACGTCACATGTGAAATGGTACTGTGCAAACCAGGCTGTGCTGAGCTAAAGCTGTAAGTCGAATTTGAACTAACAGTGAGCAGTGGAAGGACAGGGTGATGCCATCCTCTCCTGCAGAGGTAAGACTAAGGCACGCCTCACTCATGACAACAGCATGGCAAAGCAGGACTCACACGGTGGTTCCTCCCTCAGGCACAGAGTGCTGCCTGACTTACTAAATCTAAAAATACCACAACTGTCTAACTGCCTTCCAAAACAATAGCCAATTATATTAAGAAAGAGCATTTCTACAATGACTAAGACACTTGCTTTCTGATAGTTTCTGGCTTTTATATTTTACTCCTAAGTCAACCCATTCTTGCATGTACAAGATACACCTTGTTCTTACAGCCATAGGTTTTCATAGCTAGCACCAATGGCTAGATCAGTCTTTGCTGTAGGCTGGACCTATCTCTCCTCTGAATGCCAGCAGACCTACTCAGCTGTGAAAATAACTCTTCAGAAGCCATCTCATGTACCTAGCAAAGCTAACTTTAGCACTTGAGACTATGGTGCCTTGTACTACAATTTAATGGACACATCTATGGCTTGCATTAACTACTAGCAACATTCCCTGCCAATCCTGAAGTGTCTGTAACTGTGGCTAAGATACAACAGCTGAAAACCTTTCAGTCAAGAGTTCATTTACACTCCAAGGCCAGGCCTTACTTATCTCTCTGCATTTCTCAAAGGCTTTATCAAAACCAAAACCATTATTTACTGAACTGAACAAACTGGAAGATGAATGAAATTGTAAAGCATATAAAATTGAGGAACACATGCCAACAAGTGACATCACTGAATGTCTAAGTGAGCAGGGTCACTGAGACAAGAACTGTTTGAAGTTAACCATATTTGTTTCCTTTAGACAGCCATAGAAAAATTTAACTGGTCTTTCAACTACATTAGAGGTTTGTCTTCTCTTCTAAAGTACATCTAAGCCCAGCCAGCCATTGGTATTTCAAGTATCAGGGCCTTGTTGACAGATATTAAGTATGAACTGTAACTCCCTCTAAAGCAATTGTAAATAAAACTTCAAAAAGAAAATATACAAACTAAAACCTTAAGAGTTACTGTCAATGTGATCATGCTGTAATGACCATACAGTTATGTTCATAATATTATACACTATCCTCCATAAGATGGTTTCTAAACAAAATCATGGTAGATTTTGGAACCATGGAACAATTTTCTCTTTATCAGTATACCTGTAACTCCCTGACTCCAACAGTACATTACTGAAAAGCATCGCAGATATAGTAAGCCTCTGCCCCCTGCTGCCAAGAGCAAAACTATGTGACTCTGATGCAGAAGGCCTGCTGCCTGGCTCACGGGAGAACTCATATAAGCCTGCACAGAGGCCATTATAAGGAGTATAATGTATACTAGCAGCATGTATAAGGAGTAATTTAAATGGAGTGCGAAACATGAAGTTAAGGTTTGAACTTAAGAGAAGCAGAGGAAACGCAGGCCTTCAACGATTCTGCAACAGCTGGAGGACAGTGCTTTATCTCCATACGGCAGTATCCAAAAAGCAACTAATAAATAGGCAGACCTAATATCACACTTGGAAATGTTACTTTAAGAATCATTTATATATTCAGAATTTAAAGCTGATCAAAGACAGTAGAAGAGAATATAAGATTAACCAAAATTCTAAAGGAATAATTACTATCATTAGTCAAGGCAGGTAAAAAGAAAAGAAAGCAGTGGGGAACCACAATTACACACGTGGCAATATAAAACACAAGTGGTGGAAATTTTTAAGGAATAGTTCTAAGTACATGTGGTTAGCATGAGACTGAAAAGAAAAATGACAATTTCTTCTCTGAACACTCCAGAAGCCCAGACCACAGTCAGCAACAAAAGGTACATGTCATACCTCTGCACTGTGCCTGCCATTTGCCAGCTAGGAAAAATTTTCACACATGTGAATCTACAATTCTCATGGTATCATTATGCCCTTTACATAAATTTTAAGAAGCCTGTCACCTAACAAACCCAGGAAAACCTGTCCTGGAAAGGAACCACTCAATCTGGTTACAACTCACGGTAGCAGAGGCCAAGTGCAATGCAGGGCTTAGGGGAAGAACTCCAACTCCAGATACTACATACAGTACACCAGAGGTGCTCATCATTTCCTCCCAACTACAGACCTCCCCCATCCTAAAGACCTTGCTGAAGCAGTCTGAAAAGTTGACCATCCATCTCCTATTCCCATCTTCCTCCTACTCTATGCTACAACCAACTTGACAAGAAGAGGAAATATGACCATGGCATTCTCTCGATATAGAGACATGTAGAACTAAGAGCTGATAAGGTCGGTGGGAACCATGATGCAAAGTAAAGATGGGTCTGATGTGAGCACTCTGGCAATCCAAACAAAAACCAAGAGGTTTCAAGAGAAGACCATTATTTAACAACTAGTAGTAGAAAACTAAGAGAAAACTTAATAGGCTTCAACCTCATGACTTTGCAGTCTCCAGTCCACTGAGCTAGAATCACAAGGACCTTGGCCTCAGTGCTCCAAAAATGAGACAAACGCCTTTTTCAAGTATGCTAATTCTAATGGCTTTTTATTTTGGCAGCCAAATAATCCTCAAACCATTAAGGAAGGTCAAAGGAAAAGCACCCAGTAAGGCAAAAGCTAACACAAAATCAATAAGCTTCCTCCTGTCAAGTTCAGTCAATAATCCATACATTCTAAATGCTTATCTCCAGGAGGTTATTTTCAATTAATTTATTTCTGTAAGGAAGAACAGAAAAAGAAAATATATGGATCTGCCCCATTTGCTTTTAAGCTGGTAAAGCACATTTTCCCCCTGTGGCAGAACACCCATGTGTATGCCCTGAGCTACTACTCAAGCTAAACACAGTTTTCTAACCTCTCAGCACTCAATTCTGAGTGGTTAATTTTTTTACTACTGGGACCACATCACAAAAAGAAAAAAGAACACTTTACATAAGTAATTACTCTATCCAAAGCTACTTCAATTGCTTTCCAAACATAAAGCAACCATTGCCCTAAAAGTCTGAAACCCTTGCCACAAGTTAGAACTTCATTTCCCCAAGATGAATGGAGGGTAACTTTTGTTATCTCCTTTGCCCATTCACCTAAGTTTTTCAAATCTTTGTGTGTGGTTAGAATTCCCCTATTTATACTGGAAATTTCCCTTTAGACAACCTGCTGCGCTATGGTCTGAATTGGCTGAGTTCCTTTCACAGACACTAAATCTTTGGAATTAAAATAAAATGTACCACTCTTTCTCCCAGAGGATTTTCTTCTGTTTGCTAGATGCAGCTCTGGAATTCAGATGCTAGAGAAGGTTAGCAAATTTCTCACTATAATTATGGGGCTCCAACTTCAGTATCTTCAACAACTGAGAAAAATTACTGGCCACAGAGTATATACTGCCAATTCCTTTCTAGGCAGATCGGTTTAGCAGTTTTGTAGGTATCTACATTAGCCACAGCTTAGCTTATAAACCCACTTCTTCCCCAATTCCCTCCTATCCCTTTATCCCTCCTAAGTCAGTTACGAACACAACTAATTGTTTAATTTACTGCCAACCTATGATTCACAGTTCTGCCTGGAAAACACAATTAAGTATGAATAACCAGGATATTCCTTGAAAAATGTTCCTATAGTTTGAAAGATTAAGAGGCGCTATTTAAAATGACATCAATCATACCAGGCACTAGGCTGCCTTTTCCCAAACACACACACACACACACACACACATACGCACACGCACATGCACACGCACACGCGCGCGCGCGCGCACACACACACACACACCAAACACGAAGATAACAAAACGATCTTTGCATAAATATTTTTTCTGATATTCTTAAGTATTTTTATACATAACAAAATTGGGAATCAACATAACACTGCTAACGAGGTAAGCTGATACAAAGGAAAACCAACGTTTGGGAAGCATATGAATAATTACAAAGCTAAAAAGAACTGCGAATATTAACTCCAGTATGTGCCAAGGCCATTAGCGATGGGTCTCAGCAGTCCTGCTCATCATGAAATGCTTAATGCCTAAAGATAAGCCACCTCCAACTAACAGAGATTGTTTTTTTTCTTTTTAAGGACATAAGCAGAGGTAAAGGACTGTCACCAAAGCATACCAGGGGGTTCGGCTGTACTGTCACTGTGGTCTGACCAGCCCACTTTCTATTTGATAGCGCAGTTCGGATGCTTGCCCAGCCTGTGGGCTATGTGACAGCCATGCAAACCGCCGCATCTGAGGTCAGGGCAGCGCAGGGGACCCGGGCTTGGACGCTGACAGGGAAGGATGCTGCTGCGGAGGACAAAGTGCACTGTCCTCCCGCCCGCGCCCCATGCACCGAGGCCACTGCGCCGGCCGCCGTCTGGACCTGGCCCGCTGGCTCCCAGCTCCCCGCCCAGCTCACCCTGCGACGCAGCCTCTCAGCTCCCGGGCATGTCACCCTCCCGTCACGGCCCGCAACGCCCGGTGGCGCGAGCCACAGCGCAGCGATGCTCCCTCGCCCGCCCAGCCCGCGACGCCACCGCCGCCGCCTCCCCACGCCGCCCACTCACTCTCGCGAGAGCAGTCGCACCTCTCGCGAGAACGACCCCGTGGCCAGGCCCGCGCAAAAGGAACGGGAGGGGGGGAAAAAAATCTTCCCACGTGCTCTGGAGGGCAAAGCTGCGGGTCGCCCGTCACGTGACACGGAGGCGCCTTCTCCATTGGCCAGGCGGCCCTTGGCCCATGGGAGCGTTAAACCCGAAGCTGACCTTCGAACTCTCTGCTGACGTCTTGCGCGCTTCCTGGTGCGTTGCCTTGGGAACAGCTTAACCCTTTCCTATGGCAAGCACAGGAGTCTAGGGAACTGGCATCCGCCTCCCTTAGACTATGTGCCTTGCCCCCCCCCCCCCCCCATCTTCCGGAGGCTGGTTTCCCACAGCCGCAGCCCACTAGATCAAGAGTCCATGCACAGCCCATCCTTCAGAATGGCTCTGCCTGGTCCTCAACATCATCAGTGAAAAGCACTGATGCACCAGGCCTAAGACCTAATCTGAACCTCTGGAGTCAGAACACTCCCCTACCCCACGGGCCGTTGAAATTAGGACATAAGGCTTTGACCACCAAGAAGCCTAGCCTTGGATGACAAGCTTTGTGACTCCTGTTTAAATCCGAAGGATTAGTGCAGTCAAGTTGCATGGTCTCAAGGACGATCAGTCCTCAAATTGGCTGAGAAATGAGAAAGACATTTTGAAGTATATACTCTTTATGGTTTGTTTTGTCCTCTTTAGGGGAGAGGGACAAAAAAAGAGTACATTCATATATTCGTTCTCTTCAACAGGTTTTGACTGTGTGACTTACAGGTTTTAGGCTTTATTCCAGGTTGTCTATCGAACCATGATGAACAAAAAATAGACTAGATTGTAGACGTAGGGGGTGGGTAGGTGTTAATTCACAAATTATCATAATCTGATGGTGGCTACAATTGAGCCACTACTGGGGGCTGTGCCATTCTGGGAGGAGAGATTCAAGCAGGGATTTGGATAACAGCCCTACAAAAATGGGAGAGAAGAACATCTTTAGCAAAAACTGGGATAATTCACAAGCCTGAAATTGGCGTCTCCTCTAGCACATTTGAATGACATGAAATAAACCTGGGGAGAAAATGAAGGCCAGATCCCATACAGCTTTATTATGGAACTGGATTTTTTTTCACATTTTTTAATTGGCTATCTTTTATTTACATTTTAAATGTCATCCTCTTCCCCAGTTTCCCCTCCAGAAATCCCTCTGATTCACTCTGCCTCTGATTCTATGGGGGTGCCCCCTACTCACTCACACTCTTCTGCTCTCCCCCCACCCCAACATTCCCTACACTGGGGCATTGAGTCTTGGCTTCTCTTCAAGGGCTTCTCTTCCCATTGATGCCCAACAAAGCCATCTTCAGCTCCATATGCAGCCGGAGCCATGGGTCAATCTATGTGTGCTCTTTTGATAGTGGTTTAGTACCTTGGAGCTCTAGTTGGTTGATATTGTTGTTCTTAAGGGGTAGCAAATCCCTTCAGCTCCTTCGATTCTTTCTCTAACTTCTCCATTAGGGACTCTGTTCTCAGTTCAATGGTTGACTGCGAGCATCCTCTTCTGTATTTGTCAGGCTCTGGCAGAGCCTCTCAGGAAACAGCTATATAAGGCTCCTGTCAGCAAGCACTTCTTGGCAATAGCAATATTGTCTGGGTTTGGTAGCTGTATATGGACTGGATCTCCAGGTGGGGCAGTCTCTGGATGGCCTTTGCTTCAGTCTCTGCTTCAAACTTTGTCTCTGTATTTCCTCCTGTGAATATTTTGTCCCCCTTTCTAAGAAAGACTGAAGCATCCACTCTTTGGTCTTCCTTCTTCTTGACCTTCATGTGGTCCAAGAATTGTATCTGGAGTAATCTGAGATTTTGGGGCTAATATCCAGTTATCGGTGAGTGCATCCGTGTAGAGTTTTTGTTTGTTTTTGTTTCTGTGACTGGGTTCCCTCACTCAGGGTCATATTTTCTGATTTTATCAATTTGCCTAAGAATTTCATGAAGTCATTTTTAATAGCTGAGTAGTACTCCATTGTGTAAATGTATCATATTTTCTGTATCCATTCTTCTGTTGAAGGACATCTGGGTTTTTTCAAGCTTCTGGCTATTATAAATAAGGCTGTTATAAACATGGTAGAGCATGTGTCCTTGTTGTATGTTGGAACACATTTTGGGTATATTCCCAGGAGTGGTATAGCTGGGTCCTCAGGTAGTACTATGTCCAATTTTCTGAGGAACTACCAGACTGATTTCCAGGTTGTAACAGCTTACAACCCCACCAACAATGGAGGAGTGTACTTCTTTCTCCACATCCTTGCCAGCATCTGCTGTCACCTGAGTTTTTGATCTTGGCCATTCTGACTGGTATGAAGTGGAATCTCAGGATTGTTTTGATTTGTATTTCCCTGATGACTAAGGATGTTGAGCATTTCTTTAGGTGCTTCTCAGCCATTTGATATTCCTTAGTTGAGATTTCTTTGTTTAGCTCTGTATCCCAATTTTAAATAGGGTTATCTGATTCTCTAGAGTCTAACTTCTTCAGTTCTTTGTATGTATTGGATATTAGCACTCTATCAAATGTGGAATTGAGAAAGATGTTTTCCCAATCTCTTGGTTGCCGTTTTGTCCTAATGACAGTGTCCTTTGCCTTAGAGAAGCTTTGTAATTTTATGATGTCCCATTTGTCAATTCTTGATTTTAGAAAATAAACCATTGGTGTTCTGTTTTCCTCAGTGCCCATGTGTTCGAGATTCTTCCCCACTTTCTCTTCTATTAGTTTTAGTATATCTGGTTTTAAGTGGAGCGCCTTAATCCACTTGGACTTGAGATTTGTACATGTCGATAAGAATGAATCGATTTGCATTCTTCTACATGCTGACCAACAGTTGGGCCAGCACCATTTGTTGAAAATGCTGTCTTTTTTTTTCACTGGATGGTTTTAGTTCCTTTGTCAAATATCAAGTGACCATAGGTGTATGAGTTCATTTCTGGGTCTTTAATTCTGTTCCATTAATCTACCTTCCTGTGTCTGGATCAATACCATACAGTTTTTATTACTATTGATATGTAATACAGCTTGAGGTCAGAAATGGTGATTCCCCTAGAAGTTCTTTTGTTGTTGAGAATAGTTTTTATTATCCTGGGCTTTTTATTATTCCAAATGTGTTTGCAAATTTCTCTTTCTAACACTATGAAGAATTGAGTTGGAATTTTGATGGGGATTGCATTGAATCTGTAGATTGCTTTTGGCAAGATGACCATTTTTACTATATTAATCCTGCCAATCCATGAACATGGGAGATCTTTCCATCTTCTAAGGTCTTCTTCAATTTCTTTCTTCAGAGACTTGAAGTTCTTGTCATACAGATTTTTCACTTGCTTGATTAGAGTCACACCAAGATATTTCATATTGTTTGTGACTATCCTGAAAGGTGTCATTTCCCTAATTTCTTTCTCAGCCTGTTTATTCTTTGAGTAGAGGATGACTACTGATTTGCTTGAGTTAATTATATATCCAGCCAGTTTGCTGAAATTGTTTCTCAGCTGTAGAAGTTCTCTAGTAGAATTTTTAGGGTCACTTAAGTATACTATATCATCTGCAAATAGTGATATTTTGACTTATTTCTTTCCTAATTGTATCCCTTTTACCTCCTTTTGTTGTCTAATTGCTCTGGGTAGTACTTTCAGTACTATATTGAATAGGTACGGAGAGAGTTGGCATCTTTGTCTAGTTCCTGATTTTAGTGTAATTGCTTCAAGTTTTTCGCCATTTATATTGATATTGGCTACTAGTTTGCTATATATTGCTTTTACTATGTTTAGGTATGGGCCTTGAATTCCTGATCTTTTCAAGACTTTTAACGTGAAGGGGTGTTGAATTTTGTCAAATGCTTTCTCAGCATCTGATGAGATGATTATGTGGGGTATTTTTCTTTGTTTATATAGTGGATTACATTAATAGATTTTCTTATATTGAACCATCCCTGATCCCCTAGGATGAAGCCTACGTGATCATGATGGATGATCATTTTGATGTGTTCTTGGATTTGGTTTGCAAGAATTTTGTTGAGTATTTTTGCATCAATATTTCATAAGGGAAGTTCTGAAGTTTTCTTTCTTTGTTGGGTCTTTGTATAGTTTAGGTATAAGGGTAATTGTAGCTTCATAGAAGGAATTGGTTAGTATTTCTTCTGTTTCTATTTTGAGGAATAGTTTGGAAAATATTTGTATTAGGTCTTCTATGGAGGTCTGATAGAATTCTGCACTAAATCCATCTGGTCCTGGGCTTCTTTTGGTTGGGAGACTTTTGATGATCATTTCTATTTCTTTAGCACTTACAGGATAATTTAGATGGTTTATCTGATCCTGATTTAACTTCGGCACCCAGTATCTGTCTAGAACATTGTCCATCTACTCCTCTTGGGTGCATTTGCTTCTTTTTGATTTAGGTGTGCTGTGAAGTTGTTAGTGTGTGCTCTCTCCAGTTTCTTTTTGGAAGCTCTCAAAGCTATGAGTCTTCCTTTCAACATTGCTTTCATTGTGTACCATAAGTTTGGGTATGTTGTGGCTTCATTTTCATTAAATTCTAAAAAGTCTCTAATTTCTTTCCTTGTTTCTTCCTTGACCAGTTATCATTGAGTAGAGCTTCCATGTGTATATGGGCTTTTTGTTGTTTTTTTTGTTATAGACAACGAGTCTTAGTCCATGGTGATCTGATAGCATGCATGAGATTATTTCAATCTTCTTGTATCTGATTGAGGCCTCTTTTGTGACTAATTATATGGTCAGTTTTGGAGAAGGTACCATGAGGTGCTCAGAAGAAGGTATGTTCTTTTGTTTTAGGATAAAATGTTCTATAGATATCTGTTAAATTCATTTGGTTCATAACTTCAGTTAGTTTCACTGTGTCTCTGTTTAGTTTCTGTTTTCATGATCTGTCCATTGATGAGAGTTCATTGCTGAAGTTTCCCACTATTATTGTGTGAAGTGCAATATGTGATTAGTAAGATTTCTTTTATGATTGATTGTAGGTGCCCTTGCATTTGAAGCATAAATATTCAGAATTGAGATTTCATGTTGATGGATTTCACTTTGATGAGTATGAAGTGTTTTTCCTTATCTTTTTGATAACATTTGCTTGCAAGTCGTTATTAGAATGTCTACTCCGGTTTGTTTCTTTGGACTATTTGCTTGGAAGATTGTTTTCCAGCCTTTTACTCTGAGGTAGTGTCTATCTTTGTCACTGAAGTGTGTTTTTTGTATGCAGCAAAGTGTTGGGTCCTCCTTATATATCCAGTCTGTTTGGCTATGTCTTTTTATTGGGGAACTGAGTCCATTGATGTTGAGAGATATTAGGGGTCAATGATTGTTGTTTTCTGTTACTTTTGTTGTTAGAAGTGGAATTATGTTTGTGTGGCTGTCTTCTTTTTGGTTAGTTGAAAGAAGATTACTTTCTTGCTTTTTTAGGGTGTAATTTCCCTCCTTGTGTTGGAGTTTTCTATATACTATCCTTTGTAGAGCTGGATTTGTGCAAAGATATTGTGTAAATTTGGTTTTGTCATGAACTATCTTGGTTTCTCCATCTGTGTTAAATGAGAGTTTTGCTGTATATAGTAGCCTGGGCTGGCATTTGGTCTCTTGGGACCTGTACGACATCTGCCCAGGATCTTTTAGCTTTGATAGTCTCTGTTGAGAAGCCTGGTGTGATTCTGATAGGTCTGCCTTCATATGTTACTTGATCTTTTTCTCCTACTACTTTTAATAGTCTTTCTTTGTTTTGTGAATTTGGTGTTTTGACTATTATGTGACAGGAAATTTTTTTTCTGGTTCAATCTATTTGGAGTTCTGTAGGCTTCTTTATGTTCATGGGCATCTTTTTCATTAGGTTAGGAAAATTTTCTTCTATAATTTTGTTGAAGACATTTTCCAGCCCTTTAAGATGGGAATTTTCACTCTCTTCTATATCTATTATTCTCAGGTTTGATCTTCTCATTGTGCCCTGGATCTCCTGGGTGTTTTGAGTTAGGAGCTTTTCACATTTTGCATTTTCTTTGACTCAGTTGTGTCAATGTTTTGTATGGTATCTTCTGCCGCTGAGATTCTTCTCTATCTTGATGCTTGCGTCTATGACTCCTGCTCTCTTTCCTAGGTTTCCATTGCCAGGGCTGTCTCCCTTTGTGATCTCTTTATTGTTTCTATTTTCATTTTTAGATTCTGAATGGTTCTGTTCAATTCCTTCACCTGTTTGGTTGTTTCCTCTTTAAGGGCTTGTACCTGTTTACCTGTGTTGTCCTGTATTTCTTTAAGGGAGTTATTTATGACCTTCTTAAAGTCCTCTAACATCATCTTGGGTTGTGACTTTAAATCAGAATCTCGCTTTTCTGGTGTGTTTGGTATTCCGGATTTGCTGTGGTGGGGAACTGGATTCTGATGATGCCTGAGCGGTCTTAGTTTCTGTTGCTTAGGTTCTTGGACTTGCCTCTCACCATCTGCTTATCTCTGGTGTTAGCTGGTCTTGCTGATTCTGACAGTGGCTTGTCCTTCCTGTGTGCTCTCAGGTGTTTCAGAACTCCGGGGGGGGGGGGGGGGGGGCAGTTCTCTCCCAGTGGATTCTGGGTATAGAGAGCTGTACCACAGGGTCAGCTCCAGGTGCAGGCTGAAAGCGGAAGGATCCCGTCCCAGACTGCTCCACTGTTCTGTGCCCCGAGGGCTCCAGCTGGGTTCCTCGTGAGACTGGAATTTGAGCAGGGGTGTGGTCCCACCTGTGCTCTCAGGTACGTCAGCACACCTATGAGACCGCTCTCGTACAGACTGCTCTGCACAGTGTTAGCTCCGGGCACAGGCAGAAACCGGAAGAAGTGGGAATTCAGTCTACAGTGAAAAGCTTTGAAGACTCATTTTTTAAAAGAGGGATCAATAACAATTACTTTAAAAAGCAAAACAAAACAAACAAAGAAAAACTAGTAAGCTCTTCCCCATAGATTTTAAGGAAGCCAAAGCAGAAGCCAGGAGTCTCCTCCAGGTGAGAGACGATTGTAAGAACCAGTTTCCAATAACCTTGACATTCTCCAAAACCTATCAAGTCAGTGCTGGCTGCGGACTTCTACTTAAAATGTGTAGATTTTTATCGTTTTGTTAAACTACTTAAGAAGCAAATGCCTTTGGCTTTCTGTAAGTTAATTCTAAACAAAATGAAACATAAAATAATGTTTTTTGTAGATATTTATTAGCGTAAGATTAGAAAAGAGGGGTTGGAGGCTGAAAAGAAAAAGAGTTGAGTTCAAATGGGAAGAAATCAGGAAGTCTTCCAGAACAAAACCTCCACTGACTAGTGACACAAGCAAACCAAGGCTCTTTATGATCCTGAGTTTCAACTTCCTCAAACATAAAACAAAGCAATTTGGTCTCCACACAGGCTGCTGAAGACTCCGTTCCACTCTGTCCTGCTTGCCTGGGCAGGGGAAGCTGGAGAGGGAAATGAACTTTGCTGAAAGATGTAAGAGTCAGTGGGTTGTGCAAGCCAGTGAAATTGGACCTCACACACCAACTGAGAGACTGTAACTGATCGAGCCAGATACCAGGAATGCCTTCCTAAGAAATGCTGGGGTGTGAAAACCCAAGTAGCACCACCTGCTCAACCCCATAGTCCCTTCCTCTGGAGCTAGTGTGAAACTGTATCGCATCCAAAACATTCCCATGTGCCTGATCAGAGCAAGACAACATCTACAAGTTAACACCTTACTTTTGACAAGAAAATATAAGAAGGGAAAATGTGTCACAAGTATTATTTTAACAGGCCTTTTAAAAAAAATTCCCCACTCCTTCAAATAAGGCCATTTTAAAGGCTAGTTTGGAGTGCTTTTTGGAATCTTTGCAGCTCTCATAATGATTAATAGAAGCAGCTGCTAGGTATTGCTAATTTAGACAAACAGAGGACTCAACTCTACCATCCAAACATGTTAACAGGATCATAAATCATCCCATTTACTCTAGCTGGGACATGACTGTGGTCCCTTCTGCTAGCTGCTTGGAGTGCTATGGATATACAGTGAGAAGAAATGTAGGACCTCCTATAGTATCTTTAGTTCTTAGATTCTTTCAAAACATCTTTACATACATACATACATACATACATACATACACAAACGCATATATATACATTGTTTATATATAGTTGTACTTCACTATAACCTACATGCATTTTCATGGTTTTTCATATTCACATAACCGTGAACCAACATTATAATCTAATTTCCAAAATGACTTTATCCTCTAATTTTCAAAAAATACCCATTAGCAACCAGTAATCCCCTATCTCACTTCAGTCCTAAGCAATCACTAATAATCTTTGTTTCTATAAACTTGCCTAATCTGGGTATTTGATATTAATGAAAATAAATAGTATATGACAATTTATCCACTTAGTACATTGTTTTCAAGAGTCATTCATGCCATAATGTATCAGAATTTTTGTTTCTTTTTAATAACAATGATTCTATTCTATGCATATATCATATTTTATTGATCATTTTATAGTTGGTAAATATGTGGGTTGTTTTCACTTTAAGCTATTAAAAATGTGAACATTTATCTAAGATTTTATGGTACATGTTGCTTCTCATTCTTAATTTTAAAAATATGTGTATGGGGCTGGAGAGATAGCTCAACAGTTAGAGCACTGGAGGCTCTTCCAGAAGACCTAGATTAGGTTTCCAGCACACACATGACAGCTCACAACTGTCCATAACTCTAGTTCCAGGAGACCTAACACCTCCTTCTGCACATGAAAGCTGTGGGCACTGCATACACCTGGTACACATACATGAATTGAAGTCATGTGCATATACATAACGAATCTTTCTAAAATTGAAGAATGTAAAGTTGTCTAGTTTACAAAGTCCTTACTTCCAGTCTACACACACTTGCTTTGTTCTATGGCTTTTTTTTTTTTTTTTTTTTTTTTTTGTCTGCGCTATTGAGTATGTTTAGTGTACCTGCAGGAGTATTTGTACTCAGACAATTCATACCTGACCACATCATTCACCAGCTTAGAATCCTTTGCTTCTCCCTGAGGCCTGTCTTGATTTCTTTGCTCTCATGCCGTTCTCTTTTTCAGAGTCTCAGAACTGGGTCCGCCCCTGCTTCAGACATTACCCCATTCTCTGCCTTCCACCCTGCACTTATTTTCCTGTTTCCCTTCATCTATGACTGCCCAGAAACCAGGACCTGTCTGCTCTGTTGTCATTTCTGCAGGAAGTTGTGTCCTAACTCCCTACATGAAGTACTCTCTCTTTAGTGAGGACTGTACCTTTTCTCTGAGGCACTTGCCCAAATATACCAATGTTCATTTATGTGATGATATTTCACATTGCCCATCTCTTCCACTACACTAAAGGATCCAAGCAGGCATCACATCTATATTTCTTAGCAGTTAAGTCTTCATGAAAGTTACAGTCTAAACTTGTGTTAAGGGTAGCCAAGGCCAAGGTCTGCTCTAGACTTATTCTGATGCAAACAATTCAGGGTTGAGAAGAAAGGAGGCCAGTGTACAAGAGCCCAGGCAGCAGGCTGCCAAGTTACAGAACACAGTCTGTTTCTAAGGACAACTGTGAAAGTGGCAGAGAAGCCCTCTCATGGCCCCAGCAAATGCTTGTTTCTTGCTTGTGTTTATAGCCCTGGCAATTGAACCCAGGGCTCAGGCACACTAGACAAGCAGTCCCACCCTGGGTTATGGCCATCTCCAGCCATAACCTGTCTATTCTGAGATAGCCCTACTAAATGAACCCAAGCTGGCCTGGAACTCACTCTGTAGACTGGGCAAGCCTTGAGTGTTGGATCCTCAGGTCTCTGCAACCCGAGTAGCTGAGATTACAGGCCAGGCCTGGCACCACAGGGACATTTTAGCAAACAAATTGGTGGTGTCTCCTCCAATGTAACCTTTCGTAATGAATGAAAAGGGTGCTTTCACTTGTAGACATGATCCAGTGCAGCCCACATCCTTAGGTGATAGGCACATAGAAGATCTATGTCTACCAATATTGATCTGTACTTGATCCCATCTGGCACTGTCATAGTGCATGATAAAATCAACTAGTTCAGTCTGCTCCTGCCCATCAGTGAAACTGAGCAGCTACACAAAGCTGACTCCCAACTTAATCTCTGCATGGCATTCTGACCACAAAGGAAGGCATCGTCTTTGCCCAGAAGCTTTGGAGCTTTACACCAGCAACCTCAGATATCCAGGGCGCTTCCTGTTTGAAAACTTGGCGGGCCTCTTGGCTGAGTGGCTGGATTCCTCCCCCAGCCATACTGCATGAGTGATGGACCTAGCTTGTTAAAACCACTGCAAGTTCTAGGACACGCCCTTCAGTTCTTATCTCTGGTTTGTTTGTTATGGCTATATGTTAACACAGACTCGTAAGACATCAGACAACTCCAGAAGAGACAGTGACCCCTCTTGTACTGTGCATTATTGTAGCATTATTACTAAATGATAATGACCCAATGTAAGGACTCTGAAAGTAGAAAATACAAACTATATAAACCAGTTCAATATATTGAAAGCTTTTAAAATTGAACTGATGAAGTTCTTACAACCTTTCTCATTATTTTTGCTGTGTTTGAAGTGGTGGGAATCCAACCTAGGGTCTTGTACTCTACCTCTAAGCTCTCCCCTTAGTCTCCACGCCTGTGTTTCAAGCGTATATTAACAGTGTTTATAAGTGTCTTAACAGTTTCCCATTGTTGTGATAAAATACTATGACCAAAACAATTTAAGAACAAAAGGCATTGTTTCAGCTACAGTTCTAGAGCACTGGAGTCCATTAATAGTGGAGGACCGGGCTTAGTGTCAGGAGCAGAGGTAGATCACATTTTGTCCACACAGGTAGCAGAGCAAAGAACAGCAAGAAGTGGAGTAAGGTATACACCTCAGAGCCTCGGGTGTGTGTGTATGTGTGTGTGTGTTTATGTGCATACATACATAGACATATTTCTTCCATCAAGATATGTATGTGTATCGGTATACATATGCATACACACATCATATATAATATGCTTTATATATATGTATATATACTGTACTCCAACTCCTGAAGGACCCATAACCTCCCCAAACAAGAGCAGAGGACCAAGTAACTGAACCTATCGAGGGAATTTCTCATCCAGACAATTACAGGAGCATATACATCCTATCGCAGCCTATTATAATGTGTATAACATATAACATATACATCTATTACTTCACAGCAAGTCTCTAGACCTATAGAAACACAAGTGCACCATTATTAGAATATAGTACCTAGTAATGTTTTCATATACAGAAAGTAGTCATTAAATACTCAAAGGATTCTAAAGCCATAACTCTGCTTACACTTTGTGTATATGTTTTGGGGGGTCTGTATACTGCATGTATATGTTCATATATACATATGATGTCTGCAGAAGCCAGCAGAAGGTACCAAATTGTGTGATCCGAAATGCTTGAGAGCTAGGAACCAAACTCTGGTCCTCTTCATAAGCACTGAGTCAAGTCTCCTGCAACCACAACTGTTATTAATAAATAGCACAGGGGCAAATTCAGAAGCACTGCTTCAAGTTAAGACCTTATAGAATAATTATTCTGATTAAGTCATCAAACCTTAGGTATCAACAATTTCCAATGTATAACAGTAGAGTATATTTTCTTTTAAGAAAATGTAATGTGTGATTGTCTAAAATTCAAAAGCAAACATTTTTGAAAGGATGTACTCAATGCATTTACTTAATAAGACAGTTGTCATTGCCTTGCTCACTTTAAATGGCCCCTATATAGAGAAGCACAAAGCCTAATAAAAAGCTATTTTTAGATGTAACAAGTTCAAAAACAAATCACAAAAGGTACCAAGGGTGCACTTGAGGACATCAAAGTGGGGAAACGATGTCCACTTTTGCTTGATGAACCTTTTTATCATGTGATAGCACATGCTGAAAGAGCCCAGATCTGCCCTTACACTACATGGTTACAGGTCAGGGCACTTGTTTGTTTTGGTTGCTCTCACAATGAGAACAGATAGAAGAACAGATTTAGAGTGGGCTGATCCATTCCCAGCCCCCGTTTGTTCTCTTCTCCATGGTGGCAAGAGCCTCTTCGTTCCTTAGTTAATGTGAAATGTCACACGAAACGAGAGCTTTAGTCAGAGCTCATGTATGTGAAAGATGGATGTGATATGTGTATTTCAGTTATTAGATGCTATGATAAATGTCTAGGGCAAAAACAACAGAACTTTGAAGACACCTTGACTGTAGGAATTCTCTGATCTACTTGGAATTTTAGGTTATTAAATTATACTAGACACATAAGCCATTAAATTATACTAGACAGGTATAGTCTGGCTCTACGCTGTTTCCTGCTTGTTTCAGATTCTCTGAGGACATCTTAAATAAACATGGCCAGTTCCCCACAATGGATCGTCAGAAAGCCGCCTCTATAGCCAGTCTTCATGAACACAAAAGTAACCGCCATCGCTGGCCTGTCTCATCCCATGATGAGTCTAAGCTCCTTCATCTGAAGGATACTGTTATCAAAAAAAGGACAGCAGGAACAGGAGAGGCACAGAGCCTGATGGTTTGGGCTAGCGTGCCTCACATTGCCCAAGTGAACTAGTGTCGGAGGTGAAGCGACTAGGAAACACGGTACACATTTCAACCTGTTTGTATATACTCTGGGGACATCCAAGATAACTAGCATATTTCCCCAAAGTTAATAAGTTCAAATGCTGTGGTGGCCAAGGTCAATGCTAAAGAATCTTCATCTTCTCAATAACATCTTGGCAACTGTTCTCCCCATATGTCATTGTGGCCGACTCACTGGCAGGTTTCTACAGAGCCTCATGTTCTCCATTTCTACAGTGGACATCTTTAACTCTGCCCCATTCAGTTCTTCATACTAATCAAGAAGATGAAGCTCATGTCATATCAGAATCTTGAATCCCCTAGAATCAGACCTATTCCAGCAAATACAATCCAAACACGAATGCTAAGAGGCTGACACTTCATCTCTACGACCCATCTGGAATCTTCTGTGCACTGATAGGAAACGCTCAGTGTGGTGGTTTGGATAAGAAATGTCCTGCTCAAGCTCAGGCATTTGAACACTGCTCCAGTGGTAGCACCATTTGGGGAGCTTAGCTGGCTTTTCTAGAGGAAGTATGTCACAGGAGCTTTGAGAGTCCAGTTCAGTCGTTCTGTTTCATGCATGCTGATAAATAAACATGTGGTCTCTCAGTGTCCTGCCACGCCTCCTACCATGGATGGAATAAGCTCAAATAACTCTTCCTTCCATAGTTGTTTTGGTCATGGTGTTCTATTACAGTAACCAAAAGCAAAGTAATGCAACCAGAGACCCAGAATACTGGAATTCCCACGGCCTGTTGTCCCTAGGGAGTTCTTTATCCTTCACCTACTCCCAAGGATTTGACTCTCCTCAAGAATTTCTAAGGAATCATTTGTCAGAGACTCCACATGAGATTAATTTCCCCTAGCCGGTTAATCTATTTTACTCATTAGCTTCGATTCTACAGAACCAGTTTGGTCACAATGCCACTTAAACACAGTCAGAAACCAAGTCTTATCATTCCTGATTCCCAAGGATGTGTCGCGGAATTGGAAAATAGGCATTAACTGGAGTCCAAGCGTATCTCTGCTGATCCACAGCACCCCCTAATTCGCTCTTTTCATATGCTTTCTGGGGGGTCTGGGACTGAAAACTCGCAACCAAGCCAGGAGCAGACAAGAAATTCAGTGTCGGTACCCTGGAGAAAACACAGCTCCAAGGTATGATGTCATCCAGTTGCTAAAAAAGCTAAGTTAGGTAAGTCTGAGCTGCCTGTAATAGAATAAACAGAGGTGGCTTGAAGCAAAGCAAGAAGTCAGCCTAGGGTACAACCAAAGCAAAATCTTCAGATAGCAGGAAGGCCTAACTGATCAATGCAGAGTTGAAACCAAAAAGTCTGCCATGTCCCCCAAAGCAAGTAGTTTTCAGGTAAGTCTTCTGGAATGCAACTTAGAGAACATGTCTGTCCCCATCACTCAAGGCAAAGGGTTTCACTTCCGAAAGGATTTAATCTTAAGAGCCACTGAGGGACAGCTGTGTCCTAATAAATGTTCTATTTTAGGAGCCTGGCTCTCCAGAGTGCCTCATATGATCAGTCTGACACAGGCTAGGAGGAAGTCAGGAAGCTTAGCAAGTATTGAAAGCTGTGCAGGTCGTGAGAGCATTTCCGTCCCCCACATTGGGGAATCTACTGCACCCCGCACAAAGTAGGAATGGGTTTCAGGCAACAGAGCTAAGTGAAAATCCAGGCTGGAACTCAGGGTTCCATATCCCAAAGATAGCATGTAAATTTGGCAGGTGTCAAACAGTTCAACCTAGAGAATGAGAGGTAACCCAACATGCAGACCAAATGGAGCATCAGGGAATCTAAGCTCAAGACACTCAAAACATGCAGGCCAACATGACTCTTGACAAAGGGATAAAAAGCATGAATTAAGAAAAGACCAGAGAAGATGTGTCTTTGACAAACAGCATTGGAAAGCTAGGAAGAATGATACAAGAGCCTCATCTCTCAGCCTGCACAAAGATGGATTAAAGGCATGGTAATAAGACATAAACTTGAAGAGTCTTAGGAAAAGCATGAGGGAAAGTCTCCAGGGCATAGGCTTGGGCATGTGACATGTGGCTCTGTAGGACAGTGCTCACCTTTCATGCACAAGGCTTGGGATTTAATCCCTGGTGCTTCCAAACAAACAAAAACAAGGGAAAAAAAGAGATAGACAACAAAAATGACAGACAGGCTTATGTCAAACTAAAAAGGTTGCAGAGCAAAAGAAGCAACCCAGAAGGGGAGGGATTTTATCAGCTATGAGTTCAACAAAGAATTAATATGCAGGTAACGACTTTAAAACATCAAAAGAATGAATGATGCACCCAATAAACAGACATGTGAACCAAACAGACAATTCTTACAAAATGCAAATGGGACCCCTGCTGTAAGTACCCAGAGGCTCCATTCCTGCCCATAATCCTAGAAAGGACTGCATGCCAACACAGGGGTGAGCACACTGCCCAGAAGGCTCCGGTCATACCCATCCCCTGGTAAGCACAGGCAGCTGGGAGGCCCCAATGCCCATCTTCACCCCACTGACCGTAGCATACCCAGGAGGTTCCATCAGCCCAGAGAGGACTGGCCACCTGGAAGAGTCCAACCCCACACATTGACTAGAGAGCACAGTGTGCACAGAAGGCTCCAGCCCTGTCCACAATCCCAAGAAGCACAGTGTGCCTCTAATGTAGATGTAAAGTCACAAACTAAAGCCCATCATAAGCAACAGTGGGCAATGTTAGCATCTTACTGTCATTAACTGATAACTCAAACAAGTAACATCCTAGGCTAGTGAATTTAAGAGAAATCTACAGAACATTCTATCTGAACACTGAAGAAAAAAAAAAAAAACATTTTTCTCAGGAGCCCATGAACTTTTTCTAAAGTGTATTATACATTAAGATACAACACAAGTCTTAAGGGAAAAAAAATCACAGAAAAAGTATAATATAATTCCTTGTATTTTATTTGATCACAATGGACTAAAAGTACAAATCAACAGCAAGAGAAACTAGAATATTTATAAACTTGTAGGGATTAAACAACACTATTGGACCATGAATGGGCCAGTGAAGAAATCAAGAAAGAAATTAAGTTCCTAGAAATGAATGGAAATGGATATGCAATACATTAAAACCCATGGGAATAGGGAGAAAGCAATCTGAAGAGGGAAGTTCCAAACCAGCAAACACGAGGACCAGAGTCCATATCTCTAGCAGCTCACAAATGTCACCTCCCATGATGGCCGTCCTGTAATTCCAGGGCTTTGAAGGTAGAGAGGTGATCCCTGGGGTAAGCTGACTGACCAGCTAGACTGGCAATATTAGCAAGCTATGGATTAAGCTGAAAGGCCACGCCTCGGTACAGAAGATGGGAGAGGGATGAGGAAGGCCCATGGCGCCATTCTTGAGCCAGCCCACTCGTACCCATTCAAACAGGCACACACAGACATACAAAAAAAATCAGAGCTCCAGAATAACTTAATGACACTCCTTGGAGTCATAGAATAACAATAGGGCCAAGTCCAAATTCAGCAGGAAGAAAAGAATGATGGGTAAAGGCAGAGGTTAAGGAAACAAAGAACTGTAACCTACCATGGAAACACCCACAAATCGGTGTTTGTTGTTTCTCTAGTCACAATAGCTAAGAAATCAGGACAGATCATCCACTGTGACACATACACAAGGGTATATTATTAATCCATGAAGAAAAATGAGGTTATGATTTTGCAGGAAAATAAACGAGACTGGAAAGTCTTGACCTCAGGTTAACCAGGCCCACAAAGACAAGCAGGGCGTGTTCTCACTCATATTTGGTCCAAATCTTCACCAGAAAGCCACCAGGAGGAGGGAGGGAAAGAGGGCTTAAAGTGGGGGTGGGACTCATATGGGGGTATGGGAAAATAGAGGACAGATATAGAAAGGTTGAAATGGAGATAGGGGTTTGGAGTTAAAGGTGGGCAAGAGAGGGTAAACTGAAACTAAGTATGCTTGAAAGAGTTCTATAAAAACCTAGTACCTCTTAAGTTAACACACACATACACACACACACACACACAGAGTGTTTAAACAAAAGTACATGTGTGATGTGTCTAATGATGTTCCCAGAAGCCATGATTTTAATTTCTTTGCATTTTTATCGGATATTTTATGTATTTACATCCCAAATGTTATCCCCTTTCTTAGTCCCCCCACCCCACCCCCCCTGCTCCTGTGAAGATGCTTCCCCTCCCACCCACTCACTCCCACCTCACCACCCTAGCATTCCCCTACACTAGGGAATCGAGCCTTCAAGAACCAAGGGCTTCTCCTTCTATTGATGCTAGACAAGGCCATCCTCTGCTACATATGCAGCTGGAGCCACGGGTTCCCCCATGTGTGTTCTTTGGTTGGTGGTTTAGTCCCGGGGAGCTCTGGGGGGTCTCGTTGGTTGATATTGTTCTTCCTATGGGGTTGCAAACACCTTAAGCTCCTTCAGTCCTTTCTCTAACTCCTCCATTGAGAATCCCCGTGCTCAGTCCAATGGTTAGCTGCAAGCATCCTCATCTGTATCAGTAAGGCTCTGACAGAGCCTCTCAGGAGACATCCATAGCAAGCTCCCGTCAGCATGCACTTCTTGGCATCAGCAATATTATCTGGGTTTGGTGGCTGCATATAGGATGGATTCCTAGGCGGGGCAGTCTCTAGATGGCCTTTCTTTCAGCCTCTACTCCAATCTTTGTCCCTGTATTTCCTCCCTTGTGTATTTTGTTCCTCCTTCTAAGAAGGACTGAAGCATCCACACTTTGGTCTTCCTTCTTCTTGAGCTTCATGTGGTCTGTGAATTGTATCTTGGATATTCCAAGCCTTTGGGCTAATATCCACTTATCAGTGAGTGTATACCATGTGTATTCTTTTGTGACTGGGTTACCTCACTCAGGATGATATTTTCTAGTTTCATCCATTTGCCTGTGAGTTTCATGAAGCATTGTTTTTAATAGATGAGTAGTACTCCATTATGTAAATGCAACATATTTTCTGTATCCATTCCTCTGTTGAAGGACATCTGGGTTCTTTCCAGCTTCTGGCTATTATAAGTAAGGCTGCTATGAATATAGCAGAGCATGTTATATATTAGAGTATCTTTTGGGTATATGCCCAGGAGTGCTATAGCTGGGTCCTCAGATAGCACTATGTCTAATTTTTTGAACAACCACCAGACTGATTTCCAGAATGGCTGTACCAGCTTACAATCTCACCAACAATGGAGAAGTGTTCCTCTTTCTCCACATCTTCACCAGCATCTACTGTCACCTGAGTTTTTGATTTTGGCCATTCTGACTGGTATGAGGTGGAACCTCAGGGTTGTCTGGATTTGCATTTCTCTGATGCCTAAGGATGTTGAGCATTTCTTTAGGTGAAGCCATAAGTTTTAAAATGAAAGAACTCAGTGCCAAGTTATTGGCCATGGAGTTTCCAGGAGCCCCCATGGCAATCAATAGAAGCTACGGTTATTACCTCTGGTTACCAACAAGAACCAGATGTTAAGACCCCTATTGCTGAAGATACCAGACATTTTGGTTGCAGAGCACAGAGAAATGAAGCTAAACCTGAGCTGGAAGCTCCTAGATTTCATAGGCCCAGAAGTTACTATGCAGCTGCAGGGGGTGAGGGGCCATCGATGGCCTTAGCTACCTAATGATAACATCGTGTGTTACCTGTGGAACACGCATGCCAACTCAGGTAAGATGTACACTGCCAGATAAGGGATACTCACCAGGTAAGACATGCCCACGCAAAGTAAGGTATAACCGGTGGCTCCGGAGTGGGGAAGCTGCTTTGGAGGTAACCAGCCACGTTCGCATTGGATTTGAGGCCTGCTGCTGATGAGAGAATTGATCTCCAATACCCAAGACAAGGCTGGCCAGAGGTCCAGGGGGGACCCTATTATTGCCGTTTCACTAATCGGATACGTTTCAAACTGCCTCTGAATATTTATACTCATAAATCTTGGTCGGAGAAGTTTCTTTTTTACAGTGGGCAGTGGTTAATACAGAGACTCAGAAGTGGTCAGTGCCAAGAATAAGTAAGTACTGGGTGCTCATCCCAAACAGAATACCCATTTCACACACACACACACACACACACACACACACACACATACACACACACACACACACACACACACACACAATTAATCAATAGTCAGTCAAATGTATGCCTTTTCAAGGGACTTTTGAATGTCATATTAAAATACTCCCCGAGATCAACTGTATAAAATATATGTGTGTAATAACGGTACATCTTATTTAGTTTTAAAACTTTTCAAGTTGGTTTTAAAATTATTAGTTCTTTGAGAGTTTTGTAGGTTTTTAAAAATCATATTCACCTCGCAAATGTTTCCCAGATTAACCTGATTCCTAATCAACTTTGTGTCTTTTTTCATTAAACAACCCATCAAGTCCAATTTGTCTGCCCAAATATTCTTGGATGTGTGGTCTTCCACTGGGACACACTCAGTTTACCAGGGACTACACACTTATAAAAAACTGTCTTTCCTGTTCCCAGAAGCTAACAATCACACCCGCTCCACAGCTTGGGACAGGAGTTCATGTCCAGCTCTCATATCTGTGCTTGGATTTGGTTTGCCTTGGGCTTGCACAGGTCTTATGAATGCTATAAGTTCTTATGAACAGCTGCTCGGCTATGTCTGGAAGACCTTATTTCCTTGGAGTCATCTACTGCCTGAGGCTCTTACATTTTTTGTATCCTCATCCACGAAGATCCTTGAGTGTGGGAAGAGGTGTTGGGGGTGCTATACATGCTCTGGTTAGGACTGAGCAGTCTGGAGTCTCCCACTCTTCACTTCGGCTGGTTGTGGGTCTCTGGGATAATCACTACAAATAGAGGCTTTTCAACACACACACACACAGAGAGAGAGAAAGAGATAGAGAGGAAGGGAGGGAGGGAGGGTAGGAGGGGAGAGGGAGGGAAGGAGGGTGGAAGGGGAGAGGGAGGGAGAGAGGGAAAGAGGGAGGGAAGGAGGGAGGGAGGGAGGGAGAGAGAGAGAGAGAAAAAGAGAGAGAGAGAGGGAGGGAGGGAGGGCGAGCGAATGGAGTTGCCCTGTAACAGGGAAACAAGGCCCTACGATGCGTGAGAGGATAACAAATGGAAAGGTAACTGTGGTAAGACCCCGTTATCCAAGTCACACATATCTGAGTTGCAGAACATAGAGAACTGAAGCTGGTACTGACCTGGAAGCTTTATGTCTGCTGTGTAGCTTCCACAGTGCTGGAAGGTGCTGTGCCCGATGTCAGAGGACATCCCCAGCTGTGGACCGTCTGCTGCTGTCCTGACTATCCTGTGGCATAAATATCACAGGAATACCTACCACTTTCTAATTGGGTTAAGTCCTACTCCATAAGGTGAAACCATACCTGGTACCATTACCAGACCATGAACCTATAGCCAGATAGGTCATAGGCTTTATTTAGGGGAGAACCTATGACAATTCTTCTGCTAAATAGACATCATATTGAACTGATTCCTAATAACTTTTACTCATAGATAAATGGATTCCTTAACCTTTCTTAGAGAAGCCTTTATTTTCAATAAATGGAGACCCACAGAAAGATCCACAATTCTGAATTTTATATATTCTTTCTTTATCAGGAATTCAGATTTTGAGTTATAATTTTGTCCTTTCCTTATTTAAACAAAACAAAACAAAACAAAACATGTTGCGCTGTGGAACCAGGGCTAATCTATTCTGGAAGGCACAGCCCAGCCCAAGCAGGCCTGTAGCTCACAGCACTGCTGAGATCATGGGAGGGAATCACCAGGCCCACTTCTTTAATTGTAAGTATCAACTTTTTCCTAGGACATGCTTGTCCTAGTTCTGATTTATCTATCCTCTTTCTTTATATGAGATTTATTTTTAATTTCAATTATGTGTCTGTCTGTCTCTGTGTGTGAGTACCATGTTTGTGGACGTGACAGACTCCTGGTGCTGGAGAGATGGGCAATTGTGAGCATCCCATGTGGGTGCTGAGAGCTGAACTCAGGTCCTCTTAGCCACTGAGTCATTTCTCTAGCCCCCAGCCTCACATGACACTGTCTAAAGTATCATTGTGACATTTTACGATTAAAATGCCCCCACATAGTGGAGAACACTGGCCCAATTAAGAGAAATTATGTAAATCAGTCTCATTAATTTCCAGAGAGTGCATGTGCTGGGTTTTAAAACAAACATTATAGAAAATATCTAGAACTTTGGGTGTCCCTGTCTAAGCTAATTTTTAAAAGAAATTGTTATTCGTCAATAAAATAAAATCTTTCTGGAGGTGATGGTGTATGTCCACAATCCTATGGTAGCTCAATGGTAGACTTGCATTCATAAGAATCCTTGTCTTCTATGAAAATAGATCTCCACTCATGTTCATGAAATGTGACCCTTCTTCCAAGTATCCTGTCATGAATATTGGGCAGACTGTACACAAGAGATTAATCTAGAATCACGCTTATAAATGACAGAATTTTTTTTTCCTAAATCAAGTCTTCACCTCTGATCACTTTTTGCCAGAGGAAATTTTACCTATATATGTGTAAATGTAAAATGAGTATTCTAATAAAACACTCACTAGTATTAAGTCACAAAGAAGTGTCTCTGTTTACTTACATATTTGTTATTTAATGACATATTTAAATAGCTATTTTGAGACAAGGTGTCATGTGTTCCAGGCTGGCCTCATACTTGCCATATAGTGAAGTCTAACCTTGAACTCCTGACCCACCCACTCTCTTGCTCTGTCTCTAAGTAAGAGAATTAAAGTCATTTGCCACCAAATCCAGCTTCAACCCATTTATTTGAAACAGGTTAAGTTGGGAACCTGAACAATTTTTCCCATTTTACTGTATGTGTGTGGGGGCTTCCCTGCCCGTGTATCTGTGCACCACATGCCCTGCTTCTATGAGGGTGCCCCCCATTAACTCCCTCCTGCCCTGGCATTCCCTAACACTGGGGCATCGACCCTTGACAGGACCAAGGGCTTCTCCTTCTATTGATGCTTGACAATCCTCTGCTACATTTTCAGCTGGAGCCATGGGTCTCTCTGTGTGTACATATTGGATGATGGTTTAGTTCCTGGGAGCTCTGGGGAGGAAGGGTCTGCTTGGTTAGTATTGTTGTTCTTCCTATGAGGTTGCAAACACCTTTAGCTCCTTTAGTCCTTTCTTTAATTCCTCCACTGGGGACCCCATTCTCAGTACAATGGTTGGCTGCGAGCATCCGCCTCTGTATGTGTCATGCTCTGGCATAGCCTCTCAGGAGACAGTTACAACAGGCTCCTGTCAGCAAGCACTTCTTGGCATCAGCAATATTGTCTGGGTTTGGTGGTCCCATATGGGATGGATTCCCCAGGTGAGGCAGTCTCTGGATGGCCTTTCCTTCAGTATCTGCTCCACTCTTTGCCCCTGTATTTTCTCCCATGAGTATTTTGTTCCTCCGTCTAAAAAGGACTGTAGCATCCACACTTTGGTCTTCCTTATTTTTAGCTTCATGTGGTCTGTGAATAGTATCTTGGATATTCTGAGCCTTTGGGCTAATATCCACTTATCAGTGTATACCATGTGTATTCTTTTATGACTGGGTTACCTCATTCAGGATGATATTTTCTAGTTCCATCTATTTTCTTGTGAATTTCATTATTTTTAATAGTTGAGTAGTACTCCATTGTATAAATGTACCACATTCTCTGTATCCATTCTTCTGTTGAAGAATATCTGGGTTCTTTCCAGCTTCTGGCTATTATAAATAAGGCTGCTATGAACATGGTGGAGCATGTGTTAGGAAAAAGATGAAGAGAGTGGGGGGAGGGCATGCTCCATGGAGGTGTGGAGAGGCACAGGAGGAAGGGGGATGTCTCTGGGGAACCCAAGTTGGGAATTCCTTTCCCCTGAGGGACCAGCCACACGGCGGTATAGTACAGAATAGAGTTTATTCAGAGCATGGAGAGGAGAGTTGAGAGGTAGTAAAAGCAGAGAGAGGGAGGGAGGCAGGGAGGGAGGGAAGGAGGGAGGGAGGGAGAGAGAGAGAGAGAGAGAGAGAGAGAGAGAAGAGGAAGAGGAGTAGAGAAGCCGGCCATGAGCACACGGAGGGGGAAGGTCTAGGGTGTAAGAGGGCAAGAGAGAGAGGAGAGGCAAGGAGCCCCCTTTATAGTGTCAAGTAACTTAGGGCAGAACATACCTGGCTGTGGCCAGGTAACTGTGGGGTGGGGGTTACACAATCCCAACTGTATGTGTTTTTGTTATATGTTGGAACATCTTTTGGGCATATTCCCAGAAGTGGAATAATTGGGTCCTCAGGTTGGACTATGTCCAATTTTCTGAGGAACCACAGACTGATTTCCAGAGTAGTTGTACCATCTTGCAATCCCAATAGCAATGGAGAAGTGTTCCCCTTTCTCCACATCCTCACCAGCATCTGCTGTCACCTGAGTTTTTGATTTTAGCCATTCCGACTGGTGTGAGGTGGAATCTCAGGGTCGTTTTGCTTTGCATTTCCCTGATGACTACGGATATTGAACATTTCTTTCACCCATTTTATCTCAATAGACTGAAGTCTCTATGTAGAACCTCCTTCAACATCATTTGTGTAGTGGCAATAATGAAGCCAACTTGTGCTTTTTAAATTAAAGAATGCTCTAGGCAATAAAATGTTAGGAACAGTAGTCAGCTGTTGTAACTGCTTTCCTTAACAATCCCATTTCCAGTTGGAGCCGTGCAGGTTCTCAGATCATAAGATCTGTCATTCTGGAGTAATGAGCCCTTATACATTTCAGCCTTGAGATGCTCAATACTCTTATTATCAGTGAGGGGTGTTGGCCCCGTTCCTTTAGTCAGTTATGAACAATTTATGATAAAGCTATGTTCATGTCCAGGTTCGTGAACATTGCTAGTGTGACTGACTGACTGCACGGCGCTCCGAATCGCCCCATCTGTACATCCCAGAGACTTCGTATTCGTTTCTTTTCACGCTACTGAGGGGTGCGTCTTCACTTCTGTGGATACTCGGCAAGTGCTCTACTATTGACTTACTTCCCATCTATCTCTTCAGTTAAAATAATTTTTTTTAAGATAACGTCTAAGTTACCCAGGCTGGTTTTGAACTCCCTCTGTAGCCAAACCAGGCCTCAAACTTGTGATCCTCCAGCATCCACCTCCCATGTAATTTATATACATATATAAGCAATGTGTACATCATGTTTAATAACAGCATTTATAATGGCTCCGCTCCCATTCTTCTGTATGTATGGTGTGTGTGTGTGTGAATACAGGCACTCATGTGTGTGCGTGTCCATATGGAGGTCAAAGGTCAACAGTGAGTTCTGCTCCTCAGCAGCCCACCTTGTTTTTTGAGACAGGGTCTCTCATTTGAACTAGGCCTTCACAATTAGGTTATTCAGGCTGGCGAGTGACCCTCGGGGACCCTCCTGTTTCTACCTGGATTACAAGCAAGAACCCCTTCTTTAATGCGAGGTTTCGAGGATTAAAGCCAGGCATGAATGTACCTTACTGACTGAGGCATCTCTCTAGCTCAAAAAAAAATTTTTTTGTTTGCTGGTACCAATAATCAAAATGACAAAACCTTCAAAACTTACATGGTTATGACTTGTGTGACTCTTGCTATGACATCTCTCGCTTGTAGCCTCAATCGGTGACACTGTGTTATGTGGCAAGCAGAGATTTTAGTAGGACAGTGAATTTCATCAGGGTGGAGCTGAGCAGGGAACAAGGTCCACAGGACTGTGGTTCTTGGAGCTGCTTCTCCCTATTAGTGCCAGTCTCTCAAGGGACAACGCCATTAAAAGGACCACGTTCATTAAAAATATCATCGGAAAGAAGTGTCAATGTCTTGGCCTATGAATATTCAAATGGGGCCAATGCTAAACTTGTGTTTTGCACCCTTGTTGTAGATATAATGGCATAAACTGAAAGTTGCTGCATTCTGCTAGGATGCTACTAGGTTTGCTTTATTTTTCTTGTAGCCCCTTATCCTTGTGGCTGGCACCACCCTTGCAGCCATGACACCAGGCAGCCATTGCCAGATTTTGTGAATGTCCCTATGGTGGCACCAGGAGAAACCTACACCAGGCCCAGAGCAAGGAAGGATCTTAGGGAATTTGAATGGCTCCTGGTGTTCTCATCAGGAACATCAGCACGAGTTAGATTTCCTGGCGAAAAGCCTAAAATGCTGGCCTCAGAAGCCACTAGCTTCTGAAAGCAGAGACTGGGTCTGGTGATTATCTGGGACTTGAAGCTACACAAACAGATTGAATTAGCATGGAGGACAATATGATCTGCATTTGGAAATGATCTGATGACTCAGAAAGTCCATCAGGAGCAGACGACGTCATGGGATCCTCATGTAGATGCACAGAAGCACTGGCTAATCAGGGTTTCCTTTAGAGGGGCACTAGACTACTCTTTGAGAGTTTAAGTTTAAGCTGAAGTTCAGATGCATACTTTGTATTTATATATGTGATCAACTGTAAACAAAATGAAAGTGACCTAAGACTCTCTGGTCCTTTGATTTGACATAATAATTTCCAATTTATTCAACTAAATAATGTGTCGAGCACTGTCGTACACATTTGGATACAGAGAGGAAATGGTTCTCTTCCCTGTATTTCCATGGGTACTGTAATGGCTAATCTTGGCTATGACTTCGGCACATCTGAGGAAAGGAAATCTCAGTTGAAGAATTACTCAGTCATGCTGGTCTGTGGGTGTGTCGGTGAGACATTTTCTTGATTGTTAACTGATGTAGGAGTGCCCAACCCACTGTGGGTGCTACCACTCCTGTGCAGGTAGAGCCTAGGCTGTGTAAGAAATGTAGCTGAGAAACAAAGCTGTGAGCAGCTTTCTCCCATGGACCCCTCCCTGACTTCCTTCAGTGATGGGCAGTAACCCAGAAGTGGAAACAGAAGAGACAATCCCTATTCCCCAGACTGTCTTGGTAAGTTTTGTATCACAGCATGGGAGAGCAAACTAGAACAGGTTCCAAGCAGTTTCCAGGTGGTTTTGTACCCCCGCCTCTTAGGAAATCTTTTCCTATGATGTATCAGGCCTTCAGACGTCAGTGTTTTCCATCGGTTTCATTTTTCTCATTGGTGAGCCTGCTTTCCCATGACGATCCCTTCCATATTTGAACAGTTCTCCTGTCCACCTTTATTCCTTCTGGTTTGACCCCACTCTCAACGACCTCCACTCCTCCTGGGCACAGTGCCCTGTGAATGAGGTGAAAACCAGGTTATCCTAAAAGTGCTTTTTTTGGTTCTGGTCACAAATGGGAGCTCTTCCACTGCTCTGCCGCCCTGGGCGTGGGGCTCCACACACAGCTTCTCTTCCTGCCTCGTCCCTTTCCGTCCACAGCAGCCTTCGAGACTGGGCAGCAGCAGGAAGGACGCTTGTCTGTCAGGCTATTGTCAGCGTCCTAACAGTGTGGGCTCTGATTCTGACTGAGGCAGTTGGCTCCATTTTCTACTCTCCTCTGGGCCGAAGTCTGTGGGGCTCACTTTCTGTGTTCACACGGGGTTTTTCTAGGACAACTTCCCTCTCTCTAATGACTTTAGCTCACAAGAGATTGTCCTTCACATCTGCATTTCCTTTCAGAAGTTCTCCCAGTATTATGTTTGCTGTGAACATCCTACCCACGGTCACTTTAAACTCCTGTGAAACCAACCCAGACGTCTGAGCTCATGCTCCTTATCGTCTACAGCCAACCTCCAAGACCAGGCCATAACTGAAGCATTTGTCATTGTTCCCTCCTTTCTGTCTCATTAAGATTGCCCCCAGTACTCACTGCCTGCCTGCCCCGTCTTTGGCCCCTTTCCAGTTCACTTCTGTACATGCACACATACCCCACACCCATCTTCTGCTTCACCCTGCAGATAGGTTCTAGTCACGCTGTACCATCTTCCCCACTGTGCTGTTCTGCTCTCTTTTAAAAAATATTTGTGTGTGCATACAGGCACACATGCATGCAGAGGCCTGGCGAGGGTCCTGATGCTCTCCAGATGTTTGAGTTACCCATCGTGGAGTGGAGTCACATTTTCTCAGCAAGCCTGTCCCCAGAGGTACCCTCCTCAAGATGGTCAGGCCTGTTATAGGAGTGCTGGGACTTAAACTCCAGTCTCCCTGATTGGGAAGCACACATTTTTAATAGCTGAGTTATCTCTCTAACTCCCACGCTGGGAACTTATATCAATTAAAAAACAAAAAAACCCAAAAATGCACACTGATATGTACCATGATTTGGATGTATCTGGGCGGTGGTGTGAGTCATATAAAGTCATGAACTGTATGATCCTACTAACTCTTGAAATAAGAAAGTTCTGCAATGGAAACAGATTATCAGTTGCCTGGAGTTGAGAAGTAGCCAAAGAAAGCAAACAGGAAGCAGCTGTGTTCATAAATGGGCATCGAGAGGAGCCTTGGTGTGGGTGACTCAACTGTTGAGCAGTATTGGTACCAGCATCCTGGTGATACCGGCTGGACTATTGCCAGTTATCAAGAAGGGTGCGTGTGGGAGGCGGAGTGTGGTTATGTGTACTTTATTTTTCCTACAACCATCACGACGACTTCCCTCCAGAAAGAACACAGACCTCACACCTTCCAATGCAGTCTTTTATTTGAGAAGGTCAATCTGAAGGCAGTGCCTGTGGGAAAGACGCGCCTCATCATCTTGTACATCAACCATTACTCTCAGCAAAGTACAAAAATACACACATCAGTGACTTCCTTACAATAAATTCAGAGCCATGCATCCCACAAGAGAAGGCACCAAAACTGGTCACTTAGTAGTCATAAAAATTATTAGCTACATTAACAAAGCCACCCAAATTATCTGTACAAGGAAATGTAACAATATATTCCAAAGGTGAAAACACATTAAAACATCTTTAAAATAGTATGCAATAAATATCTCAGTTCTCATATAGATTTTTAAAAATTATGCCATTGTAAACAGCATGTAAACAAACAAAACTCACGTCTTATCATTATTAAAAGTAATTAGAGCCAAAGTTAGAACCTCTGCTCTGTCAGGTCCGTTTCAATGGCAAGTGTGCTAAGCTGGGAACGTTTCACTCCTTTCTGTAGCAAACAGAGCCCACGGTGTAAGAAATAGGCAGACTTTATCTGCATCTTTAAGATATAAGCTTTTAGTTTCAAAACAAACTACCAAAATGTAGTAAATTCTTAGCTATAAATATGGCAAGACTAAATTAAAACTATCTTTTGCAATATAGAGAAGAGAAGGAACTACACTGTTCGGTGTTTACAGTGGTGGTGACAGGCGGGAAGTTAGTCCTGACTGTGCCTATTGAAATGTGAAATGGGTGCCCTGGGCAGAAGGACACAGTGCCCAGCCTCCCCTGTCTCTTTCTTTTATAGAACATTTACAAAGTTGAACTAAGCATAAAAGTTATCAAGTTAAGACCTTTCTTCTGCTAAGAGATGCATCTCTTATTTTATATGGTATTTTATATGATGGGAAATAGTGATTCCAAAATATGCTTATTGGAATGTGAAAACACAAACCTGCAGATCCCCTCCCCCCAAACTTTACTTACAGTCAAAATAAAGGCAGTTTATTTCTTCATCCAACAAAGGAAACCTATAGCCTACCTGTCAATAAATGTTCAGAAGTCAGCATCATAACACAAATGTTTCGGCAGCTCATCTATACATCAGAACCCTGGGGGACGCACGTATCACTAATGCTGAGATAACAGCTGTGCTCCCTGCTAAGTGTCATTGCTTCCTACCTCCACCATCAGGACATCTAAGGCAACACCAACCCACTTCATGCAGCTTCAAATGAAGCCTTCTGGTCTACAAAGCATCACTGTGTGACCTCCATCCTCTCCTGTGGCTTTGCAATGTCACCTCATGTACCTTCCTAAAAAGGTCGTGAATTTCTTCTGTCCTCCCAAAATAAACCTGAGACTGATTCCTGTTCTATAAACCAGACATGTGTTCAGCGCAGCCCCTCTACTATCAGAAGTAGCATGGTGCAGGGTTAATGAGGCTCACTCTTGGTCAGCAATGGCCAGAAGTGTGGCTGACAGGGCAATATAATCATTGTGGGAATAAAAATAGGATTGCTTTGTGGCGACTCAGATTTGGTTAGTGTGGAAGGTGTTGGGGCGGAAGGAGACAAGGCCAAGATAACTGGAGAGAAGAAACTGCTTTTGTTTGTTTTAAAGTCCTCCCAATTTTTCAACAGACTTTAGAAAGATCAATTCGAGAACAAACTTAAAGCCTGCCAGACAAGAGGCCTGTCTTATTTCACCTGTGTCCTCAGCATCTAAGGGTTGTCAAGGTTACAAAGAAGTAGGAAATGCTTACCAAGTACCTAGAAGAGGCACTATAATTAATAAAGTTGACTAGTGTTCACTCAAGAAATTTAACTTAGAGAGCACTGCGATAACGTTTATCATCATTTGGCGACACGGCAGAGTAGGTTTCTGAGAGTCATAAAGAAAAGCAGTCCCATAGTAACAGCAGATTTTTAGTTACTATGTTTTATAAGATAGTCACAGCTCTTCCTACATTTGTAATGCAATAATCATTACCAGTAAATGGCCCCCCAAAAATCATGCAAATTTCATCTGTGTCTTCTTGGGCAAATACTGTCTAAAAATTTCACCTTTATTATTGTTTCTTATTCTTTTCCAAGTCCATAATCAATACATATTTGTCTATGAAGACTGTCAATAGTCAGTGTATAGAATGGAAGACAATCTGTAGGCAGGCGTATGATTTACAAGCAAGAGTTTGGCAGGAATGTTGAAAATTATGTGTCCCTTTCAGAAACAAGAATTCATATCTGACAGATATTTTTGATGTAAAGAAATGTGATTATTATATGAGGAACAAAACAATTGCTTTTCCCTGATGATGTTCTTTTGTTTGTACAGGGGGCATGCATCCTTGCAAGCACAAGACTTTGAAGGTATTTTGAGTTTTTATCTCAGACAGTATGAAAATAGAATTGAGAAACATTTGTCAAGGTCCTATGTGCTAGCTATCCTATGGGACTAAAAAATAGAGAAAAAAATCAGTGAGGGGTGTGTGTGTGTGTGTGTGTGTGTGTGTGTGTGTGTGTAACTGGGTACGGCATGAACAGAAAACTTTAAATATACATGAAGTATGGATGAAATATTGGCCTGAAAGTTACCACTGAGATTGATTAACAACCACCACCACCACCAAAAACCCAACAAAAAGCATGCTGTACGGAGACCGAAGCGAAGACTTTACTAGTTGGAGGCCATCCAACAATGCTTCCGAGAAGGTTGGATGTGCACTGTTTCCTGGATGAGCTGACCCGTGCCAGGTCATTCTGCCAAAGCAGTAAACCCCAAGCTGGGGCTGCTCTGCATCCCTGGGTTAGAAAGGTTAAGAGACAAAGACAGGGCTTAGTGGGCGGGGCGGGGCTTAGTGGGCGGGGCGGGGCTTAGTGGGCGGGGCAGGCAGTACTGGGCTCATCAGCCCTCTGCTCCCCTGCAGTGCGCTCATTAAGCCATTCTTGAGGCAACGTCCTAGGGACTGATCCACACTGCTATGGGACAGGAAAGCTTACTCCATGACTTTCAGCAAAGGGAACACAAAGCAAATTTGGGGTGTGAGAATCCACATAGGAAATGGAATTGCTGAAGAATTAGCAAAAGGACTGAACAAAAAAATGGCAAAGTTGGAGCCAAGGCTGTGGAATTATTACTTTACTATAGCCAAGGCGACACAGAACTAAAGATGCCATTTGAACCTTTGAGATAATTTAAAAAAAAAGGAAATACACAGCTGCATTAAAAAATACTATAAAAATTTACCTCTATTTTCCAAAATCCACTAGGATGAGCATTTGTTTTGTTCCGTAGTTTAGGTTATAAATTTCTTGTCAGAAAAACATAATGTCATAAACACTGTGTTACCTTTTTGATGGCTTTACAAGTAAAAGTTGAGGAAACAAAAGAATTATGGGTCCCAAGACCTGTCTCATTTGCATATCAAAACACTGTGCTATTCAGCTGCCATCCACAGGACCAGCTTTGAAGTTACAGTTAGGTGGGGGCAGCTCCATGACAAGTCATTGTGGAAACAAATTCCCAGCAAAATAATTTCTCCAAGTCAATGTGCTACAGCATTCTAGAATAATCATTTAGAGATCTGTCACCATGAGAGTTGAGTTGTTGTTATGATACACAAACAACTTGCTATGGTGGTATGTGGAAAAGGAATACAAGTCGGGGCTATCTTGAGCTACATTGTGAGTTTGAGGCCAGCCTGGACTATGGCCATCTGTTAAGACTGTATCTGAAAATTCAAATAAGCTCAAAGCAAACAAAAGTCATGTAGATGAATGCTAGTTTAGGGTCTTTCCTTGTCACATGGGGGAGGAGATGCCACGGGAGCTCTGAGCATCAAGCTATGCCACAACAATTCCCAGCTTTGAGGAAGAACCCTTCAGAGCAGAAATCAGATATCATGGCTTCGTCACCAACTAGCTAAAACCAAAAGAATCAGTTTGTGACTAGATCAAAATGTCACGTGAGCATACGCTCACATTTCTTGGTGTACAGTTACAATCTGAAGCTAGCACATTTCTCTCAGTCCACTGTGGCATCAATCAGGACGACATCTGCTTGGTTCTCTGTGGGATGTTTTTGGAGCTGTGCTGCACACCAGAATTCCAAGCCTGTCAGGACGGGGGAATGCTCCAGCTTAAAGATGACGTTGTCGAAGGTGCTTAAATATCAAGAATGTAACATCCCAGGGGAAAGCTAGCCAGGAATCCTGTTGCTTTGCTTTTAGGTGACTGCTTTTCTGTGATGTCTTTTTTGGGGGCACTCTAAGGAAATATGTGTGGGCCATAACTGGAAACTATATTCGTCTCAATAAACTAGCTACTTAACAGGAACATAGCAAGCCTAATATGGAGATTTAAGGACCCATGACGTCCTCTGGGTAGATGTTACTCATTCAACTTCACTTCCATTTTGTTGTGGTTGTCCGCGTCTACTATTGCAATGGTGGGAGTGAGCCAGGGTTTCCCACTTGCAGTATATACACTCTGCCACTGAGACACCTACTTGCCTTCCACTTTTACTTGTAAATGCGATGTCAAGGGTTACCAGATTGGACCATTCCTTTTTCATGTTAGATCTGGAATGCCTTTCTTCATAAAATGTCACTGGAGAAAACACAGTAAATTTAGGTAGGACTGACGACATCTGTCCTTTTTTATGGTAGAAAACAATTTGCCTACTTGTAACTGTCAGTGTCGGGCAACTCTTAGAGCTGGGGAGTGCAGGCACCAAAATATATTAGTGTACACAGAGGACACAGTGGGCCAGCGACAGGGTGTGACCAGATGAGGTGAGAGAAAAACAAGTATTGTCTCAAAGGGAAACATACCACAAACAACACACTTCGTGGCTCAGTTAAGTCATGAAAATGTCTTTGGTGTTCATCATATGGACTGAGCCACCTTTATCAAGTCCTTTAAAGGAACCAGCTAACCGCCCCTCCCCCATGCCTGGATCCACCTGTGTCCGTTCAGTATCGAAAGCACAGACAGCTCTGCCCTGGGATTAAACATCTGCAACGGCTTTTCTAAACGTCTAAGAGGTTAGCTCACCCACCCGGATGACCTCCTCAACTGACTGTAAGTTTCTGCAGTAAAATGGGCCCCTGGAGAGTTAATTAGCTCACTTCTAGCTAGGACTTTAGATTTGTCCAGTGGAGCGCTTTCTGAGGTGCTCACCACACCACACATCTTACATGAGTTCAGTCTGTCTGCAATACAAAGAGAAAGATGTGTTCAAACTCTTTGCTCCAGGGTCTCGCCAAACTGCCTCAAGTTACTATGACATCTATGTTTCTAACACATTCTCACTTTTTCCTATCCTCAATAAATACATCTATGGTAGGGAAATAAATATAATGCACTGTCATTAAAAGCAAGTTAATTTTTAATCTCTTGAATGGGTTTATATGACACCTGAGTCACCTGGTGTTTACATCATAAAACAGAAAAAAAACGGCTAGATTTAGGGACTAAAGCAATTTCTCTGCCCTGCAACATTCAGCGGGATTTTTGTTCCTTCCTTGAGAGATGAGTGATTTTTATTCTGCATGACGTGCTGTGTAATTACATTTTAAATGCTTAGGATTCTAAATTTGAGTCAAGAATGCAACTAAAACGTAGCCAAAATTTCTGGTTACTTGATAGAAATGAGCAAAGGTTATCCATTGTGGTTCCATTTGCAGTGTATCCCGAAGCCAGAGAACGGGTTTCAGACGTCGATTCTGGAACCATGGGCTAGGTATTAGAGGTATGAGATTTGTGGTAGGATTCAAGATTCAGCATTAATCGGAATGCCACATTGGCTAGTGCAATCACAGACATGTCCCCACCAAAATAATTAAAAACCCACCACAAGAAAAACCTTACAGATCAAAGAAATAACATATACCAGGCCAAATCTATCATAATGGAGCTCACCACTACATTACCCATTTTAGCCTTTCTTTCTGCTTTGTGCCTTTTTAGATATAAAAATCATTTTGTAGAAAAGTTCTTATGATTGGTAACTATGACTCAGTTACCTAAGACAGGAGAGAAAATATTTTTTCTTTTTTTTTTCTTTTTTTTGACAGAAGAAATACACTGGGTGTCTGTTTCACAGAAATGAGCATTTCAAGTATATAAGTCAACCATTAACAGAGCTATTACACTCCAGGCAACAGCAGTAAAAGTGAAAAGAGCTAAACAACATATTCTGTATAAAGATTACATCTCACAACATAATAAATAAAGGGACTGATTTATACAACCATTCTAAGTAATACTGTCAAGGGGCAAGGCTGATGTCAGCATTGTCCCATGGAGGGCAAATCAAAGGTACAGTTCTGTCCCCTAAAGCCACAAAATATACAAAGCTTTTGTATCTGCTTGTTATGAAGTATTTTTATCTGCCAAAAGTCTTGCAAACTCAAATACATCTTGGCAAGTTTGAATAACCAGCAGGAGAATTCTTTTGGTATAAAAAGGTAAGAAAACCTGCAGTATGAAAATTAATCACACCGGTAGGAGAAAGCTGTTGTACAAATAGAGATTTAAACACACGAGTGACTTTTATCTCACCTAAAGAGAAAAGTCAATCTCATTTACTTGATGGTTCGAAAATAATTTTCTTATTTACCAGCTCTAGAGAAATATATCACTCCACTGTATTAGTCATCTTCAGTGTATAATGTATAACCACACGACTGTGTTCTAATCCCCAAACCATCCAGAGAAGGAGCTAACAGCACTGTTAGCAACCTTCGGGCACATATGTGGTTAGTACTCAGATTGTAGAAGCGGAAATAGCTATGCTGTGTGAACAATGCAACAATGAAATAGTAAGGACCACAAAAACGCCCTCTTCCTGGTTTGCTTATGCACCAAACTGCACTATTCCACTTTGATAGCATCAGCTGAGCATGAAATGTCTTTACTTTAATGCACTTTATAAGTAACCCTGTGTTCTTTGATTCATTTACTTTTGAAATGCAGATAAGAAGAAATGTCCAAACTATTTACAAAGTCTTACACATAGGTAACTTGTAGCTAATAGGAAATGTTCTTATGTGGATTTTTTAAGTAACTTTTAGGCTGTGGCTTGGTTTTTATTTCCAACTAAAACTTGAAGTGCAAAAAAAAAAAATAGAAGCATATTAAATAATGTAAATATTATATCTTAAATTACATAAACGGAAGTGAGCTGCCCATCTGTATACAATGAGGAGTCTATCCTAAGCACTGTCACCGAGTAAATGTACTCTTGATTTAATTTCTTTCCCTGAAAATAACAGAGTATTATACAGAAAGACAGGCACAGTCCAGCTGCCTTTAGCTCTTTGTTGTCTGTATCAACAAACCATTATATATTTCTTCTAACATAAATATCTCTAAACAAAACCTAGAAAACAATATAAAGAAAAATAATGTTTTGCTCATTATAAAAAAAAAATTACCACCCTTTCTTTGTGAAGAAATCCTATTGCTCAGGTAACACTACCAATGTGACAGACTGTGCCACAGAAGTCACCTGAGGGACAGCACAGCAGAAACAAGGACTTGCTTCCCTTGGGGTGGGTGGTGAGAGAAGGGAGACCAGTGAGCCCTTAGCATAGCAGTCCCACTGGTCGAGAGTCCCTCCGAGGATGCATCATTTCTAATGCCTTTATCCCCACCTGTACTGGGTAGAGTTTGACAACTGCTATTTTTTTTAACCCAACCATAAATCCCATATCTGATAAACTCACAGTTGACAGACAGAGAATGTGTCCATTGAGGTTGGGGGCGGTGGACAAGAGAGAATCCAGATGTTAAAGTTGGGACTGACTTTTACAGCTAAATTAAAATGGATATCCCTAAAGAATTCATCCTTGGAAAATGAAAGTTCATAATGTACTCTAGTTCAGTTGCAAGTATAAATGACTTACTTAAGAAGTTATGTATAACCTATAAATTTTCAATTAGTAGCCTGTCAATTCATATAAGAATAGTAAGATCTTATATATCAAAGAAGCTAGGAAGTTATGTTTGGGTTATTTATACTAAAATACAAAAATCTTTAAGGGACAGATTCCTGACAATAAATCACTGGAAAACATCTCAGTGTAGAATTAATTTGAATTTGGAGGCCAAGAACATACTGCCTTTAGCAACTATTTTTAAGAGATTATGAACCACATGCAAATCAAGATAGGTTGTCATAAATAAAAAGATCCAAATCTAGCAAAAATATGCCTGCTTTCAAAGTTCAAAAGGCACATCCAGTTGTTTTACAATCATTCTGGTTCTTTCATTTTTTTCTTTTGCACACCTAATGACTCACTTAGCATGCATGCATGGGCTGCCTTGTCCCTTTGGACATGAAGTGTGTCCACAGGATGCTCTACTGATATAGGAAAATGAGAACATGCACACTGGAGGAGACTGCCTAATCTTTATCTCGGTACATGTTCTCCTGAAATGGTTATTGTGAATGAAGTCATGGGCAACTGAGCAAGAACAAACTAAGCCTAGTGTAGGACAAGGGAAGCTAATGTCCCCAAGGGCAGGAGAGGGGCCCCAGGAGTGTCATCAAGAGGAAGACTCCAGAGGCTGACCTGTAGTGAGTCTGAAGTTCTGCATTTTAAAAATGTACCTATTATTGTACGTATGTGTGTGAAGACACCATTCTGGAAAGATGGAGGTCAGAGGACAAGTTTATATGTGTTTCTCTTTCCACTGTTATATGGCTTCTGGCATCACACCTGTTGCCAGATCTGTTGAAACCATCTTGACATTTCCAACAGTCTGCATTTTCCTGAGCTCCTAGGGAGCAGTGACGCTGACTGGCAGCCCAGGAACCACATTTTGTTAGCAGCGATACTTGTTCTCTGCTGTCAAGTGAAATATTTTTGTAATGGTGGAAATGTTCTTCCTTTGTATTTACAGGGTTCTCAAGATTAGGTAGTGAAACTGATAAACTGAATCTAAGAATAAACTTCAACTTAATAGCCACAGGTGTCCAGTGGCTAAAATGCCAAACGGCACAGATCTGATCTGGACTCCACAGTTTGCATTTCTCAGCCACAGCAATGTCTCCAAACGATCTAACCCATTAACTCATTTAAATCGTCTCGCAAACTGGAAACGCATGTAATCCCCTCCAACATTTCGCCATGGGGAAACTGATGGAGAAAGATGCGCAGAAGCCAGAGAGAATGTGAGTGGACGTGAATGAGAACTGCCTAGTCATCTGAGAACATCCCATTCTGTTCCCTTCCTGGGGTGCGGGAGTGCACATGAAATGCTTTGGAGGGGAGAGAGCGAGCAACAGAGGGGTGCACAGCTGAACATCTCTCTCTACCAGCCCTCAGCACTCCGGATGTGGCTGGATCCGAGTGAAGGGCAGGCAACTCACACTTTCCTCTGAAACCTCACAGAAGATAAGACAGCTTCTCTGTGACACTAGAAGAGACTAGAAGGGAGCTCGGGGAGTACAGTGCTGGTGAGCAGGTGTCAGAACTCACTGGAGTCCAATCCAGACCCATGAAGGCATGGATTAGAGAGAAATGTTCACGTTCAGACAAAATTGTTCATCCAAACTGTTATCTTAAAGAATTTCCATCATCCCAAAGCCATTCCACTTAAGTGTTTCCATGAGTCAGGATTTTACAGAATATATAAAAGGTGTTCGCAGGAACTGAAAAGATTACCAAGCAAAATCTGCCAACCATTGTGCACCCCCAGGGCAGCAGCCATTAGAATGTCTTTTCTGTTGACAATGATGTATTTGGGGGGAGATGAAAACTCAATAATGTGTTTCATATTAATACACTCTTTATACACTCGAGTCCTCTCCCCACCCCACCTCTTTCTCTCGAGTAATGATCTGGGGAGTGTTCTAGGATGATCTGGTTTCACAGACAAAGTTGGCAAGGTGATGTAGAATAGGGACTTCACAGGCATGGAGCTTAACATTGAAATTATTAAGCGACTGGTTTATTATCAGCTCAAAAGCTTTGATAGGAATTATCTTTGGAAAGTGTTCATGTGCACAACTTAGGTAAAATATAACATACCTTTATGGCCAAAAACCCACTGGGTTTCTCTGTTGACCCCTTTGTTTTTGCCCTGCTCTGGGTGCAGCCAAGGCCCTTGTCTGTCTTAAGCAAGCTCTTTGCCACTGAACTTCATGCTAGGCCTTTATTTATTTTTAAGGTATTTAAATTTTGTGATTTTTTTGGTAGCAAATACCCAAGTTAGAAGTTAAAATAAAACATTAAGCATCAGGCAAATGATTGTCTAAAAAGTACCAGGGATCCTATATCTCAAGATATTATATGTCAGTAAGTGTATACATGCAGGTAAAGGTGCATGGCTTCTGTATGCACATGTATGGGTTTGTATGTTTACTGAGCACATAGCGGATTACTTTGCCAAAACCATCTCCTCTGGGTCAGCAATCCTGCTTGCTTCTCTTATAGAACATTCAAATATTACAATTGATTTTTGGCATATAATGACCAGAAAACAAAGATTATTTTTTTACTTTTTTGACATGTATACCTTTGGCTTTCAAATAATTGATAGCTCTACTTAGCAACACTGACACATAATGACTTAGAAAAAGGGGGAAATCTACCTGATAGACTATCACAATGTGAGATAACAATACAAAAAGCCCTTAAAAAATAAAATAAAACTCACTCCATTGCTGAGTTCCTGTCAACAGTCACCTCACCTAGTCCCCAGAACTCAGTGTAGGAATCTCAGTCAAGACCTTGGAAAACTCCTGGATGTCAAGTCTTACAAATTCAAGCAGAAACTCAAAATGGTTATTAAATTGAAATGAAAAAACATGGAAACAAAATGTGCCATTTTGGGTTTGGAAAGCTGGAATAAGTTTTGTTAGGCAACAGATCATGTGAACTTATGGAAATGCCTAATAATTCTCTTTTGCGCACACTGTGGCTTGGGACAGGGAAATAATTTGGTTTGCATAAGACGCATATCATTTGTTGATCATGGCACAGACAAACATTCACAGTCTTATGTGTGGAATATTTACTCAAAAGTGCCCTTAATCAACCAAAAAGTGCTTGGGTAGTTGGGTGGTAATAAGTTAAATTTCATTATAACAGACATTAAAGCTATTGAGCTATTACAATAATATATATGACATGCAAGAAAAAGAAAGACAACTCAGGCAAGAACACCGTGCATCGGGTCTGCATCAGTCATAGTGTGTGATGGGGTTGGTCTCACCATATTCTTTGACCAGTGGATACTGGGAACTTAGGGTGAACAACTTAAAGCACAGCTCCTATCTTTATCTCCTAACCAGCGGCTTCTAGGGAGGAGCCAATGCCTTCCTTGGGAATCCTGTGAAGCTTCAGAGGCAGTGTACACTGTTACCCCAGCTGCAGGCGCACCCAGGAACCTCCTGGGGGCCCAGATCTAAAGACACCAGACGATGGGCAAGCAAGCCCACCTTCTAGACAAGGCAGTCATGTCTGATCCGTCTTCCTACTGTGAGCATATCTTAGCATGTCAGGTTTGCACAATGAGAATCATGGCTTTGTAGAACGGTCTCTTTTTTTGGCACAAAAATTATTTTCTAATACCTCAGATCAAAACCTTCACCCACAGCAAGATATCAACCGAGAGAGGTGCTCCAGAGGTGCTTATCTGTGCAGTAAATCTCGAGGACAGCCAGCAGCTTCCAAGGACTCTGTATTGAGTGGTAAGGATTTCTCTTCCAGAAATAGCACCAGGGTGAGCGCATCTCACGCCAAGCTGGGAGGGTTCCGTTCAAGCTCTTTAATTCCCTGGAGAATTCGCTTCATGTGGCCCACTTTCGGAATCCCCAGGTCCTGAAAAAATAAGAGAAAAAGGTTAATAAGAAAGGAAAGATAGTAAGAAAAACAACAGTAATCGAATGAGAGGGAGAAAAAAAAAAAAAGACACGTTTACCAATAAGCATTTCAGCTAGTAATTAGCTAATTAGCATTTACTTCATTTTTATCAACAGTTCACATTGGTTGGCTCTGGAAATGACAGTTAGAAAACTAGGTTAAATAAAACAAAATACCATACTTAAAAATGATCAGTCAATAAAAAGATACATGCAAACTCCTCTTAAATATAATATTTTCATGAATTATGTACAGCTAGGGAAAGTGTTCAAGAGTCAAAACTGATATGGTTTCTTCCTCTCTCTCTTTTTAAACTGGCTCCTCTGTGATCTGAGACAAAGGATGGAGGTCAACTGGACTTTTAGGGCACAGGTTCTTATCGTGCACACACATACATTTTTCTTTCTTTTCCTTTTGTAGACAAGGCTCTGCTATCTTGTCCAGCTTACTCTTGGATTTAGTGATCCTCCTGCCTCAGCTTCCCAACCTTTGGGAATGTGTGCCACCACACCCCATTCTTGAGCTTTGTTTATATCTTGTACTATATGACACTTAAGCTTGAGGTCTGCTAGGCAGAATGCTACATGCCTGAAGTCTCAGGATGTACTACTCAGGGGTTGGCGGCTAACAATGTTAAGGTCATCTTTGGCCACATAGCAAGTTTGGAACCAGCTTAAGCTACAGGAGACCCAGGATTTGGGGAGGAAAAGGAGTGAGGTTAAAACATAGAGTAAGATACCAGTGCCCACTACGTATAATTTAAATTTTGATTTATTTGTATTTGTATCAGGAGTCCTAATTTGATGAGAATATCTTATCAAGTAGTGTGTGTGTGTGTGTGTGTGTGTGTGTGTGTGTGTGTGTGTGGCCAGCTTTTGGAAGTTGGTTCTCTCCCCCCACTCCTTGAGATTCAGTCACTCTTGTTGATTCCTTTGCATAGCATCCTAGGCTAGCTGGCCTCAGCCCTTGGCACTTCTAAGTGATTCTCTTGTTTTTCTCTCCTCTCTTGCTTGACACTCCTTTCCAAAAGCTAACTACAAGATGACCAAAACGAAATGTCCCAAGAACGTTCACACAGTTCTATAGTGTAGGGACTGGATTTATTTTTGAAGTTATACAAGAAGCAGATCAAACTGGTTTGAATCGCACACAAAGACACAGCAGACACATTCTCTCTCACACACTTTAGCACAGTGATCATAACCATTCTACATCCTTCTAGAAAACCATGTCTCCAGAGCCAGCACAATTCAGACTTGAGATAACGTTAGGGTAACATACATATCAAACTTAAATGACAAATGACAAATATTCCCATGCCACCTGGGTAAACAAGATTAGTCCTAAGTTTATTTCACAGTTCCTGGGTATCTGAGGGTAAGCCCAAATTCATGTCTGCTATGTAAATTTACAGTGTAAATGAGTGTTTGAATGGGACTGGAGGGTTGGCTCAGTGGCTAAGAGGGCTTGCCACTTTGCCGAAGACATATGTTCAGCTCCCAGCAACCATGCCAAGTGGCTTACATCTACGTCTCACTACAGATCCAGTGACCCTTTGACTTCTGTTGGCCCCCTGGGCACATGCTCACATAGCATTCCCTTACACAGACACACACAAAAACAGAATTTCTCTTTTGGCAAAAAGAATGTGAATGCTACATTTCAGAGTTCCCATTTGAACAGAAGACTTATTCTTTAGACTTTGCAATAATATGCTGCTTATAAAATATTATTTAAATATTAACTGTGTTGTTTTAGGCCACACAAACACTGCTTTCTCCAGAACACAAACTTTATCTTTGATGTTCTACTCAGAATTTAATGCTTTGGTACAACAAGAGTAACGCTTTCTAGAGGGCAAGACAGTCATGCTGGCTTCGTAGCGACAGCCTCGGGGCCTTCATGAGTTCTAGTCATTAGGCTATGAGAAAAGATTTGCTTTACATTTGATAGAGTGCTCACTTCAGCGAGTATTGTGGGCATAACATACTTGGATCACTGTATACTTACTCCTGATATGTATGTGTTTGTGTGGGGGATGTACGTATATAGACAGATGTGTGGTTTGCTCATGCAGGTAGAAGTCAAAGGTCAACATGAAGTGTCTTTTTAAGTTGTCGCCCCTCTTATTTTTGTGATGGGGCATCCCTGAGCCTGGGGATGGTGGACTTGGCTGGATTCCTGCCCAGTCTTCATCTCCATGGATCTACATTCTCAGTCATTGTAGCTATTATATTCGTTATTATTGATTTTTGTGTTTCTCTGGATGAAGAGATATAATTTCGCCAAATATCCCTTTGTAGATATTGAGTTCCAGCCAGCATATACAACTTTCTGGGTGTGTGTGGAGGCATCGCCCCACCATGCCTTTACCATCTTCTCCAGTATCCCCACTGGGTTCCAGCAAGGGAAAGACCACTGCCTGCCTCCTCCTCTGCTAAAGTGTGTTAGAAATGTCTCTCTCGGCCACGTTAGGCTGCCAGGTTGTTATGGTCGGTTGTTCGGGAATGCTTAGGCTGCACTGTGGGGCAGAGTTAGCTGGGTGAGGGACAGTGAGACATAAGCCATCAGCACACATCCTCATGGTCAGAAATAGCATCTTTAAGCAGGAGGGTCAAAGTGGATGGGCCATGAAGCAGTAAGGAGCCAGAGACAAGAGGGAGTGAATAAACAGGCAGTGCCTTTGGGCCCCCACAGGGATAGACGCCACTATTCTCACACAAATGAGAAGCCTCTGGAAGGTCTAAGCAGAAAAGTAATATACTTGATTGAAGGTGACAACCTATCCTGGTGGTTCCATGTGGATTATACGGAAGGCCAGAGGAACAGTGAGAAGATCAAAATGAAAACTACTGATCTTCCGAGGAAAGGTGGGCTGCAGCGTGAAGGAAGGGCCTGGGAGAACTGGAGAGCAGCGTTGGAGCGGAATCTACAACAGAAGAGTTAGGCAAGAATTGCCAAGCCGGGTCAGGACGGGCAAGATGCTAAATGTTTCTCCGCTTCCGGCACCCGAGGGGCTAAGGACATGGTTCAGCAAAAGGCAGAGCTGGTGAGGAAACAGAGCAGGAGGGAGACAGAAGATGAGAGTCTGTCTTGGGATACGGTAAGATCTATGCCCTTTGTGATGTCCAAGTATCAGCAGCCGGTTGGTAAGAGAACCCTGAAGCTCGCTAATGAGGTCATGGTTAGAGAAGCTTGTGAGTCCCTGACATGTTCATAAGCAGGAGCTGAAGCGCTGTGTGCCTGGGAGAAGACTCAGCTCGGCAGTAGGTAATCCTTCCCCAGCAGGTAGGAACCAGTCTGTGGCAGCTCAGACACAGGCAGGAAGGAAACGGTTCTTCAGTTTTGTGGTTTTCTATAAAAATGGCCTCTTCCCTTTGCCCATCCCCCGTTTTAGAACCCAAGGTCTTACGTGTCACTACAGAGTTCTAAAATGGCAAGGGAGAGAATATAACCAGCATGAAGAACACAAAGAAAGCAAAACCAGGCCATGAAAAACGAATGAGGACGTTTACTAAGTTAACCCTCTGCCATCCCTGTCTTTCTCTTTCCCCCCACAGGTCACTCTAATTCAGCTTCTGTGTGTATGCATGAGCGTTAACATTGGGCAAATACTTGCTATATTCAATATGTGTGTTTGCATACATACACATCTGTGTTGAGTATACACCTGTATATGTATTCATATAACATGAACATGTATACATCTCTGTGTACTTTAAGACACACAAGTTCTGAATGTGTATAGTGTGAACCTCCAGAAAGACAGCACTGGTAGAATGTAGCATAATCCATTAACCAGCAACTGGCTCTTCAATAAATGGTGCAACCTGCCAAGGTCACCAGAAGCCACACACACACTAGTTAAAATAAGGCACCACAGTTCTGGGGATGTGTCATGTGTGCCCATGTATATGCGTTCATTTCGAGTTTTGAGGTCAATCTTTGCTTTATGAGCTCGAGCTCTGTGTATCTCGAACTGCATCAGTGAGGACGAACAGAGTAAGTCATTATTTTATTACCATCGGCGCTAACATGCTTAGATAGGCGCAGTGTGCTCCATTGGATCTGTTAAATCACTGCACAACTCTGTAACGAAGAGAGAAACTTTACACTATGGGCCAAGAGCTCCACTGAACTACACAGATGAAAGCACCAGAGATGAATGCGCTGAAAGGGCAGAGCTCTGCGAATTCTAGAACATTCTATTGGAAAGGGACAGATTGCATCACAATGCTATTTACTGGAGTTGTAAAGGGGCAGGTATGTGCAGAGAAAATATAGCAAACCCCTACCATGCATGGCTTTCCGCATGCATGTGAAGCCGACCTGTGTCTCCCAGCAGCACTCACGACCTTGCGTTCTGAGTCAGGGTCTCTCATTGGCTAAACTGGCTGGCCATAGAGCTCTTGGGAATCATCTATTTGCCCCAGTTCTGAGGTTTAAGACACAAGCCACTGCCCCTGTCGCTGTTATCGCCGCTGTTGCTGTTGTTGTCTGCATGTGTGCTGTGACTGACCTCGGGGCTCCAGGCTCCTGCAGCAGGGCTTTAGTGACTGAGCCATCTCTCTAGCTCCTGTCATTCTCCTCAAACCCTGGGCAGAGTAATCCCACCTACACTACTCTGAAACGTACAGAGATTAAAAAGGAATTGCTGCTTGTCGTCAATGAAGGTGTTCCTCCTCTGGCGTACGTGACAGAGAAAGCAGCTATGCACATGTTTAGCTCCATTTACTAAGAAAAGAAAGCATTTCTTAGACAACTAAGACATGAAAGGACGTTTCAATATATTGTTTAGTTATTCCTGTGACCTTTAAAGTACAGCTAGAAACACAGCAAAATCAGAGGGCTCTAAATTATCACTGTTGTCTCATCTGTAACTTCATACTGTATTTTACATTAATTTTAGTGAACCTTACAGTCCGCTCATCTTTGGTCTTTTCCAACAACAGTCATTGCCATCCATGAAGCTGCGACACCGTGAGGTGGAGAGACGTGACCCACGTGAGGACATTAGGACAGTAACACCAATGGATACAGAGAGAAGTTCTGAGGCGCATGCTGTGCCTCTGCTCTGAGAGTCAGAGTGGTCCCGGCAGCAAAATACTGCTAACAGTCTCACTGTGAAAGCACCCAGGGACATCAGACTACAAATAAATGTGAGAGATGACTGCACATTTGCATAACACAAGCCAAGCCGAAAGCACATGACAGGGGACTCACAGGAGAAAAGATTCTGTACTGCAAGAAAAATATCAAAAGCCAAAGAGAAGCGCAAAAAAAAAAAAAAAAGAAAAGAAAAAGGAAAAAAAAAAATACCTTAAGATCTCGTCTTTCCAGATGCAAAAGTTCAGCCCCTCTGACGTCATGACGGATGAAGATTTCTTTGTACTCTCCCAAATTGAGCAGATCCAGCCAAGCAACAACTTCCTCTGTGCCCCAATTCTGAACTACCAAAGTTAAGAGCAAAACCCCCTTAATGTCTACATGCGCGATGCATTACGAAGCAAAGGTCAGCCAGAAGACAGACAGCAGGGGGCGCTAGCAAAGGAACAGTGAAAGCGGATGTTTCCACGGGGCTGCTTGCCCCTCCCCATGCAGGGTACCGACTGCTGACAAGGGTGTGACTACACAAAGATGGTGCCACCTGCACCCTCGCCTCCGCTCACAGTCCCGCTTCTCACCAAAAGCCACACAACGTGCGTCAAGGGCATTAATTTTGCACTACTAGGTCCCACGATGCCAAGCTCAGAATGAGCGCTGCCTAAGCCCGCAGGTGAACGTGTTTACTTTAGAAACGCACTACAAATGCAAGTTAGAATCTGATCTGGGCTACTTGGTTTGACCACTGCTTAAAGCCTCGCTGACTTTAAGTGTTGCCTCTATTGACTCTGTCACTGATAACTGCAACAATAAATGGCCACAAGTCACTACTTCAATGTCATTAAAAAACTCTCCAAGCTGCTGCCCAAGACTAGTGGGACTGCTACTTTTCAGTATGGATAACTGTTCTTTCAAATCTTCCACCCAAAAACCTACTTTCCACCCCCTGTGTTTGGTTTTTAAACATGTCTCAATAGCATGCCTAATAATAATAAATCCTGTAGATGTAAGATTTTATATCACTGTTTATTAAAAACCACAGAGCTAATTCAGAAGAATTTATAAATTTCTCCTAAGGACATACAAAATTCTAAGAATGTATAAAGTGATTTCATTACAAGAGGCAGATCTAGACATGGAACCCAAGGTGCAGACAGCATAAAGTCAATCTCTAAGGGACGGAGCTTGGGAAAGCAACAGGGTACAGAAAACCTTGTCTTCGCTGAGAATGTAAGCACACACGCTCTGGTATTATCAAAGGGTGAAATGGTGTCCTTAAAACAGAAAAAGGGGGATTTGGAGCTTCAGTGAAAACATATATTCAGCAAATCGAGTAAAAGAAAATATCTATGCTTCCCTTACCAAAGGCATCTGGATTTTTAACTCTGAGAAGAAAATGAAGTTACACACTGATGCCCGGAGGCAGCTGTTGAGAAGATAAACCCCCTTTCATGGACACATTGACTCAACTGGGCAGAACAGAAACAACTCAGTGAAGGCCTTGTCTCCTTCCTTGTCTTCCAGGACAGATTCCTGCCAATACCTGGACGTGTTGGGTATGACATGACTTGTGTGGTTCACTGTGCTCTTAGCCATTTTACAGCTTACAGTTCAATGACAGCATATTTACAATGTTGGGACGTCATCACCACTGCCTAGTTCTAAAATATTCCTCTGCCTTCATCGGGAACTTTTCAGCAAGCCCTCCCTCCCCCGCACCATGGGACCACCTACCAGGCTGCGAACTTGTTTTCTGTTTCTGAGCCTTTTCCTTTTTAAACTTTGGCACTATGCGAAAGACTGTGCTTTTGTTGTTTCTTTTGGTGCAATCCATAGGCGGCTCCTGCAAAATGCAAGCAAAAAAAAAAAAAAAAAAAAAAAAAACCCAAACAAACAAACAAAAACAAAACAAAGCAACACTCTTGTTACCAAGTATAAACTAAGAATAGCATCCTAATTAGGGTTTCTATTACTGTGATGAAACACCATGACCAAAAGTAACACAAGGAGGACAGGATTAAGGCTTCAGCTTCCAGTGAGGGCAGGCGCTGATGCAGAGGCCATGGAGGGGTGCTGCTTACTGGCTTGTTCCTCAGGGCTTAACTCAGCCAGCTTTCTCATAGAACCCAGACCACCAACCCAGGAATGGCCTTACCTACAAAGGACTGAGCCTTTCCCCAACAATTACTGACAAGGAACATGCCTTACAGGTGTTCCTACAGTTTGATCTAGTAGGTACATTTCCTAACTAAGGTTCCCTCTTCCCAAACATCTCTAGCTTTCGTCTAGCTGACATAAAACTAGCCAGCACAAATGGATTCTGAATATTGACCATGTGCTACTCTACGGAGTGCCCACGTTCACAAAAAAGGCCCTTTCTCTCTTAATGACAACACATTTCAAAGTAGTATTCAAACTTCATTTCCCTGAAATGTCTTTTTTCAAAGTTAAGTTTAAATTCTAGTCTTACTGTCCACATTCGATAGTGGATTGAAGTACCTCGTCCTCATTGGGCTGGAGGATGTAATACAGCCAGGGGATCTCCGTTAACTTCCGCAGCTCCATCTCCACAGTGTGCAAGGCACTGGACACTCGCTCTTCATGAGGAGATTCCAAGTGCTAGTCATCAGTAGGGGGAGAAAGCAAAACAAAGTGAGACTCAGGGAGGGACCAACTTTATACAACTAGGCCACTTTGAGCATCTTTCCTTCTGGTTGCTTTTGTCCTAACTCCTAATCCCAAAGCCAGTATGTAACTGATGTGACTGAATAATTTCCCTCTAAACCTACTGAGTTTACTGTTTCTTGATCCTCACACCCATCCCTTCCCATTCTAACTGTTTTTTCACTGCTCTAAGCACATGGTCTGTTAACCGTCAGATTTTCAAAATTCTTCTGACTTATATACTTGTTCCATGAACAAATAACAAATTTTAAAACTAATCATAACCAAATACCTAGCATATAAAAAGCACATCACTCACACATACACACATATCCTGGCAAATCAAAAGAACAAGTTTTAGGGAAAAAATCAATTTCCGAAAATTTTATGATAAAGAACTATTATGAAAAATCAGGAGGCTCACAGGGCTAGTAATCTGAAACTGGCTGTGGTCACTTTAAAGAGAGTATAGTTGCCATTTGTTATTCACCGGAACATATTTGAGGTAGTTACTATGATGCGCAGACCTGGAAGGCGGTCGACGAGATTCTAGTGGTCACTAACTACAGATTTAGGATGGGTGACTGACTTTCAGGTACCTTAGTGTCTGTTCTCTCTCAGAAACAGCCCAACGTCGTGACTAGAGTATTTCTGAGAATCCTTTCAGCAACTCCATCCTTTCCTTGACTATTTTAAAACCCCACAGTACCAACACTGATGTTCACAGAATTTTGCAAAGTTATGAGATTATTATCATTGTCTATTATAAGCATCTTTTTGTTGTAGATTCCACATATTTCCCAGTTAATAAATATAAGATTTTTCACTCTACTGTATGACATTTACTGTTTTCTTTTAATATAGGAATGCATATCTGACAAATTGATTAGATGGTATTTCACAATTGTTCTGGAAGATGGCAAATCTTGGTGCTTTCAAATATAATAAGCTATTATCATATCATTATTGTTAAGTCTTTGGGTAAAAATTACCAGGACATATTTCAAACCAAACATCTATGTTTGAGGATCACAGAGGATTAGAAATGGAGGGGAAAGTTCTTATGTTTTAATATAATCACTAAATATAAGACACCTTGGTGTAAAGGACGAAGTTATGCTTTTATTTCTTATCATAAATGTCCTTAAAAGTCTTTCAAGTGACACAAAAAACGCGCATCCTAATCTGAAAACTGGAACCTTAGTCACAGCCCACAAGATTTCTGGTAGGCTTATTTTGGAAAAGCAATGGAAGATTCTGGTTAACAAAAGCAGTATCAGCAATCTCCAAGGCGGGGCCTCCATTGATCCTACCAACAGGTAACCAATACTTCTTCCTACTGGCTCTGCATCGCAAGAGTGGAGACAGCCAGCCTGCACTGTGTTCCCTTCCCTGGGAGGTGGTAAAGAGAACTGGACCCAACAGAGTGTCTGTGTGTCCGGAAGCTGAAGGGAGACTCTGGTGGCGGCATCCTGCTGGGCCACCATCACAACCCAGTGGGAAGTCCACTGATTCAAGGACTTACATGATTTTACGTCCGTTTATGTTTGCCCAAACAAATGACACTACTTTAACAAGAAATGCTTTGGGGTCATTCAGAGAGATGCACGGAAAGGAAAGACCGCTGACGTAGGAGGCTGTCCATATGTCTAACTCCAGGTGGTGACAAGACTCAATGTCAGAACATTCAAGAACAGTTCGGGTGATTTTACAGAAAGGGTTGTATTTATGCCCCAGGCCTGTGGGCTTTCGCCAGATTCACACTTTCTTACGCTTAATTTCCAGGACCAAACTGAATTAAACTAGAAACAGCTCTTGAAACACAGTGTTTAGAGAGCAAATCTGGAAGACCATACCAATCATCTTTCCAGCACTTACTGGGGGCATGAGGCCAACGTCTCCTAGGTTTGTGCGTGTGTGGGCAGCTGTGGACAGCCACTGTACCTATACTCAAATCTCTCAAAGCGAGGGAGGGATGGTGTGAGAAGATGGTGGCCTGAAGTCCCCCTCTACAGTTTAGCACTGCTTTCCTGAAGGCAAAATTCTGACCAAAAGGAAGGTCCAAAGATGGAGGTCAGAGGTCAACCAACACACATTCACTAATGAAGCAAGGCTCAGCCTCTTGGTCCATCTGGACGACTGTCAGCATGAGCTTCCAGTGTCCACGTGACCCAAACCTAGAGTCGCACGGCAAAAAAGGAACTTCGGCTGAGGAATTTCCTTCATCAGATTGGCCTGGTGGGCAGTGCCCTGCACAGGCTCCGGGCAAGGAAGCAAGGCAGTGAACCGATTCCACCATGTTCACTCCTTCCCCCACAGCCTCTGGGACGCTGCCCTGACTTCCCTCAGTGATGGGTGATGGCCTGGGTGTTGTAAGATGAAACAATCCCTTTCCTCTCTAATTTGCTATTGGCTACAGTGTGTCACAGGCAAGAAGCAAACTAGAACAGCCATCAGTCACTTCTTTCTCTTACCAAAGGAACCCTGCCAACTAGCAAAGACTCGGTTTCATTATAGAGCGCCTTGACGTTGATGGCTATTTCAGTAGCAGTGTCTCTCGTAAGACTCTAGAAGAGAATGACAAAGATATGTATTTCCACATTAAATTAAACCCCCCACCAATGCATTCTGTAAATTGCCTTCTCATTACAAGTGATTTTAAAGAAAAACTACCAAAGTTCTATAACAGGTTCAAATTTTGTACACAGGTTTGTTAATAAGGTTATCTCTGTTAATAAATAAATCACAGAACCAAAAGAATGAACTAAAATATCTATAATCTATATATATTTACTCAGGATCACATCTCCCATCTACAAGTACACATATGCTAAAAAATACATATTTTTATGTGTGTGTGCATTGGTGTGTGTGTTAAAAGAAAGTTATGCCTTGAAAGAGAATGTTATCGAATTACACAGAGGATCTTTGCATATTATGGGTTTGAACAGTGGAGTTATGCATATTTTTGTTGATTTTTGACAATTTGAAAAATCTTTAAGATGAATTACGTAACTAAGAGATATCAGACAAAATTAAAAGAAAGTTAAATAGGTCATAAGTAGTAAAATATAGGCAACAGATTAAACAATCAAAATGTGGCGAAAGGGAGATAAATGCTCATCAGATAAGAGCACTTGCTGTTCTTACAGGACCTGAGTTCAGTTCCTAGGACAGTGTCAGGTGGCTCACAACTTATGAACTCTACTCCATGGAATTCAAGCCCCTCTTCTGTCCTCCTGGGGTGATACCTGCAGTCACAGGCTGCACAAACACATATATCCCCACAGACACATAAACACATAGACACACATACAGAGTTGAAAACAGAATAAATTCCTTTAAAATATGTACTCATGCACTCACTAAAATAGTGCCACTCAGTTGAGGAAAGTGTACACAAATGTAAAGTGCACTATTAAATCACAATTTGGTGCAATGAAGAATAGACATCACTATGGTAACCAGCTCAGGGGCGCTCTGTTGACCTTGTGGTGAATCACATATTGACGGTATCTGCTTAAAGGTCTAAGTGACATAACCAATCTCTGTCTGAGCAGCTTCCCAGGCCGTCATGTGCTGCAATAAAAGTGCTTTCTCACGATTCTTGAATATCTTCCACCATATGTAATGTATACAATGTGTGCTAAGGGGCTGGAGAGGTGGCTCATCCAGAGGATCCAGGTTCAGTTTCAAACACCCACATGACAGGCAGCTCACAATCATCTGTAACTCCAGTCCCGGGCGATCTGATACCTTCTTCTGGCTTCCACGGGTACCGCATACATATAATGTACAGATATTCAGACACATACTACATACTCATACACTAAAATAAATACATGCGTGTAAAACATAAATAAGTAAAATCACAAAAAAATATGTTTAAGTTACTCTTTGACATCACTGGTCAATAGCAGACAATTCTAGTGACCCATCTGTGGAAGAGTTGCGGGTTACACAGATATTTCTGCTGGGCATAGGGGCTCACCCTCCATGGTGTTCCCACTGTGGTCCTGTCTGTTTTCACTCAGTGGCTCCAAATACATTGACTTTTGAGCTTTAATCATGAGCAATAACATTTAGTAGAACACTGGTTTGAGTAGTTTCAATTGAATCAAAGAATAAAATAAAGGTGTGAGCTTTCCCTAGACTCCCACTGCCCAGTAGTTCACAGTACAAGACTTACAGTATACCCACTCCATTTATCAACACATACAGTAAAAACTACAGAAACATCAACTTAACAATTTAACAAAAAGTGAAGCCCAACATTAGAGCCAAACCAAGAAATGACTGAACATCTCCAACCAAGCTCACATGAGCATTTCTAGGTTTGTCTTTTCTTTTAGATTCAGGGGAGATGAGGGTAAATCAAAAGGAAGGAGAAAGAAAGAAAGACAGATGAAAAGGCTGGCCTGTGGGATGACTCAACAGGAAAGGGAATTAATCAGCAAATAAAGATGCTTGCCATCCAGCCTGAGGACTCAGTTTAATCCCAGAAACCACATGGTAGACAGGAGAATTAACTCTTGCAAATTGTCTTCTGATCTCCATATGTGCTCTGTGGCTTATTTCCATCCCCAAAATGAATGAACGGATAAATGAAATTCAATGAAAGCAGTAGAAAGACTTGAAAGGAGATGTCAAGGTAACAAATGATTGATTCCAAGTGAAATAGAAAGAAATATAGAAAATTTGAGAGTAGGGAGATTATAGATGATGGATGGATGGATGGGTGGGTGGATGGATAGATGGGTGGATGATAGATGGATGATAGATGGGTGGATGATAGATGGATAGATGGATGGATGGATGGATGGATGGATATATGGGTGGATAATAGATGGATGATAGATGGGTGGATGATAGATGGATGATAGATGAATGGATGGATGATGGATGGATGGATGGATGATGGATGGATGGATGGATGGATGGATGGATGGATGGATGATAGATGGATGGATGGATGGGTGGTTGATAGATGGATGGATGGACGAACAGATAGACAGATGGATGTCAGAAAAAGGGAAACAAAACTGTGGCCACAGATTTGCTATAAGCTTCTTGTAGAAAGTCATAAAGAACCTGGGATCACCGAATTACCAACTTGACACAAACTACAGTCTTCTAGGAAGAGCAAACCTCCACTGAGAAAATGCCTTCATTAGACTGGCCTTCAGTCTTCACTGATGATTGATGTGGGGGCCCAGCCCACTGTGGGCCGTGCCACCTGAGTAAAGTGGTCCTGCGGGGTACAAGTCAACAGAAGGTGAACCTGGAGAGCAAGGCAGAGCAACATTCCTCCCTGTCTTCTGCTCTGGTTCCTGCCTGAGGCGTAAGACAATTTCATGATGGACAGTGGTGGAGACAAGTCAGCCAAATAAGACTAAGGCTTGCTCATTGAGTTGCTCTTGGTTACGGTGTTTTAACCACAGCAACAGAAAGACACTACTGTCCTTCACAGAGAGCGTCTCCACAGAATTTTACAGTAGCTGAAAAGCCAAAAGAATCTGTGGAGTGAGAATTTACCATTAAATCCTCACCTCCGGGGAACGTGGGTTGGCTTTGTTCAGGGCATGTGAGCACGCGTTCACCGCGTGTGCCAGCTCCTGCTCCAGGAGACAGTGAATCGTGGCCGCATCACAAATCCTAGAAGGAAGAATGAGACAAAGTAAACGCTTTGTGGCATCACTGAAGACGAGCCCTTTGAAGAGTGTCCCCTGACCTGGAGAGAGCAGTGCTGGAAAGGCACAAACAGTGTGGCTTTCGTGTCACCAAGACATCACCTCATTGTGGGTTTGCTGAGGTGCGCGGTTGAGCCCAGGACCGGAATGTACAAAGTTGCTGTTCTATCATTTGCGCCCCAGTCCTGAAATTTATCTTTCATTCTTTGAAACATCAAATGCACTGCACCAGGGGACAACTTACCATATTCATCACCTGCATGGTAACTGGTAATTATACATATTATAAAAGTTAACGTTCACAGCCCAATGATGCACTCTCTCAGGTCCTCAGATGAACACATGGAGGCTCACAGAGACTGAATATGTGTACGGAGTGGCAGGCTGATAATCCATTCCCACTCGGTAGGGGACAGCCTCTCTTCCATTCTGAAATGTAGCTCCGTCATAGTGGTTTATATAGCTTGTTTTCTGTTGGTTTGTTTTTTGAGGAAGGGTCTCTCTGTGTAACCATGGCTGTCCTAGAACTCACTCTGTAGGCCAGGGTGGCCTCTGCTGCCCAGGTACTGAGGTAACAGCATGAGTCACCACCTTCGACTTTTATATCTTTTATATCCATCAATTTTCAAAGGTGTCTCCCATTTCTGTCTAGAAGGATCAGTATGTGGGGTCTCTCAATCTTTGGAATATACTGCCAGAGTCTACTCTACAACCGTTTGTTCTGTCTCATGACGTGTGGGAACATGGTACATGTTCAGACCTCTTCCAACATCCCAGAAACAGTGAGTAGTTCCAGGGTAACATGTGAGCAGAAATACTAATGAGAGGGTGTGTCAGGACGTTTATCATTGTTTCTAAAGCTGTGTAAGATGTAGACTACAGGCAGCGTGTGTGGAAGACCCACCCGAGAAAAGGGGTAAGATACAGCTGGACCACAGAAGGCAGGTAACAAAATAAGCAAATACATCCCTCAGTAACACCCTCTCATCAAGACAACTTTAAAGAAGACAACACAACTGGCTAAAACCAGAGTTCTCCTGGCCACAATCTCCAGCAGCACTTCACCTGGTGATGAGTTCCTCCGCGGCCTGGGAGCAGAGCCGCATCTGGGACACTTCCTCTGTCGCCAGGTCGGCGGCGGGGTGGATGTACAGGTTGGTTCGAAGAACCGGCTTCCCAGAGTCACACTTCTGCTTGTCTTCCCAAGACTTCAGTGTGCTCTCAAAGGCCTGTTTAAAACCAGGATAGCAAGGAACAGCTGCGTTAGACCACGGAGAGGAACATAACAAAACACACACACACACACACACACACGCACACGCACACGCACACGCACACGCAGAAATATGGATATATGGTAGCTAGGCATTACCTAAGAGTCTGAAACTCCAAGTCCTTTGCTCTACTCTAAAGATTCATTAAATTGGTGAAGGGAATTCTCAGCTCTGTCACTGCACCCCATCAAATCCCATCAAAGAGAGAGAAGTGAACACTAAGGAGAATCACACCACCGATGGTCACAAATGGCGCTGTTTCAGTCCTACTTATCCAATTAGTGATCGATCATAATTTTACCTCACTCTTTTACCACGTGATAGGAATGCTGCCAGCCTTATTAGGTAAGGGCTAACCTTAACTAAAAATACTTACTTTGGGTAAGACCAAACTATGGAGGTGGTTAGAAAGATCAGTCGCTGCCAGGGATAAGGGTGAGAAAGGCAGAAAGAAGATGGAGTACAGCGCAGCAACAGGGAGAGCAATGGCATCTGGGAGTGTGAATGTAAGGTGTGTGTGTGTGTGTGTGTGTGTGTGTGTGTGTGTGTGTGTGTGTGTGTATGTGTGTGTATGTGTGTGTATGTGTGTGTGTGTATGTGTGTGTGTATGTGTGTGTGTGTGTGTTTGCATGTGCACACATAAGTGAAACATACATGTGCCCATGTATGTTTCTGTATGTGTGTGTGTATGTGCATATGTTTGAGACAGTTTCACTGTACAGTCCTGGCTAGCCTGGAACTCAATATGTAAACCAGGCTGGCTTGAACTAACAGAGCCTGACCTGCCTCCGCCTCCCAAGTGTTGAAATTAAAGGTGGGTGCCACCATGCCTGGCAGTTACAAAATATTAATAGATTATTAGTTGTAAAACTGTGCCACACTACATGTGTGCATAACCTATGAGTGAGAGGGATGTCTGTGTGCTGGGGGGGAGAGAAATATATAGGAAGAGAAGTAGAGGCCTATGTACTTGCTGATCAATTGCTCAATAGACCTAAAAGTTGTTTAAAAAAAAACAAAAACAAAAACAAAAACCCAAGTACTCAATTTAAAATAAAACTGAGTGGCTACTCATATTTAAAACTCCAGTGACATAGATGCAGCAGACATGCTACACAGTGTATCTAAGAGATAACTTAAGTTACTGTCAATGTTTTCTATTTTTCGTAATTTCCAACTTTTAAAAGATTTGAAAGAATTCTAGGAGTCTATCTGGGGGACAGAGAGATGGCTCAACAGTTAGAACACGGAATGCAGAGGACCCAGCACCCACCACAGGTGGCTCACAACCACTTGTAACTCCAGCTCCAGGGAGAGCCAACATCGTCTTCTGGCTTGGGTCGGCACCACACTTACATGCACCACACCTCCCCAACACACACACACACACACACACACACACACACACACACAGAGAGAGAGTTAAAAATTAAAGTTAAAGTTACATACCCTGTCTCTGGTTAGCATCTGAGCTCTGTTTTTGTGCACAATTTTGATGATTCCTGGAGGCTGGACCCATGCTTCCCCATCCACCTGCACTGGGACTCCCTCGTCACCAAATATAGTGATTTTTACTGTACGGCACTGAAACAAAGCCAACAGAATATTTGAGAGCACATGCCCACCTGAGCACCAACGCAGGCTACGTTATCTGACTTGGGTTGACTCCACTCTGGAACAGAGCACCATACTTTAGCACTACAGTGACACAGTGAGGCAGGACAGAAAGCCAGTCATGACTTTTACAACAGTGGTACGCATTTCTGCGGTCCTTATCCAGGAAGGACGGTGTGCTTGGATCTGAGAGACCAACCTGCGCTATCCGGTGATGCTGCAACTTGATGACCCGCGACACTGCCATCTGCACACTGTCAAACACTGCGACAACTTCCAGAATCTTGTCATCAAAGGACGGGGCAGCAAATATCTACGAGGAAAAAAACCATATCGCACACACTTCTGCCAACGGTTTAGGTAGAACGGAATATCAGGCCCCCAAAACCCTGCCGTACAGATATACCAAAAACATAAAAGCAAAAAGGGAAACATTCATAAGTAATAATAACCCATGGACATATTCAAGGGCAGTTCAAAAAAAATGTAATTTCAAAATAGGTTCAACGTCTACATAAATATGATATTCAACATCTCATATAGCACTCTGGACCAACATGTTTCTAAAGGACTCATCTTGATATGAACTGTTAAATACTCCACATATAACTGGTAGACATCTTCATAAGATGACATGTTTTCAGAAATCTACAAAGACCCAAAAGTTGGTGCTAAAACACATGCAAATCGTGATCTTATGCACCTGGCATGTTTTAAAGACACACTTGTGAAATACTCAAAGCAACATGCATCTGTGCTGTTACTTTTTTAAATGGTTTGTTTTTATTTTTAATTACACACATGTGGGTGTATCTGCATGTATGTGCAGGTGCGGGCAGGCGTCTGAAGAGACCAAAAGAGTGCATTAGTTTCTATCATCTTGGCACAGGCTGCGGGTCACCTGGGAAGAGGAAACCCCAGTGGAAGAAGTGCCTCCATGAAACTGGCTTGTAGTCATGTCTCGTAGGTGTTTCCTTGATTACTGGTTGATGTGTGAGGGGCTTGCCTACTGTAGGCAACACCACCCCTAAGGAGGGAGCCCTAGATTGTGTAAGAAAGCCAGTTGAGTAAGAGTCACAGGAAAAAAGTCAGTTAGTAGCACGCTCCATGTGGTCTCTGCTTCAGTTCCTGTCTTGATTTCCTTCCATGGTCAACTGTGATCAGGACAACAGAGCTAAATGCACCCTTTCCTCCCCAAGTTGCTGATGGCATGAAGTTTCGCATAGTAATAGGAAGCAAGCTGGGATAGACTGAGCTGCCGGGGGTGGTATGAGCTCGTGCTGGGTGCTGGTGCTGGGTGCTGGGTGCTGGGAACTGAACCTGGGTCCTCTGCAAGAACAGGAAGTGCCCTCAACTGCTGAACCATCTCTCCAACTCTGTGCCTTATATTTTAATATAACAACCTTTCAGGGCATTCATGAGTATGGAAACAGAAACCTCAGGGGACAAAAGTTCCCCAGACATGCGCTCCTTTTATGTTAAGTGCATGTTCACAAAACTGATGTCAAGAGTTTAAGTTTAGTCATGGCCACATAGCTGCTGTTACTTCTCACTCACTGAATAGAACAGGTAATGATGACTGGAAGAAACTCACTCTAAAGGAATACCCTAACTAATACCTGTACTGGAAAAATGAGGCCACAAACCTGCTGACGCTGACATAAATTCTGTCACCACACTGCCTGGATCCAAGTTGCTTCTTTATTAGTAACTGGAAACTTTCCTTTGTTTCAAGGGTGAAAGTAAAAAGTTAACGCTTGGGCTTGAAGATGTAGGTCAGTGTTACAGGGTTCTTCTAGTGTGTGCTGGGACCTTAGTTCTTATCCACTGGCTCAACCACTCGGAAGGAAGGAAGAAAGGAAGGGAGGAAGAGAGGGAGGGATGGATGGAGGGAGGGAGGGAGGAAGAAAGGGAAAAGGAAGGGAGGGAGGAAAGAAAGAGAAAGAGAGGGGGAAGAAAGAGGGGGAATAGAAGGGAGAAGAAAAGGAGAAGATGAGGAAGAAGATAAGGAGGAGAAAAATATCCCATCACATTGGCATTAAACAATGGCTACAAAGCTCTTTGAATGGTGAGTGCCTAGTGAATGCCCAGGAATGCCGACTTTATCTGACTCTACTGATTTCACATCTTCAGAATATCTGAGTGGCGGTGTAGGACCGGAAATCTATCCACGTCATGAGCACTATACCTTGCATGTTCGTTTAAACCTCAAACTGAAATCAGAGTAAGACTCCTCAGGAGCATGACAACATCACTTTTCACCATGGCCCACTCCAATCACTGTGTCCTCCTCTTCATCCCTTCCAGAGCAACGGCCATGTGCCATACAAATGTGACTCTGGCTGTTCTATCATAATGCAGGGAAACATACAAAGAAAACAGAAATCGTCCCAAACCTTACCAGGGGTGGTGGTGCACACCTTTAATGGCAAAACTCTGGAGAAACTTAAGAGTGTAATCATCACTCTTGTAATCATCAATGTTGAAATAAGTTGCTAGGAATTCTACCTCACACCTTCCAAATATTGTAAAACACTTAGCATGTTAATATTGACATATGCAATTAGTATCATGAAGCACATTTTAAAAGCTAGGCGTTCTAGGAATTTAATTACCACCGAGGACATACACTCCAACCCCACCACGCTACTTACGTCGTCCTCTTTGGTTCCGCCCCAGAAGTTGGTGCCTCCTGCATAGCTAGGGATGTTCAACACTGCTATGCCTTGTAAACTGGGGAGAGGAATATACTGCCCATCACACTGCAAGGCAAAAAGCTTAGGTTAGAGGGCCTATAGTCTAGCACTTTGAAGTGGATGCAGGAAGAGCAGGGACTCATGAGCATCCTCTGCTACATGGCAAGATCAGACACAAGTGCAACACTGTTACTTCAGAGCTATGGAGACAGGAAGGTGTCCATGGTGCTTCCTCTCTTGTAAACACACTTTCACATCACAAAGGTTGAGACACACTGCAGTTTCTCTCTGGTGCTAGCTTGCAGATACACTCATACATTACAAAGGCCTTTATCTATTCTCTTACTAAAACAATTAAAGCATAAATAACTAAAGAAACCTTTATAACGAATTAAAACCATACTTTCCTTTATCTTTCCTCTCAGAGCATGCAGTCCTCCTTCAGACTGCCTACAAACTTCTAGCCCAGCGATCTTCAACCTTCCTAATGCTGTGACCATTTAATACAGTTCCTCATGGTGTGGTGACCCCCAGTCACAAACTTACTGCTACTTCATAACTGTGATTTTGCTACTGTCAAGTCATAATTATCTGTGTTGTCCAATGATCCTATGTGAACCCTGTGAAAGGTCACTCACTCCCCAAGGGGGTCTCGGACCCACGGGTTTAGAACTGCTGTTCTGGTGTCTGAGCTTGTTTTAGACATTCTGTCTAAATGATCACCTCACTCGAAACTGCCATAACTGGGTACTCACCTGGGCTTGGTAACTAACCAGCAACCATCTGAACAGGGGCTGATGAGAGGGTTGGGTGGGAAACAGTGCTTGGCACCAACCCCGACAAATTGAGTCGAATATGGAAAACCCACAGTATATGAAAAGAACAAAATCCTCAGGTTGTCCTCTGACCTCCACATGTGTGCCTTGGCACATGTGTACATATGCAATCACACACACACACACACACACACACACACACACACGCACAATCAACATTTTTAATCAAAGCTGTATTGTATAGCTAGATGCAGAGGCAAGGAGAAACTGCATACTGGCTAGCACAGTACCCTCCCACCTTCTAATTCACCTGAAGGAAAATTACCACTTAGATGGGAAAGGGTAATTACATGCTATCAATGAACACGGTGCCTGAAGAGGCCAGAAGAGGGTGACAGAACCCGGAAGCCAGAGCTACACTTGGTCACTGGCCCATGTGAGTGACAGGAGCTGAAACTTAATTCTCTGAAAGCAGCCAGTGCTCTTAAAGACTGAGCCTCTTCAGCCCCTCTCCAGATGTAAAACAAAACAAAAAGCAGAGAAAATGTATAGTAAGTGTGTTGGCACACATCTGCAATCCATACTTGTGGGGTGGAGGCAGGAGAGTGGCTACAAGTTCCCAGCTAGTTTAGACTAGAGAGTGAGACCCTGTCTGAAAAATACAAAACAAGGCAAAAGTACTTTTTATATTTGCAAATGAGCGAATTTTCCTTGGAATAAGCAAAACTGGCATTTTCATAAATGTCCCTCCACAAAGGTATTTTAATTTCATGGATTTTTATTCTCTTTATCGGTTTTTAAATAAAGCTTAGATTTTGAGATGGTCAGCAGCTACCTCCACATCTCAAGTGTCATGATTACAGGTACGAGTGACCAGGCCACACTCATCTGGCCTGTTGATACCCGTATATACACATCTCAGCTTGAAGGATGAAAATCAGGAGGCAATGGACGAGTCCAAACAACGGAAACTTATTCATTTTTTTTTCAGCCACTAATTAACCTATGAATTTAGCGTTGCCTCGGTTACACAATGCAGACTATATCAAAGTATGGCGTTCCACTATCATTTCATTATCATTATCACTTGTCGCTCTGCATTTCCGCCACGCTGAGAGGTGTCAGATCCCCGCGGAGATACCGCACAGTGGAGGCAGGACATGTGCATCTCGTCTCACCCAGTCCAGTCGGGAGCTTGACCTCGCCAGTTCTTCTGTCTGGTGGCTCAGTTCCACTTAGGCCACAATAATTATTTATTTTAGTGTGCGTGCGCGCGTGAGAGCATTCATGTATGCACATGTGCGTTGGCCAGAGGACAAACTGCAGTAGTCACTTCTCCCTCCTACCATGCGGCCCCAGGAACTGAAGTCTGGTGGTCAGGCTCAGCAGAAGGCACCTCACAGGCCTCTCATTTGTTTATCCCCACTTTGAAACATTGTATTGATTAGATACCTGTTTGATTTTTATTTGATTGGCAATAATAAGATACGTTAGAAAAATACTTAACTGAGTTTTATACTATCCACTACATCCACACAGCTTATTTAATGCATTAAAAACTTTATTAAAGTGATCCAGTTTCAGCACGTGTCAAAGGATCCCCACTATCAGGGTCTCTGAAAACAAAAGAAAGAGCTCAGGGATCCGCAACAAAGACCGCTTCCAGTCACAGAGGCCACTCAGCAACGCAGGCTGAGAAGCAGTTTTTCTGCTTTTAGCTTTGTACCCAGAATCCTATAAACTACATGCCAGAGTCAACACTTCCTCACAAAGCAGCACTTGGGTCAGGACATCAACTATGGGCGAAGTGAGCATTCTGAGCATCTGTGGGGTTGGCAAGCCCATGAGAAGCTGTTTAGCTTATGTGATGGTTTGCACATGCTTGGTCCAGGGAGGAGCACTATTAGGAGGTGTGGCCTTGTTTAGAGTAGGTGTGTCACTGTGGGCGTGGTCTTGAGACCCTCATCCTAGCTGCCTAGAAGTCAGTCTTCCACTAGCAGCCTTCAGATGAAGATGTAGAACTTCAGATGAAGAGTAAAATTCTCAACTCTGCCTGCACCTTGTCTGTCTGGAGGCTGCCATGCTTCCACCTTCATGATAATGGACTGAACCTCTGAATCCGTAAGCCAGCCCCAATTAAACGTCCTTTATAAGACTTGCCTTTGTCATGGTGTCTGTTCGCAGCAGTAAAACCCTAACTAAGATAGTTTTACAAGTATTAAATGGTTTTATAGTTGTTCTGTTTGTTTGCTTTGGTCATTCTTTATAGCCTTGGCTGGCCTGAAACTCCAGGCCTGAATATGGGCAACTGTCCTGCTTCCAAACCAGAAGAGCTGGGATTACAAACATTTGCCACCACACCTGGCTCTCAGTATATCTAAGCCTGTCCCCTCCAACCCAATTTATGATCAGACTCATTTGTAGGGAGCAGAGAAGTACTGAATGAGTAAAATCCTGACTGTATTGTAGACACAGGCACAACCATGTCAAGGACCCTGTAGCCTCGGGCTCGGAGGCATGGCAAAGCCTTCCACAGGAGACCACTGTCAACTATAGACCACTGCAGACAGTCTGTGCAGAGTTTGTTCGTTATATCATTTTGCCCCTGGACGTTTACTGCCTGAAGCTGTAACCTTACAGAGACAGCTCCTAAAAGGCTAGCCAAACACTCTCCTGATCCAGCTATAGGCCATAAACCCTACAGGCTTCTCATTACAATAACCCCGCCTCTGTGCTGCACAGTTCCTGGGATGCTCAGCTCCTGCAGCTCCGGGCCTGTCACCAATCCCAGCTTTCTGTCCGTGCTTCTGTGTGTCAGTCCCTCATTCCCTCATGCCCCACTCAAGTCTGTTCCGGGAACCATGCATGCTGCACCATGACAGTCATCATTATTTGAGGAGCCTCTTCCTTATCTAATTATCATTTCCCTGCCCACCTCTTCCTGGAGGCGGTGTCAGTTACTGTGTTACACACTAGGGTTAACAGCAACAATTACAACTAACTGTTCCTAAGAAGTGTGGGCACATGGGGCCAAGGATCAAGAGTGACAGAAGTTATACAATACAGACAAGGGCACCTACATTGACCGAGGGAGGGGCTGTGGAGTCTTGCAAAGGGTGAACCTTCCTGATTTGTAGCCTTTCAGGTGATAGTCTGTATTTTAATTTCACAAGCAATCATGAATCAAGGCAGCTGATCACCTAGAGATAGGTCTAGGGTGGTAAGGACCAAAAGGCTTATTGTTATGACATTTAGCTGATAAGAGTCTGAACCGCCTAGTGAACCTACACCCACTGGTAAGATAATGCCAAGACAACAATACTCAGTTTAGTTAGCTGACCAGAGCATTTAAGACAAGAACTATAAATTCCTCTGTATTAGTGATATGCCTTAAATAAAAATATTTGATCATAAAAGGAAGATGGAAAAGATCTGTCTTGGACAAAAGATTTTAAAAATTACAGTAATTGACAGACTTCAAAGATTCCCAATCATAAGTAACTTTTGTTATCCTGAAGTTTCTACTTAAATTAGAAAAAAATGTCAAAGTCTTATTTTTAACTAACTTGTTAGGAATCATTGGATCAAAATAAATATATGTTTAAATCAAGATGTATGAGCTGCAAATACTACTTTCAAGGATGTTATAAAAATATTGGCCATTGCAGACTGGAACACTTGAGTGTAGAAATCCATTATTAAAGACACTATTCTACTGAAGTACTTGCATGGCTCCACCCTGGTTTTTCAGGACCAGATGAGACTGGTCAGGTTAAGTCTGTTGTTTCTAGGCAGGATTGACACTACCTTTACAATGTATTTAATCACTAGTTAAGAGAAAATTTGGTCAACTCACCTCAAGTTGAACCCTTTGCTCCAGATTCTTGTATGATCTCTGTAACAACTCCCGGGTGCCAAGGACTCCGTACCACATCAAGTTTTTAGTTCGGCTTCTGAAAATAAATATGGTTGTGCAATCTCAGGAAATGTTACGTATTTGCTCCTTAATCAAGACATAGTAAATAAGATTAAATTGAATTGCCTTCATATAACAACATTATAGCTACTGTTGAAATTACCTGCATTTTCCAGGGTGTTCCTCTCTCTTATTATTAAATTCTAATGAAATTTTTGCATCTAATCCAATCCCAAAGTAGTTGTTCATGACACATTTTTCTGAGTATCCATCCCTATGATAATAAGGAAAGGCACATAGAAGTCAATTTCAGATTCATTACAGGTACAGTTTACTTACACGGTTACACTTACACCTTAGGTAGCTATTCTTCTGAGAGAACTAAAAAGCAGAAGCCATACCCGACAGAAACCCTATGGCACAAGTGCCATTAAGTGACATCATTTTTGGTATGAGGCAAAAGTTGGGCAAAGAGGGCCATTGCTTTTTTTTCTACTAAACTTGGCAGCCTTAAGCCTTCTCTTGCATGCCAGGGTCTGCCTGTGCGGACTGTCTATGGGAAGACTTTCCAGTCAGTGCAAGGCCCTCCCTATTCATGAGAGCGTTTCTTCCATTTCAACCCTCGGTAGTGGACAAACTAAGAAAAACAACTTCTGAATTCAATGCATTCTTAGAGATATTGTCCATACTTGATGTCTTCTGATTTTCAGAATTACTTTTTGATGGGGTGGATGGGCGTTGCACAAATGCTATGACATATTATAAACATCTGAAGACAATGTCTATAAATATCAGAATGTAATCTGCAAGAGTCAGTTCTCTCTTCCTACCACGGTAAAGGTGCTTGCCACAAAACTTGAGGATCTGAGTTCAATTCCCAGGACACACATGGTTGACAGAAAGAACTGACTCCTGCAAGCTGTCCTCTGACCATGTGTTATAGTATGTACACACACACACACACACACACACACACACACACACACACATAAAAGAAAAATTCTTAAAATAAAATACTGTCCTTGAGAAGTGACACTACAAAAAAAAAAAAAGATTTAAGAAAAGCATTTCTGAGTTAGGGAGATTGCTAAGTGGAGAAAGCTCAGCGTGGTACAAGTGTGGGAAGACAAGAGGTCAAGCCAGCCAGCATGCAATCTCAGCACACAGGAGGAGACAGGGAGTAAGCTGCCTGCATATGTCTAGACATGCCAAACTGGCAGGTCAGCTCTAGGTTCACATGAGAGACCCTGCCTTGGCAGGTAGAACACTGGTCAAGGAAGACTCCCACCTCTGGCCTCCACCTATGTATGTGTACTCATTCACATGTGAACGGAGACACACAGACACACATACACACAGACACACACACACACACACACACACACACACACACACACACACACACATTCATAAAACAATTTTTAAAATGAAAACAAAATAAATATATCTCAGGCTTCCCAAGCATTTTTGGGAGTCTAAAAAGAGATGCAATCATTGTGGGTCAGAAACTAGAAATGAGCTCTAGGTCACCCTTCAGGGTGAGGCACAGAGTTCTAGACCAGGCCTGAGCAGTTGAGAAAGGGGCCTGCTTCAGGGACATAATCAAAATTCTCACCACCCTTTTAGCAGACAGGCTCCTGCACTTTAAAACACATGCAAAATGTTAGGATTTGAACAAAACAGAACACAAACAAAACGGAAGCTAAGTAGCTACAAAAGTGTTCCTTACAGTGAATCTAGATCCGGGTCAATAAACGGCGTTGCACCGAAGGGGTCGATGTTCGCCAGCAACATCTTGTTGATGATAGAGCTCCCAGCAATGGAGGCGGCCAGTCCTGCTCTCAGACCTGCCAGAGACATCAGGATACTGTGTTAAGAGGAAACAGAGTCAAGCCTGGTCCACCTAACCTGTCCTTATCTCAAACAGCCTCCTATCAAAGCCTGATTTCCAGTGACCACTCAGTAGCCAAAGCCCAAAGGATGATGCTCACGAGCATGAATGTCTACATGTTGTAATAAAGAATTATGAGGAAAACATGAAACGGACTATCTGTGATGCTTTCTCACCACTCAGCAACTCTACAATTTGTAGCTTTCAGCATTTCACTTTCTGGATTAAACTCATTCCTTAGTATTTTGACATGATGCAATTTCAAGTGGACTTTTTGTCGTAGTTGCACAGACAAAATGCTCAGTTGTGGTGTACAGAAATATAGTGACAAAGATGAAATGCCTACAAACTGATCATTTACTCTATAACCCCGATGCACTCCCTTATTAGCTTTGGTGGCTTAGCTGGCTTGTGTGCACATATGAGCACATGTATGCACATGTATGCCGCCCTCAGGGTTTTCCTTTCTTACTCGTCCCTCCCTGAGCAGTATCCCCTCACATAAGTCTCCCCCACCCCCCTAGAAGGAGAAGGCCCACTCTGGGTACTATATGCAAATAAGTGTGGAAAGGCAGTTATGCTTCCTCTTTCCTGGTTTATTAAGACATTTACTATGTAGTCCTGGTTGTTCTGCAGCTTGGTAGGTCAGGCTGGCCTTGAACTCACAGAGATCCACTTGCCTCTGCCTCCTGAGTACTGGAATTAAATGCATGTGCTCCCACTCCTGGTTTTTATTTCTAGTAATTTTTTTCTTCTTGAATGGGTTTTTTAGTTTATATTTTTTTGTGCATTTTCCTGTTCCCTCTGAGTTCTGATTGGTCATCCCAGTTTATATTTCTCTAAGCTCCTCGGTGACGGCTCAAGACTCCTCCCATTCCTGAATTTAGTGAATTGAATCTTCTCTCTTCAACTCCGTGTTCATTTCCTCTACTGGTTTTTAATTCCTGTGTTTATTTCCACTCTCACATTTATTCTTTGCTTCCCCATTAGCTCCCATTAGTTAGCTCTTGTCCTTGTCTCCCAAGGTGTGTCCAGTGCTCCACGTAAGATGAATGTACACTCCCTCGGCCGGCCCTCCCTCCACTCTTGGCAGGCTTCAGCTGCATCAGCTAAGTTTTAGGATGTGTTTCTGTTCTCATTTGTTTTCAGTTGTTTCATTATCTTCCCTAATTTACTCCCCTCCAGGGTTCCACAGTTGTGTGACCACATGCCTCATCCTCCCCACACACAGTGTTCAGTTCACTGTGCTGGGAACAGAGCTGTGGACTGGAGATCCTCTTGGTCTCAGTGAGAATGCTGTGTGGTCTCATCGGCTCGCGGACTATCCTAGAGTGTCCCACATACTCCTGTAAGAAGTGCATACTCTTCTGTGTCTGTATGTCCTTCAGATGCTGACTGGGTCCTACTGTTTCATGTGACTTCTGGATACACTATGTCCCTGACCATCTGTCTGGTTGATCTGTCACTATAAAAAGAGAGGAACAAAAGTCTCCAACCGGTACTTGAATTAAAGCCCATATTTAAAGAGAAATTCCATGAGAAGGTATGTTCCAGGGTCTAAATGGATTCCAACATGTTCTAAATGATGACCAAAGGAATTAAAAAACCTCTGTAGATTTAGGAAGCTCTAAGAGACATGTATAGCTCCCTCCGACTCCCACCTGTACTCTTTGGTGTCTACCTGTATCGGCCTAATCAAGGCAAACTCATTTTGTCCAGGTTGAAACAAATACAGGCTAAAAATGTCTACAGAGAAAGTAGTGGCTTAAAACCACAGGGAAAGCTGTGGGGATCCCTGGAAGTCAAAGAATAGACTCTCCAATTTGGGTACAGACTCCTAGGTTCTGACCTAGAACCAATGAATTAACATTTTTTAGGGTAAGGCCTAAATGTGAGTTTGAATGTGTCTCATACATGGGATGATCTAAAGACCCGGATTTCTTCAACTAAGTTTGGCAAAAATATTCTCTTAAGGAAACATTTATTACTAAGGACATCTTTCTGTAGTTCACGAATAAGAGAGGTTGAAGCTACTCATTTTCCCAGATATCTTAAGCATGCACGGACCACATCACACAACTATACTACCTGGGCAGATTATTCTAGTGTTGAGCACAGGGAGGTTTTCTTTGGTGGTGGCTGTAGCTGGACCAGCAACAGAATCAGTTTGGAAGTGGCCACGGCTTGCCTGGGCATCAGGAGACTGAGATGTGGCTTTGGCTGTTGACAAAAATCCAGATTAAAAATGGCAACTGAAACCAGTATAAAATTAAAGAAGCCCCTCTAAACAGACACACGGCAACAAGCGACCGTCTACTTAAATCAGCGAGTAGAACTAAAGAAGTTCATTATATTTAACTTCACTGTCAGTTTACTTGATTTTCTTTGTCTTCCAAGGGAGACATACTGACCTCTGGGTTTGAGTAGATGCTACCAGAGCATAGATATCTACTGTCATTAAAAGTCAATAAAATGCTTAATTTGAGTGTGATCGACTCACATTTGATGAGTAGACATTTTAAACCCTGGTAACTGTTATGCTGCATACTATGCCAATCACCCATTAATCATGAACACTGGGTACATGATCTGATGTAAGTGATCTGACTCCTAGCAGAGCATGTGAAGGCATGTGAACGCACATGAACACACATGAAGTGGGAGTTAATATAGACTTAAATTACTGGAGACACTTGGCTGGACTCAGAGCTGGGCATCACTCAACCCACATCAGAAAAGCTTCTTCTTGCCACAGATGGTAATTAACTAGACCCACAACTAGACAGTGTGCAGACAGTGAATGACTTTGGAGCATTCAAACTTTATGTCTTTACTATAAAGAATTTTTTATCATATCATTTATCATTTATCACATCATCTTGATAAATGTCTTTTTCAAACTCCTCTTCAGAAAGCTCAGGGAGCTATGCAGAGGAGGAGGCAGAAAGATTCTGAAAGCCAAAGGTGGTGGATGGCTCCAAACTTGGTTCCAGACACCTGAGTACACACATGAACTCACAGAGGAGATATCATGTACAAGATATACATGATTTCAAACCAGACAGAATAGTGGGACGGAAAAGAAAGTGTAGACACAAAGTCTCACCTCTAACCAAGAAGCTATTTGCAACTCAACTGATAACCTTCTGGGACAGGGAAAACCAGTTTTCTCCAATGGAATGTCTTTGGGTATGTCACCCACACGCCAGTGCAGGCTCTAGGCAACACATAATAGACCTCCATGTGGTTTTGTGTGTGCTGTTTTGTCTGTTTCATTTGTTTGTTTTGGTCTTTATTTTTGTTGGAAGAGAAAGAGGGAAGGAAGTTTTTATTGGGGTGGAAGGGAGAGAGATCATCAACTTGGGTTGGTAGGGAGTTAGGGAGGATCTGAGAAATTGGAGGAGGAAAAGAAATATGGTCAAAATAAACAATTGAGAAAATATATTATTTATTTTCAAATAAAGCTTCCTTGCCATCATTTATTTGAATGATAATACGCTCCAAATGGCTTTGTTATGCTTTTGTAAAAGCTTCATACAGTTAAAATATTCAGGAAAATATAAAAAAGGAAGATTTAATTCTATCAAACAGGAGGAAAGTTAATGGAGCAAAAACAGCACCTTGAACTAATCTAGAGGCCAGCAATAGGTATTAAAAAAACAGTTGCGATTAAATTCAATTTAAAAGTACTCTAAAACTTAATTATCCTCACTCTCCCTTAGACTAATTACAAACATAACTACATTAATCTTGCATGTATTTTCTCTGATCAGAAACAGTCCAGCTGCACAAAACAAACAGAAGAGTCACACTTGTGACTGTGTGACAGATGGAGCTCCTGGAACTAATTCCTAACACAAAGCACCTTTTGATGTTTACCTCTGATAAAAAGCAGAAAGTACAGTACTGACGAAGATCAGTGTTCTGCGGCAGGGAATCAAATTAGTGCCTCATGTGCCTTTCTAAGTAAGACACCACCTTGAACCCACTGATATACTGTATTTCTCACATCTCCGACACCGAATGCATAATTTAATAATGACACAATACGGATGATTCAATAAAGATAATGGAAGGAACCCTTCGATTGCCAGTGATTTTCAGTAAGTTGGGTTATAGGCAAGATTGGCATCAAATGTGGCAAGATTAAAGACTTTCCTAATCTAAGTTTATCTCTTTATTTAGCACCCCAACAGTATCTTTCTGTTTCCCCTCTAGGCAATGGCAGTGTGAGTCTATGAGGGGGTGGTGAGGTGGAACAAGGGCTGACTGGAAGGCATGGGCAACAGTGCACACCTAGAGAGCAGACATGTGGACGCCACCATTGCTAGCCCTCCTATGGCCAGTAAGTAGTTTAGCTCACAAGCCTGATTACCAACTTCACAGATAAAATCCACTGAGATAACAGAAAAATTTAACAGGTGGAAATGTGATGGGTCCAAAAAGAAAGGAAGGAAGGTCATAAAGACGAGGGAAAGCTATTGCAGTTAAATGTGGTAAGAAACTCAGTAGTTTTCACATCAAAATGTGCTCGATGAGTCTGGGGAATATCTATGCCATTGCCTTACAGAAAACTCCTGGAGTTTGTTCAAAACATTTAAGCAGACACTGGCCTAATGGATAGATGCAGCCAGAAAAATAAACAATTCAAAAGTCACCAAATCACAGACTAGTGGAAGAAGGTAAGTGACACCAGATATGAGAGAAAACATCAGATGTATCAGGGATCTTTATAGCACCATCTACGGGCTCCATAGGGAAGAAGGGGAGACAGCCCCAGAAGACAGATTCAACTTAGAATTGGTAAAATGCCATCTGGGAAATTAACTCTTATGCCATTTCTAAAAATACCATATTAATGCCAGGAGTTCTTACTGCCTACAGTGTGCCACATAAAATCACTAACATTCTCCATCATGGATTGAATTTTAAGGGAGGAAATGCAAATTTATGATAAAGAATATTCTTCTAACAGTTACAGCCAGACACTAGAGAGAAACATATTAGAACTGAATACCCAGAAGGTTCAGTGACCATCTGGAAAGTGAATATAAGAATTTGCATGCAAACATATACGTCAACTTCTGAACTTCACCAAACCTAATTTTGATTTTTCTTGAGAGTTTTTAGTACAAACACATTTTCTCGAGGCAAAAGCAACAGCAGCAACAACAAAAATGACAGAGAAAAGCCGATGATGAAACCAAGTACAGCAGACGCCATTCTGGGCACTTTCATACGGTAAATTAGTCAGCCTTCACTATAAGCCGATTCAAATCAGATGCTACCATCTTCATTTTTAGTTGAGAAAACTACAGAAAAGCATAGAAACCACTGGCAATCAGTCCAAGTTTGGAAACAAAATGTTAATGATTTTATCCAATCTCACTTATAAACACTGATGCAAAAATACTCAACAAAATCCTTGCAAACCTAATCCAAGAACACATCAAAACGATCATTCACCATGATCAAGTAGGCTTCATCCCTGGGATGCAGGGATGGTTTAATATACGGAAATCCATCAAGGTTATCCACCATATAAACAAACTCAAAGAACAAAACCACATGGTCATCTCACTAGATGCTGAGAAAGCATTTGACAAAATCCAACACCCCTTCATGTTAAAAGTCTTGGAAGATCAGGAATCCAAGGTCTATACCTAAACATAATAAAAGCAATATACATCAAACCAACAGCCAACATTAAACTTAACGGTGGGAAACTTGAAGCAATTCCACTAAAATCAGGGACTCGACAGGGCTGCCCACTCTCCCCCTACCTATTCAACATAGTACTGGAAGTCCTGGCTGGAGCAATTAAACAGCAAAAGGAAATCAAAGGGATATAAATTGGAAAAGAAGAAGTAAAAACATCACTTTTTGCAGATGACACGATAGTGTACTTAAGTGACCCCACAAATTACACCAGAGAACTCCTACAGCTGATAAACAAGTTCAGCAAAGTGACCGGATATAAAATTAACTCAAACAAATCAGCAGCCTTCCTATAATCAAAGGACAAACATGTGGAGAAAGAAATTAGGGAAAAGATACCCTTCACAATAGTCACAAAAACTATGAAATACCTTGGTGTGACTCTAACTAAGCAAGTAAAGGACCTGTATGACAAGAACTTCAAACCTCTAAAAAAGGAAATTGAGGAAGATCTCAGAAAATGGAAAGATCTCCCATGCTCATGGATTAGCAGGATCAACATTTTAAAAATGGCCATCTTACCAAAAGCAATCTACAGAGTCAATGCAATCCCCATCAAAATTCCAACCCAATTCTTCATTGAGTTGGAAAGAGCAATGTGCAAATTCATCTGGAATAACAAAAGACCTACAATAGCAAAATCCATCCTCAACAACAAGAAAATATCTGGGGAAATCACCATCCCTGACCTCAAGCTATATTACAAGGCAATTGTGCTAAAAACTACATGGTACTGGTACAGAAATAAGCACGTGGATCAATGGAATAGAATAGAAGATCCAGAAATGAGCCCTCACATATATGGTCACCTGATTTTTGACAAAGGAGCTGTAAACATTCAATGGAAAAAGGACAGCCTATTCAACAAATGGTGTTGGTCCAACTGGCACTCAGCATGCAGAAGAATGAAAATAGACCCTTTCTTATCTCCTTGTACAAAGCTCAAGTGCAAGTGGACCAAAGATCTCCACATTAAACTAGGTACACTGAAACTATTAGATGAGAAAGTAGGGAAAACCTTAGAACACATAGGCACAGGAGAAAATTTCCTGAACAGAACACCAATGGCTCAGGCTCTAAGGTCAAATATCGACAAATGGGACTTAATGAGATTGCAAAGTTTCTGTAAGGCTAAGGACACTGTCAAGAAAACAAACAGCAGCCAACAGAGTGGGAAAAGATCTTTACCAACCCCACATCAGATAGAGGCCTAATATCCAAGGTATACAAAGAACTCAAAAAGCTAGACACCAGAGAATCAAACAACCCTATTAAAAATGGGGTACAGAGCTAAAGAAAACATTCTCAATTGAGGAATATCGAATGGCTGAGAAACATCTAAGAAAGTGCTCAACATCCTTAGCCATCAGGGAAATGCAAATAAAAACAACCCTGAGATTCCACCTCACACCAGTCAGATTGGGCAAGATCCAAAACTCAGATGACAGTGCTTAGCTTTTTTTTTCCCAAAGGTTTGATAGTGTGCATTAAGATCTTACTAGTTACAATGAGCAAAAAGTACATGTAAAACAGGATGTAACCCGGAATTAGTCAAAGTTTTCTTGGTGTGTAAGAATTGAGCATAATGTTTATTTTTTTTCTTGAAATTCATGCAGTCTGTGAGTTGTTTCTGGAGTGTTCAGAGCTTTCTGGGGTTAGTATCCCATTATCAGTGACTGCATATTATGTCTGTTCTTTTGTGACTGGGTTATCTCACACAGGATGACATTCTCTACATGCATCCATTTTCTTAAGAATTTATATACATTTATGCAAAAATGCTTAAAATTTGTTCTCTTATCTATCTTTGTTTTTTAAAATAAAGTTGTTCAAAAAAAACCCAATTTTTTGAAACAGTCCTAATATATTATGCTGACTTTTCTTGAGTACATTATAATTATTTTCATATTACTTCATATCATTATTATTTTAACTTCTGTCTGTCTGAACCACAGTAACTGGAAACTTTCACTTACATTATCTGAGTACTAAATGGACAAATTTATTTCCTTTGAGATCAGAGGCGGGGAAACAGTTAATAATCTTCAAGCTACAATAGAATCATTTCTAGGCAAAAAAGAAATTGGGTAGAGACAGAGTTGTAATTAGATGTCTTTTGGTTTTAAGGCTTAACATAGCAGCAAGCATTGGTCAATTAGCAAAATATAAGGCTCTACTGAATCTTTCAAAGGCCCAGCTCATTGCAGGAAAGGCCAACACCTTTCTTGTAAATCACCAAGGAATCTCAAGGCAGCCCCAGGCTCAAGCTGGGAAACTTGGGTATTTATTCTAAGGAAATCATCTTTAGTCCCACCACACTCAGTTTATTGTTGGTCTCTGGATATCTCCAGCTTCCTCTTAGATCTCACAAGGGATATATGAATACTTGTCAAGCTAACTGATCTGTTCCCGTTACAATTTTAGTGTTCATGAATAACACAAACTCTCCAAAGGCCTTTAGGAAAATAGAAATTCAGTTTATTTCAAACTTAATAACTAAATGCAAAGTCAGTTGTAACCGATTTCCAAATGACATCATCACTGACTTCTAAATGAGATCACTGATTTTCAAATGATGTCATCACTGATTTCTCACCTGATACTGACTCTTTTGTGTCATCCTCTTTAGCTTCATCCGCTTCTGTATCACAGTCACAAGATGGACTGGCTGGTTCATACGGTTGCATTGTCTGCTCCTCTACAACTTTAAGTAGTAAGAAGGGAAACAGACTTGTGTAAGCGGAAATAAAAATGAATTCATATTAAGATATGCTCGGGAAAGAGAAACTAAACCAAGTACCAACAGAAATTGTACATTTACAAAACATTATTTATTAACAGAATTGGGAGTGATGCCTGTGCGTACTGGAGAGCCTAAGACTAAATAAATTTTTTATGGTTACATATTTACTAGGATAAAATTATGCATGAATTTAAATCAAAATCCAAAGCCCAATTACAAGTTCCACACCTGGAAGTGGATTCCCAGCATCAGCCATATTTCAGTAACTTTGATCTGGCCCTAAAATTCTAAGAAGTGTGTATATTATACTCATATAGAAGCTTAACTCTAGGGGCTGCAGACGTGGCTCAGTGGCTGAGAGCACAGACTGCTTGTGTTCACGTTTGGGTCTGAACATCCACAAGCGCCCGTCACCTCCATCTTGGAGGATCCAGTGCCTCCTGTGGCACCTGCTCTGCCTCACACACTCCCCCACACAGACACTCCTGCACGCACAGAAGCACAAGTAGAACGTCAATCTTTAAAAACTCAGAGATGCATATACTATTAAAATGTAAATGATTTTTAAGAAATCAACATTATTATTCCATTATCAGCAGCTATAGGAGTCATCTTAAGAAGAGATGACGATTAAGTAGAAAGACTGAAAATTGTAGGTTGGCTCTATAACTGTCTTTCTATGTGAGTTGGGATAGAATACGACTCCAATTACTTCGGAAATCCTAGTTTGCAGATCTTCACTTCTGAAGTCAGATACGTCTAAGTACAAATTCCCTTCAGTGAACTTACTGTCTTCTATCACATCACAAGCCCCGTTTGCAAATGTGCACCACATCCGAGCTCTATGCATACTATACTGTTCATGCTTGCAGCAGGGATGCTGAGGCCTCTTTGAAGCTAATTTTGTGTGTACCTTTTCCAGCTTCTTCAATGACTTGCCTCACTGCTTTCTTCAGGCTGTTGGCCCGCAGCATTATTTCCCGGGGTTTCATGGCCTTCTGGGAGGAGGGTTTCCCAATGTCATTCACCAGCTGGTCCTTGCTTTCACCCAAGGATTCTTCGCTGGCAGAGTCTACAGTGTCTTCTTCAGGGATTGCAGGGCCGACCCCTGGAGGAACTCGGCTGGTCTGACATTCCGCATGCAGGGCTTGTAGCAGTTGTTCAAGCTTCTCGTTCAGAACTGAGCACTAAGAAAACAAACAAAAGGTCAACGGTGGTGACAAGCGAACAAACTGGTGTCAGCAAGGGCGATGGTGATAATATAAGATGTATCTTTATGTAAGATAAATCTTTAACCATTGGGAATGAAGACTTCAACATTCAAGTCTTTTATTCTGTAGACTTTTTGTTTTAAATTTACTGAAGACAAAAAATAATCTTTGAGTGGGTGGTTCTTAATGTATAAAACTGCTTGCTGTTATGTGACTGTCAAACATAAATCTACAGCATAAATGACTGAAACCACTCCAACTCTTATGTGTATCTATTAACTCATACTTCAAAATCATTAAATGGCATCTAAGACTGAAAGTCTTCTTAGAACAATTTTTGTGTATATGGAAATTTTGCCGGAATGCATGCATGTATACCATGTGTGTGTCTGGTGCCAACAGAAGCCAGAAGAGGGTTTCAAGTCACCTGGAACAGATGCTATGTGACCCACCACATGGGTGCTAGAAACCAAACCTGGGTCCACTTTAAGAGTTGCAAGTGCTCATAGCCCCTGAATCATCTCTCTGGCAACCACAGGTTCAAAGTTCTACAGCCTAGGAACTGCTTTTCTTCCTTAGAACTCGACCAATACTAAGTTGAAAGATACCCAATACACAAAAACCCCAGAATTCCCTTTAAAGTTACTGACTTAGCACACACTTTCTAACATCAGGAGTTGTGGGCACAGCTGAGCTGAAGGTCTACTTTGCAAAGAACTGAACAGTGCCCACAGGACTACTAGGTGCAAGAAAGACCATGAAGGAAAATGCACAGGAATGAGGAGGGGAAAGAGGAGGGCTACAGAAAGATCAAGCACACAGGTCTTGTTTCTTTCTGCTTTGCTTGTTTTTCCACAGGTGGGAAAAAAATTTAAACAGTTAATGCTGCCGCCTGTAATCTCCACGGAATTCCTGGTCTATCCTCCTCTATTCTACTCCATCTATGATGAGAAGCCAAGAAAAGTCACACGTGAAGGACGTGTGAGACAGAGGTGTGGCTAAGCGAGTGTCCCTGCTTTCTGAAGTTCTCCATAGAGCATCTGAGTGAAACACCTCACGTTTATTTCTCTGTCACTGTCAACGGTGCACAAAAGGCTGCTGAATTTTTTGTGCTATCTCTGTATTCTGCGCCTTTGCTGGAGGCTTCATCAGTTCTAAGAGCACTCTGGTCGAGTCCTTAGGCTTATGGGAAGAATCGTAACATCTATAAATGGTCATAGATGTGAGACATCACATCAAAACCCTCCCCACCCTCAAGTCTCAGGGAAGGAACAGGGCAGAAGGAGGGGCAGAAAACATGTGGAGCTCAGGGAGAAGGAGTGTGGAATGGTGGCCTCCATACATGGACCCACAGCAGCTGTGATTACGCACACAAGACCTGCATACGATCAGCAGCTAAATAGTCCAGCTTTGGGGACAGGAAAAGTTCTGGAGGTCCCGCCCATCAGCTAGTAGGTTATTTACAGCTGATGACTTCTGGGAGAGGGAGGACTGTGGCCACTGGCGGAATTCCTATTCCCCAGGGGACAACCCCACGCCCACATCCACATGAGCAGCACCAACTGTGGGATAAAAATGATAACTATGCAAGGAACACCTAAAATTGTGATGGCTATGTGACGGGGTGGGGTCCTGTGGAGATGTGATGGGGTCCTGTGGAGATGTGATGGGGTCCTGTGGAGATGTGATGGGGTGGGGTCCTGTGGAGATGTGATGGGGTGGGGTCCTGTGGAGATGTGATGGGGTCCTGTGGAGATGGGGTGGGGTCCTGTGGAGATGTGATGGGGTCCTGTGGAGATGTGATGGGGTCCTGTGGAGATGTGACAGGGTGGGGTCCTGTGGAGATGTGGTGGGGTGGGGAAGCTAGTGGGGGGAAGAGAGCAATGGATATACGTGTGAATAAAACTGTGAAAGACTAAATAAAACTTTAAAGGAAAATTTTCCACTTTCTTTTTCTTCCACTTGATTCTGTTGTATTGCTTGAACCTAAGGGACAGAAATCCTTCCCAAGCCTTAAGTAAAATGACCCTTTCATGAACTTTAAAAGTGGAAGTAGAAATGCTGGCCTGTAAAGTCTATATGCTATTCTCTTCTTACCTTAGCATCAGAAAGCTCATAAAGGAGGAAAAAGTCTGTAAAGGTATGAAAGAAAAGGTCATGAAAGAAACAGAACTTCAAGGGAGACAAGGACTTGAGTCTAGAGAACTGAGATGCCCGTGCTGGGAGGAAACTGGGCCACCAACGTTTGCTTGACATGGAACAGGACCACGGGTCCCCTAACATCCTCCCCTTCATGTCCCTTTCACAATGTCAATCACAGAGAAAGGCTGGCTTGCTGAATACTTCCAGCAATGATCTTTACAGCACAGCTTCATGCTCAGAATATCAACAAACAACTCGAGTGCCCTTGATGTGTGTCCCCCTTACTTTACTGGCCACGGCTTCGGCTACTACGGCATTTTCCAGTGTTTTGTCCTGTGCCTTCTCCACTTTGGCAACGAAGTCCTTCACGGTTTCACAGAGTATCCTTTTAGGAAGAGAAGATACGCCATTACAGTCTGTGCGCCCTCATATACAAACATAGCTAAAAGTAAGTGCAAGGAGCCAGGCTCTGAATACCCGGGATTATGGCTTACATAAGACCACACTTCCGTCAGTGGTAACAGATCTATTTACAACTTTCAAGTGAAAAACCCATACACAAGTAAGCCTCGCTTCCTATGCTTATAGTGAGGCTGCGCTAAACCACCTTAAAATGCTTAAAATGGCTTTATAAGCCCTAAGAAGAATACTTTCGGGTCCTTTAAAAATGTAGTATCTTCCAGTTTAGATGCATTTCTTCATGTTGAACAGACACAAGGTCTTCACTATCTCCAGGATCTACTGGGTTGTCCTGGTAGCACACTACCTGAAGAACAAGGAGGTTGTGTGCATTGGTTACCAACCAATCAGACACTTGAATCCAGTTATATTCTCTGTGAATTCATCCATTTTCCCCTTAAGATAACCAATGCAATAATATAGAACCCTAATTCAATTTAGGTCTTATTAGTGTCAGCAGTATATGGCTAACTTGTTTATTTCTTTTAATTATATCTGGTGTATTTGCAAAAAAAAAGTGGACTAAAAAAAAACAAAAACAAAAAACAAAACCAATGTGCAACTCGTCTGCCTCTCAGAAGGTTGTATAAAATATGGCCAGCAGAAAGGCATGTGGATAGATCAGCTTTGGCAAAAAGTGTACTTGGATAGAAATGTCTTGAAAGTAAAACATTTCTGTTTCTATCATTGATACAGTAAGAATTTAAAGACAAAGAAAAACGTGTTCCACCAGTGGTTTTTTTCTACTAAGTTCACAACTTTCTCTGGTGGTCAAGAAATGGTAGCTTCTGTGTCACCAATATTACAAACCGGACTATGTGACAGGCACAGGGCACACAAATATGTGCCCTCTTACACTCCAGACCGTTGAAACGGCCGTCTGGGTGCATTATTCAGAACCATTTCTGCCTCACTTCTTGCCCAGGGGTTAGATCTGCTAGCACAGCCCTCGGCCTGCTCCCTGGTGCACAGCTAGAACCCGTGCCTCAAGTGTGCTGAGCAAACAGTGCACCACTGATCTCTCGGCACAATTCTCTTGGAACCAGCTGACATTTCACATTCTGGTTTCTAGTCTCTACTTTTCATCAAGATTAAAACAATGCGTGTGTCTGTGTGTGCTTGCATGTCATGCACGTACGTGCACTCCACTCAGTGACTGAGGACACACACATCAGACCTCCGGGACTGGAGTCCTCCACAAGAGCAGCAGGCTCTTAAATGCTGAGCCATTACTCCAGCCCCGTAATTTCTAGCCTGTAAGTGAATTAGGAGAGTCTCCTTCATGTACTTCCTAGATAATGTTCTTCTGTGTTAATGTATAATATGCCTTTATAGAATCTCTTGACATATGTCAGATTATAAACATTCTTGTACATGCTAACAGAGGATCACTCCTGAGAGCAGACACTGCAACTCTCACCAGCTTGTGTAACTCCAACCTAGAGCTCCGGTTTGCCCTAATTTCCTCCTGGGCCTGTGAAGCTGCTCGTGCCAGAGCAATGACCACTGCAGTGCTTGTGTTGACTGATTCAGGGATGGAGCCCTTCCGTGCATCACTGTAGAGGGGAAAGGGGCAGCCAAGGTGTCCTACCCCAGTTCCCCCGCATCTCAGGTGGGGAGAGGCTGAGGGAACAGCCCGGCTCTGTGTACCTTGTGTGAACAGGACTCATGACTGATGCACACATTAGGGGAGTGCTCGGTGCCCCCACTGTGGGAATAGTCAGAAGTGCCCTGCCTTATGGCTCTATGGCCATTACAAAAGGAATGTGGGATGTTTATATTCTGGAGGGAAGAACATAAATAGCGAAGTTAGAGTAGTAAAATATGTACTGAAGGTGGGCCAGGTGGTGTGGGGATGGAATTTTATCTAGTCGATGTAGGTTCAAAGACTGCCTGCAATACAGGGAGTCAAAGATGTGCCCTATTTTCTACAGACATACATTTGATTGATGGATCAAGGTTGGCAAAGTCAAATGTCTGCTGAGGCCAGGGGGATAACAGGTGGGTGGAACCCAGGACAAGGGAGACAAGGATTGCAGGGGCCTGAGCAATTTGGAAGCACAGCTCCATAAGCAACACAATTCATCAATCAAACACAAACCAGCCGGAACCTCTGACCGAAGTGTATCTAGCACAGTGGCCCACGGCCTGAAGCCATTTCCCCTTCCTATTGCTCAGTGCTGTTTCCTGTTCCTGGGGGATATATCCTCAAAAGCAGCTGTTACTACATTTGTACTTCTGATAGACATAAACTTGTTTTATAATGACTTTTTTGTGATTCTTCTTCATTACAAATTAGGTACGCAATGATTAAAATTTGCGTTTTCCTTCTGGATTTCCATCTTTTGCTTCCCACATAACAGTAATAAGTTCACTAAGCTGGATGTTAAAGAGCATCCCTTGTTTATGAGCTGACATTTCAGCAGCTTCTGACCTCCTTGAAATGCAAGTACAGGATGCTTCAAACGTAAATTCCAAATCCCACATTTGGGATGACATCATAAAGCTTTGGCTCCATGTTTAGAAGTAAAATCTGATGACTTCGAAATAAATTATAATTATGGATTTTAAACACACCAAGAGATGTCATTTTGGAGAATCTCACTATTATCCTTTTGGTGATATAAACAGTTGCTAAATAAAAAGTAAATTGTACAGGAAATAATAAATTACAAGATAGGATTTCCGTCTTATAATTAATCATTGATGATTTGCAAATATATATTTAAATTCTAAACATTTTTTATACTTTTATGACTGAATGTTTCAAAATAAGCAGCAAAACATACTCTCTGAATAGTCTCTGTGCAGATGCTAACGGGACGAAAACTCCAGTTCAAACTATTATCTAAGAAAAATCACCAGAAATGGTCCCCGTCAGGAAATACCTTTCCTCTCATGCTCTCACGTAACTAATACCTTCTTCACTTCAGCCCCACAACTCACTTGGCAGACGATATGACCACTGCATGTTCATCAGAATTGAGGATTTTCGTAAGATGATTTGCAACAGAGTCTTCATAAATTGTCATCTGGAAAAGAAAACTCTACACTATATGGTTGCTCACAACCCAGTTATGACTGCTTCAGAAATGCACTATTCATGACACTTGGAAAACATGGCAAAGGCTGTCATGAAAAATTAGTGTGGGGGGCATGTCACTATGCAAAACAAAATGTACCCTGACTCCCATTTTGTAGAACCTGGAGTTCTTTATGTTTACAAAATCCAATTGATTTTTCATTGTGTTTTTTAAATTATGTAAAAGTGAATTATATATAAATATAATATTACCAAAAGAAGTATTATTTAAAATAAGTACACTAAAGCCAGTCTAGCACTTACAGAACACAGAGAGAACACTAGAGATGCAGGTAGAATAGCCCAGTGATAGACACTCAGCTTCTTCACACATCTGCAGAACGAAAACTGAAACCAGACACAAAATCGCTAAACTGTGAACGGCAGCCAGTGGAACCTGCCAACTGGCACACGTGATGGGAATATAAATCTCTCCTTCATCAAAACTGACAGGCCCTAGGAAGCTACTGGACAGTGTCTGTTAGACCTGAACACAGGCCAACACCAAAGGACCAAGAAACTCAAGCTCTACATACACACCCCAAAGAAACAGACGTGTGTTCCCCAATAGACATGGCCTAGGTGGGATGTAGACACAGTGTCGAATGCAATGTATTTATTCCACAGGAACACTATAGGACACTGGGAAGAACTGAGCTTAGTCATGGTGCAGTACAGAGGAATCAGACAAGCCTGCAGTGGGGAGAAGGATACAAAATGACTTCCATTTTATAATCTACTTTTCACATTTTCCTAGCCAGTCTAGGCTGGCACAGTGACAAGTGGCCATCTGTAAGGAATGTGGGGAGGTGCTCACAAGGGCAGGAGAGGGGATTCTCGGGCACTTAATGCTGTCCTGTGATCTAGGTGTCTGTTACATAGGTTTTCTAATTTATAAGAATCTCCTAAGCTGTGCATCTAAGACATGTATGCCTTTCTGCCATATATTACACCTCAGTCACAAAAGGCTTTTTAAAATTGGGTTGTGTAGCCAAACAATCTGGTACGTAACCATAAAATTATGTAAATAAATATTTCTAAGACAGTGGCTCTCAGCCTCCCAAATGCTGTGACACTGGGAAGTTTAATGCAGTTCCTCATGCTAAATGACCCCCAGCTACAAAATCACTTTGTTCCTACTTCATAACTGTAATTTTGCTGCTGTTATGAATCACAGTGTAAATATCTGTTCTGCAGGATGTCTGACCCAATAGGGTTACAACCCACAGGTTGAGAACGGCTGTCTTAGGACAGTGAAACACACTACATTGCCCAATGTCCTGTAGGGACTCAAACCATAACATCCCATCAAAAGAACACACTTTATGATATATAGAAATGTGCACACTACTTATGTGCATTGTACCTCATGTACAGAGGCTCTGTCAAATGCTTTCTTCATATGCATCACATGTCATAAACTAGGGATTTTCCAGTAGAAATGATAATCCTGTTCAAGCCGGTATCCAGTGTTTGTCCACCTTGCTTGGGCTTCTTTTCACCGAGCATCATTTTATTCACACACAAATGGAGTTTCTGTAAATATTCTCCCCAGCAAAGCCATTCTGACTGGCATCTTCCCAAAGAAATCTCATTTTAAACTTATGGTCAGGTCCACCAGTGGCTAATTTTCAATGTCTACCTCACCTCCTTCAACTGCAAACTACACCTGGAAAAGCAATTTCACACCAGAGTAGCCACGAGTCTCCCAAATTACCCAATATTGCGCTGTCCGACTAACTTCTTGGCTTAAATACAAGAATCTCTATCTTTAAAGATCAGGACAATGGAAGGGAATCTTTAAAAGATGCAAACGGGGGAAATGTTCTTCAGGGATCACCTTATTCCCTTCACTGTGGGGTGGGCAATATATGGTATGGCCCCTAATGCTATGAAGAAATGCATTCATTAATGTCACTAATTAATTTATTAATTACTGTAATTTAATTAGTGCTACTTAAAGCTCGTGTTTATTTGTTCATTAAGGATAATTAGGAAGAAGATCATATTTATGTCAAAGGACATAATTTATAGATGCCACAGTTTAATCTACTACAGTGTCACTTAGGGTCATGACCTCCTCTCCTCATTTTGGGCAAAAAGTTAGTAACTATTGAAAAGTGCTACTGAGAAGATTGGCCTCCAGAAAACCAGGCACTATAGGTATAATCAGACAGAATTATACAACGAAGAGTTTCGACGGAAATTAAACAGTAAACATATTAACGTCAACAGTTGTGTCTTTTCAGATGACGGCCCTGTACATCACTTGTTTCCATTTCATGACTCTGCTTTTTCATGTTTTAGAATTTCTAAAATATTTTCCTATCTGAAAAAATACAAGTATGCTCTCTAAGAATGCCCCTTTCCTAGCTTTGACAAGATAATAATTTTCCCAATGGAAACATAAAGATTTCAGCTCTAAAGAGGTGAATTTTCCTAGAGAGGTAGATCAAAGGGCCTTAATGAGTCAGAGCTAATCTCCTGGAAGCTAGATTGTTTTAAGTTTCCACTGCTCCGAGGTTTAAACATGTCTGAAAGGTTTAGACATTCATGGTCAGCAGCAGAGACAAAAGGAAGTGAGCAGCTATTGTTCCTTTGCTTGCTCAGGCTTAACGTGGGTCTCATCCGAGAAAGTAAACGGGAAGAGAGAAACTGCAGGACCAGTGCTGGAACACGAGTGGGAGGGGATTATCCGAAGCTAGGGGGCGCCAGTAATAAAGCAGGTGCTCACGGCAGATGCAGAGGGCGAGTGAGCCCCCACTGGAAGCCGCTATCTGTTGACCTCCTGGGTCATGTCTGATGCTGTATGTGCGTCTGCACCATTAAATCCTTGGGGCACCAGGGCCCATGTTACAGACAAAGTGGTAAGGTCCAAGAAGGTCGGTGACTTAGGGTCCATTGTCACAGAGGGACTCTAACTTTGATCCTCAGGATTCTTTGCTCTGAGAGAGAAGACTGGAAGCAGGCAGCGACTCCTGAAACAAGCATGTCGCCACTGCCGTCTCCCCCGTCCCCGAGATACCCCATTTCTAATGATCAGTAGATAAAAGATTAGTCTTACGTAAAATTCTTCAGTGGCTTCCGCAGGTTCAGGAAGCAGAGAAGCCTTTGCTGGCAATTTGAGTTCATAGGTCATTATACTCCACCTGATGGGAGAAAGTCCTTTGGTCTAAAACATAAATCTTTACATTAAAACTTTAAATCTTAACAAGCTATTCCTGAGTCACACACGCACACACGCACACACACACGCGCACACACACACACGCACACACACACACGCACACGCACACACACACACACGCACACACACACATTTGTGGTGTATAGTTTTATTCTATCTTAAACGGAGGCTGGGACAACCACAAAACTGTAACAATCCCACAGAACACTGGATTCATAGTTTATGATTTCCACATTCTACCATTTCTCTGTCCAGTTAAAAACATCCAAACATTTCAACACCAGGTCACAGCGGGAAATGCTGGTCACTCTGTGCCTTTCTACTCTAGATGCAATGCGACCTAGCCTTCTCTCTTCCATTTTCTAAGTAAGGCTCATTATAAAGTACTAACTAGATGTGTTACTCACATGCTGCAACCCAGAATTCCAAAAACAATGTCCTGGATGAAATAAATGCCTATTACTCATGAAAAGAAACCATTTCTCATTCAGCAAATGCTCTTGGCCAAAAGATATGAGTGCAAGTGTGTGTGTGTGTGTGTGTGTGTGTGTGTGTGTGTGTGCATGTGTGTATATATGTGCATATGTAAGTGTGGTTATGTGAGCATGTGTGCATGCATGTAAGTGTGTGTATATGTATGCATGTGATGAAAATAAGGTAAACATTCCTTAATTTAGGAAAAAGTAATTTAAACATGAGATGAAAGGAAATTATTTATAGAAATAATACTTCATTGAAGAAAACGTACTCCAATTATCACTAAGTAGTCACTATGCATTACTAAGTAGTAATTCCAATGTTGAATCATTTGACAAAGCAATCAACTTGGTTACTTCCAGATTAATATTTAAAACAATTTCCAAATTTGGAGAGAATAATGGGGCAAGACATTAATATAGTCTAAGCAGATAAGAGAGAAGAATTTCTTATAGATAAAAATCATTATAAAAGCAATATTACAACACATACAAGAAATTTATAAGAAGCACAAACAGCCAATGATCTAACCTTCAGGCGAACCCTAAACTCCATAACTAAATCCTAGTGGATCATTCAGACTAATGAGAGTAAGTCTTCACAAAAAAAAAAAAACAAACTTCCAGAAACTTCCCCAATAGGCATTTGTTATTTAGACTCTGTGAACTCAACAGCTACTGTAGCTACGGTTCAAGTCCCCATCCACATGGACTGGCTCCATGGCTTCAGCACCTGCTGTGAAAGCGGAAGACTAGAGTTCAGACGCCCAGAGCCCATGGCAGTGCGGGGGCGGAAGCCAGAAGCTGGACAGCCAGAGTAGCCATCTCAGCCAGCTCAGGGTTTGAATGGGAGACCCTGCCTCACTGAATAAGAGGAAAGACCAATCAAGGATGATTCCAACAAGCTTAGACCTCCACAAACACGAGCAAACACACATGCGTACACTCATGTACATGCGTGCATACACACACAAAACCAAAGAAGAAAACATTACAAGTATAGCTGTGTTTATTTAATTTTCCATCCCTCACAGATATATACACTGAACATCACAAAGCAAAGGAATGGCAGGGTCTGGACACAGCCTCAACAGGCTTCCAAATGAGGCACATGAACAGGCGCAGAAATTAGAGACCGCACAAATACCCAAGTAAGAGAAAGCTGCAACCATGTGAAAGCCAACCTTCTGGGGTTGGGGATTGAGCTCAGTTGGTAGAGCAACTGTCTAGCAAGTACAGGGCCCTGGGTTCAGTCCTTAGCTCTGAGGGGAAAGGCAAAATGACAAAAAGACCAAAACCAGACCAAACCGGAACAAGGGAGCAGCTTGCTTACAGCTGACCTACTTCTGTAGTCAAAGACAGGCAGCAGGAAAGGATTCCTCCGACAACCATGACCTCCCCTGCTGCAACTCTCCCCGACCCCGGACAGAGAACTCCCAGGGAACAGAAGAGTGGCTACAAGCGAAGGCTGAGGTGCGCATGAGCACTGACTACGAGTCGGTCAGGGCTTCTCTGGTGCCCATGTGCTAAGAGGCAGAGACTGAATGCAGACTGGGAATCTGTTAAAACACCAGCCCGACTGCTTCCAGCCCTACTGCCTGCAAGCTATGTGACTTTGATGGTGTCAGGAGCGGAGAGGAAGAGGCTCGCTCATTTGGGGGTTGTAGTGGCAGCGACACGGGATGGGCAGCCCAGAATGCCAGGCAAACAGCCGGGCTCCTTTCTGTCCTGTCTGCAGAAGCCCTTGTCTGATCTTCAGAAAATCGTCATAATGACGCTGTTAAGAACCAAGCGATAGTGTCGCTACAAAGGTCAAGTAAATACTATTGAAAAGCATAAATAACACAAACTATTAAATCGATTTTTCATCCCCATTTTTACGGGGATTAGGATCGCCTGTTTTTTACAAACAGGAAAGCCACAAGGAAAACAAAACAATTCTAATAAAGACCCCCACCTTTTTCCTCGGCTGTTTGTGGCACACCAGTGGACGTCAAGGATTCTGGCCACAGGGGTGCTATCTCTCAGCTAGCCACTTGGGGGAGTGAATTTCTAGAAAGCATTTCCTAGGCTGCATCAGGACAGCCCTGTAAATCTGTCTCAGAAACAAGCATTTCAAACACTGAGCTGGGGCTGGTGAGACAGCACAGGAGTAAAGGTGCTTGCTACGAAGCCTGACACACTGAATTAGATCCTGGGAGCCACGTGGTTCAAGGAGAGAACTGACTCTGGAAAGACCTCCACGTGACAAACGTGACAAACACGCGCACCACTAAATATTTTAAAAGCCTCGGCAAATACTCAATGTTGTTTGTAAAGCGATGCACCAAACCATTTAGGAAATTACTTTCAGGCTGCTCTCCTCTCGCCCCCAAAGCTGACTTTACTACATGCAAACCCTTCCTGACCCTCTGCTTTACTAAGGTGAAGACTGCAACATACTGTGTCGCCGATCTACAACTGCTGTTTTCACATCCATACACCCGAGAAGTACGACACCTAGGCTAGTTACTCATCTGTCACCAGCTACTTCTACTTTCTGTTTCTGTGTGTGTGTGTGTGTGTGTGTGTGTGTGTGTGTAGGGAGAGTAGGTGTGTGCGTGTTTGTGCACGCATGTTCAAGTATGCATGTGCCACATGTGTAGATGGTGTGTCGGTTCTCATTTTCCACCTCGTTTGTCACTAGGTCTCCTTGTTTGCAGCTTATGTGCCAGGAGAGCTAGCCTGGGAACTTCTGGGGACTCTCCTGCTCCTTCCTCCCATTTTGCCAGAAGGAGCACTGTAAAGACACTTTGAACAGGCTCTGGAGAACCAAATTCAGGCTTGCACCAAGACACTTCCCCAGCACTACTGTACCGCTTTTATCCCCTGGTCCTTCCTTCCTTCCTTTCTTCCTTCCTTCCTTCCTTCATTCATTCATTCCTTCCTTCCTTCCTTCATTCCTTCATTCCTTCCTTCCTTTCTTCCATCACCTTGGAGATTCTGAATTTACCTCCATCCCAGATTATAAAGTACTGTGGCCCAAATGAGTATCCCTATCATGCCATTTTGAATCTATGCAGGCTAAGGGTCTGCCATCCAGGCTAAGGGTCTGCCATCCAGGCTAAGACTCTGCCACTCAGGCTAAGGGTCTGCCGTCCAGGCTAAGACTCTGTCACTCAGGCTAAGGGTCTGCCGTCCAGGCTAAGACTCTGTCACTCAGGCTAAGGGTCTGCCGTCCAGGCTAAGACTCTGTCACTCAGGCTAAGGGTCTGCCGTCCAGGCTAAGACTCTGTCACTCAGGCTAAGGGTCTGCCGTCCAGGCTAAGACTCTGTCACTCAGGCTAAGGGTCTGCCGTCCAGGCTAAGACTCTGTCACTCAGGCTAAGGGTCTGCCGTCCAGGCTAAGACTCTGTCACTCAGGCTAAGGGTCTGCCGTCCAGGCTAAGACTCTGTCACTCAGGCTAAGGGTCTGCCGTCCAGGCTAAGACTCTGTCACTCAGGCTAAGGGTCTGCTGTCCAGGCTAAGGGTCTGCCGTCCAGGCTAAGGGTCTGCCATCCAGGCTAAGGGTCTGCCATCCAGGCTAAGACTCTGCCACTCAGGCTAAGGGTCTGCCATCCATGCTAAGGCTCTGCCATCCAGGCTAAGGGTCTGCCGTCCAGGCTAAGGCTCTGCCACTCAGGCTAAGGGTCTGCTGTCCAGGTCTATTTTTCAACGTGTCCTCAGCAGAGGACTCAGGCACTACATTACAGCGTGACAGACAAGGTTACCACACTGAGGTTAGTGCTCATCTGAGGATAATTACATTTTTGACTGGTGGCTCCCTGATGCGATTTTGTTCTCAGGAAGAGCTCCACAGATGGCTAATCCTATCAACGTTGTTTTGATTCATGCGAGCTCAGGTCTGTAATGATATTTTGATATTTGACTTGTACTCTTGGGGGCGGGGTAATTATGGCTTACCGAATCTTGTTGTTCTCTTAACCCAAATACTAAATGCCTTCGCCACACGCAGTTAGGCTTCACAAACTGACTTCTGTTTTATACATGGCCTTTCAAAATGGGGTAGTGGTGAGGACAAGGGAGGGGACCGAGGGCAGGGTGAACAGTGACAGGGCCTTCTTCTTCATGGGTGTTCCTGATAATTCCCTGTCTCTGGGACAGGACTCATATTCTCCCTCCCTCCTTCCTCCTCCCCCAATCTTTCCCCTCCCCCTCAGCCAAGGCAAGCATTCTTCTATCACTGAGCTACATCTCCAGCCTGGGCAGGACTCCCTTACCTTTTTACCATTTATTATTTGGGGAACTAGTGTAGGAGGAGCCTCTCCAGCAAAGCGAAAATGACAGTGCTTTTCTTAGGTCGGCTGAAAGCTCGAGCTGCTGGGTCTCACTAGTCCGTTATGAGATGCCCCAGCTGCAAAGCTAACTTCTTAGCTTTCTGACTTGAACAGTGGTTAAAGGCAGTTGGTAGCCCAGGCATGGTGGTACACCGATAGAATACTGTAGCTCAGAGACAGGAGATCTCAAGTGTGAAGTCAGTCTGAGTTACAGAGGGAAAGCCTATCCCCAAACCACAACAAAACAAGAATTAGTAACTTCACAGTCATCTATATTTAAACATGGAATTCACTGGAATTATCTTCAGGCTTTGGCCATCCATCCATTCATCTATTCATCATTCAAATGCACCTTTTACTGAGTGTCTACTTTGTGCAAATTCTATTCAGGATCTCAAAGATTAATGAACAAGACCAGGGATCTTGGACTTACAGTTGCTAAAACTGAAAAGATCAAATAACCTCACGCTGACATTTTCAGAAGGAAAACTTCTTTTACCTGTCCAACATTTTGGTACTGGCTCGTTCCAGCTTCTCGAGTATCTGAGGAAGTTGGGTGTCGTCATCATACGAACCTCCCCAGCCAAGAACTCGAGCAAGGTCATTGCCTGTACCCAAGGGTAGCACCCCGAGCTGGCACTGCAAAAGAATGCAATGCTGACACTTTCAGGAAAGTTGGGGGATAAGGGACTTGGGGGGTTCAAGGCTCGCTTAAGCTACACGGCAAGACCCCACCTCAAACACCCCAGTGTGTACTTGCCTGTTTATTCAAGTTCAGTTTATCGATCTCTGACAAAACCCAGCCTACACTTCCATCTCCTCCACAGACAAGGATCCGAAAATTGTCAAACTTTTGGAACAATCTCAAGCTGCAAGTAAAACAGTCAATTTTAGTGTTGAGTACATAAAAAGTATTTTTCTCCAGTTACCATTCACTCTGTATCCGTATCTTCTTTCATTTAAAATATAAGAGTTCATGTGTGAAAATTAACCTGAGTGCCATAGTTCACTCAAGAAAACCTTTGAAGAAAGGGGGGGAGAAAATCAAGTGAGGCAGAGCCAGGAATGAGAACTGAAGGCCAAGCAGGCGGTGGCACGTGGCTTTTCCATTACAGACAAGGGAGACGCATCTTGTGCTCAGAACTGTGTTTTACTCGAGTAGGATTATCATAAGTGAATTACCCTAAATAAGGCCCTCCGTTCATTAAATCAAACACCTGAGCCGGGTTGAGCAACTGCTTAAAGCGACGAAGGAACTTCACCCCCTGATTATCTCCACTCTTAGAGTTGACAAACACCAAGAGAGGGCTGACGCAGAACGAGAAGGTTGCTCGGCAGAAACCTGCAAAACAAGCCCGGGACAAGGTTAATATGAAAGTCTTCTCTCTTAACTTATTAGCAGGCATTCAGAAAAAGCAAGCGAAATGGGTAAAGGTGAGGACCCTCTGTCACTGCTGGCACACCACTGTCCAGTCCCCTGTTGAACTAGTTCAGTATTTGCATCCTAGCGATATAAAACTCGTGTTTTAGGACACACTTTGCAGTGAAAAAAACACACCAGAGGCACTAAGACCCTCAGTCATGGAGTATTTGAAATGGACCACCAAATTTACCAATCTGTGCAAGAGAAGTAAAACTGGGCTATGGGTTCACAGTTGTCAAATAATTCATGCCTACACACGGTATTTTACAATGTTCTAATTGTCTTTGTAGAGGTCTGAGAAGATACTTTAGACTGTATAATAGGTGAAAGACATATCGGGGTGGGGAGAGTTATCGAGAGCACGTCCCTCAGCTGCTGAACATCTGTGTGGAAACACGGCAGACTAGAACAACATTGCAAAGCCATTTGTAGTGCGGCTTGTGGAGAAGAAAGCGTCCCATTCTAAAACTGGCGATGTCAGAAAGTTAAGCCTCGCCAGGTTCTAGAAATAGCAAATGCATTTAGAGGGAGACAGATTCCTGCAATGAAATTACAGGAGAGCAAATCTGAATAGTAGCCCATGCTAATGGGCAGTTTCAATTATGGAGAGAGAGCACAAATTAACCTTTCAGGAGTTCGGTACAAAATGACGACCTTCCTTCATTTGTTGGGATATTTAAAAAAAAAAAAAAAAAAAAACTGCAAGTCTTGTGCACTATGATCCGGCCAATGTATTATTGGCTGCACTATAACCTTCATTTCAAAATAATTCGTTTGGACTGGGGATGTAGCTCAGTGGTTAGACGCATGCTTAGCTCTTCAGGACCCTGGGGTTTATCCCCAGAATCAAAAGAACCAATTAATTAGTTAAATAATCAAATATGCCTTCCAGCATTTACAAAAACTTACTAGAAAAGCCAATTACAGTTTATCATAGGAAATTAAGTCAACATTAGACATGCCAGAAGTACACATACTTACAGTACTGCTACGTACCATCAGAATCTGTGCTATTTAGTGCAATAGGAGGGATGATGGATACTTTACACTGGCCTAGTGGACAGACGGGGTGGTACACGTCTTTGCAGGCAGTGTGTACCTGACAACAAACAAAGAAACGGTCAAGAATTGTAACAACAACAAGCCAACACCATGACACCTACAGACCTGCGCTCGGAATCAACACCATCAGAAAACGTTCAGTGTTTAGGAAACCACTAAAGGCGCATTTACCCTTCTGGGAAGCAGGCTCACACGTACCCGAGGTTGGCTAAAGGGAGTGCTATTAGTCAGTGCAGCTAGTGAAGGGGAGGGAGATGAGGAATGGGATACAGAGGAGGGAGAGAGGGAGGGTGGGGAGGGAAGAAAGAGGAAAGATGGAGAAACGGTATCTCAAAGTCATGGTCATAAAATTTAATAAAAGTGAATAAAATCCGCCATGTGCAAGCTCTTTTTGCAACGATCCTACAACCTTCTAGCCTAATTTGTCTTAGTGTACGAGTGCCGTAAAGCACGTGGTTTCCTCCTCAGCCAGACCACTGCCCTGCAAGACCGGGAGAGATGCAGACCAGTGAAGCCACTGTGAGACACTCTGAGTGAGAAAACACGGCTTACTTCACCACAGAGGAGCCTGGTAGCTCAGAAAAGTTCGTGTGTCCACCTACAGAACCTTTCAAACTGTCGGCTGGTCAAGCGCACGCTCCACAAACAGTTATTTAAAATGGCTTTATTTAATTGGTCCTTTATGAAATACATGCATTAACTAAGCCAAACCTTTCAGAGTATTCTCCTGATGACCTATTTGGGGACAATTCTCAATCACGACATAATAATTAACAGAACTGTTTTCCAGAAAAATTAATGTGCACAAATAGTTCTGAGAGTGTTTTTCCCCCAAGCCAGGATTTCTCTGTGTAGCCCTGACTGTCCTCGAACTCGCTCTGAAGATCAGGCATTGTGCAGCTCTCTTCCTGTGCCACTCCACGATTCTCACACGTTTCTAGCGTTGAAACTACCAACCAAGCAATGGTTTTAGTCTCAGCTCTCAGGGGCAGAGGCGGTGGAACTCTGAGTTTGAGGCCAGCCTGATCTTCAGAGCGAGTTCGAGGTCAGTCAGGGCTACACAGAGAAATCCTGGTGGGTCAGCATTACTGGAACGCAGTGTCCAGGATGGTGGACCCTCAGGCTTTGCTTGGGTTCTCCTTTGCTTTGTTGGCCCTTTACATGATGGTAGCAAGCCCTAGGGACCCTCAGGTACAATGTCCTCATCCGAAGGCAAAGAGCAAGCACAGCATAAATGATAGAGTGTAGGAAGTATTAGGTTAAAGGAGTTGTCCGGGGAAAGGTGAAGGAGGCCAGTATATGTAACTGACAGAGGATAGAAATAACTAGTGTGAGAGTTTGGTTCACCAGGGAAGAGCAGGGAAAGAAGGACATTCCGGGATGCCACGTGCACCACCTGTAACAGCAACGCCGGTCTATACAATTTGTCTAAATGCAGAATTGCTCTTAAGTACAGTCTCATTAGCTCAGACTGCTAAGGGCTGCTAAAAACTAGTGAGTGTGCAAAGTCAGTGCAAAGTCAGTGCACGGGCACCTCAGATGAAGGCAACCTGCACAAAGCCTGACACAGTTAGTTCATCACGCATCCATGTGCTTTCCAAAAGTCAGAAATGAACAGCTAAGCCCCAGAGGAGCAAGGAGTGAGTGCACAGTGGGGGCAGCAGGAATCGGCAGCAGGAATCAGGAGGAGCCCTGGGCCCCAAAGGAAATCAACGGTGGGAGGGGGCTGAGAGCACAGGCCAGGACTTAGGGCCTCCCTTAACTCAGCTCTCGGGGAATCTGGCGCCACCTTCTGGCCTCCATGGCACCAGACGCACACACACATTGCACATACATGCATCCAAGAAAAATACTCACGCACGGAGAATGAAAACTAATAAATAAGTCTGGGGTTTTAAAAACTGTTGTTTGTGTGTGGTGTTCCTTTAAAATAAGGAATGGTTTAAGAGGGCTCTAGGAGCTAGAGTTTCACTGAGATGCAAAGGGCACCCGTTATAGTCTACACGGAAAGTCCTGCTAGTTAGGTTTCTGTGAACTTGACACATGCTAGGGGCCACTTAGAAGAGGGGACCTCAACTGAGAAGATGCCTTCGTAAGACCATCCTGTAGGCAAGCCAGTGGGGCATTCTCTTGATTGGATGAATGCGGAGGCTCAGCCACAGGAGGAGGTGTCACTCCTGGGCTGGTGGCCCTGGACTGTGTACTGTGCAAGAAGACAGGCTGAGAAAGCCATGGTAGCAGGCCAGTAAGTGGCTCTTCTCTGTGGAATCTGCTCCAGTTTCCACCTCCAGGTCCTGGCTTCCATCCGTGATGGGCTGTAATGAGCAGCCAAATGAACGCTTTCCTCTCACTTTCACTGTGGCCACGGAGTCTCTACCACAGCAACAGAAGCCTCCCAAAGACAAGAAGGATGGAACAGGCCACAGCACCAGTACGAGAGTCTCACTAGATCTAAAAGCAGGCGGAAGCACGGGCCACACGGACTGAAATGCTGTAGCATTTAGAAGTCAGTCTCATTAATTAGTCAATACATCAGAACCACAGCCTTTGTGCTTTCTGCTGATCTGCCTCACAGTTAACAAAAGCAACAGGTTTTACACATTTAAAATGTGTGTGTGAGTGTGTGTGAGTGTGTGTCCATGTGTGTGTGAGTGAGTATGTGTGTATGTGTGTGTGTGTGTCCATGTGTGTGTGAGTATGTGTGTATGTGTGTGTGAGTGTGTCTGTGTGAGTGTATGTGAGTGAGTGTGTATCTATGTGTGTGTAAGTGTGTATGTGTGTGAGTGTGTGAGTGTATGTGTGTGAGTGTGTGTGTAAGTGTCTATATGTGTGTGTAAGTATGTGTGTGTATGTGTGTGTATGTGTGTGTGAGAGTGTGTGTGTGAGTGTATGTGAGTGAGTGTATATCTATGTGTGTGTGAGTGTGTGTGAGTGTGCATGTGTGAGTGTGTGTGTGTGTGTGTGTGTGTGTAGGGGGTCAACTGCCAAATCTAAAAGACTAAAAGACTCAAAACATGGCCATGCAAACCAGCCCAGTGGAAGGCAGTCACCGCTGTGGCAGGTCCACAGGGCGGCAATAAGCAGAGTGCACACGGCCGCCTGTCCCAGAGCTGTCTGCACACTGCCACCCCGTCACACCGGCTCTCCTCACGCAGTCCGAAACAGAAAGAAAATTATTCCTTGGACCATACGCAAAAATTTAAAACTATGAATTTCTATCACAGACATGCATAACCTCCTGAGTCTGGTCTTGTGTCAGAGGACAGACACTGGGCTGCAGCAAAATGACAGCAATGACAACCTACTGGCACCTTGGAGCGAGCAAGGTTTTCTGAGGGTGGCTTAAGTGGGGGCGGGGCTGAACAGAGGCGGCAACGTGATGACACCGATGTAGAAAACCTGTATGAGACAGGGATCCTTCTGAACACAACCTCTAAATGGGCCACTTGAAAAAAGACCAGGAGGGAAATGAGAGCACACGCGTGTGCGCATGAACACACACACACACTCACACACACCGCTGCCATGCTAGAGGGAACGAGTATTCTTCAGAGACATGAATGAGTACCATTATGTCACAAAGGAACGTAAGTGCAGCCAGGGTTATTTGCTTTGCCTCTAGACCACACAGAGGAGCCAGCTAGGGAAAGATGCGACTTTAAAAGTACAGACTAACGCTCAGCCTTACCATGGTCTTACACCACAGGCATTTCCAATCTTGCAGGCGAAGAACACTGCCACATGTTTTGTCACAGACTGCACACTTGGCACTCACAGGCAAGTTGCCTTCAAGCCACTGGTGAGGCATGGCGACCTACGGACAGGGAAGAGGAGTGGTCAGAGCAAGGCCGGAGGAGACGGGGAAGAGTTTCTTACTCTACAGACTCAACCATGTGTATCCTGGGAGCTCTCCGCTCACTTCATTCACATCTGTGTATTATCTAGCCTTCCTGGGTCCCGGAGGTACACACAGGAAGGACAAAGGCTCACTTCAGCAGAAATCTAGCTGGGGAGAAAGGCTTATAGTACAGTGATCGCCAAAGGTTTCACACGCAGGATGCGGTGGAGTCCAGGCTGGAAGGGGCACTGCTGAGGGGCAGACCCAGAACGGGCAGCATGAGCTGTTCAGCTGATCACTGAAGACCACTGGGTTCCTCAGAGGACGGTCTTTCACAGCAGCCCAGCCAAGAGACATTCCTAAGCCTTTCTTAGAACAGATTCCCTTACAAGCAGAAAACTGAGGGACGCTATGAAACAGCTAAGTAAAAAAAAAATCAAAGCTCACAATAAGCTAACACTTGCAATGCTACTCAACCCACATTCCCATTTAACTTGGTCATCACACTCCACAAAAGCATGGGGCAGGGAGGGGCGAGTGCAGGGATGGGACAAGGCAGGAGACGGGGGCGGAGACAGGGCGGGGCGAGTGCAGGGATAGGACGAGGCGGAGAAGGGGCGGGGACGGGGCGGGGATGGGGTGGGGCGAATGCAGGGATGGGACGAGACGGGGACGGGGGGGGGGGGGTGGGGGTGGGGGGGGTGGGAACGGGGCGGGGCGAGTGCAGGGATAGGACGAGGCGGGGACGGGGCGGGGACGGGGCGGGGACGGGGCGGGGATGGGGTGGGACGAGTGCAGGGATGGGACGAGGCGGGAACGGGGTTGGGGACTGGGGCGGGGATGGGGTGGGGCGAGTGCAGGGATGGGACAAGGCAGGAGACAGGGGCGGAGACGGGATGGGGCGAGTGCAGGGATGGGACGAGGAGGGGACGGGGCGGGGACGGGGCGGAGATGGAGTGGGGCGAGTGCAAGGATGGGAGGAGGCGGGGACGGGGGTGGGGACGGGGGCGGGGACAGGGTGGGGACGGGGCGGAGCCCCAGCTTACACCATCCTCATCCTCTATGATGTCTTTCCCGATGGAAGCCAAAGTGGTCCATTTGCAGTTGTTTGTTGCCCTTACCGCACATCTTTTGTGAGCCTTGAATTTACATACTAAAAAGATAACAATAATCATAAAAAGGTTAGTGGTCTTCAAGTGAAGGAACTTACAACATGGCATTTTTAAAGGAGAAAAGAGGCAAGTTTTGTTTTGTTTTTTAAAGTTTAAGATCCAGTGTCTTTGTTATATATAAAGCAGTTATAATGTAATATAATAGATTGCTGATAGGAGGAGAAATTAAATAAACTCCAAAGAATTAGTTCTTCAGAAGAAAAATGTATAGACGTGCACATACCCAAAGTAATCCAGTACCAAGAATACTGTAAAAACCCACTCCTCACTCTGGGTGTGGACTCCCCTCTTTGGATGTGTTTAATCTGAGAAAATCCATGGAGGTAAATATTTCTGACATTTGCATTGCTGTGCATTTATATTATCCGTGGGAAGAAGATTCAGAGGTGTTTCACGGTGCAAGCACAGTAAGAAAACAACCAGGCGGCTTGGGAAACTGTCACAAAGACAGCAAAGCAGTCAGTTGGAACTGGGCTTCTGGCTTATTCCTTTAATCCCAACACACAGAACCTCAAGGCTGCCTGAAATATAGTGAGTTCCATGCAAGGACATAGAAGACGATAAAAATTATATAATTCCTTCATTACTTCAAAAGCTTGACATTAAAAATGAAACAGCTCTTTGGTTGGTGGTTTAGTCCCTGGGAGCTCTGGGGGGGTCTGGTTGGTTGATATTGTTGTTCTTCCTATGGGGTTGTTCTTCTCTAACTCCTCCTTTGGGGTCCCTGGGCTCAGTCTAATGGGGGACAACATTTAAAGTGTAAATTAATAAAAAAATGAAACAGCTCATTTAAAACAAAAATGGAGCTTTGTAATACTAAAGGACTTCGCGCAAGGGGCCTTGAGACTCACAGCCCTGCATAACAAGTAATGATGACAAGCCAGCTGTTGCTATGGTCACCAAGAAATGCAAGTAACTCTTCTGCACCTATATTTTGTAAGGTGGCAACTGAGTTCCTCCAGAGAGGGATGAAAAACATTGCATTCCCTGGCCTACAATATTATTACCTAAAACCACAAAAACATCACAAATACTGTGGTAAACGTATGAGTTTTATTCCAATAATTAGTCTTTACCATACTGAATCTTCCAAAATATTAAACAGCAGTTAAGTGTCCATATTTATTATATTTGACATTATTGATTTTTTTAAAATTACCACTTAAACTTGTTTTGCTCAGATACTATTTAACTGTGACAGATAATTACTCCCTGGAACTGTACTTAACACTCTCAGTTAAATTAGGGGATTGTGAAACGTATTGCTTTAATTTTTTACGGTGAGTCTATCTGACCTCCATGTGAGTTAAGCGCACACACAGCCTGAACCGGCAGCCGAGGGAGAGGGTGTGACCCCAGAGCTCAGCCCCAGCCTGTGTGGAGTCAGCAAGCAGTGGACAAGGGAAATTTCAGATTTTGTCCTTTGGAATCTACTGGGAGTGGGATTCTTTCAGTACTTTAACTTAAACAGGAAATGTTCGTGCTCAGAATTACTCACGGTGTGACTGTGTTTGAGAAGCAGCTAGTACTAGTCTATACACAATTCAAAAATAGTGCCCAACACTCTCCACTCGACCCCACTGAAGAAGTCGTGAGCTTTCCCTTGGTGGCGACTGGCAGGCTTACATTTGGTCCTCCCAGTTCCTAAATTGAGTTATAATGCACATCTTATCACTAAAGCCTCTAGCAGAAGAAAAGGAAACAAAGAAGGCCAACGCCAGCCTGGGCCTTATTTTTCGAGAAGAGTCACGAACTTTGATGTCATGAGGGTGGAGGACGGTGCTCGCCTAGTGCACGAAGCTCTGGCCTCAACCCCCAGTGTTGTGCACACAAGAAAGGAAATTACAATATAAAGTCCACTTAAATGAACCATGAGTAAAGGGAAATATTTCAAATAATGCAATAGAAATAACCATTAGGAATTCCGTGGAAGTTTATACACTGGTCTCCGAAGTCAGAACAATGAAAACTGGAATGTACTGAGCTCAGGGGATTTACACAGAGGTAGTGCCTTCAAGAGAACACTGAATTTGGGCGTCGAGCAACAGTATTCCCCCCAGATCAGTCCCATGTGTGTAGAGCCTGGGCACTGAGCAAGAACAGAACTGGAATCCTGACTTAAACAAGTCTCCCAGGCCTGGCCCTGACCTGCTGCTTCCTTCACTAAGACACAGTGCCCACGATAAGGCATCTATGGGACGCCAGCCGTCGGTAGGACAAAAATGCAGAATGCTGCTGTACCTTCGCAGGACAGGCCGTGGGAGGTGACTCCAGAGAGGCTCTCTCTGCACACGTTACAGAAGGTGGGCCGGGCGTGGGAGCAGGCGTACCAGTTATGCATCCCTGAGAAATGTTCCACATTAAACTGGGCCACCTAGAAAGACAATGTTCAGGCAGAGTTGTCAAAGAGGAGAGCCGGGGCTATAGACTCAGGATGATGTGCAATTGTGCGTGCTACAGGGACGACCAAACTTTCAACCTCTTACTCTCAGAACCAGGGCACTTTAAGGAAAAACAAAATCTACTTGTTCCAATGAGCTTGCCAAGACTGATTCTGCACAGGCTAGCTTTAGCTCCTCGGCTACTCTCATGGATGCCGGTGCTCTGAGGACAGGAAACGAGTGGATGGTACATTACCTCATAGGGTTCTCTGCTCTGCACTGACTTCAGAGAGCTGATCCAATCCTCCATCTCCTTCCTGTTCTCAGCACATAGCATCAGCCTTCGGAACGGAGTGATTATCTGAAAGAGACGGTTCAATCTAATGATCGCAAATAACCAATGGTGGGGGTGGGAGGGGCGTTCTCTACCGAGTCTTTATGTCCTTGGTGAAGGAAAGAGAGACCACGATCACACAGATGAGTTTTGTTCTGTGTGGTCTCCAGGAAAGGACGGCCCTTGGAGTCTTTGCTGGTTTCTGAAGGTGTCGCCACTAACCCGGCTTCTTAGCCCTTTCTAAAGATGACTCCCACAAGCAAACAACAATCCTTACTGCACAAATTGTATCTTGAAACCTGGTTTTAAATATGCTTTGAAGTAATTTGAAAAAGGTTTGAATGTGGGAAAGAATTTTAAACTGAAAATAAAAAGAAATGTGGTATTAAATTTCCTAATTTACTACAGTACTTCTTCCTATGTGATCCAGACTCACATGAAGGCCTGTCCTTCACTGTGCAGAAATGTACACTGCCACCCTTCAGAGCACAGCAGAAGACCTAGACAAAAATCTTTTGTTTAGTGTGAAGAAAAAACAATTGTGACTTCATTTTTTCTCATGTTGTTGAAAAAAAAAGCAAATTAAGTGTATTAAGGACCTGTATATAGAAAGGAAAACCCCCAGATGTGATAGCAGCAAAGGTGTTCCAAACTCAAATTCTGACGTTCTGCTTCTAAGTGCAGTATCACGCACGCTGTGTTGAATTACTGAGACCTTAGCATTCACTGCAAGGAAGAGATCATTTATATACTTGTAGCACAAAAGCGAGACATTTTACACAGCCAATATAAAATTTTCCCAAGCCCAACCACTTGATCAACTAATAAACATAAATATTTTACTATATACACAGCAGATATCATGAGTAATAATTACAAAGATTACAAATCTGTAAGAAGAATTAAAGGGGACCATTCTCTAAAGTGGAAACTAGGGGACTGAGCCACCACTGATCTAAGCAAGTCTACAGTGGCAAGGAAGAGGAGCGAGCTCATCTGAACCACTCACCAACCATGGTCTTCTTGCTTGTTTTTAGACTACGCCGTCTTCCTGAAGCCCAGAAGCCTGCATTGCTTCTGACAGGCATGTGCACTTAAATAGACCATGCACGGCCACGTGGTGCCGGGGCCCCACCTGCTCTGTTTGCGTCTCTGTTAATTGCACATGAAATCGAAGGCAGTCTCGCTTTCACATTTTTCTTGTTTTAAGCGACCTTCTTTGGGTAAAGCTTATTAGCAGTTGGTCACTTCTCTTCCTGAATAAATAGTTAATGCAAAGAGCAGTGCCTCTCTCATTACGTGGGAGCCAAATGGATGCTTTATTGCTTCAAAATGTTTTTCTAGGGCAGTTCATCAAATGTGGCAGAGAGGTACCATTAAATCATAATACACTCCTGGCTCCGGCGGCTGGCACGGCGTCCACAAACTGCCATGTTTCCCTGGATCACTGCTGTTATCTGAGTAAGCATTGCCTCCAGCCTTTATTTGACTTTAGCTGTGTGTCAGGGTTCCTTTTAGGTGTTTTGTGGAATTCTGAGCAAGGCATAGTGACCAACAGCCAAAACTAAAGAGCGTTTAAAACCATCTTGAATGTAAAAGGCAGAACAGAAGGCAGGCGATGACTTAGAACTAGACCCAGGCTTCCGTTCTAAAGGGTTCCAGCAAGACTGCATAGCTCCGTGCTCGGCACCTCCCACTCAAGTTAAGAATACGTACTTGGGATTTTCTTAAAGATTGCTTAAGATTTCCTAAAGTGTAATAACCAGTAAGCTAAGAGCATCACATACTTCAGACCAAGAACTCATTTTTTCAAAGACAAAAACAACTAGAGCTATTTTGATGGGTGGGTCTTGTGATCGCAATTAAAAATCTATTTATCATAAAGCCACACTCTAGGAACTCAGTGTGAAAAAGCAGTATCAGCTCTCTGATATGAAACAAAGATGGCTCACCGTGTGGCTATGGCATCAAAAAGCCCACGCCGTCTGGGCAAAGTCAAGCTTGGCTCAGCCGGCAGACCTGGCGCTTCCAAGCCTAGCCCTTTCCCAAGGCTAGCCCCCAAGCCAGCTTCCACACACTACATCTCCTCCCCAACTGCCCATACCGGGCAGAAGCCCACGGCCGTAGGGCTGACCAATCTGGTTTTCCTCCATCACTCCAGACCCACTGCTCACCAAATTTTGCAAGGGAAAAGTTTGAGGAAGGGAAAATCCAGGAAATTATTTGCTTCTTAGCTGAAAATATACCTGACTCGGACTTCATTATAATCACAGGCAGCCCAGGACTAATGGCAGATGGGGCTTTCCTCCATCATCTACTGGGGCAGGTTGGGGAAGTTTGTGGAACCAGAGCTGTGTTACCTTCTCCAAAGGCTCTGAAGCTTACCCATCCCGCAGTGCTCCCTATTCTCTCTGCAACTCTTTCTTCTTGTCACCCCAACGTGCACTCACTGATCGCATGGCCATCTGAACTTGTGTTCCCCCGACTACGGCAGCCCCCAAGACACATAAGCCCATTGGTCATTTGCTAAGTGTGTGCAGTGAGCCAAAGCAGGTTTGTCAGAAGTTTGTAAGGGAGGAAAGGAAAACATGGACTTGCTTGTCTGGAAAACTGTGTGATGCTAAGCAGTAGTATCTAAATTGGTTTCTTAAATGGTGCCTCAGAAAACAGACAAAAAAAACCCTGTAGTAGGCATAGTTAACAGTGAGTTACCGGCAAAATGACCAATCCAGCCACACCATTACTCACGTCTAAGACTCAAGAATATCTCAGCCTGGCTGGGGAGGGAGTCGCTTTAATCCCAGAAATTGAGGAGGCTGAGGCAGAAAAAAATGTCTTGAATTTGAGGCCTTCCTGGGCAAGATAGTAAGTTGCTGGGCTGGGTACACGGTGAGAAAAAAAATCAGTCTGATAAAGCATTAAATATAAAATCCTATGAACATGTAACACCATGGCACATAAACTAAAAAACAAAACCCAGATAGACAGCCGAATACTATCAAGAGATTATAGGCCAGTTTAATCTTTCTTGTTTATTTATCTGCAGATTTTAGAGCAAATATATAGTACCTTTTTAATAAAAACCATTTAATTTTTTTTACTGACAGATGGAGGTTTAAAATATAAAGTGTGCAGGAAGGTTTATATGGGAAGAGAAATGAGGGGAGAGGGAAGAATGAGAAGGCCAGAGGGATAGGTAACCAATCCTAGAGAGGCTTGGGAAGCCATGTGGAAACCTACAGTTTTGTAAGCTTCCTAAACAGATTAACTAAAGTTACCCTCTGTGGGGGATAATGGTCCTATCAGAAGCAAAAGGTTGTCAAAACAAACAAACAAACAAAAACAACAAAAAAACAAACCAACTGTCAGATGTAGGGTACCTGCCTTCCAGTTGTTGGTTAACTGTGTCCCAGAGGATAGAGGACCCCACACCCCACTCCTAACACTCTCTCTCTCTCTCTCTCTCTCTCTCTCTCTCTCTCTCTCTCTCTCTCTCTCTCTCATACACACACACACACACACACACACACACACACACAGTTACATCATTGCTCTTGGTTGACCACAAGAACTCCATGTTAAGACCCTATTGCTGAAGACACACCATACTCTTTTGTCACAGGACATGGAAAAATCAAGCTGGTTCTGACCGGAAACAGTCCTCCCTGCTAGCTAGCTTTCGTGTCACTGGAAAACGTGATGCTAGGTGCTTGGAGCGGGACGGAGAGTCACCATCTTACCCAGCTGTGAACCCAGGTAACTAAGGCACTCAAGAGAGTGGCAAGATATATCCACAGGTGAAGGATGGCCCAAATGTTCTGGGGCTAACCCACCGCTTTCTGGTTGGCTTTAAAGCACACTCCACGGGAGGAGATGCATGCAGGTGCTGTAAACCTAGCCAAGAATCCAGGGCTGGAGAGTTGAGAGGCCCCTGGGGTGAACCTACTATGGTTATTCTGCTAAATGGATACAATGTCAAACTGCCCTCTAAAATCACAGTCTCTCAAACCCTACATTAGTGCAGACCTCAGACCTCATCAGAGAAATTTCCTTTCAGCAATGGACTGTGGTTAGTGCAGAAACCCACAACTGGTCCAAGCACAGAGAATGAATGTCTGAGGAAGGCTCAGCTTCAAATAGGATTCTCTATCTCCTCTCATCAGCATCACCCTCACACTCCAGAGATCCCTACAGACAAAGACTGGGGGAGCCTGGAGGGGGAGGGAAGGTGTGAAAGCCAGCAGCTGGGGAGGACTGGAGCAAAGCAATGTCTTCAGACGTAACTCCATTGTACTGTGCAGTCACGAAGCAGTTCCGGTTCCCTGCAGGAGACCTGCACAAGGTGAAGCCAGTGACCAGCACAGCACCGGGAGAGCTCATGAGTTCTCAGGAGATGCTGTGACCAGCACAGCACAGCACAGGGAGAGCTCATGAGTTCTCGGTGACCAGCACAGCACAGCACCGGGAGAGCTCATGAGTTCTCAGGAGATGCTGTGGAAGGGAGAGTCGGTTTTCCTCAACTGTGTGACCTCTGGTAGGTAAACCCCACTGCCGAGGTTGGCTCCATATCCAAAAGTAAACAAGAAGCTCAGACTGGACTCAGCGGAAAGAGAAAGAGAGGAGGAGGTGGGGGAGGAGGAGAAAGAGGAGGAGGGAGGAAAAGGAGGAAGGAGAGGAGGAGGAGGAGGAGGAGGAGGAGGAGGAGGAGGAGACAAGGACAAGAAAAAGTTAGGAGAGTGCAGAGAGGTGGGAGGTATATCTGGAAGGAACTGGGGAGAAAGGTGGGAGATGAATTTGATCAAAATGCATTGTATGAAAATTTAAAGAATAAAATATATGTCTCTAAAAGACTATTTAAATGTATGGCAGACCTAAGTAGGATACCTCAAGCTCCTCTATATCTCAGAATAACCTGGTTTGCTTGCTTTTCAAATCCCAGTTTACAAGCTACCTCTCTCCCATCCAATGAAGGTATAGGTAAGTACCAATTCTTAAAAAAACAAAACAAGCAAACAAACAAAAAAATCCAGGTGATTCAAAAGTAAGGATAAGTTTGAGAACCAATGTCTACAGGTAATTTTCGTTCTATACAACGTTTGAGCTCCCAAAGGAAAGATGTTTCCAAGAAGTGAATCAGAGGAAACTGTCTGGAGTCATGGCAACCTAGCCTGAATCATACCAGAAACTTCTTTTATGTCTGGGCTGTAACCATGCTTCTGAGCCTCACTCTTTCTGCTGCTAACTAGGAACAGAGCAATAACTCAGTGGTGGTCGGGTTCATTCGATGAGACAATCCAGGTTAGGCTTAGCTAATGGCTGACTATCTCTTACCAAAAACAGAGACCTGCAGTGTTATTTAGATTCCATACATATTATTTCTTGTATTTGTGGCCCAAGATAAAAGTCATAAGAGCTTTAATTTTTAAATAAAAATGGAAGTATCTACCAATAAAACTGTCTAATTACAACCACCATCAGAATTATGACAATTGCCTACTGACATCCTCCGTGGACAAAGAAAATAACCAACATATTAAGGCTGTGGGAAGGAGATTCTCCCAATACAGTATAACCAGCCTTACCTAAAACAACAGTGGTGTCTGAATACAGCTTGCAAAAATAAGAGAGTCAAAGTCCCTCTCCAGCGGAGATGCCTTTAGTACACCATTGTGACTGTTGATCAGAGTCACACTACAGAAGACAGACAGCTTTAACTCAGATACCTGACATTCTTGGGTCATTATGGGTCTGCCAATGTTTTCCATTAAGAAATCTTATTTCTGACCTAACATTCTGACTACATCCACTCTGTTCAGGACTAGCTGTGTTTTCATCTGGAACTGCCTTTGCTACAATACAAGTAGACACAGGGTGAGAAGTCTTTCAGGAGAACAGGGTAAGCAGGAACTGTGCTGAGGCTCCGTCTTCGCTGTCTATATTTACTATGACGTGACTAATCCGCTCTAACGGTAGTGTACCTTTTCAATACCAGCTTCGCTCTCTCTGTAGCTGCCAGCTGCTCGGTCTTAATATATTTCTTCCATCGTCCCTACCGAAATCTAGATGCAGCTGTTTAATTATGTATGTTGCTTTTTTTTTTTTCTCTCATTCTTTTTTTATGGAGTGAAATAATTCACTTTGACAACTTAAATGTGCCAAACTGCAATGTGATCATGTATCATAAGTGACTATTTTAGAAGCAGAGATGCTCACATTTTTCAGTGTAGCCTGGGGACCTCCACTACCCAACCACATAGACATGTAAGGGCCCAGGTGCACACCTTCGTCACAACGTGCTCAGCCCAGCCCTCACTTGGCTTTCAGAAGCGCCTTCATGGGAGGTATAAGGAGGTGACAACGTTTTGGGGTGTAATTTTGGATGTGCTCTGGCACAACTACCCAGACAATATTGTCACTTACCAGGTTATCAACCATGAAAGGTCATTTATGTGCCTAACTTCCCATTGATGGGCCTCGATTATGTCAAAAAGGTAACCTTTGTGGGGCTTGGTCCCTCTTTTGGCATCCTTCTGATCCCAAACCACGTTACTCCCATTTGCCTGCAACATTACTCCTTTTGGGGTCACTATAGCATTGCATGTAAAACACCTGATATAATATACAAGATCATGGTTTCTGATGCTTCATTTGGTTGTCCTACATAAACTCTGTACTACTGAGCTGTCTGAAATAGACTGAGATCTACCAGAATTTGATAGGTAGAAATAAAAACAGCTAAAGTCCCTATTTTCACCCTGGCCAGTTCATGAACTTCCATGAGTCCTGGTCCCTGTATGGATTTGCATTTTGTAAACCTTACGTTGGGCTTCCCAAGTGCTCTGGTTTCGGGGTCAGTACTCCTCCTAACTGCTCACCCCACTGCTGAAGCCCCGTGTGTCCTCTCAGCGGCAATGAGTTGCTCCAGCTCTTCCGAGGTATTGATAAATTTAACGTGTTGCTGACATCTTAGTGGAAGAAATGGCATCTCACTGTGGTACAGCACACAATGACACTGAACAGTAACATGGTGTCACAGTGAGTTCATTCGGGGCACTCTGACCATTGAAAGGGCCTGAGTATTTTCAACTGACAATAAAATTTAAGTGAGTAGAATTTCGGGGTAAGAATAGGCCTTGTGGTGCTAGAGACGTGGCTCAGAAAGAGCACTTCTTCTCTTCCGTAGGACCTGGATTCAACCCCCAGCACCCACATGATGGCTCACAGCCGTCTGCACTCCAGCTCCGGGGCCTCTGGAATCCTCTTCTGGCCTCTGTTAGTACTGTTAGTGCACAGACAGAAGAAAACTTTTTAAAAGAGAAGGCACAAGCCAGGTGGTGTTGGTGCACATCCTTAATCCCAGTACTTGGTTGGGAGGCAGAAACAGACAGATCTCTGAGTTCGAGGCCAGCCTGGTCTACATAGTAAGTTCCAGTACAGCCTGGGCTACACAGAGAAACTCTTGTCTTGGAAAGAAAGAACTAAAACTAATAATAAAAAGGTGTGCTTCTCAAATTGATTCGATATCCACACACTTACTGTGTGAACAGTACAGAATCTCCTCTGAGCAGTCAAGGAGAAAAAGAAGTTCCACTGAAGTTCTGAAACAAATTTTACCATATCCAAGGAGAAATAAAATGATTTATAAAAATGCTGCAGAACACTGATAAAATTCACACACACACACACACACACACACACACACACACACACACCAGTACTAATCTACAGACAAAATACTAAGAAAGGTTCTGTTTAGGCAGCACACCGTGAACAGGGCTCTGGATCACTCCCTGTGGAAGGTCGACAACAAGCCACGTTTACATTTGTGCACAAAGATGCCTCCTGGGCTTTTGCTTCTCCCTGGCCAGTCACTTTCACTGAACTGACTAAAATAAAAACTTACAAATCCGTGATGGGGGTGGGGATCCCTGTCATGGAGTCTGGCAATCTCAGATCACAGGCACTGAGAACAAAGGAAGTCTGCGCTGTGCCCGCTGATCTATCTGGCCTGAAGACTATGTACCTTCTACAAAGCCAGTAATCCTCATACACAACTACACTGATGTGGAGAACTCTGTAGCAGCATCAAACCAAACACTATTCACTTGTGACAAGGACCAAGGGAGACAGAAGCACACGTACTGAAGAGTAACTTCTGATGGGAACTTTTAAAGTACAGAAGCGATTATTCTAGGTCAGTGAATGACAGAGGGACATGGGCAGAAAGGCACTGCCTCGTTGACCCCCACTGTCTCAAACATCAGGTGATCTCTCCACAGTCTGTCATTTCTGATGTAGACACAAAAACAGCCACAGTGGTGTCACGGTGAGGAAAATGAAGCGACAAGCTGGGCCCTCACTGCGCAGTGGTAAACTGCACAGCTGCACTGAGTTCCCCTCACAGCAGCCTCGCTTCCGTAGCCGCAGGGATGTCCACGGAAGTGTGGTGTGACGAGGTGAGCTTTGCCTCTTCACCTCGGGTAGGAGGGAAGAGAATGGATGGAGCAACAGACAAAATGAGGAACAGGGAGTGGGCGGGGCAAGAGGCAGCCATCAGAGAGCCGTCCTGTGTTCCCCAGTGTTTTAAATGTGTCCCATTTCAAATGACCGTGGTGGCTAATCTCCAACATTAACTTTATACACATGGCAAGAGGGATCCTCGAATGAAGAACTGCCTCGTTCAGACTGGCCTGCGACTACATCTGTGAGGCATTTTCTTGGTGACTAACTGGTACAGGAGGTCCACCTACTGTGCGCTGCTACTATCCCTAGGCAGGTGGGCCGTGTAAGACAGGATGCTGCACTTGAGCCTCTGAGGTGAGCCAGTCAGCAGCGCTGCTTGGCTCCATCCTCCGTTCTCGACCTGTGGCCACATTCACTTCCCTCAGTGCTGAACTGTGACCTGCAAGTGGAGGCCAAATAAGCTCTTTCCTCTCCATCTTGCTTTTAGTCATGGTGTTGATCATGACAGAAAGCAAACTGAGAAAACACTGATAGGTTTTGAACCCCAACCTAAACTCTTTAAGGGATAAAGTGGAACACATGAGGGTCTCAGTCTCCTTACAAATACGAATATACTAAGCAATGGTTGGCCCTCAACTCTAACACCCCCTGACCAAGTGTCTGGCCTCCCACCTCCTTCCCAAGACCAAACTCACTTCCCACAAATATGTCGTCTTCCTTTTTGGTGTAACTAAATGTCCACAGAAGCTAATGAATTGAGGCTTTTGAGCATTGTATATGATGGGAAAGGCGTACTGACTGATAACAGCTATCAAATTCAACTTCCATAATTCATGAAGTCAGAGGCTTTTCTTAAGAGAAAGTCAGCTTGTCTCCCCTCACACATTACAAAGTGTTCTTGGAGCTAGGGGTATATCTTGGTGGCCCAGTATGTTTATCCTGAAGCCTTCAGTTTAACCCTCAGCACCCACAAAACAGAACAAATCTGAGCTCACGCCTCTTTCAAGACTAAGAAGTCAGGGGCAGTATTGCATTCCATGTTAATCTAACTTGCATCTACAGCTGGAGTTGTTTTTTTAACTGTCTTAATGTAAAACAAAATTTAATGCCAATTTCCCTGAAAGAAATAGACATGAATTTAGTGCCCTCTCAGTACTAATGTATACACAGACTTCCTCATATTCTCCTCTCTTCTCTCTCTCTCCTCCTCTCCCCTAGCATTTCTACAAAAATATCAAGTACTAAAAACTAAGTTTTATGTAAACTTTAAAAATAGCATAAAACTAAAATTTTCCTCAACAGTGGGAAAGGCATGAGAAGTGTGAGCTAGGATGCAGAGAGGCAGCTATGGCTGGAACATTCCATTAGGATCTCAGCACATGCTAGAAAGGAGGATCATGCTAGAGTCACATGCTAGAGTCAGCATTAATAGCATGGGACACGGCTGCAAGGTTAGATAGTGTCCGTGTAAAATTGTGTAAGTCTGCATGTTATGAAGAGTTATTTATGGAACAATTGTAACAGGCCAAGAATACATCCTCATTGTGCTGGTATAATCAAGAAGTAGTAATCTCTGTTTTCCTGGTATGACGCTAAAGCTCTAAACAAAGGTTTAGAAGTCAGCAAAGGACATGAATTGGGTTTGACCTAAAGTCTTCTACCTGTGGAGCCATCAGACACGGAAGAATGGGAACGATTGTGCTGATCAGTCTGGAAGCTCAGGCAAGTGTGCACACCCTCTCTCTCTTATTCAAATAATAATGGTGGGTACTGGACAGATGGTGAAGTGCCAGCCTTGCAAATAGGAGGAGCTGAGTTTTAGTCTCCAGGTCCCAAAGGCAGGCATGGTGCTGTGCACTTCTAACTCCAGACCCAAGCGTTGGAAACAACAAATTCCCCAGACTTTCTGGCCAGGCAGAACAGTACACCTAATGACTTCCAGGTTAGTGAGAGGCTCTGCTTCAAAAAACAACCTGCTATGTATGACCGGAAGGATTATAGCCAATCAACAATGTCCTCTGATGTACACACATGCAAGCACAGCACACATATGTGCGTGAGCACATGCAAAAACACAGGCACCTATACATATGTACCATGCACATACACACATACACACACACATACACACAGGCACCTATACATATGTATCATGCACAGACACACACACAGGCACTCATACATATGTATCATGCACACACACACACACACACAGGCACCTATACATATGTATCATGCACATACACACACAGGCACCTATAAATATGTACCGTGCACATATACACAGCCCTATAGATATATGCGTGCTTTTAAAGATGAACAATAAAAACGTAAGAAAGCCTCTGCCAAAAATTAATCATAATGATCATAATCATAGCTTCATCGACTAATAAAAAGGTCACTAAAAACCAGGTACCCTCAAGGAACAAAATATTTGCAAGGTACACAATCTGACATGGCATTGGGGGTTTTACAGTGTATGTGAGAAACAGAATTTTCTGCATTAATTGTAAGGCTGAGAATCACAGTGTTCCAGGAATTACTTACGTAGGTTCCTACAGACACACCCACTGTAAATTAGTGGTATTAGTTAATGGGCACATTAAAAGTGTGACCATTCACTTAGTATTTTCAGAGTGTGCCTGAGACTGGAACAATGCATTAGCTTCTTTCCCCTGGCGCAAGCTCTTTGCTTTGTAACTGTAAATGGCTTTGTACAGGCCACATGTGCAACGGGAAATTTCAAAACAAAATAGTTCTCTTGCTTTGTACTGCTCACTACAAAATGGGACACTTCTTTAAATTTTCCATTAGTCCATGCTCAAACTTAAGGATACTTGACTTGGCTGTAAACTTAAAACAAGCCATGGAAATAACAACCCTCAATCACTTTGATAGAGTTGGACGCACCTCTATAATTGCCTACTTGATGTTCCCAGGAGATCTTACAATTACTTCAAATTCATACCGTCCAGTTTTCACTCCTTCAAACCTGCTTTCATATCTATTACCTACCCTTGATTCAAGCACAAATTATTCCCAGATCCAGCTCTGCATTAGCTTCCTCCTCTCTCACCACACTTGGGACACAGCCCTCTAGTCTCTGCACAGGGCTCCTGTCCACTTCTTCCTTCCCGTGGTAGACAGCCAGACTCCAACAGTATTGCCCAAGGTGCTTCCCAAGCTAAGTGCCAGCTCTTGTCTAGTGCATCAGACGAGAAGCTGCCAAGAAAGTTGATAATACATAATTCTTGATAGAAATTAGAATGGAACTGTCTGATGCTTAGGCCTGTTTCAGTTACCAACTTCCCTTTCTACAGATAAACACTGTCCAGCTTCCTTGTGTATGTCTTCAGAGACCATCTCTCTATGCATGAGAACTATGTGCTCTCGTGAAGCTTAAATACACAAAACGGAGTGCATACACAGCACACAGTGATATTATGAAATCTTAACTGGTCTATATCTGGGTTTTTCTCCCGGAATAAAATGCGGAATTCAGCCCTGTACTGTTACACACACAGCTGACTCAAATGGATGTACTGAATTCTCGGGTGACCGTTTTCTGTCAGTCCTCTCTGATTGACATCCCTGGGGTTCTTTCCAGTCTTTTGCTACAACAATGTGAAGTCGATGCCCAGGTAATGCACCCTTGGCAAACAGACACAGAATGGCACACTATCCATCTGATCCTGAGGCTGAGGCAGGGAAGGCTCGAGCAAGACGGAAGCAATTCCTTTATGTCCCTTCTTGTGAAATGTGTGTCCTGTTTACATTAACTCCCAAGTTAGAATCTATCAGATATTTTTATACAATCACTTTGAGAATAACAACTTCAGTTCTTGCTAGTGGACATAACTCTACCCATCATGAGAAGCTTGTTAAGTACAGTAATGTGAAATGTTACAAAGCCTCCAAGAAGGCACAACTGCCCTGCAGACAGCACAATTGCTCCCAACAAACGTGGCTCTGCAACACTCCAGTCACCGTGATGTTTACTGATTGATGGGACTCTGACAAAGAAAATTAACAAGGTTTACGCAGAAACCAGAACGTAACTGGAAAGATGCTTCAGTCAGTAGAGAGCTTGCCAAGCACGCATAGGGGGCCAAAGTCTACCCCAGTGCTCACATAAAAGCTGAAAGGGAAAGCAGGCACCCGTAATCCCAGCACTGGGAAGGGAACAGGAGAATTCTGGGGCTTACTGGCCAGCCTGTCTAGCTGAAGAGCAGAAGGAAGACATGGTCACACTGGGAAGAAGCAACGAGTTCCAGAATCCTGAAGTCCATCTTCGGGGTCTCAATGTACAATTTAGGTTAAACTGAAAACCTCGCGCATGCACACACTCACACACACATACCTAAGCAATTCTGGCCACAGTGTACTCTCAGTCTCTATCACTGATTTGGTTCCTGTCTCTCCTGCAAGTTGGTCTGACCAATTGTCAGAACTATGCGTGAAATCTCTTTCTTAGAGACAAGTTCCTCCTCTGGCTGGCACCAGGCTTCAGCATTTTGTCTGCCAGAATAAGGTTCCCAGGGAAACTCTAATTTCTTTAGGGACCACTGTTTCAGACATCTGATAGCCAAGGATATCCTTCATTATGATATCCTCTAGGCTCTTAACAGTTCTTTGTTACTAGCCTGTTTTCTCTCAAAACGAAAAGACTTTGGCCTAGAGCTCCCTGGCAGTGTGTGGGAGCTTCTGAGAGGGTCCTGGGAGGGCTGGTGGACCCTCCCACTCAACCCTGGTTAGCCAATGCAGCCTGGGTTTCAGGATTGTCTGGCTTCCTTAGCTCACCCACCAACAGGTCTCAGCTGCTGAGCCCAGTGAGAATGGAAGTCCACAGCAGGTCATCAATGGTCATCAGAGAGGTCACTGTTACACTGAGGCCAGTCTGTCAGCTGTCCTGCACTAACACAAACCCATCTCTGTCATCAGGAATCAAGATGTGGATGGTGTCCAAGAGCACAAAAATGGATAAGGCAATAACTTCTACAAAAACTTAAAGAATATCACCACCACCAGCAGCAGCAGTAACACCATCACTACCCCCACCATCACCACCACCAGCACCATCACTACCACCATCACCACCACCAGCACCATCACTACCACCATCATCACCACCATCACTACCATCACCATCACTACCCCCACCATTACCACCACCAGCACCACCATCACCACCACCAGCACCAGCACCATTACTACCACCATCACCATCACTACCACCACCATCACCACCATCACCACCACCAGCACCATCACCATCACTACCACCATCATCACCACCATCAACACCAGCACCATCACTACCACCAGAAGCACCAGCACTACCTCCAGAAGCACCAGCACCACCACCATCACCACCAGCACCACCACCATCACCACCAGCACCACCACCACCACCACCATTACCACCACCACCACCATTACCATCACCATTTATGGAAAACCTCTTTCTGGCAACATCTAACTTAGTGACTTTTTCAGAAAACTGGATTCCTCCCTAAGACACTAAGTAAAGTGGCTATTCCCCAGTTGTCTAATAGGGACAGCCCAGCAACCAGCATAGGGCTTGACGCTAGACAATAAGCAAGTTCTCTACTCACTGCTAACTGTTCCCTAACTACGATCTTTATGCTTAATCGATGATGAAGGTTCACCGTGAATGGATAGATTAGAACACATCCTATTAACAATGGTGATCCCTGGAGCTGGAGAAAGTGCTCAGCACTGAGGAGCATTGGCAGTTCTTGCAAAGGTTCAGTTCCAAGTATCCATGTGGCAGCTCACAACAATCAGTAACTACAGTTCCAAGGGACTAGACACCCTCTGCTGGTCTCTGTGGACACCAGGCCTACACATGGTGTGTATACACATAGGCTGGGAAATATTCATAAATATAAAATAATTTCTAAAACGCAGACCTTTGCCAGGTTACTACCATCCCATGAGCCTGAAAATTCTAACATGCCAATCATCCTCACAGACAACACTCAAAATTTAAATATGAATTATGCTATTAGATGACTAAAAAAGTTCAACCTGAGTGAGTTGTCTGAACCTCTCAGCCCCTTTAACCTGTTTACCGGAAGAAGGAACATTCCCCGGGGTCACTGAGGTAATGGGGTGAGATACAAAATGAAAAGTAGCTACATACGTGCTATTCACTATGGTTTATACACCAGAGCTTTCGGAATCAAAGGTATGATTTGCCCCTGTATAATAAATACCTTCAACTACTAAGATCTTGAAAAATAACAGGCTTTCCTTAGTACTATTTTAATTTTTAACATTCAACATAGACCATAATTATTAAGATACATTTTTAAAACCTAAAGGTTGATACTTTAAATTGTCCGATGAAGCTAAAATCTGTGCTGTCTGAGAATTGCTCTATTCTTCAGAGCACATATCTCAGGATGCAGGGCCTCTGCAGCTCAGAGTCCTGCTGCCTCATTCAGAAGGCTGTCACCTAGCAGGCCCTCTTTGGACATATCCAGATACTTAACATTCTATTTTTAAGATTGTTACTACGGCCAGTAACACATTTGCCCGCATTAGGCTCCTAGTCCAAGCACTGTGACCAAACACCTCGTGAGAAGCAGAGCAGGGTGACCATAGAGACTGTGGCTGCTGCTTCAGTACCTGAGACAGGGACTCTTACCAGTACCCACAAAGTTCTACAGGAAAAGGGTGGCTCTTAATGTTTAACTCCGTATACGTAATTATACAGGTCAGTTGCAGGCCCTGGTGAATGTGTTGTCATCAGCTCACAACCATGTATTTGGAACGGATGAAGGGCCTTGAACATGAAACATCCACAGGAAATAGATTTATCATTTGTCCCAAGGCCAAGAAGGCTGTGTGGCATGCTACATTCACAGGGCACTGCAATGTGACAGAAACACTAGGGAGGTCAGTCCTCTAAGACACCAAGTATGAGAACCTTCATCCAGACAGAAATGCCCTACTGGTCTTGCACAGAGTGCCTCAGATTAAAGCCCACTTAGGACACCAGTTTCATACATTCCTGGCAACAGGCCCAGTGATATGAAAAAGAAAAGTTGGTCTGCTGTAGCCTAGACTGGCCTCAAACTCACGGCAACGCTCCTGCCTCAGCTTCTAACAGTATGTTAACAAGGAACCATTTTAAAGTACCATAAAATATTTTAATCAACATAGATATAAAATAATTAGGCTGGCTTACTCTTAGGATTCCAACAGTTATGTAATCAAAGCTGAGACCACTGCAATGAATCATATCTGTAAGACTTACTGGTTTAAAAACTACCTGAGTCACTGTATATAATATAAAAATTTCATGAAGATGCAGATACTTACAGTGATATTATAAAAACCCAAACATCATAGAGGGAAATGGGGGAAATTCTGTGCCTACGTGAAATTCTGTGTTAAACATGAAAGGCTACTGCTTACCCAAAGAAAACAATAAGTTTATAAATATCAGTCATTAATGCATCCAGTTCACAAATCTGTACTAGCTTTACTTTCTGTGCCAAGCGCCAAGCTGGGGAGTCAGTGAAGCCGCAGCATTTGAAGCTAGAGGGGAATTTATTTCCATCAGCGAGCGGCTCATTGCTCCTGTCACTGACACCGGGTCACTGACCCCTCAAAGCCTTCTTGAAGGAAGCTCACTGAGTTCTTGCTGCGTGGGATCATGGCCCAGCCTATGGTGAGGGGTGACATTCACAGTCGTTTCAGTCCATGCTTCTGTGACTATCTAAACCAACAAGAGCCCCATATTTACACAGGTCTTCCTCGCCCAACCTTGAGAGGTTCATTTCAGCTCTGAGCCTGGGCCCGTCCTGAAGACTGTGGAAGCCCCTTTCTGCTGACAGGGAAGAAGAGACTACAGAGTTCCAACAATGGGCAAGGTCGTTACCTCACAACGGGCCTGTTCTATTCGATGATTCTAGCTAGAAAGTTCTTTTATGTTGAGCTGAAGTCAACCTTCTGTGGATTCAACCACACAAACCCATCACTGCCTTTCCTATACAAAACTTTCTCTGAAAACTTTAAAACTTAAAGAATGTCACCACCATCACCACCACCACCACCACCACCACCACCATCACTACCATTACCATCACTACCATCACTGTCACTACCCCCACCATCACCACCACCACCACCATCAGCAGCAGGTATATATATATATATGTATGGAAGTCACAGGACAGCTCTGTGGAGTCAGTTCTCCGCTTCCACCTTTACATGGGCTCTGAGGACTGAACTAAACTTGCCAGCCTTGCGTGACAAGATCTGTAACCTGCTGGGCCCATGTTGCCTATATTCCCAATTTTATCATCGTCATCATCATCCTCCTCCAATTTATATCCAAAGTTTTAATTTAAAAAAGTCCTTACATGCCATCCAATCCCAAGACTCCCAAGCAGTTCTAGAATACCGCCCACCTTCTTCTACATTTCTCTTTAAGATCCAGCGCCCAGAATGTAGGGAAATATTCTAGATTTGTAGTCTGGCCAGCATGTGTGTCCTATACATTGGGTAGTGTAGCCTAAGATTCTCACTGAGTTGACGTAGAAAAGACAGCTGAACCCAGGAGACCGACAACAGGATCACCATCCTCGCCACAGAGATTTAAATAACAAGCAAGGAGGTCAGCAGAGAGGCGGAGAGTAGAGACCGAGGCAACCGCCCACGTGGCTTCCATGATTTAGAGACTGTCCTCTCTGTTTCTTGCCCATACAGTAGTATGGCTTCATTGGATTGGTATAAAAAAATTAAACAGCTCGTCAGGTATAAAACATATAGCACAGGAATCCATGTTATTAACTAGGGTAGGTGACTTGTTTAGCTAAGGGATCCTTCATTAGGGTGATTATCTATGTACCTTTTACACGACATTCTTCCGCAGATCACATGGGAAAAGGCCAGTTCCAGTCTTTTCCTTCAGGATTAAATATTGAGATGTTACTGGATGAAAACAAACTGACCCTTTCTTAGGTTCAAAGGATGCAATGTCCCTCTGCAGAGAGACAGTTGATCAAAGGATGTGATGTCCCTCGGCAGAGACACAGCTATGCAATGTCAACTTCGAGGAAGCTGAGGAAGAGCGGCATAAACAGAAAGCAAGCACTTCAGAAACAAACTGTGGGGAATACTTCTCCTTCCCAGGAAACCCAGGCTGCTCTGCCAAAGACGGCATGGATGCAGAATTCCTGTGCCGCAAGGCCCACAACAGCATGCTCTCCTTCTTGACGGTTTCTTTGAAAGTAAAAACACTTCATATCCTCCTGTGAGAATCAGAATCAAATCTAATAGTGGCATCTTTTCCAGGCACTGTGACCAAACACCTCATGAGAAGCAAGTGTGGGAGAAAGGACTTATCTGGGCTCACAGGCTGAGCTCCGTCACAACAGCTGCCCATCAGCTCTACGGGCACAGGACTAGATGCCCCTCCCCCATGTCTGAAGAGCAGGGCACAGAGAAAGGAGACAGTAACACTTACTGGGCTTTCTTCTTCTGTTCTAGGCTCAGTGCAGGGACGAGGCAAGACAATTGCAAGGCTAATGCATCTGAGCAACTTAGTTGGACCTTGTCTCACAAGAAGACGTAAGACAAAAGTTGGGCGAAGGGAGAGGAGAGGAGTCCACCTCTGCCTGTCTGCGATTACTGAGGATCAAAGGCCGTAGGCACTGGGGCCAGGTGGCAAAAGATGGCAGAAAGCCTCATGGGGTGTTTGTGTGCAGAGTCTTTGGTTAATCTAGCCTTCCTTAGCATTTTCCATTGAGCCGTGTGAAGTTCAATTCTCAGTGCATCTGCACCTGGGTGTCTGACTGCATCAAATGTTTGGCCACGTGAGCAGAAGCCTTTATGTTTTTCTCTGGAAGAACAAAGAGCTGTTCTGCCCAGGGTTCCTCATCGGAAGGAACGGGACGCTGAAAGCTGCTTGCACACCAACTTCCACTTGATTTGGGATCATCTGGAAACACATCTCTCTCTGTATAAGGGCTTCTCCAGAGAGGTTTCATCAAGAACTTGAGACCTGTGACTCAGCCATCAAGTGTGATTACAGACCTGGGTCACAAAGCCTAGCCCCTGTCATCTCAGAAGATTTAAATACCAATGCAGCTTCTTTAAAATGAGGAAACACTTATCCAAAGTTTATCTTAATCTTCACTAAAATTTAAAGGACCCACAGAACAGCTCCAAAAAGCTGTGATTTGGGGCAGTGTTTAAATCATCCCAAAGCCCTCCATCAGTAAATAACATTGCCCTAATAATCTATGACTGGCATGTCACTGCTAATTGGTTGCTTTTACCAATCATTCTTATTAACCTAGAACAAAAAGTAGACATAAATCTTCCCTAAACCTCTCAAAGACAGGAAGGATACAATGTTTTCTCAAGATGGAATTCATCTAAATAGCCTCTGAAGTTCCCAAACATTCATGAGTTGGCCACATAGTGCCAACTGTGAAGGGAAAGATAGACACTGCGTTCGGAATAAAAGCCACTACCATCCACTAAATGGCACGTGCTCAATACTGCCCTGGGTACTCTATACATTAACTGATATTCAGGGCCATAGAAGGCAGATACTTTATTGCTGTGGCTCTCAACAGACTTGAGGAAATGTGGATCTAAAGAGGTTAACTCATGTGGCCTAGGTTGGGTAACAGGGCTGAGCTAGAAGCCAAACCCAGGTTTTGTGACTTTATAACAGAAAATTCTGCCCATCACAGGAGAATTTAAGCTAGCGATAACTTAGTGAACAGCAACCTCCTTTATTCACTTACTGGGAAGGGTATCTGTGACTGTCCTCTTTTACCCCTTGGCTGCAGCACCGCCACCCGAAGTCACAGAAAGGTGCTTTCAATGTTAGCAGGCTTTAGTGGTTGCCTCCACAAAGCCTACTCAAAACTAACAAAAAAAGCCCAATTTAAGACCATTAAAATTTGGTGTGGGGGCTCATGTGATGGTGCAGTGGGGAAAGGCGCTTGCTGTCAAACCTGAGGACCTGAGTTCAAATCCCCCAGAACTTACACTGGAAGGACAGAACCAACTCCTAAGTGTTGTCCTCTGACATCCACATACCAGAGTGTGCACACACACCTACCCACCCCTACACAAATAAGTGTAATTAAAAATAATAAGTAAATCTGTAAAATTCATCTGCCAGTTTTTTAATTTGCCAACAGTGTGAGACTTGGGGAAGAGGAGTCCAGCTTTGCTTCTCAGCCCAGGGACTGTCAGATCGATGGGCAGCTTTTGAAATCTACTGTGATCATGACGGTGCAATCCATAGCAGAAAACTGATTTAATGCCCATGATGATTTAGACAACTTTAAAAAAATCATTGATGACCGGGGAGGAAAGGAAGGTGTGGACTGGGAGGCTGTAAGCAGGACCCTCGGTATACACGTCTTAAGCCACACCCACAAGCCGCTGGCTGTAGTCTTGGCGTCCTCGGGCCTCATGGAACTCATGGATCCTGACCACAGAAGGGACTCTGAGCTGCTTCAAGGGTAAGTTGGCAGCTGCACTGCTTTGTGGGACACTCACTAGGGAAGCTATCCTTGCAGAGTTGAGCATTCGCTGTTCAAGTGTAACGTACATTTTCTATTTTCCACCAACTATTTATACATTGCCCACGTACCACCACTTCTTGTCAATATATGACCCGTGGGGACTTCAGGAAGGGCAGAATGTGGCCACTCCCAGAGTCTTTAGCGGCAGTCCCGTCATACTGCACCATTAACCTCTGACATGAACCAGCTAGAATAGCGGTGTCGGGAGCAGCCAAGAGGATCTAGGAAGACAGGATATTTAAATATTTAAGCGGGAGGGTTGTCAATTACCTTTTTTTTTTTTTTTTGCTCCATTTTATGCTGTGGAAAGTTCTACCATGTTTCTATCTCACTTTCCTGCCTCTACATCACCAGTGTGATGAACTTCAGAAAGAGCAGTTTGAAATACCCAAGCCGCTGTGTCTTCTCATGCTGATAGAAACTTTGACCTTCTATATCAAAGCCAACAGACACTCCTGAGGAAAGTACTTTGAAGTATAAAGACAGTCAGAGTCCCTACCCTCAGGGAGGCCATGATAAAAACACAGATTTACCTACGTACAGGGCAGGCTAGGGACAAGTTCTGTTGATAACAGGGATAAACAAGAGCAGCTGGGGGCAAGGCAGAGTTGCACAAGTGATTTGCATAATCTTTACCAACCCAGGTGCTTCTATTTCTTTTGCCTGTATATAGTCTAAGTCCCAAACCATACCTGAAATCAGTCTAACCACCACAAACTCTCGGTCCTTCCTCCAGATTAGCTCTCTGTGACATGGATGGACGAACAGATGGATAGATAGATAGATAGATAGATAGATAGATAGATAGATAGATAGATAGGCAGGCAGACAGGCAGATAAATCCTTTGTTCACTCCTAGAGGAAGGCAAATCGCTAGTTCCAATGGTAGGGCTAGCAAGGTACATTCTATCTCAGGCTACCCTACCCTAACTTGGATAATAAACAACATTTCAGCTTTAAAGGTAAATATAGAATATTTACATATGTAAATGGAGATCGATATAATCTCCATTTCTGAATTTCTCTGCTTATCATAAATGCCAATGATATAATGGGAAGTCAATTTATATTCTGTGAATGAAAGAAGCCAAAGAACTGGAGAAGAGGTAGGGTCTCAAGAGCCACAAGGAGAAGCCACCAGCACACAACAGTCTCACACGTAAGCCAGACGGAGAAAAAAGGTCATGAAAGCTACATTCCACGTGTTTACTGGCGCCTGCTCTGAGAGGCAAAGCTACCTCTGCCTTCTAGTGTTTTAGCCTCCAACACTGAGCATAGAGAGAAGAAGCTATAAGCTGCTGAGGCTTCATCACCCAGCATTATCTTCACCCCTGTGCCCCAAGGCCTTGTAAACCACACTGCTCTGGATCAATTCATTTGCTTGCTATCTATTAACTGAAAGACTATTCTATAAGCACAGAGAGCATGGGCATCTCTACAAAGCCAGTCTTTAGTGGCTTTACAGGTCCCCGATGCTTTCTGCGCTGGCTCTCTGCAGAAGCTATTCTAAGCCTTCCAGAGCTCCCACTCAGCCACACAACCTTGTCTTCAGGTTCACCTAGAAAATGGCACTATTTGGGCTTGAAATACACATTCTTGCTGCCCACACCTGCCCCCATCTCGGCTCTGCTCACGCCACACACTGCCTCTTACACCCATCAGCTCAGTCAGCAACCCTGCCCCATCGAACAGCTCCTTCTGATCTTCATATAAACACATTCAAAGGTTTTAAAGCACAGAAAAAGGGGCAACAAAACCACAATGCTCTCATCGTCCAAATGCTCCCCGGCTGTATCTGGCTCCTAACAGCCAAGCCGCAGGAAGAAGCCTGCTGCCCCACTCCAAAGTAACAGCCTAATGCACACCACCCGGCCCTGAAAACCACCCCCAGCCACGTGACCACGCAAGTCCCAAGTTCACAAATTCAAGTCACCTCTCGATTCCTCCCGGGCCTGCCCTCTCCACAGCACCTGACATTTAGCAACCTCCATCTTGGAACTGTCTGATGCTGGGGTCCTATGACATCACCGCCGGGGTGACGCTACTCTTCACTTAAGAATGCTCTTGCTCAGCCTTCTGGTCAACCTTGCATTTTAACATTTTCCCAGGATTCTATTCTTGGCTTTCCTCTTCTCAAACTCAGCTCTCCCTGGGGAGAAGGAGCGGCAGAGCACTGTTTACACTATGAATTATCCCACACGCCCGTAAATCAGTAAGACAGACTCTGCACCCACTCGCTTCCTCTCCTGCCTTATCCCACCAGCGCTCACCTCTGTCACGGTCCTTTCTGTTTGCTTCCCTGGCTGTCCCGTGCTCCGTGCACCCAACCACCAGACACTAGTGTCGCAGTGGGGATGTCCTGGTGGGAGGGTTGGAAGTGTGGGTGGGTGTGATGACTTAGCAAAAGCAGTGCATCACAGGGGAGTTAAAAAGTGTGTCACTGCGAGAAGAGCCACCACAGCTCCCTAAACTAAGAAAAATCTAGAGGGAGATTTACATATGTCTGAAACACAGTCTAATTGTGTAGCTCAGGCTGCCCTGAAATTCACGGCAATTCTTCTGCCTCAGCCTCCCACGTGCTAGGATTATAGATATGGGCTACTGTGTGTGTGTGTGTTTTATGTATGAATGTATTTTAAATATACATATTCAAATATATATATGTGTGTGTGTGTGTAAAAAACATTTAAACCCAAGTTTACTGAGGCAAAACGGATAATATATCTGGTGTTAGAACATAAAACATTCATCAGAAGTGATGGTGTCGGTGAGGACCGAACATTAGAACAGCCTCCCCCAGGCCTTGAACAGGGAACATAACCGTACCTACCGTGAAGCTGTTGTTGGCATTTTTTGTGCTTGCTTCGGCGACACTGGCATCTGAGAGGTCAACTTCGTCAAATATCAAGGACTGTTGACAAGAACACAAACACGTTATGCAGAGCCCCAGCTCCAGGCTCTTCACCATCAGCCCGTGGCCATAAAGGCAATGGCAAGAGTTAGGGATCAAAAATGAGGTACCTTAGGGACACTGCATGATTTTGTCTCGAGAATGAGCAAAACCGTGAGACACGGCTGCCCTATAAAGCTGTGCAGCTTCCACACAAATGACTGCTAGCCCTGTCTGTCATGGTGATGGAGCAGTAACTGAGGGACACACACACACATGTGCACACACATACACACACATATACTCACACATACACACACAAGCACACACACATATACACACATACACACATACATACTCACACATACACACACACAAGCACACACACATATACACATACACACACACAAGCACACACATACTCACACACACACACACAAGCACACACACACATACACACATACACATACTCACACATATACACACACACACAAGCACACATACATACACACACACACACACACACACACACACACATGCACACACATGCAAGCTGTGGCCCATAGGTTTGTTGAGTGTAGACTGAGAACTAGCCCTGGCTCAGATCTTGGTAATGAATGCTTTAGACACTGACTGTTTCTTTCAAACTCTTAAACATTATTTTCATCGAAAAGTGTCAGTGGTGAAGGCTCTGGGGAAAAAAATTGGCATTTTTTAAAGGAACAAATTAGTCATTAGTACATACGAGTAAATACATATCTTTCCCATTTTTAGTGAGTCAGTCATTGTTCAACTTTCAGGCACACGTGGAGGTAGACTCTGCAGTCTACCTCCAAGGCTGCAGAGAAACATCGCCCCCTTTGTCTGATAGGTTCCACTCCCACACCTCCAGGGCCTTGCTGTTTGCTACACTAGTTTTCTTTAACTCAATCAGACTTGCTTCCTAACCAGAAGGGATGTGCATCGTAGCCAGCAGATGAACAGCAAGGCTCACCGCACTGAAGACAGACCTCAACCTGGAGGCCTGGAGAGGCAATGCGGTGGAAAGTCACCAGCAATCTCAGCAGAGAACAAACTCACCGTCTCATACATGGGACTAGCTGAGGGCCCTTAACTGGACATACAGTCATGGCGAACACAAAGCTGATGTCTCTACAGGGCAATGCACAATGACACGATGGAGCGGACCAGGGACAACAGTCAACATCGGACTTTAAAAATAAGATTACTTTGTTATTACTTAAACATAAGTATTCAGCTATTCCTTCTACTGCATTCCACAGACTAACAATTAGGTTTCTTGACTGGTTGGTTTTTCAGTTTCTACTAATGGCTCTACTGATTATATCAGGAACATACACTTTTGAAAATGGAAATGATTAGTTCTGTGGCATCCAGGCAACATTAAAATGTTAGTTTTAATAGGGATCTACATTATTGTTTCATTCAACTGTAATATAAAAATTATTTTGTCTCAGTTGTATTACAATATGTTTCTCACTCTGAACGTCTATCATAACGAAAGCATTATTTATGCCAGGGATTCTGAAAGCACTCGGCATGCATGGCCTTAAGCTTTCTCTCAGCAGCACATGGTAACCCCAACACACGGTGAACTGGGAGTGAGTTGAGCTCTGAGTTTATGTCTGACCCCAGAATGTAATTCCTCACCTCTACTGCAACCCTCACTCTCTTGTAGTCAGAAAAATTCAGAAGGGGAGAGGGAAAAAAGCCAAAGTTTTGAATCTATTTTAAGTTGTTTATAACTTATTTTAATGAAAAAGAAAGGGGAATCAAACAATATTAGATAATCTTAGGTCCCCATAAGATTATCCCTCAAGAATAGGACTGACTCGATAACTCCCCCTTGTGGTGGGGTGCAAGATGACCACATTTATAATAAATATTATGAGGACAATTAAGCTATAATGAATCCAAGACAAATGCAGCTTGTACAACCGAGGCTTTATAGTCTGAGAGCAGTGCCGAGAGCAGTCTTCTTGAGTTACCTTGGAGTCTTTCGCATAATAAAGTGTGCGGCCTCGAAGCTTGAAGTATCTCTTTTTCCACCTTTGGAAAGAGCTGGTTTGCTTGAGCAGCTGCCCTTCTTTAATACTGGTCTGGGGACAAAACAGAACCATAATGACAAGATGAAAATGAAACCCCAAACCAGACACAAGATCATTAGCATTCTTCCCACCGTGGCTTATATCTTACAGATTACAAGAGAGAATATTTTGTTCACACCATAGGGCAATCGAGAGAAGGTACATTAAGTGCCAGAAAATAAAAGTGAATTTGACATAGTTCTCAAAGATCATTTACAGGTAGGATTGGCTACCGACAGCATCTAGGAGACCTGGAGTCATTGTGTCCAGCTGGATACCCCTGAGAAATCTACCACGATCTTCTGGACAGTTACAAAACAAAACAAATGAATGTAAGAGACTTGTTGGGAGAGAGGGCTCCGTTAAGAAGGAGATAAAGAAAGTAGGGTAGAAAACAGCCAGAATTCATCAATGAAATTGTCAAAGAAAAAAAATTAACAAAATAGTTTATGAACAGTTTAAAAGGCGCATGCACCTAAACTAACATCCGCTAGAGAGTGACTTTCACACTGCTTGCATACAGTGAGAATGTTAGAGGTGCAGCGTCAGAAGCTGACTATTCAGGCAAACGACCTCTGGAGCCAGAAACAGGTTTCATTCCCAGCTGCAATACAGGCAACTGATGAACTCAGACAAGTCTTTAATGTCCTCATATTCATTTGTACAAAGTATATTGCCAGGACATAATGGACAGCTTAGTGTAATAAACAAGGATGCTTGTTCTTACAGCCAACGCAGATGCGAAACAGTACATGTGCTAGCCCAGCATCAACATCAGCAACCCAAGTGGGAGTCGAGGGTGCCCTCCGCAGAAGGCCTTTATACAACAAAGTCAGCATATGTGGGGTACACAAAGGTAGAGAGGCTGGAATTTGTTATGGCCCTAAAAGGCTCACATATTGAAGGCTTAGTCACCAGTGCGGCAGTGATTGGGACAGACATCAATCATGAGGGCGTGAACTTCACTTATCCATTGATCTATTCCTGAGCCATCAGGAGACAGAAGAATCGGCCTCCCCAGGAAATTAGGTCATTCATTGGGGGAAGGTGGGGGAGGCACCAAGTGGATACATTTTGTCCCCTACCTCTCTCAGTCTCTGTCTCCTTGCTTAGCCCTGCGTGTCTTCCCACAGCACACCACCTCACCACAGGACACTGGCGATGGACCCAACTGACCACCTGCCGAACCTTCGAAAACTTGTGAACCAAAATAAGATCCTTCCTCCTTTCAACTGTTCTCCCGGGGACTCTGTCAGCGCGAAGCAGATTCACAGACAGAAGACAGCACAGACATCCGAGAAGTCTTCAGAGAGCATTGTGTAACAAATGCATGTGTCTGCAATGGGCAGCAGGAGAAGGGTCTGGAAGACACAGTGGGCCTCTGTGACTCTGGACTAGATCCTGATGACTACACGGTTCACTTCCACTGTCAGCAGCAAAAAAAACTGAACTTCTCTAACTACACACAGCTAGTCTCCGACTCTCTCAGGCCCCTCCATTCACAATCAGCCCAGGGAAAGCATGGCTCAGGTATGCCTACGACCTGGTCCCTCAGAGAGCCATCTGGTTAACTCTTGCACTTCCCTCAAGTCTTTGGGCCAGGCGAGGATGTTCACATCCGTACATGTTTATATGTTGGTTGCGCACATACATGCACATGTGTGTGCACTTTTGTTCACCTGTGGAGAGGTGAAATGATATTTGTGGGTGTCATTCTTCAGGAGCCATCCACCATCTCACTGGGCTGCACCACACAGATGGGCCTGGCTGACTAGTGGGCCCCGGGGCCCCACAGGCCCTCCTGTGTCTGCCCCCCCAACTCTGGGATTGCAACAGTACACCACTGGGTCCAGCTTCCTTTAAGCTTTGATCTCAGTGACTTCCACCTCACATGGAGAATCACAATGCCTGCAAACTACTCCCGGTGATAATGAAGACTTTGTGAATGTCTGATTTCAGGATTTATTTGCAAGCTTTATAATAATGCCTTGTATAGTCAATGAGCTAGAAAACCTGAGGAAACGTTGTTTGCTAAAGCAATAAGGTCATGTTAATGTTTGCTTTGATTTTCAGTCAGATGTCCACTTTGCAATGTGCTCTAAGTATCCACTGGGAAATCACTGCATCTTAATGGTAACAAAATACTTCTGAAATTTCGGTACCAGAGAAACGGGTCTAGAATCAGCCAGATTTCCAGCCAGGCTCTGTGACACATGAACAGTACAGATCTAGGTCACTCTACTTCGTTATGACCACATTTTCTACCCCACGCCCCTCCCTCCAAAAGCCAGAACAATACCAATTTTACAAGCTTGTTGCTTCTAGGTTCGTGAAACAGTAACAACTGGAGAACATTCGGCACAGAGTCCAGGCCAGTCTCAGCAAGTGGGACCAAGTGTTATTATGATGATATCATTATGCTATTAAGTTCAGGCAGTATTTTCCAGGCATGAATTCTAAGAGCTTCTTGGAAAAGGTAAATAAGTGTTTGCTAGCTGCTGTCAGGACAAATAATCGCCGGAGCAGACAGAAAGGATCAAGACATGAAGGTTCCGGAGACCAGAGTCATGATCGGCCAGCCTGGAGAGAGGACCTGCCTTTCACTGAGAAATGTTTGAAGCAGGTAAGTAGCTTCTACAAGACATGTGAGACACGCTCAATGACAGAAAAGCCAGGAGACTTCATCCCAGGCAGCTAAAGGCAGAAAAGTGGTCAAAATGGGCGGCTGCTAGGGGGATGGAGGCTGGGGGCGGGGCTAAGTCCCACTCTTATTTCCTATCAGGAATGCAATAGAAACTACGGCGAACAGGTGAAAACCCAGGCTCCCCCTGAAGTCAAGGCCTCCCAGAAACAGCTCTGATGGGCTCTCAGAAGCCAGCATGCCAAGATCAGAGCAAGTGGTGGCCACACACTGGGTCACCCCCTCACAGATCCGAGCAGCCCACATTCTGGCACCTTCCTTGCGCTGCACAAGATGGCTCATCTCAAAAGCTCTCCCTCCCAGAACCCGAACAGAACGATATAAATCATGAAGAGACTCTCGCTTAAGGAAGCAGCATGTAACAGGTCACAGGACACCACACGCACACATCCCCCGCTCTCCTGTCACAGGACACCACAGGGCACACATCCCCCCACACCCCCGCTCTCCTACCTGCAGCATCTACTTCCACCTCTTAGCCTTTCCCTTTGGGCAACCAAGCAGCATATGTGACCTCTACCAAAAACCTAAAATACAACTGCGGGGAACTGTCACCGCTCATCAAGAACCTTCTCTGGTAGAAAGAACAGACACTTCACACTGTACTTTATTTAGGTCTGATTACAAAGATTTCGAACAAATGGCCACTGGTCACGGAACACTCCTTTTGAGAGAGACTCCAGAGTTGAGACAGCGTCCCAGGTCATGACACAGAGGCTGGTGACCCAGGAGCCTCACACTGGGGACACACCTTTGGTGGCATACAACTGCCTTTATTGAGTCTCTGGATCCCAAGGAGACTGCTCCAAAGCTGTCACAGACACATCTTCCCACTGAGGATGGAAACTTAAGAGCAAACATCTCTCCTCCCCCCACTTCTGAACTGAAGCTCTTGGTGTGAGAGAATTGATCCTGATGCACTGGGGGATACAGAGACAGGAGAATCCTTAGGGCTCACAGACCAGCCAACCTACCACATATGCAAGTGGCAAGTTCACTGTGAACCACTGTCTCAAAAACCAAGAGGAAGACACCTGACATCTTTGGCCTTCACACACCTGTGCTCGTGTACACACACACACACACACACACACACACACACATGCATGCAAACTCACAAAACAAAACAAACAACAAACAAATATATATAAATGTGTGTGTGTGTAACAATTTCACTCTGCATGGCTTATTTTAAATAGTAATTAGCCTTGTGGAATTCTCTGGGTAATCTGATTTTAGTTTGAGACAATGGAAATTCGTACTTTCTTACACCTTAATAGCCTACAATTTCTGAATAACAGTTTCCAGCCTTAATCTATTCTGTTTCATTGCTTGGAGCTTCAGAAATATAACTATGACTCATAAAAGGACAACAACACGAAAAGGTCGAGAGGGGATTCGGGAAGATATTAGACACTACAATAGTGTGGTGATTTGAATAAGAATGCCCCTAACAGGCCACCATATTTGAATGCTTAGTCATCAAGGAGTGGCACTATTTGAAAGGATTGGAAGGATTGGAAGGGGTGGCCTTGTGAAGAAGGAAGTATGTCTCTGAGGATGTGGAGATGGCTTTGAGGTTTCAAAAGCCCATGCCAAGGCCATTGCTCAGTGCCCCCTCCCCCTCCCGACTCTTTCTCCCTCAATCTCTCTCTGCTTGTGGATCAGGTTGTAGCTCTCGGCTGCTTCTCCAGCCCCATGCCTGTGTGGCACTATGCTCTCTGCCATAACATGATGATAACCGACTGAAGTCAGCCCTAATTAAATGGCTTCTTCGTAACAGTCGCTGTGGTCAATGACGTCTCTCCACAGCAATAGAGCCGTGATGAGACATGAGGGAAGAGAGCATCAATGGCTACACTTAGGAAATCTCCCATGAGTAATTCTAGGATCAGTCAGTCCTTGAAGAAATGTTAACTTAGCATCTGTGCTTAAGATGGGAAGCTCGGTCTACAACTTAGTTGCTTGCATGTTTTATAAGCTTTTCACTGGACACGTGTTCTGCTTCATGGTTCATCTAGTCAGGGGAGATCCACAAAGTCAAAGGACTTGCACATTTTCCTCTTTGTTTATGATAGAAGATACAGACTTGTCTCGATTTGAAAGAAAAAATGTACAAAACATAAATGCTTCATGGCTTATCTAGAGATAACGTGGAAAATATTGTTGTCATTTTAGTGAAGAAAATCAATTTTATATAGCTTACTTCAACATAAGTAAAAAGTGAGTTTCTTTGAAAACTCTCTGGTCTGAAAAGACTGAAGTTTTAGTATACAAGCAAAAAGACTGAGCAAAGACAGAGAAGAGACTGGAGGGTGAGGTCCTACTCCACTCTAAACCATTTCCTATGGACACATTCGGAGCAAGAAGACAATTTCCGCCTTCCAGTTGTCTATCCACTAATAACCAGGCCCCAGTGGATAACCAAATCCAGTAGCCACGTCGATGGCTGATTAAACATGGGCCACACAACAAAAGCAAAAGTCATGAAGAGGACCAGTGGGGTAGGGGAGGCATTGGTAAGGCTGGGAGGAAAGATAAGAAAAGAAGAGAGAGGGACCAAGCCAAGTAACTAACTAACGACCATATTGCTGGACAATGTAACTACGTACTAAACACTACTGAAATGTGTGCGTGTGCGTGCTAAGACAGTAAACTTTATGTTCCGTGATATCTTTTAGCAAAATAAAAAAATATATTTTTAAAAGAATTTAAAATGCAGCTAATAGTCCAAAAGCCACTGGAATAACAATGCCCTTGGCAAAATATTCCTTAAAGGGGGCAGTGTCTGAATCTATTTTAAACCTGGTAATAGAAAGAAAACCACAGTGAGGGACAAGAGCCATCCGTATCTCCAGCCCAAGCCTAAACACCTGGCATCTCCCACAGGGCTGCCTTTCAGACCAGACAAGGCCACTGTGGAGGCTGCATGAAAGCAGGCTCCGGCAGCATGGCTGCGGCCCTACATTAGTTACTGCCAATCTGTCCTCTTGAAATAGTTGCTGTTTCTTTTTCACGTACAAAGTATTTACTTTTCACCCTACAACTGTTTTAAAGCATACAGAACAGACATGTCCCTCTGCCGTGGCCTCGTTTCCAGACATTTTGAGGTTACCAAGGAGAGATGGGAAGAAGGGGACAAGGGGAGTACACCCCTTCTGAAGCATCTCAAATCTCTTGTGGTAGAATCCTCGGATCCTCGGGTATAGACAGTGTTAAGACACTGTTAAAATCAAATTTATCCTAGGAATAAATCATTGAGAAATTCAAATTGGAGCAGTACAAGTATTGAGATATTTGTAAAGTTCTGTTCACAATAATGAAGAAGCTAAATACAATGCACAGTTGAGAGGGGGTTTTTCTTGGTTTTTGGTTTTTTTTTTTTAAAAATAAAGAAGTCACAAATGGATCTACTTTTCTTATACAAGCACTATTTTACAAAGACACAAATAACCTACTTCCATCCTTCCCTTGGTCATCAAGATAATTTTTTAAAATGAAGCCCTGAATATTCTATGCCTTCGATGCCTGCACTAGCAAATCCACAGCCATCAGAAAGACTAGAAGTGATGCTCTCTAACCTCTGACCTGTGGCTTCCAGGATCCCTTTGCTTTGAACCTCCTCCTTTAATTTGCCTATTTTGAAACCTAAATACCTCCCTCTGATGCCACCACACTGTGGCTGCCTGGAATCTCCCTGCCCACCTCTGTTTCTCTGGTTCTTCCTCACACCACTGTGCTAACAGCTCTTACTCTCAAGAGCACTGACAGCCTGATTCAGCTGACTTTTCTGAAGAGAAGGCATCCGTGATCTTTACCCAGAGATGGACCCTTGTGCAGGGTGCAGCACTCACCTGCCCAGCAGAAGTGTCTCCTGAGGTAGCCACTTCTTGATTAGACTTGACACCTGCTCCCACAGGAGGGAACTATCCTCCCAGATTATACTACAGAGCTATAGTAGCTAAAACAGCATGACACTGACACTAAAATAGACACAAAAACAAAATTGAAGACCCAGACTTAACCCCATCCACCTACAGGCACCTGGTTTTTCAAAGAACCCAAAAAACACTCTGGAGAAGAGGTAACATCTTCAACAAATAGTGCTATCAAGCTGGCTAGCTGCATTTCGGAGAATTAAAAGAAATACTTGTCTAAACAGAGCTCTCAAAAGATGAAGCACAAATCGTTGAGAACCAGTCTGCAGACGTGTTCAGCATCCTTGGCCATCAGGGAAATGCAAATTGAAGCTACTTTGAGATTCATCTTTCCCCAGTCAGAATGGCCAAGATCAATAAACAAAGGGCGGCTCCTGCAGGTGGGGATGTGGGGGACCGGGAACATTCGATCATTGCTGGTGGGGGTGGAAACTGGTAAAGCCACTATGGAAATCAGTGTGGAGGTTTCTCAAAAGGCTCCTCTGCATCTGACCAGAACCTATCACAGCTCTCGGCCTTCCAAGTAGCTCGGAATAATTGTTCAATGACCAAGTAAGCAGGAGCAAAGACTGGCGTTCAAATAACACTGCAGAAACGACCTTGTGGGAAACTGGAGCTGCGGGCTGTCCTTAGGAACTGCTCAGGCACAACCTAGGCAGGAAAGCTGGCTACATCCTGAGGCCTACAGCCAAGGTGCCTGCCTTGTAGCCAACCTGTCTTTTTCATAAGCAAATGCCCCTGTGGCCAGTGTAAGCAGTTGATTGTCCAATAATCTGAAGTTTATGCCAAAATTAGAAGCTTTTCTGTTTTCATGCACTGCTGGCTCCTAAGGGAAGCATCTGTCTCATGAGCACTCCTTGGGCGGTGTATAAAGGAGGCGTGCCTATGAAGTACTCCATCCCTGCCGGCACAATGCCTACAAGGGAGGAGAGGCATGTCTGGCTCAGCTGATGATCCAGTCCGCCATGAAATAGAAAGTCATGCCCGCAGCTGCGGGAGTTCCCTCTGTGTCGGCAGGAACTTGTTCATACAGGCTCTGAGCCAGGAGAGGTGGTGATGCCTGGTTCCAGCACGCAGAAGGTAGATCTCTGTAAGTTCAAGGACAGCCAGTGCTACACAGTGAGACCCTGTCTCCCATAAAAGGGGAAGGGGGACAGAATGTCAGGCTACAACTGCCACTCACCTCTGGAAACTCAGTTGTTCCTATCTCCTTGTTCATGAGTATAAGGAGGACTTAAAATAAATAAATCAATAAATCAATCTTACTTCATCTGGTAGGCTTGAGTCAATAAGCCAGATAGGTAAAGGAATTTACACATATTAACACCTTCTGAGTCAGCCTGACATCTCAGGTCTAGAGTCAGGAGGAGGGGCAGGAAGATCACAAGTGGGTGAGCTCTGTAAAAGGTAACTCAGTATTTTGGGTCCTTTTCTTTACTCGTGTTGTTCAGTGTATGCATTTACTCTCACCTAGCTTTAAACATTTAAAAAACTTCTGTGTGGGGCTGGAGAGACCACTCAGAGATTAAGGGTACTGACCCCTCTTGCTGAAAACCTGGGTTGGTTCCTAGCATCTACACAGAGGCTCACAACCACCTGTGACCAAATTCCAGGAGATTCAATGCCCTCTTCTAACCTAAGTAAGCTCCTGAATACATATGACACTGACACACACACACACACACACACACACACGCACACACATTAAATTTTTAAAATATTTTAGCGTTAAATATTTTTTGACAAGACACATTCACAGGAAACAACTGTCTCCTCACCCAGTGTTTCTTTCCTTGTGTGGAGCCCTAGTCACTAAGACTCTATTCTTTCTCCTCCACCATCAGTCTGGTTCCCCGCCTCAGAAAGGTAGATGGGTGTAGATTGTCCTGAAGCTGTTTGTATTTTATGTTAATTCCACTTCCCCAAAGAAGGGCTGCCTACTCTGAACCTTCCCATTTTAATTTAAAAAATAAAGGAGAGCCAGTGACTGGGTGGAGTGAGGGAGGTGGAGAGAGGGGTCAGAGAAAGGAGGAGGAGGAGAGAAACTCCAAGGTGAAGATCCAGAAAGATGAGCTAGATCCAGTGGGAATAATTGGCATTAAACAGCTATGAACATTAAGGATTTTACAGGTCTAATATCTCATATAGAAGGGCAGTTTGTATCTCTGTCTATTTGATGTAATCTTGTTGTGTAGTGGGTTTGTGGATTGAGAACTGAATACATAAACCTGTATGAAAAGCTACTGGGCCGTAGAGTTGTGTTTCTATGGATTTTGGGGTGAACAAACACCCCGGGACAGAGGCGGAAAACAGGCAGTGGAAAACCGCCAGAGAAGGGAGTCGTGCGGACAGTTAGAACGTGGGGGTGGCTCGGACCAGGCGACAGAGGTGCGGTGGCTCCAATAAAGAGATAAACCATTTTTATTATTTAATATTTACTGCAACAGATGGGCACCTGAACTTCATGACTGCACATGCTCACTTGCGACAACGCTTCCCATCTTCCTCTTGAAGGCCCACTTGCCCACACTTACCAAGCTATACCCAGCTACAGCTCAGACTGACACTGGATTTCCCAGCAGATGAAGATAGCCACATGTGCACAGCAGTAAGAGCTCAACACTGTCACCCAAAGCCAGTGCTGGCTCCAGCCGGATCCAACCCAAAATAAAACCTCTCCTACCAATGCTGAGTTAATTTTTTTTTAAATCAGAAAGCAACAAAGCTGGAGGGGAAAGACTACAGTGTGGACCATGAGGGACAACAGTATCCCAGCTCAGAGGAGAAGAAGCATTCAGAGAAGTTTCTAGAATCAATACTTAATATGAAGAGTGGAGGATGACACAGTGCATTGTCATTTAGAATATCACAAGCATTTCCCTGCTTTTAAGCTACAGTTGGTGCAGTGTGTTCAAACAGTTTTGTGTATCAGCCTAATCTGGGGTGTTTTCCCAAAGGTATATGGCCAGACACTCGCAGGGGAGACCCACACCAGGGCCAGCTCAGGTTTCTGGCCCAAGATATCATCTAGGATTCTTATAGCAACAGAGTTCAAAGGCCTGGTCAAACAAAATGAATTTACAGAACAAAATTAATGTTCAAAATAGTTTAGTTTTATGCACACAAAAATACGTTTTAATTATCAGAAATAACTGCTTAATTTTACATACCAAACACACATCAGTGTACACTTTCCTATTCTGGTTCTTTGGGGTGTCTGTAATGACGGGAAGCCGTAGTCTGGCCACCAGAGGGGGGTTCCAACAAATGCAGCTCACACCAGTGACTTAGGAAGGGAAAGCAAGCAATGGCCTGCAGCCTCATGGGGTTTCCTGGCTGTGGGAATTCCTATGACTTCATCTTTATTTAAGGAAAAGGTTCAATTTGTGAAAACACAAGCCGATTATACCATAGGCTGAACGGACACACGGGGTGAGAAGTGAGGTATGCCTACCTAAACTGGAGCAACAGATGCTCAGGAAAGCATCTAGGGGACTCCACCCACCTCTAAGTAGATCCAAAAGACCTACATTATGTATGTAATATTGTAAAATGTTAAGATAGCTGTGCTTAAATGCAAATTAGTATGTTCTAAAGCAAAGCAGTAGTGACCATATAATATAGTCAAATTACCCTTCATACAAAATGCCCAGTAGTTTTTAATATATTCTTTTCCTTGACTAGTTCATAATTTTCTTTTCTAAGAAAAGGTATAAAAGTAAAGTCAATTGGAAAATAATTATATCCTGTGAATTCTTATTTAATCCCTAAAATTAATCATTCTGTTTTTAATATGTACTCTCTTTATAGAAGTTCATAAGTATAAATTTCTAATTATAGAGATAAAACTGCATGGTTTTAAAAAGGGTTATTTTACCGAGAAGGAACAAAATATCCACGTCTCCTTAGAAACATTCTTTCACACATTACAATGAACTGCAAAATCTGACCACAAGGTGGCAGGAGCGTCACACTGATGCTCAGTCCTGGCTTGTTTCATGGGTGGTGTAAGGGAACTGTCATAAATGGTTATAAGACCTTGGCTGGGTGTGGTGGCACACACCTTTAATCCCAGCACTTGGGAAACAGAAGCAGGCAGATCTCTGAGTTTGGGACCAACCTGGCCTAATATAGCAAGTTCCAGGTCTGTCAGGACTACATACATACAGGCCTGTTTTTAAAAGAAAAACTCTTTCTAATCCTGAATTAACTTCTGCTTTATCAAGTGCCCATACTCATTCCCAAAAATAACCCTTTTTCCCACACATGACATTTTGATGTAACCACTTTCCCATGTGGCCACAATGATAAGGCTACTTTAAGAGGGGCATGTTGATGGGGCCTAAAATTAACTACTAAACACTATGTCCGGTTTTTAATAACTAGTAACTCATGTGCAAAACAGAAAACCACACCATTCCTGGCCCTCCGTAAGCCTGGCAGTCAGCATGCTCCCATTTCTGGTTCAGGGCTAGGGACGGGCTGGGGTTACTGGTGTTGTCAAGAACAGGATAGAAAGAAGGAAGTACAAGGAGCAATGATGGGCCATGTGCAGAGCATTGTACCATTCATACGATGTCAGGAAGAGCCAGTCCTCCCTATTCATATATACACACCCATGTCTGATTTCTGGAATTTTAGTCATGTGTTCAATATTCTCATGGTTTCTAGTTCTTCCCCCAAGAGAATATCCGGGTCCTGATAACACAGAAATACTCAATTAGACAGTCGACACCTCTAAGAATTCAGTCTCATGGGCTAATTTACATACAAATACATAGTGCCAGAAATTCCAAAAAAAAGACAAGCTAGTTTGTGTTGTTTTGTGTTTTTCTTAGTACCATAATTTCTCACAGATACACATAAACGCGCTCGTTCACGAGCACGCGCGCACACACACACACACACACACCACATACCACACACCACACAATAGAAACACATTTGACTGTCCTCCGTATTTAAGATGAGACAGAGGAAGAACCAGAGATGGGAGTCTGAGCAAATTTCTGGATTTAACAGCAGTAAACCCAGGGAGCTCCTCAACAGATTCCTAACTGTTGACAGCAGCATGCTCCCTTACCTGGATCCGTCCCTAACGTCATCAGAAAGGAAAGTCTCAAGTGAGAAAGTGCTTCCCTAAGATCCTGCCCGTAGGGAATTTTCTTAATTAGAGATTGATGGGGGAAGGTCTGGCCTATTGTGGGTGGAGCCATCCCTGGGCTGGTGGTCCTGAATTCTACAAGAAAGCAGGCTGAGCAAACCATGGGGAGCAAGCCAGTAAGCAGCACTCCTCCATGGCCTCTGCATCAGCTCCTGCCTCCAGGTTCCTGCCTTGTTTTAGTTCCTATCCTGATTTTTGTCTTCAGTGATAATATGTTCTCAACCTGTGCATTGAGACTCCTTTGGGTGACTGAATGACCCTTTCACAGGGGTCACCTAAGATCATTGGAAAACACAGATCTCCACATTTCGTAACATGAGCAAAATTAGTTATGAAGTTAGCAATGAAAATAATTTTATGATTGGCGGTCACCACAGCATGAGCAGCTGTACTGAAGGGTCACAGCCTTAGGAAGGTGGGGCCCTGAACTATGACAACCTGTCAGCAGAAGAAACACTTTCCCCTTAACTTGCCCGTGGCAACTTGCCTTTGGTCATGCGGTTTCGTTACAGCGATAGAAACCCTAACTCAGACACCCGTCTTCTGACTCAGGGACCTTTGGCGACTCCACCCCGCGCTACTTCTCCACGGGGACCTCACCTCCAGCTTTCACCCAGTGCAGGCGTTTGTCTTAACGCACAGAGCTGCAGAATTCTGACCCCAGATGGCCGCTGGAGACCCGGAGCAAATCGCTGCTTCTGAACCTGGATCTCCTCTTCTTATGGAGAGTAACCACAGCCAGTAGCACGCTGAGGTTTTGTGGGTCCGAAGTGTTTGCCCAGTGCCACGCTGACAGCTGAGTGGATGCTACAGTTTGTTAAACCATCCCGACCCCTTCCTTGTGTCAACAATCATTCCCTCTCCACCTACTTCCCTTATCTGAAAAGGTAAAACCTGTTCACTCTTGGCTCTGCCCCGTGTTGCAAGCCAAGGCCCCTCTACTACAGCAAGCCATGAAAGGCAGATGCTCCCCGGTCTTGTCCATCAACTGTCACCTTGCAGCACACGTGGGCCGTGACTGCTCTCTGTTCTTCCAGTTGAAGAGAGCTGCTCCATTGGCTATTTCCAATTACAGCCCGTGTGCAAATCCATGCGAAAACTCTTTCCACGACTGCTCCAATTATCCCCTCTAAATAGATATGCGCATACACAACTCCCAAAATAAGTGTCTCTCTTTATTCACAATTTTCATTGCCTGCACAACCCCACCACCTGGGGAGGCCATCCCACCTTAGACGCCTTAGTCTGTGTACGTAGTCTCAGGCCAGCAGAATTCACTGGCTTCAGGAAGTCTCAATTCTATTTCCAAGCTTCCTGTAACTAACCAGGTACATGACAATCTGTGGAAGTACCTCCTGCAACCACTCTGCCCTTCTGCCTGTGATGTCGCCCGTTAGCAATACCATCACCTCCCTAATCTGCAACTTGCAAACAACCTTTTTAATCTTCTTGCCCTCTGTGTCTTAAAATGCCATCCAACTGCCGCCTGCCCAAAGATGCAGCAATCTGTGTGGCTTCACTCTTTCTGCTCCTGTGACGGGAACCCGAGGAAGGGGCTCGTGAGGACAGCAGAGCGGAAGCTCGCCACACAGCACCCCACTAACCCTCACACACAGACCAGATTTCCTCCCGAGCTGGACCCACATGTCTACTCTTCCTTTTATATTGAATTCCATTGTAAGTGAAATGTAAACGTACACCTTTTATGGGGTGTTTCAAGACATGTACACATGTTTAAAGTTCAGTCGCACTGAGCCACCTCCGTGATGAGAACGTATGCTCTTCCACCCGATCTTCAAGCTCTGGCGCACACAGGCATCCTCCGTGACATGCCAGGATTTCGGACTCTCTAGCTGCAGAACCACATCACCAATCCTGATCCGACCCTGTGTCCCCTCTGAGACACCCCAGCCTGGCGGCCATTGTGCTGAGACCGACGCTTGGATCCACACAGGAGTACAACCCTGCAGCACTCGCCCTCGGTGCCTGGCTGATTTACACAATACGATGAGATACAGCTCCGTCCGTATCTACAAACGGCAGGGCTTCATCCTGTTTGTGGCTGACTGCATTCCACCGCATCCTTCCTCCTACAACTCTACTCACAATAAAGCAGGGGGGAGAGATGCAAGCACAATTTTACTAAAGCTTGACAACAGCCAAGCATGTGGTCGTCATGACAACCAAAACACCCCCTAGTCCTCCATGTCTGTAAGCCCAAAAAGAGAAGCTAATGGCTTTCTGTCTCAGGCTGCCCAGGAGAGGTATACCAGGGGTCCCCTAGAAGCAGAGTATAAGCACAGGGCCACCACATTCAAGGTCTACAAGCAGAGCCTAGAGAAGTCTAAAGCAACCTCTCTTGCTCCCCTACTCCCCATCTGTGCTGGTGTCAATAGAAATGGCCCCCAGACTCATCTATTCAAAAGCTTGGCCCATAGGGAGTGTCACTGTTATGGATTATGGCCTGGCTGGAGTGGCTGTGGCCTTGTTAGAGGAAGTGTATCGCTGTGGGGGGTGTGTTTTGGGGTCTCCTATGCTCAAGCTATGCCCGGTGTGGTGTAGTTTCTTCTGCTGCCTGTGGATGAAGATGCAGAATTCTCAGCTGCTTCTCCAGCAGCACGCCTGCTGCTCGCTGTCACGCTCCCCTCAGTGACGATAATGAACTGAATTATAAGCCAACCCCAATTAAATGTTTTCCTTCCTAAGAGTTGCCGTGGGCACGGTGTCTCTTCACAGCAATAGAGATTCTAACTAAGACTCTAACTACAGCTTTTTCTCATAGCCTGTCCCCCACAGGATTACTGCCTTGAGTAAACAGACCTCACTCCATCCCTACCACCACGCAAAAGCCACGGCTGGTCTCCAAGAACACATGAACACGAAATCCATGCACTTCCATACCAGGTCTGCCCTGCCTCCTAATCAACACCCTTGACATTTTCTGAGACCCAGATGAGCTGCGACTCTCCAGGTCAGCTTGCAGCCCCACACAGACATAGCAACTTTGTATGAGGAGATCTCTCTTCACCTTTCCACAGGCCAGGGCATTTCCCCAGGGCTCCTCGTTCCTCGCCGCCTCACTTAAAATCTTGGTTTTCGTGCCCACTCGTCTAAATGTCACCCACGTGGAGCTCACGCATCTGCACGCCCTAGCTCTGCGGCTCCACTCACCACACACATTAGAGTCTTACAGATCACACTAAGGCTGTGTTTGCCCTGGAGGCTTATGTTCTCATTATGTCCCCTCCTCTTATACCTCCCTCCCTCCTGTGCACTTCCCTTGGAAGGTGGCGTGACTAAAGATACTTCCATTGGATGCCTGGGTAAGGCACATCCAGCAGAGCGGGCCGCATGACCTGGCACACATGATACACACACATACATGCAAGCACTAAATAGTCACCTATTTTAACCTTCCCAGGCTTCCAGAAGGTTCTCCTGACAGTCGCTGAGAAGACTGCATAGCCCACTGGCCTTGTCATGAAAGACTCACCAGCAGGCCCTCTCCTGGCCCGTGGAAAATCAGACCACTGTTATTAAGGAAGCAGAGCTGTGTCCCTGTAGGCGTCCCTTGGCAGGCAGGCAGGAGTCACTACAGCAAGCATTTGCAGGATCCAGTATCTCTGAAGCCTCCAGAGATTGCATTTCATATTCTTATTAACTCTCCATGCAACTCGAGGTAAGCCGGACTCATTCCTTCCTGACTGGATCTCCAGCCACATCTTGGACATGTTCAAGATGTGGAGCTAGGCCCCTTGACTAGCATTAGATTCCATCCCAGGCACAAGATGGGAGAATGGGAAACAGCATCAGGTTAGGGCTACAAACCTCTGCTAGACCGCGTGGGTGTTGCTACCACATACTGTTCTGTCTGCGGCATTTGGGGACCTCAGCCCAAACTTAGGCAGAAGGAAACCTATTCCAACAGCATCCATTACAGTCTTTCTCGCAGCATCCGGCGGGTCTCCTTCCTACAGATTCCTCCTGATATGTCTAGAATAGGTTCAGTCTTTCCTCTGTCACACTTCCTAGCTTGATTTAAGGGTGCTCTTTTCCTCCCCTGCCCTCCTCCACCTCAAAGCTCTTCACTCTCTCCTCCTCTCCTTTCACTTGGCTGTGATGTTTCCTTTCCACTTTTGTCCTGCCACCATCAGGCTCTCGACTCAACAGTACAAACCACATCTTTCTGAAGCTCTCTTCCAGGAAGCTGTGTCAAGCTCTGCCCACCAGGTCTCCCTGTAGACTGGAGAAGGTCCTTAGCTATGCTGCTAAAGGAGCAGCCACCAGGGATGGTGGATAGTGACACGGAATCTGAGTTTTCTGACATGCTCAATTAATTGGTTTTCATTTAAACCGACACGCTTGGCCAGCGACAGGGGAGCTCTCCAGTCATCAAATGACCCAGCCAGTTCCAGTCCACCTCCTTTCTGAATCGTTCGTGTAAGAAACTGTCTCTTCTGTTTTGGTTTTTGGTTTTCTGAGAGAGTGTTACAGCTATCTGGGGCTGGCCTGGAAGTCACTGTGTGGCTCAAGCCAGCCTCAAACTGAAGCAATTTTCTGGCCTCAGCCTTCCGAGCGCTGCAGTCTACAGGGAGCAGCTGCCACATCGAACTCCAAGAAACTTTCTTTATACACTCTACAGGACTGTGTATCAAGAATGTGAAGAATTTAAATTAATGAGCTTAGGAGGTCAGTCTGGCTTGGGAAACAATATGCAGATATGCCGAATGTAATTGATCGGCAGACAATATCTACTTCGGGGACAGGAAAGATGGAACAACGAAAGAGGAATGCACAGGGGGAGGGCAGGCAGGAATGGGGGTGAGGGGCTAGAAGAATTAGTTACAGGAAGATCGTAAAGGTTAGGGGCAAAATTAAAGGTGAATCACAGAGGAAGACAATTACAAGGCAATAAAGCTTTGCTTGGGCTCAAAGCTCTGTGGGAGTGTCACAGGTAATGGGTAGTTCTACTCTCCCACACAGCACCCTTAGAGCTGCAGGCATTTAGTTCAAGCACCAAGAGGTCTCCTCCTTTAATCCCAGCACTCAGGAGTCAGAGGCAGGAGAATCTCTGTGAGTTCAAGACAAGCCTAGTCTACATAGGGAGTTCCAGGAGAGCCAAGACTACACAGAGAGTCTCAAAAATGAAGACAAAACCTCCAAGTCTGTCCAGTTCACCGTGTCAGTGAGAGAGGAGGGGGAGAAGCGACAGAACCCTGAGTGAAAAGATTGTTCACTCAGCATCTAATTCTCTGTCTATGATAGTGAGATATTTTGTTCATTCTTGTAAAGTCAATCAATACAAATAAAACTGCATTGAGGTCCAAGCTTTTCCCCAAACATAAGCAGCATAAATAAGTCACATGGGTACCATCCAAGGATGAACGTGTGAGGGTAACACATCTCTGTGCCCATGATATGTTGGCCAGTGCCTCCAAAGCATCCTAAGAAATACAGTTCCAGTCTGGTGTGGGGACTTACACCTGCAATTCTGGCACATAGGAGGAGGAGGCAGGTAGAGTCTGTGAATCTGAATTGGTCTATGCAGCCAGGGCTACAACAGAGTGGCCATGTCTCAAAAACAAAACAGTAAAATAAACTTCCCAGCAAGTGCTTCTAGACCCCATGATGCACTTCTGTGGCTTCTGAGTTCTGGGAAAATCCTTAAACTTCAGATGAGGGTGGATGACCAGAACAACCTGTCTGGTCCTTTTCCTGTTGGTACCTCTGACCACCATGTGACACCAACATATTTGTCTAGCTAGGGTCCCTACCTATGAAGGCAGGGATTTACTGTTTGGGTAATTTCTACATTCAGTGACAAAACAGTTGGCTGGTACATAGTTGACTACACACACACACACACACACACACACACACACACACACACACACACATTTGCTTAATAAAACCTCGAGCTTTACCCTTGCTAACTGGGCTGTCTGACAAACAGTGGAGCTGCCTCAGTGAAGATGCTCTTACATATCAGTAACTACACTCGGCTACTCCCTGCTATCTTAGGTCACCATCCAAGTCCACTGACCTTGAGGCTGCCCTAGAATCCTGGTCAATACACAATACCCAGCACATAAGAGGGTCCAAATAAAAGTGTAGAGATGCTAGAGATGGAGGAGCAGACTGGGGACATTATTGGGGTCACTAACGAGCCTCCATAAGTGGGGGAAAGACACACTGAGGTCGAGCCAGAAATGGCTGGGAAAGAAACAGAGACTTACTGGTTACTTACAGATCTATGGAATGGTCACTTACAATGCTACAGTTACTCACAAATTCTATGAACGGGGGATGGGGGATAAAAAGATGAGGAGCTCAATCTTAAATAGATGTTAGTGACAAAAGGGAACCCACAAGCAGAGACAGCAGTCATCTTGGCCCACTACGGCTTCACACCTCCATTGCTTTTACAGAGGCGAACTTCTGATGAAATACTACATGTAAATCCGGAAGGAAACAGTGCCATGTTAAAACATGGGAAAGGAAGACTAGAAGGACCACACTTAAGGATCTTGTTTTGGAGGTTGGGAGGGGGATGCAATACTACCCAAAGAACTCTCTTAAAACACAGCTCCACTGTAACCACCCATCAGCAAACAGAGCTTAACTGTTCATGATCATGAGTTTATGATATTAACTCATTGTATGTTTTCAATATTTTTCAGAATCCATATTTAAGACTGCTAGTTTCACACAGGCTTCTGAGCTCTCATCACTCTCAGCCTTTGGAGTCCCAGAGGGTTCTGGAAAGGCAGAAGATGGTGAGGTTCAGCCAAATGAGAGATCAAAGCTGCACCATTTACAATCGATGAGGCAGATGGATGAAGGAGGACTTGGTACAGCAGTGCGAACAGCTGAGAGCCAACCCTCTGGGGCAGACAGTCCCCGAAGAGCTCAAGATCTGACAGCAGCAGGTACCTCTAGTAAAGCAAAGACAAAAGCAAAGAGCTGGGTGGTTTAGAACCGCTGTCCCCGACCCCACACCAGCACCCCCTCCCCAACCCCTCTTTTCATTTCTTCAGCTCTGCGTTATCCCAAATGTCCCTCTCCCACAGCAGAACAAGGCTGGGGGCTTATTCTGGAGAGAGCCGAAAGGAGCGCGTCTAGAATAAAAGACCCAGAAATAGCTGGAGGCAGATGTGGAAATGTGAGCAGCTCCAGCTCCCTGGACTTGCTCTGTAACAGACGTCCAAGCTGATGGCAGCCAGGACTACAATTTGCCACTAGGAAGCCCTTTGGGGACCTGGCAAAGCAAAGGGGCGATGATGTCACAGGTTGCCGAGCAAAAGAAACACCTGTATAGAGACATCAAACAGCCTCAGGGGTGCAGCTCAGGGGATGATGGTTCTATGGTGTTTGGGGGTGGGAAGATGTTCTATATCCATGGAATCAGCTGACCACAAATTGAAACTTCTGGGGAAAAAAAAAGTATTTCTAACTGAACTTAAGAGACACACTTTTTTCTTGTCATTGTTCCCTAAACAATACAGGACAGCTGTTACTCACATACCATTATTAACACCCACCCTGTGCTAGATATGAGTTATGCAGAGATGGTCAAAAGCTCACAGAAGGGTGTGCCTGTGTTAAATACAAACGTTCACATTATGTAACATACATTTGATCTTCTGCAGACTTTTTTTTTGCATCCTTTAGGGAGCATTAAAACCAAGCCCACATAGATGCTAAAGTATGATACCCATCACAGGAAACCCCGTGTGCATGCACAAATGTTTATGTATTTATCCAAAAAGAAGGAAAAATACAATAGAAAGATTGCAAAATAAAGTCAAGAAATCTCATAGGAAGCACAATGAACAGGCAAAAATGGTACAGAATGGGGAGCAGGGGAGAGACCGGGAACCTGAGATGACAAACCCAGGGGCCAACGCCCAAACAACGATAATCCCAAACAGAATACGTGGAGCAAACGGAAGGAAGAAATAACTCAAGGTGATTTCCCAGAACTGAGCACTGAATGGGGAGAAGCCCACACAGCCGGTGAGAATAAACCCACACTGTGGATTCTGCTGTGAAGTTACAGATCCCTGAGAAGTAGAGAAGATCCTGAACACCTGGGGGGGCCACTCCACAGCATCACACAGACTGACTGCACAGGCTTCTTAGTGCCGGGAGCTACACAGCAGAGGGGTGGTTTCGGAGTTGCTCCAGTGATCTGAGCAGGGTTTTGTTTGTTTGTTTGTTTGTTTGTTTTGTCTAGCAGAACACTTTCAAGTTCCTGCTTCTCTTCTCCTGTACTGGCATCCATCATGATGGGCTCCAGGAAGACAATTTCTTTCAGTCTTAAACCCATGTGAGAGAAAGGTCCAGCGTGAGGGGAAATGGTATCATCAAACATGGAAGCCCAGCTCATGGTTCCCTCTTACTAGAGGCTCAAACCAACACACTTCAGTAATTTTTGCTTACTTTCCTCTCTCAATAATTCCTTCAACCTCACGGCCAATAGGCTTTCACCTTTTTAATGGCCCCCATTCAGACAGGAACATCACCTCCCCTAAGACAGTTGCTTATTAATTGTGTAAATTGTACAAACCCTTGAAGAATATATAGTACATTGTATCTCTGTAGGTGAAGGGGAGACTGGAGAGATTGAGAGGTTTGCAACATAAATAAGATACATAATAGTTACTTTTCTAATGCTGGGGGTCAACACCTGGTAAGAAGCAATGACTGTGGCCAAATTATTATTTTTAGCCCCCAGATTGAGCAATACATCCATCCTAGCATGGAGGCGGGGCAGTAGGAACTTGACACACTAGCCACACAGCCCGGACAGTCAGGAAGCCGGAAGGAGACAGGAAGTAGAGCCAGGCTTCGTGTCCTCAAGGCCTACCACAGAGACCTATTTCCTCTAGAGTAGCCCCACCTCCTCAGGCTCCACCACCTCCCCTACAATGTCACCAGCTGAAGACCCATAGCCAAACATGAGAACCTGTGGGGAACATTCTACGTCCAAACCACATCAGGATCTGGAGTGATTCTGAAAAAAGGGTTACTTGTGATCTCAAACTGCTGAGTTTACACAAATAAAAACTTAACTATTCACAAAAACAGAAAATCTTATGAAACAAGCAAAACACAGAAATAAACGTAATTTCAAGATAAAAATGACATTTACAGGTGTGACTCTCTTCTTCTAGCTTTAGGCACAGAGTTGTCTCACACAGAAAAATGTTATTTATACCAGAATATCGCCAAATGAATAAATGGCCTGCCAGTCACGGAAATGTCAAGTCAAAACCTTAATTAAGCTGTGTCAATTATGCAAATTGTAAGCTAGTGGTTTTATATAGCTCCTGAATTAACTATTTTATAAATGGATAAATGTAAAAACATATTGTTCATACCAACACATAGCAGCAGTAACATTTTTAATTCATATGCGCGCGCATGCACACACACACACACACACACACACACACACAAAGAACTGGTTTTTCTCCAAGTGAAAGAAACAAAGTTGAGAGGTACAAAAACACGATTAGCTATCGGTGTCTAAGTCAAGTTAACAGTGGATGAGCGTCTCTAAGAACACAACCACTACGGACATCATCGAATTCCTCCTTCCGACAAGGATTCCTAGTTCAGCATCTGTGCCATCTCTGAAGCCCTGCTGCTCACTGGCAACAAGAACAGTGAAGTCCTGGAGGAAGCCTACTCACGATCCAAGGTCCATGCCCCCCACCCCACCCTTTCTCCTTCATCAAGTTTCCTGATGAATTTCAAGTCTGCTTCTAGCCAGGGAAACTAATGACATCAGAGTTCCTATCTGTTTTCCGAGAGCTTTGCGTAGGTTTTCTTTAAATGAATGTTAGCTGTGTTCCAGGAGTATCTTTCAAGATATGAAGTCAGGAATCTGTCCACCTCCTGGTTTACCTGAGACTGTGTAAAATAACCAAACTCTAAGCCTCTCTCTACATAGAAACTTGACAGTATGAAATTTTAAATCTTTTCAGAATAAGTCTGTAAAGTGTCTAGTGCTGCACACTCGGCTCTTAATGCCTACCGAGTAAGATTTCCCAGTTCACTATCATATCTGTACATTTAAGACTTAAAAAGTGAATATATACATACATAGTACATAATACGAACATACGTATGTCTGTATTACACACACGTGCACACACACACAAACCTATGTGAAGCAAGACTGTATGTATCCATAGGTCCAAGGTCTTTGAACTTTCTCATGTTTTATAGAAACCTAGGCTAACACTCAGTATTTCCTCCCAAGCCCAACTGGAAACACACTTTAAGGAAAACCCTGACAATTTGGAGTCAAAGTGTGCATCTGAAAGCCACTTTCAATCCCTCTTTCTGACCCTACGAACTTGACCAATTCAGGTAGCATTTAGGTGCTTATCTGTTTTCAGGAGACTTGTTTCATAGCATGATGTCCTCCTCTGTGTAAATCAGTTTCCTATCCCGTTTCAGATGACTAAGTATCATTTCTTTCATCAACACGTGGGATTCTTCTACCTTTCAGACATTATGAACTGAGTATACAAATGTCACTTGGAGACCCTGAATTCAACTGTTCTGAGTAATGACCTAGAAGCAGCACCGCTGGGTGATAAGTTGGGAGCCGACTTCACAGTCCCACATGTGTGCAGAGTCCAATTTCCCACACCCCTTTCACCTGATTTGCATCCATGACAATACTCCGCACCCCCTTCTCTTTGCTCATCATAGGAAGCATCTAAATGCATATCAGGCCATGACCCATTTTGGTTATTTATGTAGCCCTGGCTGGCCTGGGGGCTGCAGTGTAGACAGACCGTGGAGCCTCAAACTCTTCCAGGCCCACCCACCTTCACCTCCCTCGTGGTTTTGATTTGAAGTTCCCCTTCGTGTGTGTGCATCGACAACCCAAGTGTCTCTTCTGCAGCCCACTCTGTACACGTCGTGTGCACTTATACACACATCTGTGGTGTGCTCAGGGGCACCTTCTTCAGTCACCCACTGAGCCTGGAGCTGGATGTCTTCATTAGCCTGTCGGGATCCACCTGTCTCCAGTCGGCCAAGAGGAGTTTCCATGAGTGCCGGGATCCAGTCAGGTCCTTGTCCTGCGTGAGGCGCCCGCCCAGAGGCGCACGCCCAGAGGCACCTTCAGCTGTGTCCTGCTCCTCAGTCACCTGACGCGTGACTTAGAAACACCCCTCCTATTCCGTGGTCACCATTCACTCTGAAACGTCTGCTCTTCACCGCCAGGGTTTCTGTTAGTGACAGTACTGGTTGTTTCTTTCTTTCTTTCTTTTTCTTTTTTTTTTTTTTTTTTTGGTTTTAAGATTACTATTTTTAATGACATTAAGTGCATTTATATCACTGTGCCCCCAACACCACTATGTATTTTCCCAGCCTCTGCCACCATTTCAAATAGAAACTAGAGACTCTTTAAACACAGTTTCCCTACTTTCCAGCTCCACCCAGCCCTGCAACTGCTATAGTACTTGGTCTCTGTGAATCTCTGTTCCAACGATATAATACTTATAATGGACGATTCTTATTTTTATATAGTCTAATTTAACATCTCCTCCTCTTATTGTTTATGCTTTGGGTACCATATCTACAAAATCATCAGCAAATCGAATTTCTTGAAACTTTTCTCCTGTTTCATCTTAGAGTTTTAAAAGCGTTAACTCTTACTTTGGGGTCAGTCCTTGAATAAATCTGAACTGACATTGGTATATCTGTAAATGGGGGGGGGGGTTCCCATGGATTGCTTCTCCATGTAGACACCAAGTTTTGGGTTTGTTACAAATTGCCATTTGTCTTCTTGATGCTCTTGGCATTTGTAGTGATTTTAATAGGAACAGTCCCCATAGCCTCATAGGGAGTGGCATTATTTGAAAGGATTAAGGCAGGGGGCCTTGTGAGAGTAAGTGTGGCTTTGTTGGAGGAAGTCTGTCACAGTGGGTGGGCTTTGGGGTTTCAAATGCTCAAGCCAGGCCTGGTGTCTCTCTTCTGGCTGCCTGCAGATCCACATGTAGAACTCTCAGCTCCTCCAGCACCATGCCTGCCTGGATGCTGCCATGCTTCCCACCATGATGACAATGGACTGAACCTCTGAGACTGTAAGCCAGCCCCAGTTAAATGTTGCTCTTTGTAAAAGTTGCTGTGGTCATGGTGCCTCCTCACCGCAATAGAACACTGACTAAGACAGCATCCTTGCAGGATATCCTCTGACCAACACACACAAGCTTCTGGGCCTTCTTTACAAGCAGTGTATATGCAAGTACCTCGCTGTTTTTATAGCTCCAGCTCTGGTGTAGGTTTTGGTATCAGAAAGTGTGAGATATCCAACACAGTCCATTTCGTGATGGCTGCCTATCTGGGATACCTTGAGAATTTACGTGACTTTTAGAAGACATTTTTGTATGTTTGAAAAAGATGCCATTGGGATCCTGAGACGGTTCCTGCCAGCTCTGTAGATCACTCTGCGGGTAGCAGTCTCAACAATCTGAAACCTGCCTACCTCAGACCCAAGCTATCTTTGTGTCTACTTTTGCTTCATTATACCCGGCACACAGGTTTCTCTCCTTTTCGTAGGAAGTATCGGTAGCTCGTCCACATTCCTGCACTCAGCCCACTCACGGCTTCTGTAACTGCTTCAGAATCTCTTTCTACAGTTAGGCTGCCTCCGAATGAAGGCTGTTTTCTTTCTTTTCAAGCCTATGTCCCTCCTTTTTTACTCACTGCCTTAACCAGGACCTCCCCAGCATGGTGCTGAACAAAAACATCCTAAGGCTGAAGTCATTCTAGAGGCTTTATCATCAGGACCTCAGCAGATTGGCCCGTTAACTGTTTCATGTGTACTGATAGAAGACAAATTCCAGGTGAAGGGAAAAGACCTTTGCTATTCTCAGCACAGCAAGCATAAAGAGCAAGGTTCACTGGTTTCTCCTGTCCTTCACAGTGGTGGAAGGATGCTCAGACAGACGCTTCTGCACGCAGAAGCCTGTGCTTCTGAACAACCGGCTTTGGGTATCCATTGCTTTAAGTACCAAGCCACCCTCCTCTGTCCCTCAGACAAACATAATCACATTCTTCATAGGTGCTCCCTACAAATACTCTGAGAAATGACTCAGGTTAAAAGTGTTTGGGGCATGTTTAGGTAGTCATGTTGGTGAGACTTCCTGATGAAGTTTCTCTGACATTTCTAGGAGACGCAATTTCACACCAAACTTCTATTCTGGCTCTCACGATCTTTCTAACCTCTTCTTCCAAAACAATCTCTAAGCCTTAGGTGTAAGAGCTGTGTTGTGGATATTTCAGTTGGGACTGTGTCAGACATGCTGATATGGAAAAGGGAAAGCTCATGAGACCTCTACCACACACAAAGGACTACAGACAACTAAGAAATGCTGAAAGCACCAGCTGGTTCTCCAATATCGTAGGATCAGCCCTGAAAACACACATGCAAAGCAATATATATATATTATATATATATATATATATTATATATATATATATATATATTAATCAGTCTATTTACTATATAAGTACATTTATCTCATTGCACCCCTAAAACCACTATGTACTTCCTAGCTGTGTGTGAGTGAGTGTGTGTGTGTGTGTGTGTGTAATTACAATTAAAGAAAAAAGGTATGATTTTTGACTGAGGGCAGGGGGTATGAAGAGTTTGAAGGGAGGAAAGGGAAGAAGAGAAATGATATGATTATGTTATACTATCAAAAAACTTAAAAGAAAGAGAAAGGAAATTGATTTTTAGAAGATGTTTAAGATTCCACAATCCTGGCATAGCGACAAGATGTCCTAGATCGCAGGAAACCCACGGACCACCATCTCTCTCCACAACACAATCTTTTGACACACTGATTTCTAGCAATGTACACATTGCCTTGACATCCAGGTAGTTGGATGTTCTAATTAGTCCATCAGAGACTAGAACCTAATCTGATTAATTGGTATCGTACAATATGTAACGAAAGCTATTGTCCTGAGGAAGCCAACTGTAATACTGGCCACACCTACTCCTTCTAGACTCTTAGACTCTCAGCCTTAGGGGAATCCTAAATAACCAGGATGTAGTCTAAGGGCCGGGCAGTCAGTTATTCTTAAATCTGATACAATGGAGTTTTAAGTGATCTTAAACATTACAGAAACACTGCATACAGTTAACATTGCAGAAATAGTGACTTATTTCTGTAATGTTAACAATCAGAGGGAGTGACAGGCCAAAAGCAGCCTCCATGTTCACCCCAGCGTATACACAAACATGAAGGAGCAAGCCACTGGAGGATTTACTGCTAAACTCAATCTGAATCACAATGACAGTGGCAGTGGCTTATTTAAGCTGCTGCCCAGCAATGGAGGTCCTCGGAAAACTTAGACTTCTGGAATGACAGGAAGAGCAAATGAATTTATATTAGATTAAGACAAAGGATGCTCACACCCAACCACTGAACTGAGAACGGAGTTCCTAATGGAGGGGTTAAAGAAAGGACTGAAGGAGCTGAAGGGATTTGCAACCCCATAAGAACAACAATACAAACCAACCAGAGCTCCCAGGGTCCAAACCACTATCCAAAGAGCAGAAATGGACGGACCCATGGCTCCGGCTGCACACGGAGCAGAGGATGGCCTTGTTGGGCATCAATGGGAAGAGAAGCCCCTGGTCCTGCCAAGACTTGATGCTCCAGTGTAGGGGATGTCAGGGCAGGCAGGCAGGATGGGGTTGGTGGGTGGGGGGCATCCTGGGGAGGGGTTAACAGAGGGGAAACCAGGAAAGGGGATAACATTTGAAATGTAAATAAAATATATTCTATTAGAAAAAAAAAGAAATATTTGGAATTCTGGGTACTTTTCTGAGGGTAAATATATGCCAGGGACCTGAAAGGCGGTTTATTAGCTGTTCCATTGCTGTTGCTTCCAACTTCTTAAGTATGTAAAGAAGAAACAACAAAAAGTAATTAGATTTAAAAAAAGACAAAGGAGATGGGGAGATGGCTCAGTCAGCAAACTGCATGTCCCACGAGCAGGAAGACCTGTGTTTATACCCCCAGCATCCATGGGATGACCAGGAACGGTGGCTAAGTCTCCAAATCCCCGCTAGGGGATAGGCTAGGTAGCTCCCTGAGTTCAGGGACAAACTGTTTCAAAAGATAAGGCCAACAGCAAGAAAGACACCCACGTGGATACCTGCTTCCACAGGTACATGTGGTCCAGCACGTGTGCGCTCATGTACCCCGATCAACACACATCTATCACACATTCTCTCACCCATCCCAACACACACATACATACCACAAACGTTCGCTCTCTCAAATGCAGGCACGGGAGAAACCGTTAACAAAGCATGTTCATAATTCAGGCCCCAGAGCCTCTGCTGCTGACATCAGGCGCAGCTTCTCAACTCTGCGCCAATACCAAGTTTCCTGATTTGTGTGACATGGGAGTGACCAAACCAACGGCCGGCCAGCTGCTGCTTGTTACAGAGTCCACTGTTATTCTCCTGGTTGTACCAGGGAAAATAATCGCTTGCTCCAAATCCTTAGCTTGAGATCCAGCCTTTCCCCATCCCAAGTGCCAACTCGCAGCTCCAGAAAGCAGTGTGCCCCCTTCCCAAACCTCCTTTTCCTGTCAGCTTCTCCGGGCACTTCCTCTACTATTCCAAGCAATAAACTGAAAATATCATTTCTTTTTTGGCCCATGGATTGCTTTCCTTGATTTCTAAGCATTTGATGGTTTTTAAAACCCCACTTCTGACTCCTCCCCTGCCACCACCCCTAATTCAAGTCCCATAAAGTCAGAGAACAAACCTGGTCAACCATTGAAAGGACAAGAGAGAGACTGATGACCTCTTTGCAGTGTCGGGATCCCCGGAACCTGGGAACACCTGATCCCTTTCGTGACACAGGGTAATAAGGTTCCTGTCGATTTAAAGTTCACTCGCCTACTAACCTACCAGTGGGCCCAGCATAACCACAAGGGTCTCTACAAGCAGAAAGAGAAGCAACAGACAAAGGGCCAGACAGATGGTGGTAGAAGAAAAACCATTGCCGCTGCTGAACCGGCTAACCTAGAACAGCAATAAAACATGAGCGAGCTTCAGCAGGAGAAGGCCAGAGAACAGTCTTCACCTATAGCTTCCAGAAGGGATCCTGCTTTCTGAGAGGAGATTTTAGCCTGAGGAGACCCAGCAGCGACTTTAGACTTTCAGACCCGAACGATAACGTATATGGCTTCTGCTAAGCCGATAAGTCTGTGGCAATTGTCACCCCATCCTAAAAAATGAGGACACTAAATACTCTGAGACCGGTTTATGACCAGAATATATGCTCTGCTGGGTAATGAACTTACAAGAGTACCCTGCCACTGGGCTGAGTGCTCTGCAATGACCAGTTAGTCCAAGTTCTTGAAGGATGGTGTTCGGTATTAATGTCACTGCTAGTGTCTATTGGGAAGGGGTGGGGAAATTTTAAAATATAACTGGAAATTTGCCAGCTTATTTGTTTTCCTTTACAGACTTTAAGGCTGTTTTATCTGCCTATGAAATTAGAACCACTGTATTCTTAATGAATTCCTCCTTGTTCCTGATAGTAACATTTTTTGAATACTTTTTAAAGATTTGTTTATTTACTTTATATGGAATAGTGGCTTGACTTTGTGTATAATGTGCACTGCGTGCGTGCCTGATGCCTTCAAGACTGGAAGAGAGTGTCGGATGGAGTTACAGGTAGTTCCAAGCCTCCTGACCCGGGTGCAAGTCCTTCGGAAAAGCGCCAGAACTCTGAACCACCGGGCCATCTCTCCAGCTCCCTCTGTTTGTCTTTGATTAGCATTTGCATGTTGTAACCTCTTTTTTTAAAGATTTATTTATGTATCATGTATACAGCACTCTGGCTGTATGTGTGCCTGCAGCCCAGAAGATTCGTATAGATGTTATTACATATCTCATTATATGATGGTTGTGAGCCACCATGTGGATGCTGGGAATTGAACTCAGGACCTCCAGAGTAACAGCCAGTGCTCTTAGCCTCTGAGCCATCACTCCAGCCCCGAGACCGTTTCACACTTAACATAGATGCATTGGTAAATTTGACATGGGTCTCAAGAGACAGCAGTAATTGGATTGTACTTATCTACCTACTCTAAGAGGTCACTCATTCACAATCACTATGCCTACTAATATTGCTGTTGTCCTGTTCTTCCTTCCAAGTATCTTTTAGGATTCTACATTTGGACAGTTAGAGAGGGTTTTTCTTTGGTTGTTTTGGGTTTTTGTTTTTTGATTCGTTTACTTTGTGTGTGTGCCTACGGGAAGCAGGGCATGCATGGGCCATGGTCTATCTTTGGAGGTCAAAGAACAACTTGCAGGACTCGGTTCAACCTACCATGTAGACCCTGGGATTTGAACTGGAGTCACCAAACTTAGCATCTTACTAGCCCTGTGATGGTTAGTTTCGTCAACCTGACACCATCCAGAATCACCTAGGAAGAAAGTCCCCGGAGATCCGTCCCGTGGATGGTAGATGGGGATTTTCCTTGGTTGGGTTCACTGAGACTCACCCTGCCGGGGTGTGGGTGGGGCCCAGGGCTGTAGACGAGGAGAGAAAGTGAGCTGAGCAGTAAGCACGCACGCATTCGTTCTGTCTACTCTTGACTGGATGGAACTAGCTACTTCCAGCTCCTGCCATCAGAAATGATGGGCTGGGACCTGGAACTGGATAAACCTTTTATCCCTCAAAATTGCTTCTGCTGGGATATTTGATCACAGCAACAGAAATGACGCTAGAACAAATGTCCTCTCTGTCACTGGCTTACCGGTCACACTTCAGGCTAGCTTACTTACTCTGTTTTCAGAGGTTTCGGTTTTTTAAAGTGATTTCTCCATGGTTTACCTCATCCGTTCCTTCAGTTTACCACAGTGAACACTCAAAAGGTACTTTATTTGCGTGGACACGGTGGTAAACATCCATTTCCTCCCCCACATTCCCCCCTCCTTTGTTCTACTGTTATCTCAGATTTTATTTCCACTGCTTTGTAAGTCCCACGGTGCATTGGTTAATCTCAGTTTAAAGGAAAGTTTTGAAAATCAGAGAAGGTATTTTGTATTTAACCACAGCCTGACTCACTACTGCTCTGCAACCCTGTCTGTGTTTCTGGATCTCAGGTGGGACAGCAACCATTCCTTTGCCCAGCGAGCCTCCCTTGGCATTCTTCCCTTAAGGTCTGTGGGTTGGATTTTTTTCAGGTTTCATTTGTTTGAAAGTTTTCATTCATTCCTCAGAAATTCAACTATACTTATCTGCTGCGTGTGTGTGTGTGTGTGTGTGTGTGTGTGTGTGTGTTTGGGAACTAGGGGAGGGGACAGCCACAGCCATAACAGTCTCATGGAGGTTGGCTGATAACTTACAGCAGCCTCTGCTTCTGCTTCCTAGGTGCCACAGGCCAATCTCAAGCTGTCAGGGTCACAGGTGTCCTAGCTCCTGAGCCAGCTTGCAGGCCATTCGCGGTAGAATTTTGCTGGGGATGTACTTACTGATTGGTAGCCTCTACCAGCAAATGTCTGCTTTAACATTTGTCTGTTTGTCTGGCTTACTCTCTGCTGAGAAACCTGCCTGTTCTTATCTTTGTTCTGTACTCGACTCACGCCCCTGGCTGCACTTAGAAATGGATCCTTACTGGTTTCCGGCAGTTAGATACTGATGGGTCTTCACGCTGTTTCCTCCTCAACTACTTCCTTGAAGACACACATTTATAATTATAAAATTTGAGGGGGGGGGGAACTGTGGCCATTCTTCCTTTTATCTGAAGATGAGATCTTACGTATTCCAGTCTGACCTTGAAATTGCTATATAATCAATAAGTGACCTTCGGTTCCTGATCCCCTGCTTCTAGTCCCCAAATGCCAAGACTGCTGACATACAGTCTGCTATTGCTTTTCATTTTCTTTGGTTTTTTTTTTTTTTTTTTTTTTTTTTTTTTTGTTTTTCCTGTTCTATGGGGACTTCAAATTATTAGTAGATATATAATTGTGTATATGAGGCTTATTGGGGAAAAAAAAAACCGCAGAGCACCAGCCTCCCCCTCCCTACTACTGACGATCACTTCCAAGCCTCATGGCCACTCACCAAGGTCAACCAGTAAGCTCCTGCCCCACTCTGTTTCTTCACGTTTTTACTGGGAACGGCTCTCACGAAGTTGCCCAGGAGGCCTTGAAATCCTTATCCTTCCGCTGTGGCCTCCTAAGCAGATGAGGTTACAAGCATTCAGCACCAAGCTGGGTTTCGATTGGATAGCTTCACAGCCTATGTTGTCTAATTCGGTGCACTTTCTTCTGCAGTATTTAACCTACAACTAGTAACAGTATTTCAGCATTTAAGAGAGTACACTGTTTATTACTAGAACTTAAATTGGGGTAATTTTCTATGCATATGTTGTACGTGTTTATATGCATGCATGTGTGCATTCCAAGATATGTAGATGTGTGTTGGTGTACACAGAGACCAGAAGCTGGCAATAAATGTCTTTTTAACACACATGTGGTAACCTCCAACTATCCATAACTATAGTTCTAGGAATTCTGATGGCCTCTGATCGCCTCAACCGGCACTGAACTCACACGGTACACAAACACACATGCAGACAAAACACACATACACATAAAATAATTTTTAAAACTATAAAAAAATTAAAGAATCTTTGTATGATTTCTAGGCCTGTTCTTGTATCTATATTTAGATACTGCAAAGTAAGAGATGGCAAGGCAGGCCTGCCTACATCACTCATTAATAAACACTTTTTAAATACCTGCTTATAACTCGGGAAGTGCTTTAGGCACCAAGACTGAAACAAAGATACCTGCAAGGAGCCTGTTCTCGTTGCCCTCACAGGAAACTTAAAGTCTAGGCAGTGAGATAAAAATGCAGACACTACAGATTTAGATGTGTACACAAAGGCATGTAATAACTAGTACAAAATAAACATCATTAGAAAGGTTTTTAAGCAGTATGAAAAATGGCAGAGCAGAAGTAGCCCTCAGACACGAACTTTAGGTACGCCTAAGTAATGTAAGAACTAAACTGGATCTTAAAGAGACATTATTTAAGTGGATAATTTCTAGCTACTCCAGCATCAGGCACCAAGCAGAGGATGGTGTCTCAGATTCTGACTCCTTAAAAATGTTGGTTCTAGAGTGGCGCAGGGTGGAGCAGATCTTCAACCTCAGCATCCAGGAAGGAGATGCAGAGCACAGGTGGTTAAGCCCATGGGTATCCATGTGCACTGAAGGCCAGCCTGGGCTCCATGGACTTGTCTCAAAAGAAAAAGTTAATGCTGAATGCATTTACTCTGGCGTTTGCCACAAAACAATCTACTGTCGCATAAACAATGGGTGGCCTCTGCTGCAATCCTGCCATGTTTGTTGGGTTCTTTCTCGTACGTCACAAGGTGTGCATGAACCAAAACAATGTTTTAAGCTGTCTACTGGCATCAACTCCAAACCACAATCACAGTGCACTACGCTAGCATCTGTGTGTCTCCGCCCTCGCAGGATGCTGTGGCCGTCCTGGAGTTCAGGAAAATGTTCAAAGGGACCATGGGTCGGGGTTGGGGTTAATCAAGAAATGAAGGGAAGTCTCATGACATCATGAGATGTCATGCGACTACATTTCACAAATATGAAATTTATTATGATCCACACATCGCTCATATCCTCAGCTACTGGGATTTTTAATATTTGCTCAGTCTTTGAAAAGTTTTTGGCCCTCTACTGTGCTGAAGCTTAAACGTGCTAGAACATGTTCTTAGTGTGGTTGGGGAGGCGGCTCTATGTTTGCTGAACAAGTGTGACGGCCCGAGTCAGGATCTCCAGAGCCCAGGAGGAAGGCGAATATAACATACTCATCTCTAATGCAGCTGTGGGGGACTAGGAGGAGACAGAGGCACCCCCCCCCCCAGAACTCTTTGTTCAGACGATGTAGCCATTAAGCAAGTTCCAGTTTCTATAAGAAATCCTGTCTCAAAAGAAAGTGAAGGGCAACTGAGGAAGACTCTGCATCAGTGCATCCATACATGTATAGGCAGACATGCAGGGGCACCACACGCACTCCTGAACACCAAAACACACTTTCTGGTAACGACATCCTATATCTATGTAAAACTGGCCTGAGTGTCAATTTTTAATCGTGAAACTCTTTGGATGAATAAAGCTATTGGGAATAACTTCCCTCCGCCCACCCCACCAAAAAAAAAAAAAAAACCAAAAAACCCTCATTGTTTACACGTCAGCTAAAACCTCACAAGCACTCTTACACACAGCCCTGAACAGCAGATGGGATTGTCTCCCATGATGCAGTAGCTACGGAAGAGCAGACTGTACTGTTTATGTTTACACAACGCAGGGTGAGCAGCCAGCCAAGAACATCCAACAGATACCTGTGACTAAACACAGCACGGACACATTGTTTCTTACATCCACTTTTTGTCTCAAGTATCTGTAAACACATAAAGAACACATGTGCACACACACATCTTCATGCCACATGCTGAATACACTCACACAGACACAGATAAATGGGAGTCGTTTTATTACTGAGAATCTTATCTACACTGGGATTAAGGGTTATGAGCCATCTGGAGCCGTGAGTCCACTTCAGTTGGGGTCTGGATCCATTCACTTCTTCTCCCTGGACTGCCCCGGCCTTCCCCCCACCTCTCCCTCACACTTCTTAGCACTGGTTTTAAAGGTTGTTTTTGTTTGTCTGTTATTGTTTTTGCATATGTGTGTGAGTCTGTGAGAGTTTATGTATACACATTCCTGGAGGAGGGACTCATAAAAGAGAGCATCTGGCCCCCTGGAACTGAGTTACAGATGCTTTTGAGTTGCCATGGGGATGCTGAGAACTGAACTTGGGTCCTCTGCAAGAACACTGAGTACTCCTAACCACTGAGACATCTCTGCAGCCCCTTCATATTGGGCTTACTGTCAGATCCACTTTTATTTGTCTTGAGAAAGTCTAAAAGAGGGAAAGAATAGCTGGCTAGAAGGTATTTTACTCTCTTCTAAGAGAGATGGAACTTTTGTTTCAGTGTCTCTCTTAAACCTTTGGAGACTGTTCTAGCAGCCCCGGCTCCCTGGAGAGGGCATCCAAGAAGAAAAAAAACGAGGAAAGGAGACCAGCAAATAGGAGGGTGTGCGCAGTGGGGCAAGCTGGGGTTGCAGGGGCAGCCAGCTGGTGAGTGTTGGAAGATGTGCAGAACCCAGGTCAGGGCTAGGTGCCCTCCCTGGCAGTGCCAGGCTTGGTCAATTCCACTCCCCAGCAAGCAGTTCATCCTGGCTCTTGCTGGCCATGCCCTGTAAGGTGGCTGTGTGAATCTGGGCTGGACCCCATCATTACTGCACAGCCCAGGACAGTTTCTCCAGCTGCATATCACAGATGAATAAGGTAGAAAGGAAAGGTGTGGCCCTGACCTCTCCAGTCTTAGTGCATTTATTTAATTCTCAAGTTCCTAGAGGCAGGATCCCATTCTCTGTTTAATAGGTTATTTTGTTTCTTTCATTTTGATATTTGCTCATTTATTTTTGTTTTCTGCTTTGCTCAAACGTTCCTAAATGCTGACAACTGCCAGCATATTTACTGAGTGCCATCATTAAAATAAACATCTTCTTTGAATTCATTAATCTTGAAAATCCATGGGATCTGAGCAGTTTTTGTTTGTAAGGAGCCCGAGCCCCGAAGTGTCCCATATGTTCCTGAAATCACTGCTGTTGCTCTAGCTGAGGTAGAAATTTCTAGAATTCATTTCCTAAAACTGAAATAGAAAGAGACTCTCAGCAGTAAGAGCCCCTGACATAAACGGTTTTAGCTCCCCGTATTCCCAAAGCTCTCGAACTGGCTGACTATTCATGCCCACACTTTAGTTCACAAGATTCAAGAAGTCCTGTGCTGGGCCCTGGGGGGTGCTTTATAGCAAATGAGGACAGTGTGGAGGCTTTAGTGCAAAAGCAAATGTAAACTGTAAGTGTGAGGAATCTGGGAATTTGGTGACACTCCCCTGAGGAGCCCACATGCTTGGGTATGTCCTGGTCTTTCTCTAAGCACCTCTGTATGTACCAACCTCTGTCCTCAAGTCTCTGTTGAAATTTCCTTTTAATAACTGAGAGGGAGGGAGAGAGAGGGGGAGGGGGAGAAGGAGGAGAAAGATAAAGGGGGAGGGGAATAAAGGGGGTGGGGAGACAGAGACTTGCATTTGCTGCCTTTCTCTGAACAAAGTAGCGTGTTCTGAAACTAGATAAAAATGATTCTTAGAAAATACTAGGAGCATGTGTGGTGGCAAACACTGGCACTTAAGATTAATGGCCAGACAGATGCCAGACCCTAGGCCAAGATACACACAATGTCAATTGATGCTTTGAACACTAACATTAGTTTGCAGCCATTAATTTTGCTATAAGATAATCAATGGGAGCCGATCACGTACACAGGCAAACTACCATGAAGTTTAAAAAAGCCTCTGCTTCAGAAACAGTAACCCTGGGGGGACAAGTCTCGAGAACAGAGCTGAGTCTGGAGAGGTGGCTCAGGGGTTAAGAGCTCTTGCAGCAGACCAAGCTCAGTTCCCAGAACCCACAAGTCTCACAGCAGTCTGTAACTCGGGTTCCAGGGGGTCTAACACCCTCTTCTGGGTTCCTCAGGCACTAGGCACACAATTGGGACACAGACATGTGCAGGCAAACACGGCACATATCTTTAAAATAAAATTTAAACAAATAATAAAAACTAGGGAAGGAAAGAGTCTAACTAACACTGCAGACCCGGCTTCTCTTTCACCCTGAAGCACCCCACACTCCCTCCCCAGTAATTTCCCCAGAATCTTGCTCTCACGGGAAGATTGCTGGAGATTGTTATCTGAAATGGAAACAGTTCTGCATCATTATGCCAACCATGATCCTCAGTCGACAGATTTTATGTGAATATTGCCCATGTGTGGGCTTCTGAGATGCCAGCGTAAATGCCGGAAATGTGGGGAAGGTGGGGGTCATCTCTCTAAGACTCCTATCCCAGAAGGCACAGCTCATGACCTCACAAGCACTGTGTACCTCTAAGATAGGTGAGACAGCACTTCCTAAGAACAGAATCTGACCAACCTCAAACCGGGCCTCTCAATGCCCCAACCCGGCCACTGGCTGCACCATATCACAAGCCTGAAGCACTGGGGTGCAGAAAGGCCAGAGGGACCTCAGGTACAGTGTGTAGCCGCACTGGATTTTTCTATTTGGGAAAAGCAGACATCAAATTACCAAACTTCAAGTGAAGAAACACAGTATGAAAAATTAGGCCAACCCAGCAATTCTCAACAATAAAAAACTCCAGCAGACAATAGAAGAAACCTCAGAGAGAAGAAAAATAAGATGGAGTGTGAGGAGGAGGAAGATGTGGCTCAGTGGACACTTGCCAACCAGCCTGTGATCCCTGGAACATACACGGGGAAGGGGAGGGGGAGGGGAGAACGGAATCCTCCAAGTTGTCCTCTGATGTCCACACAGGTGTCATGGCACATGTCCACATAATACACGTCACATTTACACACATACATGGACGGTTTTTCAAATGAAAAAAGGAGAAACATGAATAAAAAATATTATAATCAGCCATGTTATTGATGTGCACGTGTGTGTGTGTGTGTGTGTGTGTGTGTGTGTGTGTGTGCTTTCCTAGAAATTAAACTCACGTCAGCAGGCATGCTAAAAAACTGAATGCCCGGTGTCCTTTCCCTCACAATGCGTGAGCTGGAAAAAGAAGTTTAAACGCTGCATTCCCAAGGTTTCCTTAGGTTCTGCCAATCAAAGGTACAGGCTTGAAAGTTGCCAATGAAGGAAAAGCTATGTTCTAACTACTGGACAGTGTGTCTGGTACAGCAACCAGAATCCATAATACGGTGTGTAGAACAGCCCTGTAGGGTGAGGCTCCTAGGGTAGTGTTGGGTGCACCCTGGGAAACAGCAGCAGCCTCCTACCCCTGGGAGCTACTGTAACCCTGTTAGACTGCTGTCCAGTGCCTCAGACCTACACTTACCCAAGACCCTCAAGGGTTTTCTAGGAACCCAGTCCTGCACCAAAACTTCACTGATGGCACACCTCAGTTATGAACACTGCAAAAAGTCATTTTAGCTTAAGAAAAGAAAAGAGTAGAAGAAACTCTAAAAAGATAGCCATGCTTCTTAATTATGAAATCCACTTGAATTTTCTATATCACCCCCCCCCCAAAAAAAAGCAACTCTTTTTCACAGGAGCAGGATTACATTAGCCACTTAGGGAGCAAGACTAGAATCAGGCAAACCCCTTAGAATGTTCCTGCAGTAACCCCAGACTACCCTTGCAGCCCACATTACAACTGGGTATTTTTATCCTAAATCTATTTGGATGAAATAGAAGACTTCATTTAATACGGGTGCTCAGCAGGCCCTGCCGCCATCTTTAGACGGAAGAGAAATGAGCTCCTTCAACCAGGAGGCAAAGTCATGCACCATGTCATTCAGAGGGATCACCCTGACATTCCCATTAAACAGATAAAAAGGTCAAGTCCGTGGCATGGCCAGAGAGTTGCTTTCCACGAGCAGTAAGTATTCTGAACACTGCATCTGGCGCCCACTGGATGCACATATTACTAGGCCTCTTCTGATTTCTTAGGTAGAGGACTATAGCCCTTCTTGGCTTGCAGCTTAGCCAAGTGGCACCAATGATAACCAATAGCAGAGCATCCTGACGCTTCTCTGATGATGTGTTTTCTGCTCTGAAGTTTGCAATGCTGTCCTTTCCAGTATTAGCAAAAAAAAAAAAAGTGACAAAGACATTTTTCTTTCCTTTAAAAAAAAAATTTACCTAAAGTTGCTTTTCACAAAAATGTAAAGGCATAGTTTAATATCCTATAAAACTTTGTAAAGAAGAACTTTGGAAGCTTTTATTTTAATGAAAGTCTTAACTACAATGTATAACATAACAAATGTGCACACAAACAAAATCAATGATTTCCTTCCTGGTATCATAAAAGTTTGGTCTCTATCAAATTCCATTGATGAGCCCTAAGCAGGTCCCCTGGGATGGACTGTGCTATCAAATCTGTAGCTAAAAAAAATCTCAACAGCACACTTCCCCCCCTTTTAACAAAATCAATAATCTGTTGCTAACATATTCTGGGAAGTGCCACATGATACTTTTGAAAAAATTAATAAAGAACTAAAATTTTAACATTAGAGCTCTGCAGTCAAGGATCCAATATAAGGAGTGATTAGGCTGGACTTAAAGAGCTGTAAGGTTTCTGGAAAAGTGGGAAGTAAAAAATCCTAGTGCTTTCTTCCAAAACTCTATTGCTAACAATGTTTCCTTCCTTCCCAGCCCCATGTTATGGGCGGATTCTCTTCAACTGGTCACCGAGTAAAGGGCAGGCACATAAGGTGTCCTGAGACTAACCAAACATCCACACACGAAATTTTATGGTCAGTCTTCCATTGTGAGGTCTAACCAAAAACTGGGCTGTCTTTTTATGTTCTTTTATACTGTGTATGTTTTACCTGCATGCCTGACTGTGCACCACATGCACACAGTAAGTACTCTTAGAGGCTAGAAGAGGGCATCAGATCCCCTGGAACTGGAGTTAAAGACGGTTGTTAGCCATGTGAGTGCTGGGAATTGAGCCCAGGTCCTCTGGATGAGGAGCAAGTACTCTTATCTGCTAAGCCATCTCTCCAGCCTTGGCTGACCTATCCAATCCTGGGGGCTCTTACACAGGCAGCAAACAAGAATAGTACTTTAAATCGGGTAGGGGGTGTCATGGGCACAGACATCATGCATGCTTGTGCAGGTGCGTGTGAGTGTGTGTGCATGTGTGCGTGCAAGTGAGTATGTCAGCATTTTATTTTAGGGCAAGGGTCCCTCACAGATCTTGGATCCCCATTTCAGTTCAGCCAACTGACCAGCAAACCTCCAGAATCTTCCTGTCTCCTTCCCCCCAACACTAGGGCTACAGGAGCACACGATTTCTCATTCTGGCTTTGTGCCCCCACCTGTGCAAGCGCTGTGCCCTCTGAAGCATCTCCCTGGTCCCAGTCAAGGAGCACTTTCTAATTTATTTTAAGTCCCTGTCTTGATGCCTTGAGACATTTTTTTTAATTATAGACTAACTTTTGAGAAGTTTATTTATAAGGCTTTTGGCTTGATATGAACACCAGTCTGGAATTCCCCGTCCGAGGCCCTCAGGGGATTACAAGTGACAGTGCGCAGTGGAGCTGCATTGCAAGTGGCCTCCCGGGGCAGAAAAGCTATTATTGCATGAGATTTAAAATTCTATAAAATTGCTCAAGAGATTTAGTTCCTTCAAAAAATAGGAAGTTTTGGTTCGAAGCACAGAAATCAGGGGTGGAACGAGGTGACAGTGGTAGAGTGGAGGTGATGAGTGTGTGAAATGAAGGGAGTCCAAAAATAGGATGGAGTAGGAGGAAGCGGCTGAAACAGGTAGCAGCTAGCGCTTGCCATGGTAACCATGATCAACAGATGGGCATCCATCACAGCATGAGGCTTAAAAGAGCCCCCATCTGTGCTACACTCAAATTTCAATTGGTGGGGACAGCTATCAGTGGACATTAATAAATAACATTTAAGTAGACTAAACATGCTGGTAGCCGCAATACTGACTAGTGGACAAACCTGTTATGAACCCTTACTGCAAATTAAGAGAATGACGGTATTTTATTTATAGGTTATCCGCGGTACACAAATAACACTGGTGAAGCTGGACCTGGAATTTATAGCACTTTTACACACACATCTCATATCATTGATGTCCTTAGCCCCAGGAGACATGCTTTGGTGATGAAGTAAATATTTTAGTTACTGAGTTCTTTCCCTCTAGATCAGTGAGAAGCAGCGTGGCCACAAGTCTGCCAGCTCAAAATTCATACTCTCAGGGTTTTGCCAAGTCAGAGGGATTAGTGAACTGTCAAACAAACTAGCCAATTTATACTCAAGCATAACAAATGTCACCAGCTTGACCTAAGACAAGAAAAAGTACAAAAGAGACAGTGAGATTGAAATGCACCCTAAGTCTGTGTGAAGGAGGAATCTAAGGGTCTTGGTTTCAAAGGCTTTTGCAGGAGTTAAACAGTTCACCTTTTATTATACAATTTCTATCCATAAGAGGTGAAAGGAAGACCGAGGCTGTAGGTCAATGGTAGAACCCTCGATTGTCAGGCACACAGCCCCCGGAACAACCTGCAACACCTTTCCTGCAAAACTCTGACAAGAGGCAGAAAGTCTATCTGCTCTAAACACCAGTACAGCTCCAGTGCCCACCAGTGCAGCTTTAGTGCCCACCAGTGCCCACCAGTACAGCTCCAGTGCCCACCAGTGCCCACCAGTACAGCTCCAGTGCCCACCAGTACAGCTCCAGTGCCCATCAGTACAGCTCCAGTGCCCACCAGTGCCCACCAGTACAGCTCCAGTGCACGTGAATCCTGACGCCCCGGCTCAAGGACTAAGGCTCAGACTGTGCCCATTTCAAGAGTGGAGTATACTTGAAAATATTTCATTCTACTCACAAAAATAAAATTTTTGCACCTATTAAAAACAGAGCTACTGCTTTTACAGACACACCAGCTAGTGAACAGCAAAGAACATGGGCAGGAAGCCAGACATGGAAGTGCACATGTCAGTTCCAGCCGATAGGGAGGGTCATTCCAATTCTGAGGTGAGCCCAGACCCATTTAGAGACACTTTGTTTCAAAAGACCAAGCAAATAAACAGAATAACTAAATACTGAAATGCCAATGTGTTATATTAATCTCTGTAGTTCTAGCACCTAAATAAAATGTAAGCTCAAGGTGTTAGGGGATGAGGGTAAAACGGAGTGGGAGGGTGGATGAGGTGGGCACACGGACAGGGTGGGTAGAAGGGATGGGTACCATACTGCCACCTCTGAGGATCACATGTTCTGGGCAGCACACAGATGTACTTCATACATTACAGCAGAGAGACAGCAGCTCAAGAAAAACCTTAATATTTTTAGAGTGATACTGATAAATAAAAATTTTGCAAATGTTCCCTTTATTTAATTTAGACAAAGGGAAAGCTGAAAGCTATGTACTTTTCATCACTGGTTTTGAGGGACATAACTGAACGTCCACAGTGTCAGCAGACACCGGTAAGTAGGTGCTGGCAGAAGAGAAACTGAAAATGACTAGGTTTGCTCTGCGTCTCATGTCTGAGCAGGTGTCCAGGTGAGCACGTGTGCGCAGTGACAGAACAAACTCAGTGTCGTTCCTCAAGCCACCCACCTTGTTTTTCCTCTGCCTGGGAAGACATTTTATTAGAGGAAGATTCTCTTTCCTTTGCTTAAAACCGTGGCTAAGCCATAACTGTGTCCTGTAAGACGGTGGCTATAAAGGTCCACATACATCATCCCGTCTAGACCTCCATGATGAGATTTCACAATTCAACAACTTCAGACACCGGCTAAAGCAGAACCAGCAGGAGGCCACGGCCTTACCACAGTCGGCATGTTTATGTTTCCTTATAAAGGGCAGACTTTCCTCTCCCTCTCGTACAATTGGAGTTTGTTTTAGAGGCTGGGTTTATTTTAAACATTGAACTCACTGTGGTACAGCCTCAGCATGAACATAACAACTGACCAGTTCCTGCATCGCTGGGTTCCAGCCCTGCTTCTAAATATCTGTGTTGTTTACAGCCTGGAAACTGAGGAAACTCGGTTAGTATCCTAATTGTAGAGATAAATTTTGTTTGTCACATGGGAGACATTTGGGACGCAAAACCAGTTCCTCTCTCAAATAAATCCATCACCTTACCCAGAGCACTCTCCTGCCCCGGACATATTCCACGGCAGCCCTGAGGCACACCTGCCGATAGAAACTGAGAGAGAGAGAGAGAGAGAGAGAGAGAGAGAGAGAGAGAGAGAGAGAGAGAGAGAGAGAGAGAGAGAGAGAGAGAGAGCTCAAAGGGAAGGCTCAGGACAAATGCTTTTCTTGCAATACCTCCCTTACAAAACTGGAGCTCATAAAAGCAAGTAGAACCTCGACTTTTAAATGCCATCCTGAGAGCCTACTGTATACACACAGCAAGTGACAAATGCCGGAAGGCTCACACTGAGCAGGCAGAGATCAAATGTACGGCAAAACAAAGGGAAGCCGCATCCTTGCCTCCAAGATTATCTCTGATCTCAGAGTTGTTCCATTTACATCAAACTGACATCTCAATGAAAAATGTATCACTGATTGCTAGATCGATTGAAGCAACAATGAATAATTAAAACTGATGGTTAAGAACTAATGAAAACTGTCGGCGCTAGCACACAGGAACATACATACATATATATATGTGTATACACACACACACACACATATATATGCTTGTCATCTCAAGCCTTTCTGGGCTAACAGCCATCATCTACTCTGTGACATAAACAGGTTACGTCAAAACCAAATGTGTATTTAATGTTGAGGAAAAATGGGTCATCTTAATGAGCAATTATTCTGTGTTCCATCTCCAAAACCCTTTTTTAAGTACAGAAAACTAGAACATTCAAGCTTAGTAAAGTATATCCAGACTTACTATTCTGCCAGAAGGACTTTTTTTCCCCTGATGTGCCGTTATGATTGACAGGTTTTGAACTAATGGGTTTCAACACGAGTAGTTTTTACAACACTTTCCCTTTCAAGAAGTTTCACAGGCAACTGTTTCACGTTATGTGCCAGTCTCGTGTTCTATGACACGGCTGCATCGCTGAAGGAGCAATACTGAACGTGGAGGGAATATCTTCTCTTAGGACATCAGTCCCTGCAAAGGCCTGGTCACATATTTTACACCCAATCGAAAGCCTTAGCATGTATGTGCTTCTGCTTTGAAGATGCCTTATTGGAGGGAGGGTATATATATAAATATATATATACATATATATTATGTTATACTTGTACACATACATATACAACACATACATATATGATTCATGAACATTGAGTTTAGTGCTGTTCTGTAACTCAAGCCAAAAAAAAAAAAAAAAAAACAAACAAACAAAAAAAAAAAAAAAACCAACCTCCTCATCTTATACCCATTTTCTGCATAAGACACCTCCCAGCATTCTTGCTTTTAGGAACATCAAAGGCACGCTAGCATGACGCTGAGGGCAGGGTCGTGCCTGTTAGACGCACAGGATGTCAAAATAAGGGCTGAGGGGCAACAGAACACCCCTTGGAGCACCTCGGGAACATGTCCATGTAAGGCAACTCGAGCTTCTCACGGCTTTAAAGGTGTCCACAGGCGACGAGAAAACCCAAGAGTTGATTCTGAAGTTACAAAGACACCTTACTGAGACGGCGAACTGGAACGTTGGGAAGACATGAACAAGCCATCGACTCTGTAAAATGTCAAGTCATTCCATAATGCTTTCATTACCTGGGCAAACTCACTAAATACTATGCTGAATTCAGCCAACACAGGCAACTGTACTAAAGGCCACCCGATGGGGGTAAGCAGACAGCTCAGTTGGTAATGTACTTGGTTTTCAAGTATGAGGGCCAGGCTTCAGGTCTACATAAAAAGCAAGGCACAGAGGCTGGAGAACCGCTCAGCTGCACGAGCGCTGGCTGCCCTCCTGGAAGACTCTGGTTCCAGGTTCAGTGACCTCAAAATCATCTATAACTCCAGTCCCAGGGAATTCAACGCCCTCTTCTGGCTTCCAAAGGCACTGCATGCACGTGGTGCATAAACACATCCATACAAATAAATTCATAGGAACAACAAACTCCAGGTAGAATAGTGGGAAGAGAAGGAGGCTAATGACGCATTTGGGTCCCTAGAGCTGGCTGGCCAGCTAGTGTAGCCAACCAATGAGCTCCGGTTTCAGTGAGAGATTTCAACAATGACAACAACAGAAGCTGGAGTGACCTCCCCAGTGGTACAGTTTATGAGGTGGCCTTCCGGAGAAGCTGGAGACTTTGAATACCCCAAGGTTGTCTGGCTGATGGGTGTCTGTTTTCTCCAGAACTACCTGAGTCCAAAGTGACCCTAGTGTGTGAGCATACAGACCAGGACAAACACATATGTGAACAGGGCACACCCAGCAGGTTTGTGACCCGAGATGTGAAGGATCTAATGCACTAATTTAAAAGAGGTCCAGATTCCCTTCATAAAAATTGCATAGTACACGGAGAACCAAAGCCAGAGAACATTCTAGCGCCGAGTAGTGAGACAGTCAAGCTGGCTGATTTTGTCTTAGCCAGAATCTACAGCTAACAGATGGCCCTCACACCTGTGGTTGCTACACTCTGGGCACCACACTCCTGGAATTCTTCTACAGTCTACATAGGCAGCGCCTGTGGACATGTGGAGTGTTGGCTGTATCTCTGCAGAGATGTTTCAACAAAACCTTCTCTCCTGTGGACATTCTGAAGCTGACTGGTTAGACAAAATCTGTGACCAGATTGCCCTACCTCCAGAGGATACGGTGGCCTGGAAACATCTCTCCCCAGAGCCTTTGTCCCAAAAGGGACTCGGCCAGTACAGTCCATGGTGACAGACGAAGGAGCCTGGAGCACGGTCCATCTGGAAGGGCTGACCTCTGAAGCACATGAGCAAAGCTTCACCTCTGAGCCCTGCAGCCTGTGACCTCCACAGCAGGACCCTGACGCAGACAGCAGTGGGTCTGGTGCTGTCCCCATTTCTGTCCACTTCTGTGGACAGAGCCCTACAGAGACCAAGAGCTCTGTCTTCCTCCAAAGCCAGGGAGACCCCCCTCCAACGTTTTACCTCTTTAAATGACACCTGTACCTTCCTTCTGAGGTACTACAAAAATGATACAAAAACACCTAAAACACAGGCCCACTTTAAGGTAAATTCAATTTACAAGTCAGACCGTTGTGTCTATAAAATGGTAAGTTTTAGCACACTCTTTAGAAGCTATTGGTTCTAGTATCAGGATTTAACCCTTTACTTGTAATTTTAAAGTTGGCTTATACAGACTAATTTGAGCTCTAAACCTATGTCACCATTTCTTTTTAACAGTAAAGACGAAGGAGGTTTTTAAAATCTTATTATTATGGAATCTGTGAAGTACTGAATTAGAGCCATCAGGATCACTCACATCTAAGGTACTTGGCACCAAGCTTGATGGCCCCGGTTCCATCCTGGGATCCATCTATTCCAGACCCTACACATTGTCCTCTTTCCTCCCCATGCCTGTGGCAGATACTCATGAGCACAATAAATAAACAAAATTAATATATCTTTATTTTTAAGCATTGAATTACTATTATTCTATTGTTATTTCATGTAGTAATTAAATTTAATAGTGTTCGTGAGTAATTAATATCATTTCTTACTACTCCAAGAAAAATATTTAATCTCCCTCTAGAAATATGAAGCTCTGTGTAATCTAATTACGGAATGTTTTACTAATACAGCCAATTTGTATTCTTGAGTAGATTGAAGAACACATTTTTTTTGCAATATAATGAACTGTATCCAAATTCAAAAGCCAAAGTTTTTTATTACAAAAACAAACATGTTGCCAAAAAAAATTTAATGGGAATGAGCAAAGAAAAGTAAAAAAATAAACAATAAATACTTCTGGGACTGGGTGCTTATAATATAGACTCACAGACCTGAACTGATCCCCAGAACCTACATAAAAAGCCAGAGGTCAGAAGCAGGCGGATCTCCGTGAGTCTGAGACGATACTCAGTGAGTTCCAGGCCAGCCAGGGCTACATAATGACACCCTGTCACATAACAGTAATAAAAAGAAAGAGGAGGAGGAAGAGCAGGAAGAGGAGGGAGAGCAGGAGGAGGAAAAGGAGGAGGGTGAGCAGGAGGTAGTGGGTAGAGGAGAGAAGGGGAGTAGGAGGAGGAGGGGCAGGAGCAGGAGGAGCAGGAGGGGCAGGAGAAGGGGGAGCAGAAGGAGGAGCAGGAGGAGGAGCAGTCTCAGCAGAAGCAGCATGGTAGCCTGCACTAGCAATCCCAGTGTGGGGAGGCTGAGACAGGAGACTCCCTGTGGTCCCAGTATAAGACTGAGAGAAATAAGGCAGGTGGATGGCTCCTGAGGGATGAGGCTGAGGTTGACCTCTTGTCTCCAAACACAGGAATACGCACCCAGACACACAAAGCATGCTCTTCCCAGACCTTTCCCAACGCCCCTGCTCTAACATATATATACACAGTCAGAGAATAATGCCACCCGTGATATTTCCCCCGGCCCTCCACTATATCTACTCTCCTTCCCATCCCACAGAAGGAAAGAGCAGAGCCAACAGGCAAGGGTGACTTTTGCTTTAAGAGAACAGCCATGACTACTCAGAGGGTTGAGACAGAAATGGATGGTGATGAGGAAGACGTGTTTATTACCACAGACAGGCTGGATCTCCTTCAACATTCTTTTCTTCTTACTGTGGAATTTTAACAACATCTATGATTTTAAAAAGATCTCTGTCTACTCCTCAGATGAGACCCAATCTACAAAACAGGGTCACAATCAGAATCTCCAGTTTCTGGCTCATCAGAGACAGACAAGAATCCTTTGCCTATGCTTGTGAGATTTCATTGTGCCCCTGCTCATGTGAAAACTTCTTAAGAAAGGGGGTCCCCTACTAGGAAAAGTGCCATTCACCTCAGTATCCCTAGCATTTGGCTGCTGGCATCTACTAGGTGGTAGGCATGAGCAGAGGGTTTCCTCTTACCTACCCACAGCATCCTACTAGGTTCACCTGAGGAGAAAGTTCTATCCAGCTTTCCTAATAAGAATTGGAACCAGAGCTGGGTGTGATGGTGCTTGCTTACAACCCCAGAACTCGGGAGACAAGAGGAAATGAGTTCAAGACCCACACACACACACACACACACACACACACACACACACTGCTAGAACCTGAACTCACTTTATTTTATGCATTTCATGGTTTTGTACATAGTTTTTTTTAATTCCAAACTAGATTTATTTGTTTGTTTGGGCAATCTTTCTTTTCATTTTCTAAGTAAATGTATCTTTGTATTTTACAGAAGGTATACCAAGCTTCATATAGATAACCTGGGGGTTTCCCCCCAGCAAAACCTATTACTAATGCATCTCTAAACCGCACATAAAGAATTGAAGCTGTATAGTTTCTTTTAACAGACTTTCGTTTTTCTTCTTCCTTTTTAAATTTGAAGAACGTTTCAATCTTAATTCCACCTCTAAACTGTCTCTTCTCGGTCTCTCAGTCACTTGTGTGCAGATGACTTCCAGAACTCACTCTGTGACCTCTTCTCCCCGGGATCCTCCTGCAGCCCCCTGTCCCCTCTTCCCTGGGCATGCCTAGACAACCTGCATGCAATTCTGTCTATCACAGATCTCTATTTACCCTGCAGTGATCAGGGTCCCAGGGTGGCAGTGTCTACTTGACCTTCCTGGAGAAGGCCCCTCAGGCTGGTATGCACTAGGCATTCCTCAGTCCCTTGGCTTCCATTTTTAAAGTCAGGGATTTCCTCTCCTGAGCCTCACCTTCCCCTCTCCAAATCTCCACATCTCTTCTGCCTCGATTCTCAGCTGCAACTTAGCTTACACTTTTACTGAGGAAATCAAAACTATAAAAGAACTTCCAGAAACATCCCTCCTCCCTCTGCTTCATGCTGAGGCCAAGCTGATAGGGTCCTAGGAAGGGCCATCCCAACCTGCTCAAAAGAATCAGTCTTCCCTCTCTGCTGCAGCTACCTTGCCCTCCCAACTAGACGGTCCTCTTGGTTCATTCAGGTCAGGGATCAGGCACCACTGCTCTTGAGAAGCAACCACGTTCAGTTCACAGCACCCAGTTCCAAGGGGCATGATGCCTCAGCAGGCACCTGCACATGCCTGCACAAACATACACGCGTGCGCGTGCACACACACACACACGCACGCACACACACGAAAACAAAAATTAAAAAGAAGGTTTCAAAAAATGTTGTCACTTAAATAAAGCCTTCGAGTACTCTCCAAAACCCTCTTCAATTATGGTTCATGTCTCTACTGACATCTAGAAGATTTTAAATTCTGACTTTATCTTCAACTGTACCTTCCTTATGAACACAGTAACGTGCATCTAAGGCCTAATTACATGCTCTCACGGAGCTAAGTTGTCAGGGGCAGTGTCTCAGCAACCTGTCTGCTCACCCCACCCACTGACCTGTAAGTTTTTCCTGCTGCTCAGCAACCCTCACACACAGTGCCCCAGGAACCCTTCCCCACAGCATGCTGGGTAGTGTCAGTGCGACATCACAGCTTTTCTTTGCAACCTCTATTCTTTCAGCTTGCTCTGTTCCTCCTTTAGATAAGTTCATAGGCAAAAGGAAGAAAGGAAGGAGGAAGGGAGGGAGGGAGGGAAATGGAAGAAAGGAAAGGAAAGGGGAAACACACATACACTGTAGTAACCCAAGGATTATTCAAGGGTTCACAGGATCAACACTATTCTCACAATAATATTGTGAAACCATCTAAGCACACTTTCAAACATTTTTGTACAAGGGTCTCATCATTTTCCCATGATCTTTAAAGCCACCAAGAACTGCCAGACTTCCCTTGCATTCTTACATACTGTCCAACCCATACTGTCTCCACTGCACAGATGGGAATAAAAGCAGAAGTCTGAGTTCTGCAAGGAAACCCAGTTTAAAGACAGGGCTATTCAAAATCCTGATGCTTATTCAATCTTCAGAGACCGTTTGGAAGGTGGCGTGGGAGGATCAGGAGTTCAAGGCCTTTGAAGCACTGCCTCAGAAAAGCCAAAGGGATAAAAACTGCTTGGGCCTTTGTGCTTCCCAGAATGACAAGTGTCTCACTTAGATCTCCTGAGTGGCAGCTGTCATTCAGTTAAATTTGGGTTCTATGTGTCCCTACATGTGAGGATGTCATCATGGTACCTTCTGGGTTTGGTATGATGGATGTGATGAATGTCCAGGAGAAAACACAGCATGTCCTGTCTGAACACGCTGCTTGCTCCACATATACTGTCTAGTAACCGTCCTCCTAGACACGGCCGCCCTTCCATACTTTACCAAACAGCACCTGATATGGCGTGTAGAACATAAGAAAAATAACAATGCACAGAACCTAACCGGGGAGAGAAACGGAGAAAGTGGGCAGGATGACACAGGCACACATTCACAAGCACCTGCCTTGCTCTGGAAACAGACACCAGTCTAATCTGATTGGCCAGGCAGCGGCTCTCAACCTTCACCATCTCAACTCTTTACAGTTCCTCGAGCTGTGGTCGTAACGGAGATGCCTGACAGGTAGGGTGTTTGATGTGACCCTTGTGAGGGTCGTGACCCACAGGCTGAGACAAAACCACTGGCTTATAGGTTGACAAAGCTGAGGATTTTAGTGCATTATAAACATGTGACATGCAAAACATTAAAATTATGAAGCAGTCAAACTCCACGCTTACAGAAGCGTTATGTATAAGATCCCTTGTCTTACTTCAGGTCACTGTTTCCGTGATGAAACACCAGAACCAAAAGCAACTTGGGGAGGAAAGGGTTTATTTCCGCTGACACTCCTACATCACCGTCCGTCTCTGAGCGAAGGGCTCATGCACAGGCCGTGGAGGGTTGCTGCTGACTGGCTTGCCCACAGGCTGAGAACCACTGGGCCAGAAGAAGGGCAGAAACTGCACCTCCGACTATGTTGATGTGTCTCTGGTCTGTCTTCTTTCTGCCCTAAAATTTCCTCTTACAAATCAATGGTTTCAGCCTCTGAGCGTGCACACAGACTAAATACAGAAGGATGTCCAACACCCAGGCGAACGTTACAGATGCACAGACTCCGCTAAGAACCACGCAGTGTCTTACTGTTGGCCCTGCTAACCGGCTTCCGACCTCTCCATCCTGCGGAGGGCTCTTCTGAAGGGCCACACAGCACAGCTGGAACATGGCCTTCTGGGAGAACACCTCTCCTTCAGCTCTGCCCACCAGACCCCACTAGCATGACCTTCACGTCACCTTCTGTAGACTCCTCCTCTTCACAGATGTCGTGCACTCTACATGCTTACATAACTCATCATGCACTCTACATGCTTACATACTCATCATGCACTCTACATGCTTACATAACTCATCATGCACTCTACATGCTTACATAACTCATCATGCACTCTACATGCTTACATACTCATCCTGCACTCTACACGCTTACATACTCATCATGCACTCTACACACTTACATAACTCATCATGCACTCTACATGCTTACATACTCATCATGCACTCTACATGCTTACGCCTTCATCATGCACTCTACATGCTTATATACTCATCATGCACTCTACACGCTTACATACTCATCATGCACTCTACATGCTTACATAACTCATCATGCACTCTACATGCTTACGCCTTCATTATGCACTCTACACGCTTACATAACTCATCATGCACTCTACATGCTTACATACTCATCATGCACTCTACATGCTTACGCCTTCATCATGCACTCTACACGCTTACATACTCATCATGCACTCTACATGCTTACATACTCATCATGCACTCTACATGCTTACGCCTTCATCATGCACTCTACATGCTTACGCCCTCATCATGCTTATGCCTTCATAAATTCGATCGGTTCTCATTGTCTGCCTGGCTTCCGGTGCTATCCCTGGCACCTACCACAGTAATGGAACTGCTGTATTTTTAGAATGCGTGACCCAAGGTGCGACAAAGATTTAAAAAACACAATGCACAGTCAGAAAATGTTTTCAAATGAATGTGGTGGTCCACACCAGTAAGATCTCCTGGGCTAGCATCTCTCCCTCTCTCTCCCTCTCTCTCGATTAGTGTGTGCACACCTGTGTCACACACACATACGCACACACCTTTTATGTACTTATTTCACGCTCTGTATGTTTAGTTTGCTTTTATTTTAGAGATGGGGGTGTCGTTTGGATTATTTGGGGTATTTTTATAAAAAGATGGGGTCCTGTGTTCTTTATACCTAAAACCCCTGGCCTGAAACTATCCTCCTGCCTCGGTTTACTGAGTAGCTGAATCTATAGCACACAGCACTGTGTCTGGCCATCTCAGAGAGTACTTTTCTACCTAGTGCTTTGTTTACAAACACTCTTTGTTTGTTTGTTTGTTTCAATTGGCTTTTAGAGATAGGGTCTTTTGCTTCATGGCCCTGATTATACACCAGGCTGACCTTGACCTCACAGAGACACACCTGCCTCTGCCTCCGTGTTAAAGCACCACTGGGACCAGCCAGATTAAACAGTTGGATAAAATTACCTAAGTTTTCAAGGGGGAAAAAAACAAACAAACCTGAGTCTGACACTAAAATTTAACTGCTGAATTAATGGTACGGCCTGACCTCAAAACAGGTCTTCAGCCTTCGGGTCCTTACCCTTGAGCCCCAAGGAGTGTGGTGAAGGAGGCAGCAATGGCTGGGGTTCTGGCCTCAGCGCTCATGGCAGGGAAGCCATGAGAGGCAGCACAAGAGAAAGAGCCTGTGGTAAGCTCCTGGCTTTCCCTCCCGCTCCCCCACTTCTCCTTCGTCCCACCCCACCATTGTTAACATGCTAAATCTATAATCATATCTCTCACCTCGGTTTAGATTCCATAATACCTTTCTGCAAGTGAACCCTTTTGCAAGAACATCCTTTTACTGATAAGCATGAGTCAGTACTTGAAATATAGAGTTCAGACTTACATATTTCAGCTAGAATTTTCATGAATTCTAGCTAAAATTAATAGAAATCATTTAATTGTTTTTTTGTTTTGTTTTTTTAATCCTCAGAAGTCCTAATTTAGTAGAAAATATTTCTAGGTTCCTAACTTTTTAAATGGGTTTTCATAGAAGATTTAGTTTCACTTCTGTAAGGTACACTGGTATTTTTAAAAGGTCACAGTACAGCTTAAAAGACTCATATGAAGTAATTTTCCATTTGGACTATTAAGATATATTTTTGGAAAACATATGAGTAAAATTTATTTTTAAGGAATGAAAAATGACAGGTTTTGGAGGCCGGTTTTTACCACCTGACTGTTTTATCTAGAAAGAAAACCTACATCAGTCTGTCCCTGAGCAGGCAGGACATTTTAGGTTGGACTGTTAGTACAAACTCCCACGCTGCTCTAAAACCCTGAAGTATCCTAATATTCAACGTCTACATAAGAATGAGCCGTGTCCACACCACATGTGACACACAGTAGGCAGGAAAATGGACACCCATGAATCCAGATTTCGAATAAGAATACTTTCTGTTCTCTGTCAAAAGACAAGATCTCAAAATGGTAGTGAATTAGAGACAACTCTCCTGTCTCAGTCTCCAGAGAACACAACTTAGGGGCATGACCCATGACACTTGGCTGTAAAGCACCAGTGATGTTAAATTGCATCATGGTAGTCTGATAGTTCAAAGGCAGGAGAGAGGGACTGTTAAGGCTTCCGGTCCTTTAAAATCAGTAACGGCAGTTAAGATTTTATAGTGCTCCCACAGAGGAACTGAATTCAGTTCCTAACACCAACACCGCAGCTTATAACTGCCTATAGCTTCAACTCCAGGGGATCTGACACCTTACTTCTTTTGACCCTCTAGGGCATCTGTACTCAAATGCATATATCCAAATATAGAAACACAGAATTGAAAATTAAAATACTTTTTAAAGCATCCAGAGCTGAGCAAGACCACTCACTCCTGTAAGCTAAGAACTAGGGAGCTGGAGCAGGAGGATTGCTGAAAGTTTGAGTTCTAGGTTACCTGGGCTAAAATAAGACCCTGTCTCAAAAGATAAAAATAAAAATTTAAAAACCTACCTATGTAAAATGGCCAGCTCCCCCCTCTAAACAACAACAACGAAAGACCAGGGAGCACTGAATGCTCTGTTAAAGCTGTGATCAATGATAACATTGGCCATCTTAACCCACATGGCCAAACATAAATGGCTAAAGAGTCACAGAATGAAGCCACATTTGTCCAGGGCGACTGTAACGTACTAACATGTTCTTACATGTAAAACAAACTCTCTTTAGCTAAAGCCTTCCATTGTAAACAGTTCCCAGTATCAACTAATCCAGTATCAGAGCAAGGCTGAAGGGAGCCCCTAGCCCTCTCTCCCGCCAGCCTAACAGCAAACATGCAATCTTCGACTAAGCCAAAGAATTCTAAATTTAGACACGCTGAAGCAACGCATCTTAAGCTATATGTAAACGTTTAGTAAATTATTTATGCCTCTTATCTTTAATAATGGCCCATCATGCTTGACTTGTAATTAACATGGAAAGAAAGCTGTTGTCCTATACTGTACCCCAGAGTCAGAGTCTCCGGGCTATATTTAGCTCACATTAAAATGGAAGCAAAGACGCAAACCAAGCTAAAAATAAAATGTTCTACAAAGATGGGTTTTTTTTTTTCAAATGGATTGAAATTTAGCTTTATTTGGTGCCTTATATGCCGATATTTAGCAACGCTTTAACTGTGCATGCCTTTGAGAGCCCTAACCACACACCAGCTCAGTCTCCTACGGTGGAGGCCAGCCTTGGCCAACAACAGCCACATCCTGCTGGTACTTGATTTTTACGCAGTCCACAAGTGAGAAAGGGTTTTACATATTTAAACAGGTTGATTTTTTTTTAAGTTGTATTTTTAACCCAGTAAACTTAGTTGATGTTAAAATCCGGGTTCGTTACATGAAGCTTTACTGGGGTACAGTGACACTCACTCAAGCACTCTCTGCAAACCATGTGACAGTGGCAGAGAAACTATTGGGATGGGGTGGGTGGGTTGCTTCATTTTATTTTCTTGGTTGGGGCCCCCGGGGGTTCTCTGTGTATACCTGGCTGTCCTAGGACCCACTCCGTAGACCAGACTGGCCTTGAACTCAAGGATCTTCCTGCCCCTGCCTCTGGAGTGCTGACCTAAAGGTGTGCAGTTCCCACCACCCACTTTGTTATCCTTTTTCTTGTTTAGGTATTACTGACAAGAATTATGAGCTAATGTTGATATTTGACAGCTTCTGGGGAAGGGAAAGTCATTTTAAGGGTGTGGCCCCTGTTAGGTCTAGCTTATGCCTGTGGGTGGCCCATCACACTTAAGTAAACGGACAGCACAAACTAGACATGGTGGTTTGAGGAGGAGGAGCAGAAGGAAGAGAATGGAAAGAGGGAAGCAATGGCTCTGGTAAGGAATAAGGGAAGGATGGAGTGAATATGAGCAAAATACATAAAATCTCAAAAAAGTAATAAAATATACCAAAACCAGTAAGATGATCACAGTAGCTCATAACTATAATCCTACCAACTGTGAAGGCTGAGACAGGAGGCCTACAAACTGAAGATTAGCCTTAGGCAACTTAGGGAAACCCTACTGCTAACATAACTTGAAGGAAAGCGAAGACAGATTGGCAAGGAGCCCACTCAGTGGTCAAGTAGCCAGTGTGCTGGCTAATTTTATCAACCTGACGCAGGCTAGAGTCACCTGACAGGAGGGAACTCTGAAAGAGAAAAATGCCTCCATAAGGCTGCAGGCAAGCCTGTAGGGCATTTTCTTAATTAGGATTGGTGTGGGAGAGACCAGCCCACTGTGGGTGCTGCCATCCTGGGCAGATAGTTCGGGGTCTATAGGAAAGCAGGCTGAGCAAGTCAGTAAGAGCACTTCTCCATGGCCTCTGCATCCAGTCCTACCTCAGGATCCTGCCCTGTGTGAGTTCCTGTCCTGGCTTCCTGCAGTAATGAATGTGGAAGCGTCCGCCAGAGAAACCCTTTTATCCTCACCTGCTTTCGGTCAGGGTGTTTCACCACAGTAACTCTACCTAGGACACTTACCACGCTCAAGGTCCTGGGTTCAATCTCCAGCACCCTGCATATGTTACATTAATGTTATGTTATATGCTATGAATTTTTCATATTTACAACAGTATGAAATCATTCAATCAGCACCATGATAGTTCCAGTAGAACTTATTCTGCAGTGCAGACCATACCTAAACAATCCAACCGAAACTTTGCACCCTCTGACAAACACCACTCCACCTCTCTTTCACCTTCCTTCCTGCTCCATCATACTCAGAGCTAAGCAATTCTGAGGGAATCCTAACAGCCCGAAACTTACCATCTTTAGTGCTCTAATCAGTTCATCTGATGAACTGGTCAAATGCAGACATTCTTCTTTGCCTCTAACTTGTCTGGAAACCTTTGGTCTTGATTTTCCCTTTTCATCTTATTTGGATCTTGATTCCACTATTTCTACAGAGAAGACAGGCTGAAGATTCTTAATGATACCTTGTGGTTTGTTGTTAGAAACTCCCATGACCCCCTAAGACACTGTCACAATTTGAAACTCAGTGGCCAAATGCCTTCTGGTCTCCACCCAAAAATTATGATTAAAATATTAATAATAATAATCTGTGGTGGTAGAGTGCTTTGTTTGGTTTTTGTTTCTGCTGTGTAGCCCTCACGGCTGGGAACTTACAACATAGACCAGGGCTGGCCTCAAACTCACAGAGATCTACCTGCCTCTGCCTCCCAAGTGGTGGGATTAAAGTCGGGCACTACCACATCAGATAATAACATTTTAATTGCATAAACTGTATCTCATAAAGCAAAAGAAAACAAAAGTCCAAATTGCCTCACCAAAAAGATAAACTTTCTTGATAAATTAAAACCAAGGTACTTATCGGCTGACTGTGTTCTCTGCTTAGCATGTTTTTGCCAAATTTAGAGAACAACTTATAGCCACTCAGAATTAATATATGAATACACATAAATGTCAAACAAAATAAAAACTCTATTTCCTAATCAGGAGATATTTCTGACACACAAAGCTTCCTGACCTTGGCCGAGAAAATTCAATGGCTGAAAGTCATTGAGACAGTTCCCATCCATTTTGCACCACTGTGTGACAGTTAACCATGCCTGCTTGCAAGCTGAGCAGCAACCTCCAGCCATTGCTGCAAAATGAAAGATTATTGCACCCACATGCCAACAAGAGGCGCACAGTCTTCACACAATCTTCTTCAGGCATGAAACCTAACTTGAGGGTTTATAGTGATGTCCTTTCAGACCCTCAGTACCTATGAAATGCATATGAAACATTCTACGGCACCAAGTCTATAGGGGACTCAATCCCACAGGGAACATACACATGGTAAAGGGGCAGCCGAAGAAACTAGAGAAGAAACAGAGACTGGGAACCTAACTGCTCCTGTTTGGCTTTTTCGAGCCAGCAAATCTTTGACCCCTACAGAGTTTTTTGCCTTTGGGAAATAAAGTTCGATACAAAATTATCTGTTTAGCTCCTGGGAAGTTAGATGTAAGTACCTGAAGTTCTTCTACTCAGCTGAGAGAGAAAAGATACACCTGAAAAGCAGAGATGAGTAAAGAGGAAAAAAGATGTACCTAGAAAATAACCCAGCTATTCCACTTCTGGGCATATACCCCAGAGACACTTTAATACACAACAAAGATATATGCACCACAATGTTCATAGCGGCTCTATTTATAATAGCCAGAAGCTGGAAGGAACCCAGATGTCCCTCAGAAGATGAATGGATACAAAAATTGTGGTACATATACACAATGGAATACTACTCAGCCACCAGAAACAGTGATTTAACCAAATTCTTAAGAAAATGGCTGCATCTAGAGAATATCATCCTGAGTGAGATAACCCAGTCACAAAAGAACAGACATAATATGCAGTCACTGATAGTGGGATGCTAACCCCAGAGGCTTGCACTGCCCCAGAAACAACTCACAGACTGTATGAAGTCCAAGAAATAAAGAAAACAAAAAAAAAAAAATATTTACAAAACAAGAAAAAAAAAAAGAAAATAGGAAGAAAAATGAAATGGACCAAAACATCCAACAGATGGAGGTGAGGAGAGGGCTAAAATATTGGAGGTCACTGTCGAACTACGTTCCCCTTAAAGCACATGCTTACCCTTGGGCTGGAGAAGCACCAATGCCTAGCATGTGTGAGGCTCCATCTTAAGCACCTGTCTGTCTGTCTGTCTGCCCCCCCACCCCATCTCTCTCTCTCACACACACAGTCCTATTCTTTACATTAAAAGTTGGCAAAATTTCCACTACAAAAAAAAATGCTGTGATTAGTGTACTGTCCTAAAATGACCAATTTCCTTCCACAAAGCTGATTAATTACATGATCACGTACCATGTCAGTTCAGCCAAATGAAACTTTTACACTTTGCCAATTTTGAACTACTGAGAGCATTTGGCATAGCTCAGCTGAATGGCATAGCTACTATCACTAAAAAGAATAAAGACCATTAGAAAACAGTCCCAAGTAGCAGTCTTTTAAAATAGTGTATATTTGTATGTGCAGTATATATACATATATACAACATGCATATGTGTGTGAATACCTATGAATATAAAAATAGACAGTGAAATCTTCTAAATATCTATTTTTTGAGAGAGGGTCTCACTATGCCACCCAGGTTAGCCTTGATCTTGAGGCAATCCTGCCTCAGTTTCCCCAGTGCTGTGATTATAGGTGTATGCCATGATATTTGGCTATTTTAAAGAAATATATAAATGCATTACTATACATATATATAATACATATATATATCCTTACATGTGTGTTGTACATATATAATATACAACACTTGTAAGTGCATAGAAATTTTCTGCAAACATCACTTATGTCTGCCTCTGAAAAGCAACCAGAGGTCAGTGACGAGATAGGATTTCTTTCATGGCTAGGATCGCACCAGACCTGCCTGGACGCTGCCATGCTCCTGCCTTGATAATAATGGACTGAACCTCTGAACCTGTAAGCCAGCCCCAATTAAATGTTGTCCTTATAAGAGATGGTTGTGGTGTCTCTTCGTAGAAATGAAACCCTAACTAAGACAGTATGTCTGACTACATGCATGGACTATTGTTTTAAGATCCTTCTGTGTCTGCCTAGCCCACACTTGGCTTTTTCAAACATGGTAGAAAGGTTTGAATGAGAATGACATACACCCCCAGCGCACCCCAAGTCTGTGGAATTTAAACACCTGAGCCTTGGTTGGTGGAAGGTTTAGGAGGTCCTTTCTGGCGGAAGTACGTCACTGGGGGGCGGGGTTTGGGCGCTCTCTCTGCTCCTGGGTTTCAATGCATCATGGGACACCGGCCTGCTTCTACTGCTATGCCTGTCACATGCTGCAGTGCAAAAGCCCAAACAATCTTCTTTATACACTCTCTGGATCACAGTATTTCTGTCACAACAACAGAGAAGTAACAAAGACACACGGGTAGTGGACGTCTCTCAAGTAGGGGAAGCACTTCACAGACCAAGTCATCAACTCTAGCCCTGAACTATCTCACTACTGGATCAGAAGCAGATTTACACATCGTACGCAAGCAAGTAGTGTGTATGGGGTACAGAACTAAAGGCACTATTTTAACCATAGCCCATCATACTTTGCGGGTCTTAATGTACTTCAGGATCACTGAGAAAGAACTATTAGTGTTGCCTCAAAAACAACTAAGCTTTGAGCTAAATCTGGGACCTGAGCCTCCCCTCTCCCAGCCCCTCCCCCCCCACCCCCCCCCCCCGCTCCCCTCCTTCCCCTCCCTCCTTCCTTCCCCTCCCCCCCCCTCCAGCCTCTCTCATCTTACAGCCCTACAGAGAAGATGAGGAAAAATCAACATTTTTCGAAGGGTGCTTCTCTTCCTATCTGGATAATTCCCCCAAATCAGGGACCTTCAGTACTTCTACTTGAATGAACCCCCACTGGCCTCCCCCTCCCCCTCAGAAGCAGTGTGAACTAGAGCCTAGGTGATGAATTTGTTACAGTCTGGACTGCAGGAGATGGGGTGAGGCTGAGGCCCACTAGTCTTGGCAACTTAATGCTCTCATCAGATGTTCGCACACAAAAACATTTTATATCAATACTGTTATATTTATATCAATAATGTTAATATGAGACAGTAAAAAATGTAGATTTTTCTGACATTCTCTTATGAATAAATATCAGAAGCAGTACTCCAAAGCTTGATAATTAGCCACAATTGTGGCAAATGTTTATCAGAAAACAGAAAAAAAAAAAAACACAAAAACAAAAAAACCCACTTTCTTACACTTAGTTTAGTCTTCATAAACATGTTTTATCCAAAAATAATACGATATAATCTTTCAAGTTCATTAAACCCAAAAATTAGTAGTACTTTCTATCAAAGTTTTTGTTTAATTTTATTTCCTCAGCCCAATGTATAACCATCCCCAATTTTTTTCAAATGGCATAAATCTTACTAGCCAATCTTGATATTAATCTGCATGGAATTCTGACCATTGCATATAAGTATATGATTTTTGAAACCTTCTGTTTTTCTCTTCACTCAGTTTTTCAGGTTTTTTTTGTTTTTAGATTAAGATTTCATATGTTAAAAGCATTGTTAGTAAAGACTCTATATTGGTTGGCTTTAGTTTTCAAAAAAGAAAAATCTAAATCCAGAAGTAGTACAAATGCTTTAAAATTCAAACTCCATCTCTATTAAGAAGTAGTTCCAAGATGTTTGAGAAAAAGTTGAAGCAGCCCTTGACTCTAGTAACTGCAGTCATTACCCTGTATTCTCTGCTTCATTTTAGAATCCAACAGGCACTCAAGCAAACAGTAATCCAAACTGTTTCCATGCAAAACTCCCATCAGCCTTAGGAAGCTAATTGTCATGAAATAACTGTAGAATGAATTGCTTTTGCAAGTCTGTTACTAGAGGGAGCATCCACTAATTGAATCAGCTCTTCCTTTAACTCCTCCACTAATAACAGCCTAGGTGTTGAAGACGTCTATACTAAGAAGAACATTAGACTAACTTTGTCAACACCCAGTAGCCCCTACTGTCTGTTCATCATTACAGGAAAGCTCAACTTTGAGACTGATCAGCACAACGCCACAAAAGAACTACCTCACCCTGCAATACCCTGAGCCTCACCCTGCAATACCCTGAAGAGGTAACTTGTGATGAGCCACCAAGAGTGTCTGAGCTCTGCACTTTGAGGAAACATGTAACACAGAAGCCTTGCCAGCCTGTGAGCACAGCACACCAGAGAAACTGAGAGGAGCAAACAGCTTGCTGTGGGTGGGAACGCGCGGTGGCTGGCGTTACACAGCTTCCCGCCGGTCTTCCTGCGCGCAGGGGGTTGAACAACTAAACTCCCTTTAAGTTTCCTAGGTGGGACCCCCCAACGCAGCTTTAACCATGCTCCAAGCCGCTTGCTCTGACGGCTAGCCGGGCGCCCGTTCTAGAAAGCACCCTGGATATCTCTGAAACCCCAGGCAGGAATCCCGAGAGCACCATCCAGCCCCCTGAGCGAGGCCACACCCCATCCAGGCTGCGCCCCCGCGCCCCTCCTTCCAGTACCAGTTCTTGGGATCTCCGGAGCGCTCCCCTTACCCACAGCCCTCCCGCAGATCCCCGGCCCAGCCTCACCTTGGTCCGGATCTGTCCAGAGGTGGACACTTTGCGAATCAGTTTCTGGGGTCCCTCCTGCTCCGCTTCACTGTCGGACGAGTCCTCTCCCGGTCCTGCAGCAGTGGGGGAAACCGCGCCGGCCCCAGCGACCGCTCCTCCCGCGACGCCCTGAGGGTGGTGCTGGCTGCCGGCCCCGGCCATCCTCTCGGATTCCTGCAGGGACACAGCAGCGCCCCGAGGGGCTGTGGTCAGCTGCTGGGCTCTGCCCGAGCGTCTGAGCCCTGCGCCTAGCTGGCGCCATCTTCCGCGATCCCCGCCGAGCGGCTCAGGGGACCCGAGACCACACGCCGCCCCTGCCGAGACCTCCTCGGTCCTCTGCCAGCTTCACGTCTGTGCGCCCAGCCTTGGGATGTTTTGGGGTTGCTGACCCAGGATATGACCAGCACCGGAATGAGAGGATGGAAGTCGCGATAAGCCTTGGACAACCTCCCTCTAAAACCTCCTAGGGTCTGGAAGGGCTCAGAGGGAAAGGAGAGCAGAAATAGGCGGGAGCGTGCTGCGGCAGGTTAGGCAGTGGCGATGCCCCTCCCCTGGTTCTAGGCAGTGGGAGTGAGAAGGCTCCTGCGGGAAAGGGGAACAGGGAGCTACCTCCTACGTCCTGGGGTGCACCTCTGGACCCCGAATCCCTCCACATACTCGGGCCTGTGGCACCATTCCAGCTAAGTAAAAGTTTCCTCTACCCGAGAGATGAACTGGGTCTCAAGGACCCTGAGCACCATTGCTAGGACCTTACCTCCCAACCTCTGCCCGGGAGTTCGGGTCCTTTCGGCCTTCTCAACCGTGCGGTTTAGTTTCGGGCCCACCCCCATCCGGCTCACACGGAAGAGAAGAGCATTTTCCGGGAGGTTCAGCTCCGCTCTGAGAACTTTTGGTTCAGAAAGAGCGATTCCCTTTGGCTAACAGGAAGCTGGGAAGGGCGTGGAGAGATCGCAGAAACAAGAGAGGACACGCAGCCCAAGACGACAATATGCTGAAATAAATGTTAGGCTAAAGCGCTCATCCAGAATGCCTGGAAGAACGGACTCAGCGGCGTGAGCAAGTATTAAGCAAAGAATGTATATATACAAACATACACATGAGAGAGCGCCACTCCCTAGTCCAGACTAAAGTCTGAGGAGAGAATCCACAGGCTGGAGCCTGGGTTCCAGAGGCTTCCCTAGCCAGCTGCAGGGCAATGGCAGGGAAGAGCAACCTCGCAGCAGCAGAGAATGCACATTCGACCTCGAAATCTTACACAGGCTGGCGGGTGGTGAGGGAAGGGGCACTAAAAGGACAACTTCCCTGCTGTCAATGGAAGAGAACTTCACAGTGCTGTTAGTGATTTTCCAACTAAGTAAGGAGTCCCTACCGACTCTGGAGGCTTTCCTTGGTAGAGCAATCTTAGTTAGCCCTTGCCCTTCAGATTCTTCTCCTAGTTTGTCACTTGGTCTTGACCTTGAAAATTCCAGGAAACTAAGATTTGGGGTTTTGTTTCTTTCCAGGTGCAACCATCAAGGCCAGCAATGACTCGGCTCAGCATGAGAGCGGCCTAAGTGCCTCCATGTTCCTCAAAGACAACCTCTCGAGCTTCAGTTACTCCCTTTAGTAAAGCACAGGGTGACGCGGATTTCAAAGGTCCCATGGCCCTATGATAAGAAATTCTGTACCTACAAGAACACACTGCTGGGAGATTTTTAAGAAACATTAACATTAAATGTCCAGGCTGGAGATCCAGATCGGTGCTTAGAATACAGAAGGCCCATCACAGCCAAAAACAAAAAAACGATGCCCTTTAGTGACCTTTATCCTGCTCTGGCTATTTGGTCACAGACAAGTCTAATGGTTTGGCAACACAAAGACCCCTAGTAAAGAGAAAAAGAACACAGTTCAGACTTTTAACGTAGAGAAGACAGAGAGCACAAGCTGGGACCAAAGTATAAAGAGAAAAAAAGGGGGTTATGATTCTAACGCTCTCTTCCCCACTCTCCATATAGCTAAATATATATACAACTACTGTGTATTCACGCCACACATTAAACTTTCAGGTTTTATACAGCAACATTTCCAGCCAAGGGTGATTGAAGTGAAAGGGGGTCTAATACCCATGCCTATTTGGTGAAGAAGATGGGGTCCATTTCTTATTCTGAAAGGATACTATTGCTTCAAGACACATTACACAGCTGCACATCCAGGAGCCAGGCAGTTAATTCCTCAAAGTGTGGGTATCTGTTACTTATAAAAACAGTCTTGCAGCCAGCTCTGCTCTACACGGGGTTCGGGGAACAGCTCCTCAGGCTTGTGAGGTTGGAAGCAAAGCCAGTGTGCACTGGTTCCTGCTAAGTAAACGGCTGCTACCCTGCAGCACCTGCAGTTAGAGGGGAACCCAGGATGGATGAAAGTACTGTGTAGGCAAAAAAAAGAGAGCTGCCTTATTTCCCACTAAAGACAGCTCAAGGAAAAAAAAACGCTGGTGGAGGACCATCTCTGCCGAGAAACTTTCAAGGAATCCCTAATTTAAAATAGTATCTGACCTACTAACTGCTTCTCCCAGGGCTAAGCACTCAAAATGATTATCTGATCTAACTGAAGTGCACATGCTTTTGCTTTGTTTAGTTTGTTTCTCTGTTTCGAGATAGCCCTATAGCACCCCTCAGGCTGGCCTGGAACTCGTTACATAGCCCCATCTGACTTTTTTATGGCAGGTCTCCTGCATCAGCCTCAATTTCTTGAAGTGGTTATTAAAATGGTCTCATTTGACTTATAAAAAGTTCCTTGGCTTTTTCTTTAGTGTTTTGGATTTTCAAATAATTTCTCCGATGCTGCTCATGAATTCCTTTTCACTGCTGTTACTTTGTCGACAAGTTGCGGTAGTGCACGCCTCTGGTCACAGAACTCCAGAGGCAGAGAGGCAGGCAGGCCTCTGTAAGGTGAGGCCAGCCTGTGCTATACAAAGAAACCTCCACTGGACCATAGCCATAACCAAAACCATAACCTCCAGTGGACTCACATATTGGAGTTTGACGCTGGAAGCCAGTCTGAGTTACATAGTGAGTGACAGGCCCACAAAGGCTACACAGCAAGAATGTTTCCAAACAAACAAAAGCAACAAAGATTCTGACCATACACTCTATAGATGCTACAGTCAGGATCAACCGGAAAGGAGCAAAGCTGACCATGGTTTCTACTCAATAAGGTGCCATACCAATAATAATAATGATAATAATAATAATAATAATAATAATAATAAAGTACTAAAGAGACATATGCCAAACCTGATTAAAACTTATGAACACTATATTACTACTTACAGAGGTATTGTGAATGAGTCAACTGCTCACAACAAGCAGGACCGTTAGTCACTTAAAGTGCTTACTCCCATGTTCTATGGTTTTACCTTCAATTGTGATATAACATAGGGGTCACATGTTATACCTTGAAAACCGTAAATGGGTACTTGATAAACCATGTTCCAGGACTCGTGTTCCCGATTAGTACAGAGCCAAAGGACTGCAGATTGGACCAGCACAGACCAGGAAGGCTGCTGTGATTTCAATATGGAACGAACTCCACAACCTCTATTTATTATATACTCAGAACCTAACATCCAAAAAGTTTACCCTGTGTGAATCCTCTCAGTTGTTACCAGGTAACAAAACATTCCAAGAGCAATGGTGCTGTCAATCACAGGAACATACTGTGGTCCTAACCCACAAGGCAAAACCGCTCATCATCCTGGCAGAAAGTGCGACTGTATGACCTCTTGCTTGTATTTTGGCTTGTTTGCTTTGAAACACTTCCCTTTCTAAGTGTCCATTAATTCTGGACTATTAACCAGTATAATGTTAACAGCTAATGCTAACTGGTACAAAGCAATTTGAAAATAAAAACCAATTTTGAAAATGAAGCAGATTCAAGCTTCCCTCCACTTTAAAAAAAGGGGGGGGGGGAAGGTATTTTGTAAATATTCCTACGTTTTTAAACTGAGCTAGAATTCTAACTACCTACCTGCTACCCACTCCCACCCAAGATTAAGTACCACTTTGATAAATATCTTCCTACTTGCTCATTCCCAACAGAAAAATGCGTTTTGTTTACTTATTCATCTTAGTGATGCTAGGCCTTGCACCAGCATGTGCTCTTTCACAGATCTACATCCCGGCCCCATTAGTTTCTTTACTTGGTTTCTGGATACAGAGTCTCACTATGTAGCCTGAGCTGGCCCCACAGTCTGAACCCTCCTTCCACACTTGCTTGTTATGATTACAGGTGTGCAGCACCTCACCCAATTCACCAAATACTTCTTGGTCTGAAATTTAAGTTATGCCTGTGTTCACTAGCACTCGACTATATTCTAAAGCTATCATCAAAGAAAACCCGAGAAACTGACTGTGCTAGCAAGTATCTCCTCCAGGCTCAATACTTAACCAGAATAATGCTACATAAAGCTAATATGTATCCAAATGTTCTGACTGAACTACTAACCTAGTCTCACCCCCTCACAGAGAGAACATCAGCAAGTCCCAGAAATTCCTTCTGCTCCACATCAATCTCCAAAGAGTCCTTTGATTTTTTTTTCTCTGAATAGTAAAAATCACATCATCATGATTTCGGCTCCATCAAAAAAAAATGGAGAGAAAAAAAATAAATTCTTACATGCATGCTGCCACATGCCAAAACAATATAGTAATTCCATTTCCTCAAGTTTGTATGGTAAAATATTAAATTGCCTATATTTAAACTTTTAAGAAGTTTTAAAAAAAATACAACTCAGAATTGGAATCCCCATGAAAGCAGGTTTGTTTTCTTTGCTGTTGTTTCATTTTGTTTTAAGAAAAGAAGAATTTATTTTGGCTCAGAGGATAAATGTATCTTGGTGGGAAAGGCATGGAGCTAGGGCTCCACCTCTGGTAGCCAGAGCAGCGCCAGCTACTTATTCTGTGACACCTACTAGGAAGCAATGGGGGGGCGGGGTGGGGAGAACACAGGTATTTCAAAATGGGCTTCAGGAAAGCTGTGATTCCACTATGTTTAGATCTGTCTGTCTGTCTGTCTCTCTCTCTCTCTCTCTCTGTGTGTGTGTGTGTGTGTGTGTGTGTGAGAGAGAGAGAGAGAGAGAGAGAGAGAGAGAGAGAGAGAGAGAGAGGTTTCTTACAGTTATATAGGTTAGAATTAATGTTCTAAGTATAGCATGCTGCATGACTGTCATCTAGGTTCATTTTGAAGGAAACCAGAACTCACTTCATTCAGATTCTTGAGATTACTGAATCAAAGTTAAAAAACCTAATTTTTGAGGACTTCATGATAATTATGATGCCTAGTACTCTGCTGATCGAGCAGGGCGTGCAGTCCCAAGCCTGCTTGGCTATCTAGTAAATCCCAAATTCGCTTGTCCTACAGTGTGAGGCTCTGTCCCCAACATAAACAAAACCGACTCTGATGGACCCAGAGTTCCTTCAAAACATATTTAGATTAAAACTAACATCAACCCCTTTGCTCCCCAAGCCAGACATATTTAACATTTAAAGCTGTTTCCTCTAATGGATTCTCGATTTCTCCCTTTTTAGTAGTGCAAGTAACTCAATTATATAAAGCTTTTGAAAATCTTTAAATGTTGTAGTCATTACACAAAGTTCAGAATAAAATCACTAATGAGAACTGTTTTATGACACATACTTGAATAGATTTCAACTTCGGCTATAAAAATGTACGTTTCTTGGGGGCAAAGCTTGTCTGAGAGTTAACGGCTTGCCCAGCAACCTCAGAATGTGATATGTGCTGGATATAAATATCTGCTGAACTAATAAAATGCCTTAGCCACTTAAATACACCTAGTTTTGAAGAGTTCAAAATTTAGCTAGTATTACTGCTCCATCTCGCATCTCTGTGAAGGTTTTAGTTTTAAAAGTTCATGTTTGGAGACTAATACTTAAGATTTTTCTATGAGAATAAGAAAGGACTTGGGTTCTTGGCACTTTGGAGAAGAAAGCGGGGATCTCTGATTTTCTAACAGCAACTAGGTCCTAACATTCAGCACCCAAAAAGCACTACACATAACTCAGAGTTTCCCACTGTAAATGGTGTGAGCTGATAGGACTTTATACAGTAATGTTCAAAACAGGTCACAGGATTTACTTCCCAATGATCTTAAATGTCAAGACTGAATTGTATTTTTAACCAAGAATAGCTTACTACCTACCAATGATCGCAATAGAACATGGGCAGATGGGATGCCTAACGCGCAAACTCACAAAAACAAAGGCGGCTGCAGAGGGATCAAAGTCGAAGGACACTCCTGAAAGGTCAGGAAGCAGAAGGCAGAGAAAAGTACCCTGGCAAAAGGGCTGGAAGTCTATGGGTAAGAAAAGGAGAAGCAAGCCTGGCACCTGACCTACAAGCTCTCAACAGGCAGAGGGCCCGCCTGAGCAGACTCAGGAAGTCCCTAGGAAAACATCTCAGAAACAGCACCGCAGCACGGATGAAGCCAGAAATTTTGGACCAGGCTTTTGAGACGGTTCACAATGTCAATCAAAAAGGATTAACAAATACGTAGACAGGGCATGCATGGCCAAAATTCATTGCCCACTGGAGATTACTGGGATCTACGCGGGACGGGGATTCCTGGGAGGAATCCCTGGAGGAATGGGTAACAGACGGTTGTTTGAGGTGCAAGAAATAAGTTAAAGGAGTTAAAGTTCAGGGAACAAATCCAAAGACCCCGACTCTCATCTTCTCACACGCAACACTGAGCCCCTAAAATGACTCAGTCTCCGCGTGGCGTGTGCTGTGAAATCCAGGCGAAAGCGAAGTTAGCTGGTGGTTGGATCCCGGACCAGGTCCCCTGACCCTCGGAGCAGTTCGGGGCAGCCACGGCCACGGAGTCGGAGGCGTGGCTCTGGGCTTCTGGCAGCCACCGGCCTCCCCAGGCGGCGGTCCTCGGGAACCTGCTGCGCCCAGGTGACTGCCAGGGCGCGGTCAAGAGGTGAGCCCCGTCTCCTCCCGGCACCACCCGTTGACCGCACAATCCCGCCGCCTCCACTCCCCCGGCCGCCGCGCCACACTCGGGAATGAAGTGCAAAGTTGAGGAAAGGATGGAGCGCAGAAACGGTCCTCGAAGGACCGTCGCCAGAGGCCCCTCGGGGAAGAGCTCCTGCCGACCGGACAAAGGCGCTCCGGGCGGCGAGCAAGGAGGAGCCCGGGCGCCGGAGGAAGCGCTGCCCGGGCTGGGAAGCAGCTGGGGACCTCATCCCGGACCGCTTCCTGAACGGAACCTGGGCCGGGAGGGGGAGGCAGGGAGCAAGGACAAGCGGGAGGGGTGGGCGCGGGCGCGGTACCCACCGGTTCCTCCCAGGCCGGGCTCCGGGCTCCAAGCACCGGGCGCACGTGCTGCGGCTCCATCGCGCCGGCCCGCGCCCGCTGGCCGCCGGAGCGCACGGACACCGGCCCCCGCCGCCGCCTGCGCCTCCCTCGCCGCCGCGATCGCTGTCGCTGCCGCCCCGGCTCCCGCCCGGGGCCAGCCACGGGCCCTCCCGCGCTCTCTGGCTTCCGCCGCGCTCGCCCGCCCCCGCGCCGGTCCCTTCCTCCGCCGCCGCCTCCGCAGCCGCCTGAGTCCCGCTGCCCGGCGCGGCCGCGAGCGCTCGGCTCCCCAAGCCGCCGCCGCCGCCTCCCACGGCCGCAGAATCCGCCCCTCTCTCTCCTGTCTCCGCCCCCGACTCCCTCCCCTTTCCTCCCGCCGTCCGCCCCTCCCCCAGCGGCCCCTCCCGGCGGGCGGCCCGGGACGCACGTGACCCCCCTGCCAGGCCTTATAAGGCGCGGAACCGAAAGCGGCCACCGGGTGGTCACGGGCACCGGGCTGTGGTGCGGCTGGGAGAGGCGGCCTCCCCGCGGGGCCGGGCTCGCCGGGAGCATCGGGGGGATGTCGGGGCCGAGTGGCTCGCGCCAGGCGGGCGTGCGGGTCCTGGCACCCCTTTCCCTCCGCCTCCCTCGCCCCAGCAGCCTGTAGCCCTGGCGGCCGCCTCCGGGGCTGAGGCTGGAGCCAACTGCCCAAGACAGTACCCGGCTTCAACAGAGCGAGGCTGCGCTTCGCACCCCTGAGCCGCTCCCGAGCACCCATTCCAGCAGCTGGGATGGATGGCTGGCTTGCCATCTCCAAGAAAGGTTAAGCGTGGGGAGCCCGCTTTTGTTCCTTTTCTACGGCTGAAGGGTTTCGTTGAAAGGAAACCAGCTAAGGAGCCGGTCTGTGGTCCGCTGTGAGCGCTCCACTCAAATTAGGGACAGGGGCAGTTTCCGAGAGAGCTCAAATGTCAACTACCTCCTCCTGCTGCTATCCGGGAAGAAGAACATGAAAATTGCAAGGAGCGTTTTAAATCATCTTTCCTGAAATCATCCTTACTGGCACCGAAGACGGTTTCCATGTAGTTGCAACCGAGCAATGACTACATTTACATGGGTCATTTCCTCTCGTGGACTTCAGACTCCTGCCAGCACCGTGGCCCTCAGTCTGGTAGACAGATGCATTCACACATTTTGGAACCGAAAAATCAAAACACTTACTTTATCCAGCATGCTCCCACGTCATACTAATTTCCGAGGCTAATATTCCGCTGAAGCTACACTCATAAAGGTCACCTAAGGATTGTGGAGAGAGCTAAACCGCTGGATGTTTTCCAGCCCTCACTTTCTATGACTTGACTGACTAGATTTGTATTCCTCAATCTCTCCCTTAAACAGGCCCTTCTTAACAGGGTCTTCTTTGTTTCTGACTAGGCTTTGTTCAGTGGCCGCCCACCTACTGCCTAAGTAGCCTGTCTTTCATTTACTTCGAATGAAGGTTAGGTGCTTTTAGCACCCATGATAATTCACAGATTTCCATCATTTCTGACCATGCTGCGTTTACCTCGGCGCTGGGATTGCAGCTTCAGAACCGCTCAACCCCAGCCCTTCATTCCTGTTGGCAAGCATTTACCTGCCAGCCAAGCGATCCCAGACCAGATGCAAACGTCTCCTTTTCAAACACTGTTTAAAATTTTTTCACTTAGGTGTCTGTGTCTGAGTGTCTGAGCCCATGAATGCCGATTCTCATGGAGGCCAGAGGCATCCAGTGCACCTGGAGATGGAGTTAGGAGGCTAACTAATTCCGTGTAGGTGCTACCAATCAAACGCCTGTCCTCTGCAGGAACAGTGTGTGCTCTTAATCACTGAACCATCTCTCCAGCGCAGAAGCCAGCCAACTTCCTAACCAGAAATATCTACCTTTATCCCCCTGGCCTTCTTTTCAGCCTGTCTAAAATAATGTGCTTTCCTGACAGCTGACTTCTCTCTCTAGTCTTATGTAAATGTCACTACAATTCACTTGGTCATGCAAAGGAAAAGCAAAAAAAAAAAAAAAAAAAAAAAAAAAAAATCTGGGCTCCTCCTTCCCTCATTGCTTCCCCTTCCCACCACTTTCTCTCCCCTACTGCTCTGCCTGTGTTACTTTCCTTACTAATTTTGAATTTCCCATCCTATTTCTACTTGTCTGTGGGCCCGAGGGCAAGTGTGGCGGTCAGAAGATAACTTGCAGGAATTGTTTCTCTCCAGCCACACGAGAGCTGGGTACTGAACTCAGGCCGTCAGGTGCCTGACCCATCGAGCTGCCCCTCCAACCCTCTAGTTCCACTCATTGGCTGTGTGGCCTCTAAACTGCTTATATCTCATCCCTCTTGCTGTGGCCCAAGTCACAAGTTGAAGTCCTTTGCCTTCACTAATATCTACATCGCTACCCCCTTCAAATGCTGGGTTCCTTGCACTTGTTTTTATTCTGTGCCCTGTTCTGGAATGTTCTTCCTCCTTACTCAGTCCTGTATAACATGACTTAGCTGCATGGTAAAAAAAAAAAAAAAAAAAAAAAAAAAAAAGTCTGCTCTCTCTACACTAAATGACTACATGCCATCCTATCATAATGCCTTAGGAGACATTTTTGAAGTGAGCTTTCACATATGATCTTCCTGGAAGCAAACACTGTAATTGATGTATTGCACACTCCTGTCTCCGGTACAGTTCTCAGCACACCCTATGCTTCTCAAGTGTGCTGAAAGAATTAATTGTGATGTAGTGTGAGGTGTGTTTCTGAGGATCTGAAAACTCAGTTTCCCCTGCATTGTTGTCCAGAAGATACGTCAGTGCCTTTCATGGGAAACCAGAGCTGAGGCTGGTGATAACTCAGAGGTAAAAGCGCTCACTGACAAGCCTGCCTTTCAGACTCCCAGACCCATACAGCAGGAGAGAGTTGTTCTCTTTCTTCCTCCTTTCCTCCCCCCCCCCCCGTCTCTGTTTCTCTCTCTCCCTCTCTCTCTCTCTCTCTCTCTCTCTCTCTCTCTCTCTCTCTCTCACACACACACACACACACACACACACACACGTAATTAAAAAAAAAAAAAAAAAAAAAAGACAAGACACTAAAGCTGGAAAAGAAGAAAACAGCTTGCCCAGGGCCTCTCAGAGCCAGGGTTCCAATCCAGGTGGCTTCTTTAACTTGCACATCTGCAGCGGTTTCTGTGGTCTAAGTGTTTGAATCTCCTCGGTTCCCCTTGAAGCCCTCACTTCCATGAGCACCTAAGGAAGGAGTTTGTTACTGTAGCAGATCCTGTGTAAATGGGACTGGTCTTGTAGAGATGGTCAGGGGCTGCAGGGATGCCTCAGTGACTAAGAACACCCCATGATCTTCCTGAGGGCCCAAATGCAGCTCCCAAAGTCCACCATGGGGGCTCACAGCCACCTGTAACTCCAGCTCGAAAAGATCCAATGTTCTCTTCTGGCCTCAAGTACCTGCATGAACATGGTACACAGATAGCCAGGTAGGCACACACACATAAAGTAACTCAAAACATATGTCAAGAAAAAGAACACTATATCCCTTGTCTTGCATAATAAAATATCTTTCTCTTTGCTACTGATTACACAGTACAGCTAACTAGTTCTGTTTTTCAGCTCTTTCAAGTCATTGTGTTTTAAGGATGTCTTAAAAATACACAGTTTGATCTCACGACTATCAGACCATGCTAAGAGCACTACTTTTAGCGGGACTGTTTTCATTCATTATGTGAACTAATCAGACTACAAGGCTCTAGGACAGCCTTGCTGCCACAACCCCTCCCCCGCACCGTGTTTCCTTCTCACGGAACAGTACACATTAGTCGACTGTTGGGTGTGTCCTCTGTTCCACATTACCATCCACCTCCAAAGGCTTTGCCCTTATAAAGAGGACGGAAGTGATACAGCGTCGGCTGTGGAAGACAAAAAGAGACAGGGAGGGGCGTGTGCTTCACAGACCCTACAGACACTGGTGTGTGTGTCTGTGTGTGTGTGTGTGTGTGTGTGTGTGTGTGTGTGTGTGTGGCTGAGAACGTGCTTTTCAGTTTCATTCACCAAAGGCCTCTAAGTCTTCTACTTTAATTCCTCCTATTCCTGAATCATTAATTCTTTCTCTGTGGAACTCTGCATTGAAAATGACGAACACCAACCCTCCAAACACTAACCACCGTTTGGCATCTAGGGCTAACAATGAGATGTCTGCTCTCAGTCCAGTATGCTTCTGTCCAATAGATTTTAATATTTTCATTTTGTGTTTGGACTAGTGTTTTGAATCTAAGTGGATTTTAGTTTTGGGTTTTGGGTTTTGTCTAAAATCTTGATATTCATTTTACCTGAAAACACAAATCCTTCTTTAAATCTGAAAGTGTTTTTACGATCAAGTGTTATTTTCTTCATTCTTGCCCCGTGCAATTTTTCTCTGTTTTGAGTTTCTATAACTCGATTTGCTGCAGAGGTTTTTATATGAGCCTCCAAATCTCGATTTTTCTTTGACAGTTGTTCTCTTTGGGTTTTGCCGTTGTTTTGTTCTGTGTTGGTTTTGCTGGTCTTGGATAACTTCCTCTGATATATTACCCAATTTCCTAATTTTGCTTACAACGATGTTTACTTGTCACTGTTGCTTCCTTATCCCTTTGAGGTCAGGTTTTGCTGTCAACGACAGCCCTCGCTGTCCTGCCACTCACTGACGGGTAAGGGTTAGGATTGGGCCTCAGTTTCACAGATATCCACCTGCCTCTGCCTCCCAGATACTGGGACTGAAGGCATGTGTCACCACACCCAGCATCTCATTAAACATTTGAAGCACTTCTATTTAGAAATGTTTCATTATTTATAGTCTCCTGCACGCACTCTCCCGTGTGTGCACATATGGGCCCCATTTGTGTCAGCTTCCTTCCTTGAATGCTTAGTAGTATGTTGCTGGGCAGTTCTCTTCAGGCACCTTGTTTGCTTTGGTTTGGGGGGGTGGTTGCTTTGGTTTTCTGGTTTTTGTTTTGTTTTGGGCTGTTTGGTTGGGTTTTGTTGTTGCTGTCTGTTTGTTTTGCAGGGGTGGAGAATAAAACATGCATTCTGGAGGTATGTACCTAAGAGGGTTTGATCTGGATTTTGCCAGTAGCCATCAGATTTTCTTGTCTGACTAGAGTTTGTAGTTCTTAATTCTTTGAGACTCAAGATTCTGGACTCTGGTACAGGCAGGGCTTCTTGGGAATCTGCATCTCCAAAACCAGCATCTTACTTGTTCCAGCATGCTGGTTTCACAGTAGTTGAATGGAACTTTTTACACTGAAGGTCGGGTGTTCCAAGGTATCTGCTGAGAGAGAGAGAGAGAGAGAGAGAGACCTACATGCACACTCTCCTTTCTATGAATGCTCAGAAGTCACATAGCATCACCAAATTAGTTAGTTGAACCTGTTATAAAACCCTTCCCAGACTAATAGGGCCAGAACATAGACCCTTGAAAAAAAAACATTGTAAAATGAGCATGTAGATGAGATGTGTGTGTGTGTATATGTGTGTGAGTATGTGTGTGTGTATATGTGTAGGAGTGTGTGTGTGTGCATGTGAGTGTGTGTGTATGTATATCTGTGTGAGTGTATTGTGTATGTGTGTGTGTGTATGTGTGTGAGTGTGTATTGTGAGTGTGTGTGTGAATGTGTGTGTATGTGTGTGAGTGTGTATGAGTGTGTGTGTATGTATATCTGTGTGAGTGTATTGTGTGAGTATGTGTGTGTGTGTGTGTGTGTGTGTGTGTGTGTGTGTGTATCTCACGTTCGAAGAACAAAGAGCAGCAGTTTTTACCTTTCCAGCCAGACCTCCGTGGAGTGTGCTGGAGACTGATACAGACTCTCAGGTGAGGACTGCCCTGGAGGGAAGCTCACCAGCAGATTGCATCTTAACAATACATCTGAAGCAAAGGAGGAGAACTCTGGTCTGGGTTCCATTCTATGAAGCTCCTGCGGACATGAGAAGAAGGAACTGCTGTGTTTTAGGTCTGTGGGCTAACATCGGCTAACATGATCTGTGGTCTTGCTGAGAGTGGCCGCTGTGGTTCTTCATGGAGTAGAGTGGAGCTTTGTCTTAGTCCTTCTTTCTTCGAGGGTGCAAAACCACACCCATCCCAGATACACTGGTGTAAATTCTACAAATGACCTTACTTTCCTATTGTCCTCGTCTCACATAATATCAAGAGGAGAAAAATGCCTTAAATGTCTTTTTAAAATATTGAACCCGGTAGAGACGGTTAAGTGAACGATTTTTTTAAATCGCAATATACGTAGGTGGCTCAGCAGGTAAAGGTACTTGCCATACAAACCTGGTGACATCAGTTAAATAGTTAGGTCACTTAATGCACATAATGTAGAAGAAGAGAATGCGTGTACAAAGTTGTCCCCTGAGCCCCACATGTACAGAGTAGTATGTGCTCATACACACACAAATACACACACACATGTTAATGATAGTAAGAATTATTATTAATAATAGTAAAACAATATTTTAACTATTTGAAGCCCAATGTGTGCAAAATCTACATATGGCAAAAATATTCATTTTTTTTAATTGGCTGGTTATGTCTCAACATGGTTACTGGTTACTAATGTGCAACAGGATTCCATAATTGAGTGTGTTTTTTCTTCTTTTTGTCTGAAGTATGGTAAGATCATGATTTTTTTTTTCTCTGCACAGTATTTTTTGCTTATGAGAGAAGAAAATGATTAATAATTGCCAATGATTCAGTTAACAAAGAAATCAGTATAGGAAAAATATGAAGAAAAAAAGTATTTCAGGACTGAGGGATGTGATTGTTAACAATACAGAGGAAAGAATGAATAACATGAGGTCTGCTCTCTACAGAAAAAGGATAAACAATTGAGTCTAAATTGATAAAATGTGACAGATTTAGTTAGTGTTCAAGAAATGGCACATTCAGGGAGAGACAACAAGTGGTTAAGAGCCCTAGCTGTCTTTCAGGGGACACAGGTCCGGTCCCCAGTACTCACACAATGGCTAACACCCTCTTCTTTTCCTGTATTCACACTGCAAAGACATACATTGCATGCACATAAAAGAAACTTAAAAATAAATAAGTTTTCTTTTAAAGAAATAGAAAGTGTGAGGTTTCCTCCAAATGTGCAGGAAAAGCATGATTCCTTGAGTACTTGCAGCAGAGTTCTTCTAAAGGTGGTAGAGCCCAGCCACTTAAGATTGCAGCTTAGAGCTCTAGGGCCAAGACTGGACAGAGTCAACCCAGGTGTGGGACTCGGGAGGATAATCAGGAAAGGAGTCTGAAGGTGTAGGTGGCTCAGTAGCCAGCATGACATTTACCAGGGAGACAGGAGTCCTGGAGACTGGAGAGGGCTTTTGAAACCTGAAGGCTAGGGAAGGGAATTCAGCAAATGTCCCCAAGCCAACCTGTGCTACACAGTAACGATGGCGGAAACCGAAGCTCCACATTGGCAACTGTGCCACCTCAGGAGTTCCCTGGGGGACTCAGGACAACTGAGACTCCTACACCGCAAAAACAACTTCAGGACAAGTCCATATGAACCAAACTTGGAGTTTATTAAGAACCGATTGGGGTGGGGGATAGTTGTACATCTCAAGGTGCATCCTTAGTTACTTTTCTATTGCTATGCAGAGAAACCATGGCCAAGGCAACGTATAGAAAAAGGAGTTTAGTGGGGCTCATGGTTGATTGCCTATTGTGGTGGGGAGAATGGCAGCCGCAGGCGTGGTGCTGGAGTGCAGAAAGCTAAGTGGGAGTGCTGTGGGCTTTTGAAACCTCCTCCATTAGGCTATACCTCTTAATCCTTCCCAAACTAGGAACCAAGTACTCAAACAATAGGGGCTATTCCCATTCAAACCACCACAGTGACCATGAACTGCTCAAGAGAGAAGTTATCAAAATTATATCTAAGTGCCTTAACAATAAACACACAAAGAGAGACACACACACAAATGAAAGAGGGGGGTGAGGGAGACAAACAGAGAGAGAGACAGAGATAGAGACAGAGACAGAGAGAAAGTATTGTTGGTCTCCTGCCTGCCCATCCCCCTGCAGCTCAGATTCGTCTCAAACTTGCTATGAAGCTGAGGACAGTGACTTCCTGCCTCCATCTCCCCTGTTCATGGTAGGCCAGCCTTCTACCAACTGAACAAACATCCATAAAGCAAATTTGTTTCGTTTTGTTTTGCTGAGATGGTGTCATGTAGCTCAGGCTGACCCTGAACTTGTAATGTTCCAGACTCTCCTTTCTGAGTCCTGGAATACTGGTCACGTTCCATCACATCTGACTTAAAGAATCTTTCTTTTGTAAATGAGACTATCAAGTGGTGTGTGAGGTATACTGTCTGTGTCTAAAGGCTGATAAAAGATACATAGGTCAGAAAAAGTCAAAGAGATTCATATTCTACTTAGGTTACAGTGTCAAAGTCTGTTTGGTGTGCGTGTGTACCTGTGTATGGACGCAAATGTACAAGTGTTCAAATTTGTGCCGAGGCCAGAGGACAGCCTCGGGTCTTATTCCAGAGGACAGCCTCGGGTCTTATTTCTCAAGCACCATGTTCCTAATTTCTTCTTCTTCTTCTTCTTCTTCTTCTTCTTCTTCTTCTTCTTCTTCTTCTTCTTCTTCTTCTTCTTCTTCTTCTTCTTCTTCTTCTTCTTCTTCTTCTTCTTTTTGAGACAAAATCTCTCATTGGCCTGGACTTGCAGAGCAGGCTAGGCTGTCTGTCTGGTCATCAAGACCCAGGAAGACAGTCTACCTGTCTTAGGGTCCCCAGCCCTTTTTAATGCAGATTCTGCATATCCAACTCCCTTATTCTTGGGAGACCAGGACTTTGGGGACTAAAACTAGCACCCATCCCAAGGCAGGTGTTTTAGGTGTTTTAGTTGTAAACATGACTCATAATCTTGTTTATGAGATTTTTCTCAGAAAATGAATTATAGTCCTTTGTAAACAATCTGTTTTCAGCTACCAACAGAAATAAACCAGATTTCATTTCTGTCTCATGTCCCTGGTCTTTCTATTCTGTCTCGATGACACCTGTTGGAGAATCTGGATGAAATAAATAATATGCTATAAATTCCTGGTCCAGGGTAGATACTTCTTCAAAGCTAAGGGCTTCAGAAGAAAAGAAAAGGGATTGTGTCCTTGTTGAGATTTCTATTGCTGCATTGAAAAGCCATGACCAAAATGCAAGTTGGGAAGGGAAAGGTTTATTTCACTTACCCTTCCATATCACTGGTCATCACTGGAAGAGCTCAGGACAGGAACTCAGACAGGGCAGGGAGCTGGAAGCAGGAGTTGATACGGATCATGGAGGGTGCTGCTTACTGGTTTTCTCACAATGGCTTACTCAGCCCGCTTTCTTATGGATCCTAGGACCACCAGCCCAAGGATGGTACCACATTCACGGTGGGCTAGGCCTCCTCCATCAGTAACTATTTAAGAATATGCCCAACAGGCTTGCCTTCAGCCAGATTTTATGAAGGCAATTTCTCTTTTTCTTTCTTTTCTTTTCTTTGTGTGTGTGTGAGAGAGAGAGAGGGGGGTGTTTCTCTATGTAATTCTCGATGTTCTGACTTACTTTATAAACCAGTCTGACCTCAAGCTCAGAGATCTGCCTGCTTCTGCCTCCCGAGTGCTGGGATTAAAGTCATGTGCCACCACCCTAGCTTGGAGGCAATTTCTTAACTGAGTTTTTCTTCTTTCAGCTAACTTTAGCTTGTGTCAAGTTGACATAAAACCAGGCAGATTGTTAACTTTTTGTTACACAGATCAGCTGGGAGCAGTGTTCCTCATGATAAGTGAAGGAAGTCATATTCTTTTTGAAATTGGAATGAGGAAGCCATAGATTGACATGTTCCACATAAAATTCCATTTTAAAAGAACAACATTTTTGAGTCATCACGAGAGTCATGTGAAGTTATTATAATTGCCCCCTGTTTTAGGAGAGGATATTAAAGATTGGGGACTAGACAGTAAGCCCAAGGTCACAGCACATAAGACACAGTGCTGGTGTGAAGAACTTTCAGCATTCAGAAAGAGAAAGAAGCCTGGGATGACACACACTGGGAAGGCTAAGGAAGGATCATGAGTTCAAGACCAGCCTGGATTACATAGCTGGACAGTGAGACCCTTCCTGTAATTGGGGGTGGCTAAGTGAAAGAGGAGTCTTGAGAAAAGAGAGAAGCTCACAGGGAGAGAGGTGCATAGCAAGGATAAAGAACAGAGGACATCACAAAGCCAGGCATGGTGAAGCCACTGCAGGGGTTACGCTTTAGTCGTGTAATAAGGAAGTGTTTAAGAGAGTAAGAAGGAGTCAGCAGAGAGAAAAAACTACAAGTCCCTAGAGGACTGCAGGACAGGGAATGTTTTCAGCACAGGTCCAGAACTGTTTCTTCAGAGCCAGGAATAGAAAGACAAGGAAGACACACGCACTGTGCTGTAAATGTCAGCTGTTGTCAGGACAGAGACTGGAATCCAGGTCTAAGGAGGGTGTTCTCTGCTGTTGCCCCAGGATACAGCAGCTGCCTTCAGCCTGTTTCTCCCAGATCCCAGCCTCATGCACAGGACACCCCCTTTCCGGACCCTTCTTCATGCTGCTCTTCCTGAGCCACTGTTCTCCTATGCACAGGGGCCTGGCAGGCCACCCTGCTGTGTTTAACCTGGGGGGCCATCATCGATGGGCAGTAACACGATCTGCCCTGTCCCGCTTCAACCCATGCAGCCTCCACCTCAAGGACTCTCCGGTGGAAATTTCACCCGGGTGGGCCCAGGAGCAGGCTGGGTTCAGACTTTCTTCCTGGTGGAGAGTGCACTCCACAGCAAGCTATGGAGGACAGTATAGTGCCAGTGAGTTCAGCTGTTAAAAATCATTTCATTCCAAAGATGCTCCAACATATAACAAGGACACATGCTCCACCATGTTCATAGCAGCCTTATTTATAACAGTCAGAAGCTGGAAAGAACCCAGATGTCCTTCAGTAGATGAATGGATACAGAAATTGTGGTACATTTACACAATGGAGTACTACTCAGCTATTAGACACAATGACTTTATGAAATTCCTAGGAAAATGGATGCATCTAGAGAATATCATCCTGAGTGAGATAACCCAGTCACAAAAGAACAGACATAATATGCAGTCACTGATAATGGGATGCTAACCCCAGAAAGCTCTGAACACCCAAGAAACAACCCACAGACCATATGAAGCTCAAAAAGAAGGAAAGCCAAAATGTGGAAGCCTCAGTCCTTAGGAAAAAAAATAAGTGTATAGCACCCTCTCAGCGTGTGTACACCTAGACCTTAAATCATTAGTAATTCAAGAGCTAAGAAGATAGCCTTGTGGCAATGCTTGGTATTTAAAAATCATATGTTTAATCTTTACACACCAAGAAAACTTTGACTATTTCGATGTTATGTTTTGTTTTACATGTACTTTATGCTCATTGTAACTAGTAAGTTTTCAATGCATACTATCAAACCTTTACAAAAAATCAAGTACTGACAATATATATATATATTCATACAGTTTTATGCAAAAATGCTTTTATTTTATTTATTTCTTTTGCCACGAGGTGTGTTTTGTTTTCATCAATCATACAAATAATTTTCTATAATATCCCAGGGCAAACTGGTGAAATTTGGCAGTCCGATTAGTGGGTGGGGGGGGCTTCCCTTCAGAGACCCACGGGCCGGTGGCATTGGCGCCGAGTGCCCGGGTTCACAGCACAGCTTGTGGCTCCGGTCCATCTTGCAGGTGGCTCTTCCTCCACATCACAAGGGGGTCTTAAAGATGACAGGGTGGGGTGGTGTGGGGTGGGGAAATCTTCCTGGGCTTTTAGGAGATTTCACTCCTCTTTTCCTGTCGGCAGGGTGTTCTTCTCCTGCGTCTCGGCTTTCTTCTTGGACTTACCGAAGCTGGCGATTTCCCCCAAGTCTGGCTTGTCTGCCATTTTCTTACAACTCGTGGATTCTCGTTCCGAGCTGGCGCTCCAGGTGCGCCCACTCGCGGTTGCTGCAGCAAGAAACTGCAAAAATGCTTTTAAAATCTGTACATTTATCTCTGTTTTTTTTAAAAATAAAGTTGTTTAATTAAAAAAAATTAAATCATTTCTTTGGGTTTCTGCTTTTCTGTGACATCAAGAAAATGTCTCAATATCTTAAAGTATAATGTCTTCACCAGTAGAAAGTTACTGATGGCACACTTTGTGGGGATCACTAACTTTGCCTTGCTCACATGTGGTGCTCAGTGGTCGGTTGTCAAAACTTGTCCCACGTTGTACGATAAGAAATCTTGAGACTGTGACAAATGGTGACTGTGAAGCTAATGTGTTCATTCATTCAGAGTTTTCTTTTCCCAGTCCTTTTTTATCTTTTTAATGGATGTTTTGCCTGCGTGTATGTCTGTGCACCATGTGTGTGCCTAGTGGCCTTGGATTTTCTGAAACTACAGTTCCAGATGGTTGTGAGCCGCCACGGGGAAGTTGGGACTTGAATCTGGGTCCCCTGGAAGAGCATCCAGTGATCTTAACCTCTGAGCCAATTCTCCAATTCCAGTCTTTCTATGACTGTAAAACTCTGTTAAAGGATCTGCGTAGTGTCATATATCTTTAATCCCAACACTCAGGAGGCAGAGGTAGGTGAGTCTGTGAGTCTGAGGACAGACTGCTCTACATAGTGAGTTCTAGGCCAGTTAGGGCTACGTAGTGAAACCCTATGTCCAAAAGAAGAAGGGCCGGGATGGGGGAGGAGAAGAGGAGGAGGAAGAGGAGGACAGCCATAACGTCAACTAATAGTAATGGTTTGGGACAAGGTCTCATCAAGCACATAGGTTGGCCTTGAACATGTAATCCTCCTGCCTCAGCCTCCTTGGCAATCAGCCTTAGCAGCTATATAGTTCTGTGAAACAATGGGTACCAGAACATGGAGAAACCTGAGGGCTTTGCCCCTCAGGGGCAAACAACCCTAATTATTTATAAATACCAAGAGGTCTTCTATTTCTTTTAAATGATATATGAAACACACACACACACACACATATATGTTTCTCTGTGCCAACCAGGCCATCCTGAAATTCACTCTATAGGTCAGGCTAGCCTTGAACTAAGAGATTCACTGCCTCTGCCTCTCTCCCCCTGAATGCTAGGATTAAAGGCATGCACTACCACCGCCCAGCTTACAAATCATTTATATACAATTATATTATATATCTTATGTGTATAATATATATAATTTTATATATGCACATATAAAATGTATGGCTTTTAACCACAGTATGAGGCAGTGAGTATAAACAAGGGCACAATGAAACCACCAAATTGGGCCACTCTGTGGGTAGAAAGAAAGGTTCATTGGGGATCAAACTGCCAAGACTGTTCTCTCAGGGGGAGAGAAGCAAAACTGTATAAAAACAAGCAATCAGAACGGTGGGGAATTTGAGCTGATTAACACTGACAGCCAGGGATAGTTGCCCTTTGGGGTGAATAAAGGGAGGTCCTGGTAAACAAAACCCCACCCTTAGGCTTCTGTTTCTCCGGCCAGAGTCCTTCTGTTTAGGACATTGTCACCAACACTGCCACTGGGGTGGGACTGGGGGGGGGGCACGTTGACCCTAGTAGTGAGGAAGAGCTGAGCCTCCAGCAATGAACGGAGAGTCTGGGGGACAGGGGGCTTCAGACAGCAGCGAAGACTGTCCCCATCTTTAACGCAGAACAGTGAGCAGTGGTCTTGTCTGATCTTTATAAATTCCAGCAGCTAAGTGAAGCTTTTCCATCTCTAACACCTTGATTGTATGTTTTCAAAACTAAGGTGTGTAGACACAATTTTTTTTTAAAGACCTACTTTTCTCTTTTTCTCTTTCCCTCTCCTCCCCCTCCTTCTGACTTTATGGAAAGGGGTGGGAGCCAAGGAAGCCATGCTGAAGAGAGGAGGCATTCTGAATGAATGTGGATGCCTCTGACTAACCAGTTTAGCCTCTGAAAAGGCCTAGAAATAAGTTTATCCATGGTGGAGTGCAGAAGGCGAGTCAGGACAGGCTCTACCTCTTCGGGAGATTTGGGGAATGAGGCTGGAACTGAGTTCAAACACAATATTTTTGTTCTTTGGTTTTCTAAGGAACTGCTTTGCCTGAGGAAAGGAAAGGGACTAAACAATCGCAGACTCCACTGGCTCATTGTTGGGTTTGGATATTCTTGCCTCACAGCCCATAAATTACATTATCTATAACTAGACATCAAAATGAATGTGCATACCAAATGAACTTTTCCTAAAGAGAAACTTCTTGTTGGAAGTAGTGACTAGACCGCAGCATTAGTCATGTTGTTAAATTTGTTTAAGCATCTCATTAACAAGGTTGGAGATTCCCAAAAGCTTGTGGTAAAGGTAAAGGGTTATTAACATTAAATACCCATACAAAAATGATTTATAAAATGAACATTTGATTGTTTCTTGTCAGTATTAAAATAGTGCCAGGCTGGATTTCTAGGTGTATAGAAAAAAGTATATACTACAATAGAAAGCTTGGTCTGTGCCTGCTGTGGGCCACCTTCTTCCCAGTTCTAAGATGAGGAGTGAATAAAGAAACTCTTGAAGTGAGCCTCTGGATTGTCTGGCTGGGGTAGGGGTGGACTGGGGTGCTTTGATGTAGTCTTGGGCTGAGCTGGGCTGAGTTGGGCTGAGCTGGGCTGAGCTGGGCTGAGCTGGACTGAGCTGGGCTGAGCTGGGCTGAGCTGGACTAAGCTGGACTGAGCTGGGCTGAGCTAGACTAAGCTGGACTGAGCTGGACTGATCTGGGCTAAACTGGGCTGGGCTAAGAATGACTACCCTTGCTTTCTGACTTGGAAGCAGAAAGGTTTTTATTTGATCCTTCCCTTTACTACCCCACTATTGAAAGATCAGTAGAAAGACCAGTCACCTGCTCTAAGGCCTTCCCCCAACTCTCTGTTCCACATTCTTCACCAAGTCTTTACTTTTTCCCAACTATAACAGCCAATCTTCAAAAGGACATGAGCATCTTCCTGGTTGTCAAACCCACTTCTCAACTGACTTAACCTTTCCATAGAAGCTGACACGGTTGCCTTTGACCACTCCCTTCTCCTTTGAAATGCTTTCTTCTCTTGATTTCTCTGTTTACAAAGGATAGTGAGACTGTAGCCATCTCTTCTTCCTTCCTCATCGGCTCAGCCTTTGAATATCGATGCGAGCCAATGCTCAAGTTCAGGGCCCTCTCTCTTCTCTGTCTACTCTACTGGGTCCTCCCATTTGTGGAGAGTTGTCCTCTAGGTTAACCCTAATGTGACCTGTGTTTTCAGTCCTGTCTTCTTTCCCCATGCATCCTCATGTATATGATGGGAACAATGGATAGAAACTGGCCTGGCAGTCTTGTGATAAGAGGGAAATGGTGTTGGTTTTATCTTGGTCAGAAACCAAAAATGGCAGAGAGGGGCTTTGGTTCCTGCTCTTAGGTCTTGTCTCTATTTTCCTTCTATACACCTGGATGAGCACCATTGCCTAGGGTCTATGTGTACAGATGTGACTGAAGTTGAAAGGCAGGTGGACACAGCATTGGTGAGCCAAGTGACTGTCCCACCTCCCATGCCTCATTAGTTTCTGCCATAAGTCCTTGGAGGCCCCCAGAGCAGCAGTGAGATGGGAACCACCTCTGCACTACTTGCAGGAAGTCCTCACCTGCACGCTTACAATAAATCTGTCCTCATATCTCTGCATGCTCTGTCTGTAAATTTCATTCTTTGGATACATGAGGCAGAAATCGGGAAGCCACTGATTCATCCGGTACTTCGTGCGCTTTGTACCCCTGATATGAGAGATGAGAATGCCTCTTTGCTCTCAAGGTCCCCTGCTTTTTCCCTTGTATACTTGACACCTCTAGTGTGATGACAATTAGGGATATGAAATTTAGCATGCCTTAAGTAGCTACCTGCCACAACTTACCTCTCAATGTCCCCATAATAGTAAAAAGTATCAGCTGGCAAGGGCACTCAGCAAGGAAAGGGACTTGCCATCAAGCCTAGGGACCAGAATTCAATCCCTGGAACCCACATTCTCACAAGTTGTTTTGTGACCTCCATACAAGAAAACACACACACACACACACACACACACACACACACACACACACACACACACACACAATCTTTAAACTGTCAATTCTCTTAATGTTTACACAAAGTTTAAATCAGAGACCTACAATGAGTACCCTTTTGTCTTCTGTCTCTACATCCACTGTGGGGTTACATGGGTATAAGGAGAATGGCTTGAAGGTGATGCAGCCCCAGGGATGTTTGAGTACAGTAAGGGCTGACTCCCACCATTCATCTGGTACATTCCATCTGAAAACCCTATGAGGACACACACCACTGACGAGTCTCAGTGTTCAACTGACTTGACCTTCCCAAGACAACTGACCTACTTCCAGGAAAACCAGACTGTAGTCCCCTGCCTGCCACCTTACCTCATTAATCTTCCATTGTCCCCAGACTCCTGCTGCTGCCACTCTCTTGAGATGCTCCTCGCCTGTGTATGTTGCCCTGTTATAAGACTTCCTCCTAAACATGAGGAACCCAATGAAGGAGCTGGAAAAAGGATTGAATTAGCTGAAAGGGTTTGCAAGCCCATGGGAAGAACAAAATTATCAACTATCCAAACCCACCACAGCTCCCAGGGACTAAAACACCAACCAATGAGTTCGCATGGAAAGACCCATGGCTCCAGATACATATGCAGCAGAGGATGGCATTTTCTGACATCAGTGGGAGGAGAGGCCTCTGGTCCAGCAAAGGTTCATTTTTCCCAGTGTAGGGGAACTCCAAGGTGCTAAGGAGGAAGAGGGTGGTTGGGAGAGAAGCACCTTCATGGAGGCAATGGGAGGTGGGGAGGGGATGGGATTGTGGGAAAGAGATAACATTTGAAATGTAAATGCAGAGAATTTCCAATTTAAAAAAAGGACTTCTTCCTGCTTCCTTACTTTGTATTTTATCTGAATTCTTTATCCCTTGATGATAAAAACCCAGAACCATTAGTTGGAGGTCTGAGACTCTATCCCTCCCGCCCCCATCCCCAGTTTTCACTACTAGCAACCAAGTCACCAGTAAATGCTGCCAACTTTGACTCCAGTTTGTGCCCACCCACTCAACTGCCCTCAAACTACGGTAGGAGTCTCCCTTTCTGCTCATGAGCTAAAACGTGTCTATTTCCTAACTGGGCTTTTGCTCCCTCTGCCTCCTTTTAAATCCACGATCCACAAGGCAGTCTGGCTTAGTCTTCTGTTGCTGTGAAGAGACACCAAGACCACAGAGGAAAACATTTCATTGGAGCTGGCTTACAGGTTCAGAGAGTTAGTCCATTATCACCACGGTGGGGGAGCATGGTTGCCCATAGGGAAACATGGTGCTAAGTGTTCTACATCAGAATCTGCAGGTGACAGGTGGAGAGGGTGTGAGCTACTGGGTCTGGCTTGTGTTTCTGAAACCCTAAAGCCCATCCTCAGCAGCACACTTCCTCTAACAAGGCCTTGTCCTAACAGTGGCACTCCCTATGAACCTATGGGGGTCATTATCATTCAAACCAGCACAGAGTCAGAGAAAGGGTTCAAAAGCACACTTTGGATCGCTATCCTTTGACTGATTAGCATTTACTAACCACCTAAAATGTTTATGAGCTTATCTGAAATCCCACCATTATAAAACTCTCCAGGCCTGCAATGCTCTGTCTCCACGCTGACCTTATCACACACACTCTCTTATTTCTGTACTCTAATCACAATGCCCTTTATGTTCTGTAGGTAACCCAAGCATCTCCCGGGCCTGGATGTGGAACAAGTTGTCCCCTCTGCCGATGAGGCTCCTTCTCCAGCTGCACAGGATTGCTTCTTTCCACTCCACATCACAGCTAAGAGGCTGTCTGTACCACTGAAACTGAATCGGCCTGTCTCCACATCTCATCCCCTTCTGTACTCTCCACACTACCTAATACCGCCTTCTTGCTTATCCATTAGTCAGAGTACAAGCATCCCATCAACAGATGCCCTGCTTTTGTTCACTGCCTAATTCTCAGTGATCCAGCCTAATAAAGGCTCAGCAAATTACTGTTAAACAAATACTTTGGACCATTGTCTCAACTACTACTCAGAGTGATTACATACATACACACACACACACACACACACACACACACACGGACATACATACATATGTGTATATGTATGTATGTATGTCTTTACTTAAACCACAAAATAGCTCTGGATCCATGTATGAGTATTTCCATATTTTACCAATTAAAAAAATGCAGCCTGGAGTGACCACAGCCCCGGGACGCTGTGGTTTCACCCAGGCAGCCTACCTCCAGCTTCTCTGTTGCTGTTCACTGCAGCTCACGGCTTGACTGAGGCTGCCTGTCTCCAGACGTTCCCAACCAGGTTTATCCGTGTAGTGCCGAGGAATGAGACACCCAGGGGAAATAAAAAGAGCCCAATTCCATATCATAAACTTGGGAGCCACAGTGCATTGAAGAAGGATGGGTCTCTTGACCACCACAGAGATAGCCAACGTTGGCTCAAACTTGTGAAGTCAGATTTCAAATAGTTTATTTGAGTCATATTTAAGCATAACACAATTTGGTGAAACTTTTCCTGGTGTCTTACCTAGGGTTTTCTATTAATATGATGAAACACCATGACCAAAAGCAAGTTGGGAAGAAAGGGGTTTATTTGGCATACACTTTCACTGTTCGTCATCAAAGGAAGTCAGGGCAGGAACCTAGATGCAGGAGCTGATGCAGAGGCCATGAAGGGGTGCTGCTTACTGGCTTGCTCCCCATGACTTGCTCAGCCTGCTTTCTTATGGAACCCAGGACCATCATCTCAGGGATGGTCTCGGTTGTAATGGGCTAAGCCCTCCTCCCATCAATCGCCAATTAAGAAAATGTCCTACACTGTAGCCTGGAGCCTACAGACTTGCCCACAGCCCTCTCTCCCCTTAAATGACTTTAGTTTTCATCAAGTTGGCATATGACATATCCAACATACCTAATGATAATTAACTTAATCCTGTGCATGCAATAAAGCATACATACATTTCCTTGAGGAACAGAGTAAGCTTTCAATAATAACCAGATGTGACTACATTGAAACTCTCTGTAAATTACATGGGACACCGTTCATAAAAATGGGTTCTATAGATTGACTGAGAAAAGCAGCTTATGGTTGGGGTCTAGGGAAGGGTCTGGGGTGGTCTCCCACCACAAAGAGAGTGCAAATGTCACCATGCTAGAATGCTCAACTGCTCCTTGTCTTCTGGACCCTTCCCTTCTCTTGACGGAAGAACCACATGTGCTAGCACTCCTGGTTTCCCTCTTGTTTATCTGCCTCCCACAGTTCATGCCTTTAAAGTTAGCACTTAGGAGGTTGAAGAAGAAGGATCCCCATGAATTTGAAGCCAGTTTGGGCTCTGCCATTCTGATTGGACTTTAAAAAACATACCTCAAGTGTTGCACAGGAGGGTATTTGTCCATCCCTCCCACTCTCCAATGCTAATGGGGAAGGAGAACAGACATGTGGACAGTGTCCAGATTCCATTGGGAGAGCTCCATCCTGCACACCTGATCATGTATTCCAGGTGTGGCCCTCAGGACCCATGATACATTGCTTGTCTCAGTTAATGCAAGCTGCTACAACGAAATAGCACAGATGAGGGATTTACAGGCTACAGGAACCGATTTCTTGCTGGTCTGGAGGTTGAAAAGTTCAAGATGAAGGTAGTTTGGTGATTAGCAGGGGGTGGCCTGTTCCTGCACACAATGCTTCTCACTGAGCCTTTCTCTGTGGGAGGAAACCAATCTCTGCTTTTCCTAATGGCCCTGTCTCTTCAAACCATCACACTGAAGATTGCCAGGCAACATATGGGGTTGGTTGGGACACAGACACTCAGATCATAACCGGAGAGTTCAAGTCTCTGGGAGTCCCGGATGACTTGTTATTGCCTTTCCAGTGCAGTGTTCAAAAGCACTTCTCATCCTTTTGGGGTGTAAGGTTGCTGTCAGCAGGCACTCTATACAATCTGTTCTCTGACCTCTTCTACTCACGACTCAGCCCTGAACTTACAGCAAACACCCTTACCTTCCCAGTACCAGGGGGGCACTGATTGGACCTTTGGTTATTTCCTGTGGCCCTGTTTGGAGCTTTATGACCTCCAACCATGACCTTTCCATTTCTGGAATCATCTAAACCTAAGACTGTTTCTTAGACATCAGCTACTGTTTGTTGTCTGTAATTGCCTTTGTTGGTCTGTTGGGCCACCTTCTGTCACAACTTTTTGAGTCAACATGACCCACAAAAGCCTTTCAGGCACAGGGATGTGTGTGTGTGCATGTGTTATGTATGTGTGGGGTGTATGTGTGTGTTATGTGTAGTGTGTGTGTGTGTGTGTGTGTGTGTGTGTATGTGAATGTATCAGTATGTGGGAATGTATCAGTATGTGGTAATGTATGGCTATGTGTTATGTGTGGTGTGTATGTGTTATGTGTGTGTGTGAATGTGAGATTAGTGTGTGGGAATGTGAATATGAGTGTGTGTCTGTGTTTTATGTGGTATGTGTGTGTTATGTGGTGTGTGTGTATGTGTGTGTGTGTGTGTGTGTGTATGTGAATGTGAGTATCAGTGTGTGGAAATGGGAGTATGAGTGTGTGCGCCCAGCACTGCCAATGCTTGGATTTCAATGATCTAATTTACTCTTCCCTCTGATAAGGAGATGAGCTTTGACCAGATCTGCTCCCTGCCCAACTTCAGCATCCCAGTGTAATAAATGCCAACTGTGACGTTTTTATTAAATACTGTAAAATGTATGATTAGGACAAGAAACTTAAATCTTTTTATTTCCTCCCTACCTTACAAATGTTTTACTCTCCCCACACAGTAAAACATTTATTTACAGAGATGCCCACTGAGGAATTCGAGGGCCTGGGGAGTGGCCCCTCTCTCCTTCCTTCACCTCCACTGCACTAATTCTTTTTAAACTAGCAAATTAACTTAAGACTATGAAGTCAGATACCAGTCAATGGGAGAAGGACATAGTTATCACCTGACAGAATAAAAACCAAATGCATTTCCTGCCTCGGTGTGTTCATTCTTCCCAGCACACTCTCTTGATCAAGAGTAAAGTTCCCTTTCCCAGACTCTTCAAGTAGTATGGTGATCTCTTTGTTTGCAATCTTAAATTGATTTCTAACACCAGGGCTCTCTGATCCCTAGCTATAATCAAGGTTTGTGCAACATCCCTGGGGCTTTCCAGGAGTCTTGCTGTCAAGTCACGGGAACTACTGTGCCTGGTCTTTCTGCTTCCTTCTCTGACTACCTTCCCACAAAATTATAGGGAACAGAAAGCTGTAACTGCAATCAACCTGGCACATGTCGTCAAGAATCCAGAAAAGCTGCTGGTGGCCCACAGGCCTTCCCACAGTGGAACACCACCCTGGCTCCTGTCTGAGCCCTGGATCTGCTCGTGATGTTGCCAATGATAGGAGAGCAGTAAGAAGTATTTATAGAAAGAAGTGTGGCCTGGGGTGACTAAACTACAGCTAACAATTAAGAAGGCCACAATTCTCATACACACTGACATCTGAGAGAAGTTCTTGTTAGTCAACTTTCTGTTCATGTAAAATAAAAAGACTCAAGATAAATTAACTTTAGAAAGAGAAAATGTTTATTTTGGCTCACTGTTTGGAAGATTCCAGGTAATCACCAAAAGGCCTGAGGCACCACAGTGGAACAAGCCTGCTCACCTCATGGCTGGAATGCAAAAGAGAAAGGAAGAAATTGGGATTCGATGTTCCACACCCTCCAAAATGACACCTGTAATGTGCCTCCCAGTAGGCCCCACAACCTTGAGGATTTCCTAATGTTTTGACACTACCTTCTTCTTTTGGTTTTTGAAAACATGCTTTCTCTGTGTATCCCTGGCTGTCATGAAACTCATTCTGTAGACCAGGCCGGCCTTGAACTCAGAGTCCACCTGCCTCTGCCTCCCGAGTGCTGGCGTTAAAGGTGTACGCCACCATGCCTGGCTTCAATACTGCCATTCTAAGGAGTAAGACTTTAACACATAGACCCTTGGGTGGCAGGAAGGGCCAACTTGTAGTGTGGCAATGTCAAATCTCACTTTCCTTGTGGCTGCTGCTATTTATTCCTTATTCACAGCATTCTTTCTGACATGGTCTCTCTATATGTCCTGGGCAGCCAGCAGTAAATAAGGCTCAAGTAAAGATGAACCTGGATGTCAGTTTCACTCTGCCTTTGAGGACACATATCTACATTTCCATCCCTTCTTCAGAGGGGCAGGGTCCTAGGCATTGTCATGAATCCAAGGAAGTTTTCTTCTTTCCCCCAGAATGCACCATCCCATAAAGTATAGAGCTTAAGAACATGCATGCAGTGTACAAAACCCTGAGCAATTTGACTTGTTCTTTATGTATTTATATATGTGTATTCACATGTGTGTGTGTGTCTCTGTGTGTGCATGTATGTGGAGACCATTAGTCAATACAGCATTGTATTGTAATGCTAAATACTGGTGGCCTGCAAAGTCTAGTTGCCCCAAGGGACAAGAGAATCCACACATGCAATGTGACCTTGCTCCTTATTTCAAAACCATTGGTTAAATAAAGATGCTGACAGCTAATAATTGGGCAAGGGAGACACAGGAAGGGTTTGTAGTTCCCAGTCTTGGAGTAAGAGGAGAACAACAAGAAGGGAGAAAAAAAGGTAGAGAGAGGAGGAAGCCACCACAGGGAAGGTGACTGGAAATATAAGCATGAGGGCTAGCCAACTGGAGTTAAGGGCTGCCCAGATGGAACATGGCAAATTATAACTTGGGGTTATTGATGGGGAAGTAGATTCTAATAGCACAGAGGGTAGATATCTGCCCAGTTTTGGTGCTGATTGGGGCTTATTATAAATTAAAGGTTATGCATCTTTTATCTGGGAATTGAATAATCAAAGGTGGTGTAGAAGCCCCTAATTGAGAATAAATATTTTCTACAACATTCCTCTATCCTTCTCTATCTATCAGTGAATTAATTAATCCGCTCTATGTTCCTGGCAGGTCACACTCCAGACACCCAACAGAGCACTCTGGAAAGACACATATGTGCACACACACACAAATACCAGCTTAATTTTGATATGCCTTGACTAACTCAGTGGTTGGGCATTTCTAAAACTCCCTACAGCCAGCAAATACACCCCTCTGGCATTCCTGACATAACACCTCCTAAATCTATATTTTCTCTTTGCTGCCCTGGCTCCTTCTGAACTAACCCCTAACTTTTGAGACACTTCTGGGCAGCCCTTCTTGAGACAGCTTTCCTTCTGTGCCTTCATTCCAGCCATTACTTTCTCCTGTTCCTTCCTGGCATGGGAAACTTTAAACACTCTACAAGATCTCCCAAGATCTTTGCCTACTATTGTGCATAGATAGATTTTCCGATATCATGCCTAAGTTTAATTACCTATAATGACATTGGCAGATGCTCTCTAAAGGACACAAAACTGTTCTTTGTGCATATATTTGTAAGTGGCTTTAGCATTCGTTCCAGAAATGGATACAATCTATTAAATTCCTTTCTACTGTTTTCCAACTGACTTCTATAAGGTCCACCTGACTTCTGCATATCAACAAACAGGAGTGCAGCTCCCTCCAACAGCTGTGGCTAATATAGCACTGCCTCATTTGTCTATTGCTCAGAATAACTTTAAAGGTCTTCCTCGACAGATACAATTTTGTGTAACTGATGATTCCACATCACTCATAAGAACCAGTGTTAGGTGAGGTGAAGCCTGCCTGTGTTTCATCACTGATGAAGCTGAATAAAAAAAGATGCAGCTTGAGCAAGTCTGAACTTCAGAGTGAGTGGGAAGCTTGTCCAGGCTCCTTCCCAAGACCTTGTCTCACAAAGCAAAATGAAACCAAAGATGCTCGAGATAATGGTTGATTTGGTCTTAGATCTTCACACTCCGGCTTCTTTAGAGGATCCACTCAACAGAATCCCTCACAAGATACTGGTCCAACGCATCAGTCAAAACTACCCAAGTTAGGAAAGGCATTTGCTTGCTTGCAGATGGCATCAGAGCCAATAATGAGAAAGAACTCGAAGGGTGCAGAACAACTGCCAGGAGAGTTGTTGATCAAAGGAAAATCTAAAACATTTTTTCTTAAACTTCTTTTTAAACTTTGGGGATTGGATAGATAGCCCAGCAGTTAAAAACACTTACTGCCCTTTCATAGGACCACAGTTTGGTTCCCAGAACTCATAGGAACTCCTCACAACTGCCCGTAGTCCAGCTCCTGGGGATCTGACACTGACATTTTCTTCTTGCCTCTGAAGACATATATATATATATATGTGTATACATATAGTAAGTGATCTCAACTATTGAGCCAACCCTGATAATTTTGAGATAATTTAAGAATTAAAAATTACCTTTATTAAATTAATAATTATATATATATATATATCTTTTCTCTTTTAATCTATTGCATGTTCCTTTCCAACTTACTCTCAAACTATGGCCTCTTTTCTGTTTATCATTGTGATAGCATCATACAAACGTGCACACACAGTATTTAGATGTATACATACAGCATGTATAGGTTTTGGTTTTAGGCCTAATCACGTGGTATTGGATAACCAGTTAGGGTGCCATCCCTGGGGAAAACTCTTTATACCTAATTTTTAAAGTTCTGTTTAAATTCTTTTTCTATTTTGAAGCATTTTGAGGCTTATTTAGTTAACTAGTTTAATAAACTTTTAGGCAAATGGGTAATTCTCAGTCTTTTACATGGGATAGATAAATTACTTAGGATAGTTCCACAATGTAGCAAATTACTTTTATCTACCTGTTCTCATGATAAAGCAATCAGAATGTTTTATACTTCTTTATTATCTTTGATATTTTAAAATGAGTACAAAAAAACCAGGCTGAGTATAAATTATATCACTTATTGTTCATTTTTTCATGTATTATGCTTGCCTGTTTATTGGGAGACACTGTCCCTCTATGCCACCCTGGCTGGCCCTGAACTCTGTACATAGGCTGAGCTGGCTTTGAACTTGTATCAGTCTTCCCGTCTTTGCTTCAAGTCCCAAGATTACAGGCATGTACCATAGGACCCAGCAGTTTGGTGTATTTTCAAGTACATGTGTGAGAGAGACATTACATTGTTTTACCCAACTGTCTGTGTGTGTGACTTTTGTTTTCTGACTTATATCATCTTGTAGGTTAATCAACCTTCTTACAAATGCCAGAATCTCCTTTTCTATGGATGTATAATGTTCTGTTCCAGAGGGTATTATGTTTTCTTTATCCATCCATCTGATGAGGGGCTGTTTTTTCTTTGTTGTCCAAATGTGCATTAACAAACACCACGACCAAAACCAGGCTCATATGTTTGAATGTTTGGTCCCAGTTAGAGGAACTGTTTGGGAAAGATTAGAGGTGTGGCCTTGTTGAAGAAAGTGCATCACAGTGGGCTTTGGGGTTTCAAAAGTCAGGATCAGTCTCAGAGTCTTTCTCCCTGCAGATCAGGGTGTAAGCTCTTAGGCATTGCCCTAGCACCATGCTTGCCTGCCAAGGGCCATACCTGACGATCATGGACTCACTGAAACTTTTAGCAAACCTCCAGTTAACCGCTTTATTACATACGTTGCCTTGTTTATGGTGTTTCGTCACAGGAAGAGAGCAGTAACAACAGCAGTGACAACAGCAGACAGGAGTTCTGTTCATCTCAACCTGTCACGTAGCACAGAGTTCATCTCAGCTCACAGTTAGAGACCGCGGAGAACTGTAGTCAGGGCCAGAGGCCATGGAGGGTCACTGCTTAAAGGCTCGCTCCTCATGGCTTGTTCAGCCTGCTTTCTCATACCACTCAGAAGCACCTGCCCAGGCAGCCGGTTCTTCCAGTGGGCTGGGTCCCACCACCTCAATCCTTAATCAACAAAATGGTCCACAGACTTACCTACAGGCCAAGAAGAGACAATTGCCTCAAACACCCCATGAGGAAGTTAGCTCTATGTATGTATGTATGTATGTATTTATTTATTTATTTTTGAGGAATGTTGTTTTTCCTAATTGCTCCATCAATTTACATTCTTGCCTAGAGTGCTCACAGCTCGCCTTTGTGGGTCAGTGGACCGTGCCACCAGACAGAAGAACTGATAAGGTTGTCTCAAGTTCAGAAGCCTGGTAAATCTCATCACTGAGAATGGCAGGAGTTCAAAGTAGCTCTCAACCAGACTCCTGTCCAGGAGCACTTGACCATGACACCCCACTAAGAGGACCATGACAACCTGTCACGTAGCACAGAGTTCTCCATGGTAATGGGATATCCCTTCCTGTGAAAGATACTTACTCTCTGGTTCACCCTGAGTACGACATGTGCATCTTCATCTGCTATGAATAAAACAGTTGGACAAGGAAGGACTGTCTTCTTCATCAAGGACCAAAGGGAGAAGGGTGGGGGGACTGGACGGGGGAGGCTCAAACGGAGGCGGGGCGGGGCTTTGTCATACAGAACTGCAGCCTTAGTCTCCTGTAGAGGCCCCTCAGTGTCCCTGGCACTCACTTGGAGCTAAGCCAGAATCCCACATACTGCATTCATAGAGAGCCCACTGGCTCCTATTCCCAAATCCTTGAGGTCCCCAGCGGTGTCTGGGAGCACAGGAAGATAGGAACCACCGTTTTCAACCCCTCATAATTCCTGGCAGCGTCTGGGTGCACAGGAGTTTGAGAACCACAGCCTCCACCCGAGCCTCCGCTGTTTTCAGCCAGAGAAACCTTTATTTTACACTGCATTTCACCTTCCCTGAGCAGTGTGTTGGTGGCCCAGCACCCAGAGGCTAGGAGGAAACACACCCCTGAGTTTTGCCTCCCCTGAGCAGCACATTGGTGGCCTTCTAAAGCCCCAGTGGCAAGGCAGAAACGCAGAATGATGCCCCCCTGATGCAAACCTTCACCAGTGCTTGGTCTCTCTGCTCTGTGTGGGATATTTGTACTCACAGGTATGAATGAGGCAGCAATGTCACTGTGGTAGACACTTCCTTGGTGCTAAGGGATATCAAACAGTTTTTTATATAAATGGACATGTAGAATCTTACTTGCTATCATGTACCAACATATATCCTAATAGATTTAATCGTTGGATATATTAAATGAAAATTTTTTATTGTAATTTGTTACTTAGGGTTTCTATTGCTGTAACTAGGGAAGGGAAGAGTCTGGCTTACACTTCTACATCACAGTTCATCATAGATGGAAGTCAGGACAGGAACTAAAGCAGGGCATAAGTCTGGAGGCAGGAGCTGATGCAGAGGCCGTAGATAAGTGCTGCTTACTGGTTAATTCCTTATGGCTTGCTCAGCTTGCTTTCTCTTTCTTCTCTCTCTCTCTCTCTCTCTCTCTCTCTCTTTATGAAATGCAAACTTTATATATGATATGGCTGTTACACTCAAGAACTCACAGAAGCTGTGAATAATTACATTAGACTGGTATCAGATCAAGACAGTTCAATGACTCCATCATGGAATAATGAGGGGGCCCTGAGGCTCCATCCTGAGCTGAGGAGCCATAAGCAGATGGCTATTGTCCCTTTTCTTTAGGAATGTGGATAAATACAAATACAGAATTAAAGCAAGATATCATATAGGGTGATAATGTATGTGACAGCTAGAAGGTCAACACTGAATGTAAGTCCTCAGGCATTGTTCACATTATTGGTAAAAATAGTGTCTTTTAGTGTTCTGGAACAATGCCAAGTAGGATAAGGTGGCCAGAAAACCCTGGAGATCTGTCTCTGCCTTTTCTTAGCACTGGGGTTGCAATCAGTCAGCTTGCTTTCTTATAGAACCCAGGACCACCAGCCCTGGCTTGGTACCACTCACAATGGGCTGGGTCCTCTTCCATCAATCTAATTAAGAAAATTCCCTACAGGCTTGCCTACAGCCTGATCTTGTGGAGGCATTTTCTCTATTGAGGCTCCCACCTCTCAGATAACTTTAGCTGGTGTCAAGTTGACAGAAAGCTAGCCAGCACAGAATCGATCTGGGCAAGAAGTTAATTTTACAATGACACCAGTGATTTGGTGAGCTCTTGTCCCTGGAGTTCACTGATATTAACAAATCCCCATCATCAGAAACCCCTTAGCAAATGCTAGGTTAGAGAGTGCTCCCAAAGGGGCACTCTTTGAATCCTTGGCCAAAGTGACCAGTATCTGGTGGCATTTTCCTAACAGCCAGAAGTCCAGGGCCACCAGTCTGAGCTGCTTGTGGAAGTAACTCTCTAACCCACTTCCAAATATCTGCAGCTTCCTAGCTCTCACGCAGCAACATTTCCTCTGAAACCTATAAACCCACTTGGAGAAAACACCTGGGAGCTGGGATTGCCACGAATTAATTTTCTGGTCAGGAAATAAACAGAGAGGAGAGCTTCCTCCATCTCTGGTCCACAAAGAGATCTGCAAGCATCTTTAAAAGTGAACAGCAGTGCAGAATGAAATCCCGGGAAAGAAGCCACTGGAAACAACTTGTCCTCGGTCAGGAACCCTTTCTTGAATGTCTGGAGGACTATTCAGGATGCTGGCTGGTCCATCTCTCCAGCTGTGAAGACGTGATATCTAATGGAAGTAGATGATAGTCATTAAAAGTTTCAAAAGCCAAAAGGATTTTAATCTCACAGATGAGAACTTAGGCAAACCCAAGGGTGAAGTGATATATCTTTTAATTTGATTCTCACAACTACTGCATCATAATGTCACTCTGTTGAGTTTGGTTATTTCTCATGATGCTGGTTGTAGCTGTGTGCGGTGCAGTGGTGTCTTTTGTAAATACAAAAACTGAAATACTTTTTCAGTACAATCTACCGCCACAAAAGCCTCCAGCAAAGGGGCTGGAGGCTCAGTGCTAGAGCGCTTGCTTGCCTAGCTTGCACAAATCCTGGGCTCCAGCATCTGCAACCCAAACAACATCAATTAACAACAAGCCAATAACAAATGAACCATAAAAACTACACAGCACTGGGCTGCAGAGGGAGACAATAAACTGAAGTAATTTATTGTCACAGAAAAGGTAGTTAAGCATCTTTGATAAACACTACTGCCGTGAGACCCAGGGCACACAAAGATAATAATTAAAAACTGTTTCGGAATAAAATTTAATGTTTGTTAAAATATTAACCGACAAGTAATATGCAAATTTGGAACATACCAGGGAACTTGACAAATGCTCATTTCTTTCCTTCTGTTCAACAAAAGAATTAAGACAAGAAAGGAAGCAAAAGAGAAAAGACATTAGCTTTTTGTTTTGTTTTGGACAGTGTCCCTATAGGTCAGGCCGACCACAGACTCACTGTATGCTGAGAATGACCTTGAATTTCTGATCCTCCTATGTCTACTGGTAGAGTTCTGGGATTGCAGACACGAGTCACCACACCTCCCTTACACAGGGCCAGGGGTTAGAACAAGGCCTTTGTATATGCTAGGCAAACACTCTATCAACTATTCTACATCCCAGTCCAAAACACTTGACATTTTACAAAAAAACAAAAACCAGGGTGTTTCTAGATAGTAGGCAACAACTTTACTACTAACCTAAGACCAGAGTTGGCTTCTTGTTTTATTACCAAAATTGTCACCTCACCATGAGGGGAAAAAATTAAAGCTTAAAATAATATAAAAGGCTGGAGAGGTGGCTCAGCGGTTAAGAGTACTGACTGCTCTTCCAGAGGTCCTGAGTTCAAATCCCAGCAACCACATGGTGGCTCACAACCATCTGTAATGAAATCTGATGCCCTCTTCTGGTCTGTCTTAAGACAGCTACAATGTACTCATATATCATAGATAAATAAACCTTAAAATAATATAAAAAAGCAAAGCCAGAAGAAAGAATACCCGTATACTCACAAAAGATTACGGTCGCTTTCTTCCTGCTTTGTTCTGAAGATTGTCCAGAGATCAAGAGTGAACCCCCAGGCTTGTCCACTGGAAGTGTAGCGGGGAAATTGGGCGAGATGTCTGAGCAGACGGCCCAAGATAAGCCAGCGTATGAACAGAAGGCAGCTGATCAGAAAGAAGTATGAGATACGGGCTAGTGCACACCTTGCAGAGAATGGAAGTGACTCGAGAAAGAAGGGACCTGCCGGGCAGCAGGCTCAAGGAAGAATGAATAGAAGAGGAGGAGGAGAGGAAGGAGGAAGAGGAGGTGATTCGGGTGGAGCGTGTGGAGGCCCAGTCGTTTGTTACAAATGTTAAACTGAAGTACAGCTCAACGCTGGCTTCTGTATAAATAGCATACAGTTTTTTGTTTCGCTTATAAGATTCTTCATAAAACACGTTCTTTAAAAAAAAAAATCATACTGTTCAAAATGTCAAGGCTGTATATATAGAAGACGGCAGGATTGTATGATCCCTATCCACCTCAAGGCTCGGGGACAGGACTAAAGAGGCTGTGGAAAGAATGAATGGAAAAGCCGGAAGAATGGAGAGGAATATTGTGAGAGGCGTGAACAAGACGCGGCTGCCACACACACATTCACAGCAGCTGTGTTTACCCATGCCCTTCACAGGATCCAGAGAGGTAAACATTCCATTGTGGAGGGGGAGGGGTTCTCAATACCCCAACCCCCAGCTAAACTGCTAATGGCAACTGCTAACTGCTGAAGGACAGAGTCTCTTTTCTTTGGGAAGGGTAGCCACTGGCAGGTTTCCCACACCCCTGTCTATAACCCAACAGTCATGCACATATACAGAATCACCAGGTTATTTTACAAAACAACATGAAATTGTTAGGGGTCCAGGAGACTTGTTGAGGGGAGCTGGAAAGGTATGGGAGAGAGATATGGTAGGGGCAGAAGGTGGTGGCCATAAGGCTGAAGGGAGTGACTGGGAGATGGGTACAACTAAATACATTGTACACACTTATACATTTTTAAATTATAGCTTGTTAGGATCTGGGCACTTAGCTCAGTGGTGGGTGCTTGGAGGGCTAACTTAATATTCACAAAGTTTTGAATTCAATCCCTAGTCTGTGGTAAATAAAAACAGTCTTTAGTGGAGACTGTAGCTTTTGGAGGGTTTGTTTTCCCTGGTTGGTTTGAAACATAGTTCCTCTGTGTTGATCAAGTTGGTCTTAAACTCACACAGATCCACCTGCTTCTGTCTCCTTAGTGATGGATTAATGGAGTACTCCCCCATGGCCTGTAAGTTGTAGGTTTTTGAGGGGCTGCCAAATAGTTAGATTTTAGAGCTTTTGACGTTGAATTTTCATAAATACTTCATGGCTTCTTTAATGTTTTGAGTGTGGTAACACAGTCAACTTCATAGGAATATATATTAATATATCTTCTTTAAGGGTGTTTGTAATACAAGTGTGTACATTAAAATATTTTTTAAAATGTCTAGAGACCATTGTGTATAATTTACATACTAGTTTATAAACTCAAGTGAAAATGACATGTATGAAACTGATATAATAAAGAAACAGAAAACAAAGTGCAAGGCTCCTACTTGGATCCCAGAACAGTCTTTTCCTCCTACACGATTGAGCCCTGGCCAGCCCTGCCACTGTGTTGGTCCTGTAACCTTCCATCGTTATTCTGAGAGCTCCATCCAACTCACCATAAACTCCATCTCCTCCCAAGAAAGAACCGCTTGGCTCAATGTTTCTGAGGTTCCCAGAGTTACTAGGGAGATACAGCCCAAGCACCTCTCACCACAACCCCTACCCTTAATATGTCCATATCTAACTGTTCTCCATGAGTGTCAATAGATTCCACCCAACTTAGCTGGAAGAAAGATCACACACACACACACACACACACACACACACACACACAAATATTTAAGAAATGCACCCATGAATCAGTGACTTAAAAGCTGAGGGATATAAAAAGCAGACAGTCTATCCAAAGAACACAAACGTCAACTGGGATCTGGCTGATATGCCCTATGTGTTGATGAGGGTCCAAGTTGGAGCAAGGAGCACAGCCTGGGTACTTCAGCAGCAAGAACGACATGGGGGATATAATGTCCCAGAGTGCTCTATGAGTCTGAAGTATCACACATAATGGGAGCCACTATTAACCAAGCCATCAGCAAACTCCTCAAGCCTGTCTATTCCATAGTGTCCCCAGCTAATTTCTTTGTACTATTCCAAGCTTTGGGACAATTGCCTTTTCCTGAAGCTGTTCTTCTTTAGTTTCCCTGTAAAAGGAGTTTCTTAATCTACTCAGTCACACTGGGATTCTTACCAAACTTACCACTTAACAACTATCAAATGAATTAAAGCAGCATTAATGACAAGGGGAAAATCTTACAGCTTGAGAGCAATAGTATTTTTTATTTGTGTTGGATTTTTTCATCAAAACATTTTTTAGACTATATTAAAACATCTTAAGTACTTTCCCCCCAGATAGTTCACACCATATTTCTGTTCTTGTTTTTAATGAAAAGGAACCCAAAAATGGGAAATGAAGTCATACAGCATTTAAATCTATAAAGTGAGCGATTTCTCCAGCACTCTTGAGATAGGCCTGACTCCTGCTTGTAAGTTTTGCTTAGGGATATGAGTGCTTCTTCAAATAATATGCAAATCAAAAATTTGGGGGGTAAGTTACAAGAGCCAGAAAGCACTGTTTCCTGTCACCTCCTGTTTCTTCTTTAACTCCTTTGTTTGTTCTATAAGAAAGATATTAAGAAAGATCCAAACCTAGTTTGTGCCATTATTTTGTTTTTGCATGACTTTAACCCCAGAACTCCAGAGGCAGAGGCAGGCAGATCTCCGAGTTGGAGGCCAGCCTGGTCTACAAAGTCAGTTCCAGAATGGCCAGAGCTACACAGAGAAACTCTGAGGGGGGTGGGGGCAGTGTCAGATTTATTCTGTGCTTCTGCATTTCTCATGTTCACAGTCTGAGGGCTTCTATTGCTACTGCGAAACACCATGACCAAAAACCAAGTTGGGAAGAAAAGGTTTATGTGGCTTGTACTTTCAGATCACAGACCATCACTGGAGGAACTCAGGACAGGAACTTAAGCAGAGCTTGAACCCAAAGGCAGAAGCAGAGACAGAGAAAACTGGCTGGTTTTCAAGTGTCAACTTGACCCAAGCTAATGTCATCAGAGGGGGGAATAAAGTGCTTCAGTTGAGGAAATACCTCTGTAAAATTTATCTATAAGGCATTTTTTCCAGTTATTATTGATAGAAGAGGGCCCAGCCCATTGTGGGTGGAGCCATCCCTGAGACTGTGGTCCTACATTCTATAAGAAAGAAGGCAGAGCAAGCTGTGGGAAACAGGGCAGTAAGCAACAGCCTTCCAATGTCTCTGTCTCTGCTTCTGCCTTTGGGTTCCAGCTCTGCTTAAGTTCCTGAGTTTCTCCAGTGATGGTCTGTGATCTGAAAGTACAAGCCAAATAGACCTTTTCTTCCCAACTTGGTTTTTGGTCATGGTGTTTCACAGTAGCAATAGAAACCCTCAGACTGTGGGCATGAGAAATGCAGCTATCTCTAGGCTTTTGATAGTACGGCTTGCAATGAAAATATTCAGAGTCATTCTCTGCTAAGAGTAACCATAAGGAGGCCAATTGTCTAGTGGCTGCTGTCTGCTTCTAAATTGAAAATATTTCAATATCAAATACTTAGAGTTTCTATTACACAAAACTAAGGCATTCACAGGAAGCTCCAGAGAAACACGTGCAGCTAATGAAGACTGAATTCCATACAGTAAAAAACTGCCATCAGCAATAGTGCCTGGGTTTGGTGGCTGCATATGGGATGGATCCTCAGGCAGGGCAGTCTCTGGATGGTCTTCCCTTCAATCTCTGCTCCACTCTTTGTCCCTGTATTTCCTCCCATAAGTATTTTGTTCCCCCTTATAAGAAAGACTGACGCATCCACATTTTGGTCTACCTTCTTCTTGAGTTTCATATGATCCAGACACCCCCCCCCCAGAGCTCCCAGGGACTAAACCACCAACCAAAGAATACACATGGGGAGACCCATGGCTCCAGCCGCATCTGTAGCAGAGGATGGTGTTGTCTGACATCAATAGGAGGAGAAGCCTTTGGTCCTGTGAAGGCTCATTTCCCCAGTATGGGGGAATGCCTGGGTGTTGAGGTGGGAGTGGGTGGGTGGGACAGGGAGCATCCTCATAGAAGCAGGGGGAGGGGGTATGAGAGAGGGGGGAACTAGGAAAGGAGATAACATTTAAAATGTAAATACACGAACTATCCAATAAAAAAAATACTACCATCTGTATCTGTTCCTTGTCTTGCTGCTGTGACAAAACACTTACAAAAGTAGCTCAAGAAAGGTTTGTTTTGGCTTGTGGTTGGATGGGGTACTTCATCATGATGTGTAAGTCACCTTGGTGGGAGCTGGTCATGTTGCATCCAAGGCTAAAAAGCAGAGAGGCAGAGAGATGTATTCTCCGTGCTCAGCTTGATTTGTTTCCTGTTCAGCCCAAGGCCCCGCCCCGTGGAATGGTGCCCCCTGCAGTTGTGCAAGTTTCCCCACCTCCATTAACTTAATACAAGGCAGTCCCTACAGACCTGCTCAGAAGCACGCGGGAGGCTTGTCTCAAAGTGATTCTAGACCTTGTCAACTTGACAGTATTATTCATCACACCATTTCTGCAAATGCGTTCACAACCTAGCAGAATGTCTCCTTAGACTCTGTTTTCACAGGCAATGGTGTAGCACAAACTTTCCGGACTGCAAATGAATGAAATCCTGGTGGATTCTGAACTAATAGTTTAACTGAACTTTAAGAAGTCAAAACTTTCCATATGCTTCTAGGAAGTTCTAAAAAGGTTACATCTGCAGGGGGTAGTTGCAATCTTTTGTATGATTTGAGGTGTTTTACCAGGAACAAACTTCCTATGCCTCAGACATTGTAAATATGAGTGCTTTCTAAAAGTATAAACATCTTTATCAGTTGAGTAAAATTCAAGTACAAAATTTTAGCCTCACTTAAAATTTTTTTTTTACAATACATATGTCATCAAAATATGTATGTGTTTAGGAATCTGAAGAAGATATATATGTTTCTACTTTTGTTTTCAAATCTCAGTTATATAAATTTCTTGAAAACTATGTAAATAGAGAGGGGTCTAATGAACCCACAACACTGACTTATATAATAACTGTTCATTCAGAATTTGAAATTTTATCAACTTAGTAAAATAGGACTGTAGAATAGCTCAGTGGGTAAAAGCACTTTCCACCAAGCCAGATAAACTAAAGTTGATCAAGGATCCACAGGGTGGGAGGAGAGAACCAGTTCCAAAAAGCTGCCCTTCGTCCTCCACATATAGACACACTCAAAAATAAATAAGTGTAAGAAAAAAACCAGAAAAAAAAAAAAACTTGAATCTTTGAAAAGTTTGCTGTTGCTATTGCAATTTAAAAGTGTACTAGCATTTAGAAGATCTTATAAATCATAGTAACCTATATGACATTTCTTTTTAAAAAAAAACTTGGTTAAGTAGGTTATACTTTTAGGTTGTTAGTGTTTCAGAGCTTGTTCAAACAACAAAGAAACTAGTAATATTTTGAAAGCTTCAAGGCTTCTCTAAGTATCCCTTTTTTCTGCCCTCCCTTCTTTCTTTATTCATCTTTCCCTTCTCTTCCCTCCCTCCCTCCTTTTCTTATCTCTTTGTCTTCAAAACCATATTTCACTCCACACTCCAAGTTGGCCAGGAGCCCACTATACAGTCCAAGGTTGGCATCGAACTTTCACTGTAATCCTTCTGCCTCAGTTTCTCGAGTACTGTGGTTGGAGAGGTTACCAAACCCAGCTTCTCCCAAAGTACTTAATGAAATGTTCATGAGCTGGTGACTGGTTACAGCTAACGTGAGTGTGTGTGCATGCTGTCAGTCCCAACTTCACCCTACCATTTTGTCTTGTCTTCTCTCCTTTACACACACACACACACACACTCATATCACTACCAACACAGACACATACCACATGTACACACCACTACCACACACATATACTAGTATCACACACACACTACATCACCACCACATATATACATACTACATATAAACACATACAACATACATACACACAACTACCAACAAACACACTCACAACTACCACACACACATATACCACATACACACACACATACACACACACACACACACACACACACACTCTACACAAACACCCCACTACCACACACACCACTACCAACACACAGACACAGACACACACACACCAGCATACACACACAGATGCTTAGGCTGCGGTCCTCTTAGCTGTTCTCACATGTGTGAGGCACAAGCCCTTTAGACCTTCACAGGGTGATTCCTTTGCCTGGAATGTTTTGCTTAGAAAACCTCCTGACTCATGTCCTCCCCACTGCCAAATCTTTGCCCAAAGGTCACCTTACGGTGGAGGGAGGCCTCCTTTGCCTACCTGACTAGGAGGCACCCCAGGCACACCAGTTCTGCTCCGCCATTTCTGCACAATTCTCATCTTCAAGTATTCACAGAACATTTCAGTCTATGTATGTATATATGTATCTATGTATGTATATATGTGTGTGTGGGTGTGTGCATGCGTGTGCGTGTTTGAGCCATGCTGCACATATGGAGGTCAGTCCCTGTTGTCTGGCTCTCAGCAAGCCCCCTTATCTGATGAGTCATCCTGCAGGCCCCTCATAGAGCATTTACTGGATTTGTGTTAATTTTGTGGGTTTGTATGTTTTACTAAAGAACTTTAAATTGGCCTTGGGAGTTACTGCTAGTTTTGAGGACTGTGGGGAACCCAACTTCCTGGGGAGTCTGTATCCTGTCATTTCCAGGATCTCCCATTCTTTGGGCAGAGGGGAGAGCAATTGTTATATCTGCTTCTCCCAATTCCACTACACCCACCTAAAGACCAGCACACTCTTGTCTACTTCATCGAAGAAAAGACAATAAAGATATGAGAAAAGGAATAGAAGTCTCTGGGTAATCCTCAAGTCAATACTGGACCTCGGTGATTCCACTGAGTACGACCACTATCACAATTGTGAGCCACAGCTGAAGCAAGCTGCCCAGGAGGATCGACTCCGACCAGGTCCTTTCCAGGGATTCCCAGGAAATGGCCACAAGCTGTACTTCCAGCCTTGACACGATCAGCATCAAGCATGTATCCTGATGTTTTCCTGACTCCTTTTCCACCCACCTGTATCAAGCGCATCAGGTGCAGCCGGATCCACCAAACTTGTTTAGGGAAGTGAAGACGTGGGGCTTGTCATCTCATATGAACAACAGCCACCAAAATCTCGGGGAACATCTGTCCTTGGGCCAGGGGCTTACAGGCTACAGGCATTTCTGTTGTATGGATCTCTTAGGCAAGCAAATTAAAATTAAAAACATAATTTTGGCTCTCACAGACTTTATGGAGAAATGTTATATCATTACCTGAAAAGTAGAGCAGGGAAGAGACATAGTATTCAGTAACAGGCACTAAATCATACAGAGAAGATAAAATGTCTCAACCTTACACCTGAACAAATTCTAGCAATTAAAATAGAAAACCCAAATCATTGGACACTCTTCCATATGGCAGCTCACAACCATCAGTAATTGTAGTCCTAGGGGATCATAGGCCCTTTTCTAATGTTCTAGGGACACACACAGTGTACGTATATACACATACAGGTAAGCACAACACTTTTACACATAAAATAAAAAAATTTAATTTTAAAATTAAAAAAAAAGAGAAAGAATAGGTCTATCAATGTAGAGACATGAGAGCCAGCCAAACAGGTGTTCTTGTTGTTTTGTTTCTTTCTGAGACAGTCTCTGGTCCAGGTTGACCTTGAACTCACTAGGTGGCTGAGGATGAACTCAGTCTCCTGATCCAGGGCTTGGTTTAATTTGGTGTCTCATAAATACCGAACAAGCATTCTTTCACTTAGCCATATTTCTAGCCATCTCTTTAACTTTTAAGCTGTTCTGTTACATTGGGCAAGTTCCTTGGAGTGTTTCCTAAGTGGTCACCTCCCCTGTACCAGCTCTCCTGCTGTGGTGAATGGTCTTCTTTCTTTTAACAGCCCTTCCACCTTGGGTGGCCCCAATCAGGGCATCCCAGGCCTCAGAGGACAGAGTCACAATAGAACAGAACACAGAAGAAAACATTCTCAACCTTTTCGTTTCAAAATAGACTTCTGAAGCTTCTGGCAGAGACAATACCTTAAGCATTAGCTTTAAAGGGAATGGCTGTTGAACTGAGAACATGTTTTCCTGTGTGGGGCAAGATAAAAGGTTTTGATGGGAAAGAAAGAAAGAGCAGGGAGGGAGAGCTGTTGGGAGCAGTATGGGCTCAGCTTCAGCCTGAGCCTCAGTTCCCTATGTAAGGTCTCCACAGAGCTCCATTTGCCAGCAATACAGTGCCTGCTGTAAAGGAGGGACAAGAAACCTGGACCAGAGCCTGGAGGTAGTGGCTCTTTCTTTAATCCCAGCACTAAAGAAACAGAGCAGGTGGGTCTCTGAGTTCAAGGCCAGCCTGGTTTACAGCCTAAGTTCCAGAACAGCCAGGGCTACACAAAGAGAAACCCTGTCTCAACAAGCAAACAAAAACACAACAAAGTTGGCAAGGTGAACATAGGTGGTTGGTTTTGGCTTTCTCTGCTGACAATACTGGGGATGGGAAGAAAGAGAGGAGAAAACTCTGGACTGGGCAGATGGGCTTCACTGGCTGGAGCCCAGGACACAACCTTCAGTTTCAAATAAAAAGCAACAAATTGTTAGAACCCCTGGACCAGGGTTAGGCAACACCTCCATCAACAGTTGCAATGGAAGCCACAGGGTCTATATTAATTATATTTCTCATTGCTAGAACAAAATATCTGACGAAATCGATTTATGGAAGGAAAGGTTCATTTTTGCTCATGGTTTGAGGATACAGTCTGTCACCATGGAGACATGAGGAAAGGGGGTCATTGAGGTAGCTGGTCCCATTATACAGTTGGGAAGCAGAAAGAGATGGAATCTGTGTTTGCCTCACTGTCTTCCGGTCCAGTCTTGGTCCCAAGATCATGGAAAGATGCCACTCACATGCAAGATAGGTCATCCCACGTCAGCTAACTCAAACACAACCCGAGGTTTGCCTCCTGGGTGGTTCTACATCCTGTCAGGTTGATTCTCACGAGCAGCCACCAGGTCTGTGGTCGATGCCGGTGCAGAGGTCAGTGAGGAGCAGCAGCTGCTCAGTTAGATGTGGCAGAGGCACTGTAGTTGGCACCAGTTTGTGCAGACGTCTGCCACGCATCAGAGCCGGCCATCCTGAGTGTGTGGCAACTGCAGTGGCAGCAACCATCCACGGCAGAAGAAAGGACAGGGGTTCCCAGCTGACAACTCTCAAATGCCTCCTTTGCTCTGACAAATGCTGCATTTCTGCTGCTGGCAAGACTAATGCCCAAAATAGAGATTAAGACTAAGGTTATATTTGAAACTAGAAAGATAGCTCTGACCTCCCCTCGCAGGTACATACCCACACACAGACACATGCTTAAAAATAAAATGAATCCTTAACATGCTACATTTTTGCAGCTCTCAGTACGTGTCTTAAAAATCATCATGTCTAATGGATGGAACTAGAAAAAAATTATTCTAAGTGAGGGAGCCCAGACCCAGAAAGATAAATATGGTTCGTACTTACTTGTGAGATTTGTCATTAGATAAATAATAACCAAGCTACAGTCTGTAGCTTTCGAGAGGTTAGGTAAAGAGAAAGGGTTTAGGGCAGATGCAGGGATCTCCCTTGGAAGGGAAAATAGAATGAATTTTACTGGCAGACTGGGGCTGGATGGGGATGGAAGCAAGGGTGTATTTCGGGGAGATGGGGCAGAAGGTCTGGAATTAGGGAAGCGTTTGTGGAGTGATGTGGAAACCTTGTGCAGTAGAAACTTCCTGGAACCTACGAAGGTGGCCTTCATGACAACTGCTGATAATGGGGGTCCAGAATCTCAGCTGACTGTCTCTTGTAGTCAGGAAAGGATCCCAGTGATACGACTTGGTTGTATCCAATCTAGTTGCTGGCCAAGGGGTCCCATGGGAAATCCCCGAACAACCTAGGTTGTTGCTAAGACAAAAGGTTGCTTTCTAGGAACTGACAGCGGAACCTCATCGCTGAGGACAACAGCCACACAGCTCACTGAACATGGAGAAGTCAAGACAGTGCCTTCACCCCTACATTCTAGTGTCTTTGGTGCTTGATGGTACTCTGTAGGCTACCGAAAGAGAAATATGAACAGTAAGCCAGCCACCACACCTTTGCCCCACAGACTGTCCTGTCTTCAGAATATACTAGGACAATGGTGGCTTAGAACTTGTAGTAATAGCCAACAAGGTCTGATTTGACCCTAAAGCCCATTTTGCAAGATGGAACCCACTCCTGTCACTGCGTGGGTAATGAAGAGAGACTAGACAGCCCAGAAACCTGGAAAAACAAACACTAGTGATATTAAAAAAATAAATAAAAATCAATAAAATAAATCAATAATGATATTCTACTGTATTCATAGATCAGTGCCTTATCCAGTCATCATCAGAGAGGCGTCCTCGGGCACCACATCGGAATGCATGCAGAGGCCCACAGCCAGGGATTATGTGGAGAGAGACTTTAGATTGCAGGCCTCCATCAAATTCCCCATTAAAGAGCTCAGGGAATCCCACCAAAGAGGAGACAGAACAATTGTAAGAGCCAGAGAGGATGGAGGACACCAGGAGAGTCAGCTCTCTGAATGGACTGAACAATGAGCTCACATAGACTATACCAGGCCCTCTGCATGTTACTATGACTATTAACTCAGCGCCTTTATTCTTACCTGTGAGAATAAGTAGGTCCCTCAGTCTCTCCTTCCGGTTGGACTGCCATATCCAACTTCAACATGAAAGCTTTGCTCTACTCTGGTGTGTTTTTATTTTGTCCCGTTTGGTTGTTATCTCTCGGGAACATTTTGTTGTTGTTTTTTCTGAGAGGCAGAGAGGGAGTGGGCTGGGAGGGGAGGGGAGATGGTGAGAAACTGAGAGGGGTAGAGGCAGGAGAAACTGTACCCAGGATATAATGTATGAGAAAATAGTGTGTTTTCAATAAAAGAAAACAATGTGAAAATAAAGTCATGCCTTTGATGTAAAGATGTGTATTTGTTGATGAGTAGTAGAGAAATACAGAAATTTGGCGGGAGACATCCCTGGGAGAAGGGGGCTGCAGGAGTCTTTCGCTTTGGCAGTTTGCCCTTTCAGAATGATTAGGTTTATAATAATTACGAATGACCTTGTCTTAGGAGAGCTCAGAGGACACAAAGAAAAGCTCATGGGACTTGCCATACAAGCCTGAGATACATCATCAGCACAACACATCGTACATCCCAGCACAAGCCTCACAAGTGTGCTGTCTCAGACCTGATACCCGGAACACATAAATCATTGCCGTCATGGTGGTTGGCACTTGCTTGCAGTTCCGGGGAAGCAGAGACAAATGGCTTTTCTGAACTCGATAACTAGCTAACCTATCCTAACTGGTAAGTTCTGGGCTGACGAGAGATTGCCTCCAAGAATTTGGATAACGTTATTGAGACTGACACTTAAGGGTGTCATCGGACCCTCAAAGGCATGTGCACACGCATGTACCCACATGCATGCACACACATGTACCCACATGCATGCACATGCATGTACACCCGCGCATTTGTTTAAAACAAAATCAACCTGACATAAGAGACATACCTCTGTTGAAGCAGAACACATGTCCCTTAGAGGTAAGCACGTGAGGGTGTAGCCCAGCCTTTGAAGCCCCATGACAGTACACTGTCACTGAGCAGACCCTACCCCACCCACTCACAGCTCTTAGGACGGTTGTAGATGATCTCTGAATACTCAGGGTGTGAAGCAAGGATGACACTGGGAGAGAAATGGCCATTTTCCAGAGAGGAACCAGAAAACCAAGACTTCCATTTTTATTCTAAATCCAGGAAAAGAAATAATCCTGAGCCAGTCATGCGTCTCAAGCCCTTCCTCCTTTATACGAATCCATGTAAAACCCTTCAAATAAAACTTTCCCCAAAACCTGGATGGAACTAGCTAAAAAGGAGTGACCAAAAGAGATGATTAATGTTGTTTAAATATTTGGGTCTGCGTGGCAGAACACGGAGGGGGTGTGCCCTCAGCCACTGCTCCTCCAGTATTTCCTCTTTCCAGTGGTGAACGCAGACAACCCTGTTCAAATGATGACCAGAAGGACAAATATTCTCATCTGGATTCCTGTTGCTAGAATTATTGTTTTCCTTATTATTGAAAGGGGGTGTTGTAATGGCTGCTGGTGGTGGTCAACTTGATCACATCTGGAATGAGCTAAAACCCAAGCAGCTGGGCACAGCTGTGAGGGAGCTTTCTTAATTAAATTACTTGGGGCAGGAAGATTTGCCTTTAATCCAGATCGTTTGAGGTGGGAAGACCCACCTTTAATCTGGGCCACTCTTTCCGGCTGGCCGCTATGTAACGGGCAGGGAAGAAGGGAGCTTGCTCCCTGCCTGGCTGTTTTACCAAGTCCCTTCCTTCGCTGGCATTAGAGCCCACTTTGGGGGACAGGGAAGATTCTGGCAGATCCAGAACACCAGCGGAGACATCTAGCATTGTGGACAGTCACTGATGATGCATATTTATCCTATCAGTTCTGTTCCTGGAGAGAACCCTGACTACTACAAGGGTGGATGGAGATAAAATCGTCATTTGAAGAAGATTCAGATAGCTAACTGGGGGAAATGAATTCTAAGATGGTGGACTAACAGGAGCATAGGTTTGGGGGGGGGGCTGGTCTGGAGGACTGCAGGGAGCAGCTGAGGGCGGAGCTCCAATAGTTCTGTGATGCCCTGGCTGCGGAAGGGGAGGTGCTATGCAAATATTGAATTTAAATCTCCACTGTGCTGCTGCGACTGAGTAGGGAACCTTGCTAGCAAGCAGAACTCAAAGGCCTGTGCTCTTCAGGTGGGGCTTCTAAACTGCCCTAGGTGTCTTGTTCCTTCTTTTAGAAGGCAGGCTTATTGTTAAGTATAATTTAATCTCGCCAAATAAAAATGTCAGGTTAGAGGCAGGTGGGTGAGTAGCCCATAGTGTATTTTACGTCTCCGGTGTTCATGAAATGACTGCTTTCTGCTGATAATTACAGAAAGTACAGGCAGAAAACAGGCAGGGTAGCTGGTAAGGCCGCGTGGATTAGGGGAATGAAGGGAACAGTGAGCGATGGTCTGGCCTTAGGGGAGTCTGGGTTAGGCGGTGAAGTAGGTGTGGGTGATGAGTCAAAGCAGAGTTGTTGCCTGGACACTCGGTTAAGTTCCCTCTTACCCTGTAATTTTATTCTGCAAGCAGTGACCTTCTGCGGAGGTTCCTCTGCACTGCCATGCTGTTTCGGGCAGCAGGATGGACTCCTAGCACACTTCAAACACTTGAGGTTTGCCAGAGCCCAGGAAGCTGGAGTGGGAGGGCTCCTCACAAGGAAGGCAAGGCTGAGCCAACCCTTGGAAGGGGTGGAACTGAAAGACGTCTCATCCTTTCAGAACGCCACAGGCATAAGTGCTAGCATTTCGTCTAGGCTCCACCCCACAGTTACCTGGCAACAGCCAGGTATGCCAATCTCACTGTAAAAGGGACGGCTTGCCCCCTCTCTCCTGGTTCTTGCTTTCTTACTCTCTTCCCCCTCTGTCCCTTCTCTCCTCCCCCTCTCTCCTCAACTTCCCTTTCCCTGTCCTAAACCTATTCTACACTATATGCTCTTCGTGTGACTAGTACCTCAGGGTGAAGGGATGCCTCAGCACGAGCTGGTTAAAAATATAAACAGATTCAGCTTTTCTCCTAGTCTGTGATTTGCAGATGGTGACCTTCTGGCTCCACACTGCCTTTCTTCCCTGAGTGTGTTTCTTTGTATGTCTAAATCTTCGGTTCATGTTGGGCTAGCTAACATATTGAACTAGGTCCCAACAATCCCTTCCCATTCTGACATACTTTCCTCTCTGTAGAGGACCCCTGTCTCCAAAACCAGTCACATCCTGAAATATTAATAGTTTGGGTCTTCAACATAGGAATTTGGGGGTATGTAACCCCATAGTGCAAGGATTCCACGTATTTTTAACATATCCCCAAACACACACAACAATAAATAAATTGGTCTTTCGGGGGACAAGGATAGAGAAGGCAATAGGAATGAAATTTCAGTGAACAAAATCCAGTGTGAAGGAGGGGAAATGCTTAACTGAAGAAAGACATTTCCCAAAAGAGTTAAATGACTGTCAAATCATTTCAACCCAGTGGTAAGCTGGATTAATTGTCAAATACTTGGAGACTAGTGGGGGAGTTAACTGCAGTTATTATCTTAAAAAGAACACATTTCTTTGAAATGCCAGTATGCTTCAGAAGTGCAGAAAAGGTTTCCTAGGAGAGACCCTTTTGTGTGGCGCGGCAAATTGAGCCGAGATTGCTCTGCATCCTTTCTGGGTGACGTCTGCGGGTGAAGTCAGAAAAAGCCAGAGCTACCTGCAGTGGAGACAAATGCTCTTCAGCTGGAGGGACTGAGGCAGCTTCTAAAGATGGAGCACATGCGGTTCAGGAAAACAGAAGTAATGAGAGTCGCAGGCTTTAGAGTCTTGTAGGTTCCCTGCTGTTCGTAGCTCACAGATCCAAATATAGCTGGCTCTTAAGTTTTTAAACCATTCGGTTTGTGTGAAAATCCTTCTCTAGAGATAGCCAGAGCCACGGTGACATTGACTGGGTCCGGTACCTCAGCCACCACCCAGAGCTCTTTCAAAGGGAGCCATTCGCAACGAGGATCCCTGGCTGGCCGGATTTCCTGAATATAAACAAAAGGCCTTCTGGGAGAAGAAGAGTCATAATGAAAATAACAAAGCTAAGGGTGGAGAGAAGAAGAGGGGAAAGGAGATGTAAGTGTCTGCTCTAATTCTTACTTCTCCTAAACTGCTGTTTGTTTCCCCGCACTAATTCCCCGTGGAGAGCGCGCTTCCGCCCACTTCCTCATGCTCTGTTAAAGCAGCTTCTCCAGAGATTGGCACTCGGGGCCGTCTGAAACAATCGGAACATGTGCAAATGCCTCTGCCGTGCGTGGCTTTTTGTTTTTCATCTCTGCGAATCCATTAAGCATCTGTCTGGGCTGCATTTATGAATGCACCCTGGGTTTCATAATGCCCGGATGCATCTAGGCCAGGCAGCAACCAACTCTAAGCTGTCACAGGGACAGAACTTTGTAATAATTATGCAACCGGGTGCCACATTATTCACCAGGGAGGCATACACGTGTTTGAAGTTGTTTTTGAAGGGGTTTGCTTAGCACATTCTAGTAAAAGACTCAGAGGTTCTCACAGTACCCACTCTATCTACACTGACACCCATTTCAGATCCTCCCTCTCCATCACAATCTTCTGAAGGGAGCTGAGTCCTTAAGGACAGTACCTCTGCTAATGCCCTCGTGAGTGTTTTGTTTTAAGGGTGTTCTGTAAAGAACTACTGCTCCTTTGGCCCGACAGCTGTTTGTTCAGTCTGAGCCTGAGACAGTGTGATACGGTGTTTGCCAACCTGATGGCTTCCAGAATTACCTGGGAGATGAGCATGTGTGCGCGCCTATGGTGATGATCTTAATTATATTATTCAATGTAGGGAGACCCATCTAACTGTGAGCAAGGCCATTTCCTGGCTGGAATCAGGACTGAATAGATACCTGGTTTTCAATCCCTTGGTTGAGGGTCTTTCTTTCTAGAAGATTCTTGAGCAGTGGTTTTTCAACCTTCCTAATGCTGAGACCCTTTAATACAGTTCCTCATGTTGTGATGACCCCAACCATAAAATTATTTCCATTGCTACTGCATGCCTGTAATTTTGCTACTGTTATGAATTGTAGTGTAAATATCTGCGCTTTCTGATGGTCTTAGGTGACCCCCGTGAAAGGGTCATTCTATTCCTAAAGGGATCTTGAGCCACAGGTTGAGGACCACCAGCATAGTCGGAGGGAAGGAATTGTGCCATGATATATATTTATCTACCTTTACTTCCTGATTGTGGCTACAGTGTGACCAACTTGGTTGCAGTGCTTTAAGTTCTTACTGCCTTGGCTTCCCTGCTGTGATGTACTGTACCCTGAACCATGTACCTTTCTCCCTTAAGTTGCTTTGGATAGAGTATTTTATCACGCTAGCAAGAAAAAAAAATGTTAACACAATTCACAAGGTGATATAACTTACAAAATAATGTAACAGAGGCTGTAGCATTGGCTCGAAGGTTAAATACTGGCTCCTCTTCCAGAGGACCAGGGTTCCAGTCCCAGCACCCACATGGCAGATCATAACTATCTGTGACTCTAATACTAACGGTTCTGACACCCTCTTCTAGTCTCTGAGGGCAACAGACATGTACACATGCAGGCAAAACACCCATGCACATCAAATAAAACAAACAAACATAAATGTAACACAATGTAGCTTAGCCTCATATCTTATAATCACTTTTAAATGAACCCACAAGCCAAAGTTCTTGCTGTGCCTGACTTTGTGTTTCATTTTCCATCCACACTGTGCATTTGTATAACGTTATGTCAATGTTAGCCCTCCTATAGCAAAACCCACAGCAGTGAGAATGTGTTGGTATTAGGATGGCTCCTACCCTCAGTGATGGCGCCACCCACAGGTGACAGGGACCTGGTGCATCCATCACCATGGAAACAGTCAACCATTCCCAGGATACAACAGTTCAGAAGCCCACCTCCACCTGGAAGCAAATGACATCACTACCCCATAAAAGACTGAACCCCATCCCCTTCTCTCTCTCTCTCCTCTTCTCTCGACCCCAACCCCTGTCTCGTCGTTCTGTTAAACCTCTCCACATGGAACTGTGTTGCTTTGGTGTGGTTTGTCCAGGCACGAGCCTAGAAATCTAACAACAGAATGGAGAGCACTTTGGAAAGTGTTGGTCTCTCCTCTCTGTCTGGGTGATCCGGTTTCATCTCCATTACATATTGTATACAATAGTCACTTTAATTACATCCGGACACTAGGACAGTAAGTATTGAAGAGAGGACGATGAGTAGGTGAAAGAGCAATGCTAACTCACTTCAGTACAAGCCGAGAGTAGTGCAGATCACAGGCTGTTTGAATGCACCCTGATATGGGCTCCCACCTACGGAAACTGGAGTCTTAAGAACATTTGGGAGCAAGGCGTTCACTTGGGTGTTTGTCCGGGAGCAGAGATGAGAAAGTGTGGAGAATAACCCACTAGTAAAGGACAGCAGTGAGCTCCTGAGGGTCTGAGGGCATAGTGAATGAAAAGAGAGATCCGGTCTCGAGGAAATCTAATCTCCTCACACGGCGCACCAATGAAAGAAAAGAGAATGTTAGGAAAAGGATGGTGTCCTGGGTTTTGGCACCAATGTTAGGAAAAAGATGAAGAGAGTTGGGGGGGATATGGCCCATGGAGGTGTGACAAGGTATGGGGGCAAAGGGGCTGCCTCTGGGGAACCCATGTTGTGAATCCCTTCCCCCTGAGGGACCAGCCACATAAAGGTAAAGTACATAATAGAGTTTATTCAGGGCATGGGGGAGTTAAGAGGGTGATAGAGACAGAGAGAGGAGTAGAGAAGTAGAGGCTGGCCATGAACACATAGAGAGAGGGGAGAAGGGATGGGGAGAGGTGGAGCAATGGAGGAAGAGCCAGAGAGAGCAAGAGGCCAAGAGTCCAAGAGAGAAAAGAGAGGAGGGAGCAAGCAGCTCCCTTTATAGTGTCAGTTAACTGGGATGGAGTTTACAGAATCCCAACACATAGTCCCTGTGGAGGTGCACCCTTAGGGTCTAGTGAAGTAAAGATCCATGGTCCCCTGGCAATTGACAGTTGCTTCTGGGACCTTAGCTTCCTCAGTAGCATCTCTGTTATTTCTGCAAGCAAGAAGCTCAGCTTCCTCTGTGTTAGGGAACAGCCATAGGACAACAGGGTCAGCTGAGAGAGGACTTGAAGTGGGAGTGGCTAAAGCACACAGGATGTTTCCCAGGTGACTACAAAGCTGTGCCCCAGAGCTGGAAGAAATAAAACCTAGCCTAAAGCTCTAAGAAAGGGACAGGCTGAGGCATTCACTCCTGAGAAAACAGGAAAGGGCAAGTTGGAAATAGGAAAGAGAACAGAAGAAGAGAAGTCCCTAAGAGGGATTGAGGCAGGGGAAGGACGGTTCACATTTGGGTATAAAACTTGGTGGATACAGGAGGAGGGGGAGAGAACTCTTTTATGGGGAAATATTATGCACAGAAAACTCAAAAGTGCAGTTCTTGGACAGATGGTACAAATCCTATGGATAATTGGATGTCTGATGCATGAGCCATTAGGTCCCTGGTTTTGTTGTATTTATAAAAAAATCATTCTAAGCCATCTATTTAAAGCATTGGGTACATCTGGCCATGCATAAAGTATCTCCAGGCTCAGGGGTGAGGCAAGGTCTAGATACAGTAGATTTACATAAGCCCACCCTCGAGGTTACTCAAGGACACGTGAAGAGCTGAAGCACTGGCTAGTTTTACTTCAACTTGACACAAGCTAGAGTTACCAGAGAGGAGAGGAGGCTCGACTGAGAAAGTGCCTTCCAAAAAAATGTACGGTGGGCAAACCGATAGAACATTTTGTAGATTAGAGGTTCATAGGGGATGGTATAGTGCATTGGGGGTGTTGCAACCTCAAAGTTGGTGGTCCTGGGTTCTATAAGAAAGCAGGGTGAACAAGCCTTAAGAATCAAGCCAGTAAGCACCACCCCTCCATGGCCTCCACATCTGCTCCTGCCTCCAAGCCTTTCCCTGTTTGAATCCCTGCCTTCCTTTCTGGTGAAAAATGATATGAAATCATAAACCAAATAAACCCTTTCCTTCCCAAGTTGCTTTGATCATAAAGCATTCGTTTCATTATAGTGTTATGAAGTTTCTAACCCCTAGGGAAAAAAAAACTATAAACTCAATCTAGTTATAATTAAAATATTTATTGATTACAGCTATCAGGACAACGATTTATGAGCCAGTCTTGATACTGCTTTGCAAAGCAGGGTTAGGAAAGGACTTCTAGAGACAGAAAACACAAGAAAGGCTTGAGTATCTGCACAAACAGGTCAGGAGCTGTTCTGCTCTGTCAAGGTTAGGTAGTTAAGGAGATCTCAGAATAGTCCTTAACTGTCTGCATAATCAGGTCACACAAACAAACAAACAAAAACAGTTAGTCATGACTGTACATTTCTGGAGCCAAGGTTCACTGGGAGCTTATCTTTCAGAAACTAGAGTCAGAGACAACCAGCTAGTAGATGCCTAGACCAAAATGGAGTTTCTTTAGTCACCACAACAGAAATAGTAATCCTAAGACATCATAATGGGACATTGATGTGACAGAACTTGCCATGTTTGTGGATAATTGTGGAAGGACTTTGGAATTTGGGGCTAGAAAAGCCATTGAGTGTTCACGACTTGGTGAGCTTTGGTTCTATAGGAGCATGGAAGATAAGAATATTGAGAGAATGCAGATGATGGAGGCCTGGCTTGTGACGTTCCAGACAGAAGTTTTGAGAGGTAAAGACTCTGTCAGGGCCATTGCATATTTTGAGTTGAGAATCTGTGGTTTTGGTCAGCTAGAACTGAAGAATCAGCTGTGGTTAACATGAGACTAGCACCACTGGAGTGAAACGTTTGCTTTGGTTGGACAATTAGTGCTGGTCAGCTGGAGTTGAGAAACTGGTGGCAATTAAGCAGAGACCAGCATCAGTGAGATGAAATCTTCTGGGAAGTGTTTCCTCAAAGTCAGCACATGGGAGTTGTGTTCCATGAGGAGGCCATGGTTGTACCTCATGTTGGTAACTGAATATGGCATTATACGAATCACCCAGGTGCTACCAGTTTTGAAGGCATGGAGGGTCATGGAGAGCAGCTGAGGCTTGGCACTGTGAGAGGCAAGGAGAGGCCCCTGAGGAAAGTGCAGCCTCAACAGCAGTTGAGGGCCAAGGATTGAAGAGTCCATGAAGAGAAGTTGAGGCTTGGTGCCATGAAGAGAGCTCAGGAGAAGCTATTGGTGAATGGGCAGCCCAGTTAGAGCAAATGCCACTTTACAAGTGCAAGTACCAAGAAATTATAACAGAGCCCCAGACTCGAAGGCCTTGAGACCTTAGCACGACTAATTATGATGGATGAGCTATTCAGACTGTAAAACTCAGTGTGTGGGCAGCACCGTCTGCCAAAATGAAAACAAAAGGCTAATCCACCAAAGTCTCTAACCTTGTATTTGGGCTTCCATAGTTCTGCTTCTGGCTAACTGTTCTTGTTAACTGAAGCATGTCAACCTCGAACATGGTTTTTGTGCTTAAAAGTTTGTCCTGAAAAAGGCTTGTGGCTACCCGAGGATCCAGAGCAGCCAGTGTTGTTCTGGCCCACCAAGGCTATCTGTTGGATTAAACCCACGTCTGAGCAATCTTTTCTGTTGAATACCCCACAACAGGATGATCACCAGAACAGTGGCTGGTGTGGACTCACGTCACCCTGAACCTAGAAGACCCAGCTGTGTGTGTTGCAGATGGTGGAGCCTAAGAAGTGACCCAGGCTTTTTGGAGGAGCCCAGATACTGAGTGATCTACACTGTTGGAGTTTGGTTTGGTTTTGATATGTTTGTTACTATGCCCTAGTTCTTCTCTCTTAAAATAAGAAACTGTTTAATTAATTAATTAACTAATTTATTTATTTATTTATTTCTATGGTCATAGACTTTTGATTATTATTTTTTGATGGTGCTGTTGCTTTCAAGATAGGGTTTTTTCTTTGTAGCCCTAATTTTCCTGGAACTCACTTGTAGATCATTAGGCTGGCCTCTCGCCCACAGAGACCTCCCTTCCAAGTGCTGTGATTAAAGGCGGTGATAGCTAGCAACTGTGGGTTTTAAAAGAGACTTTGAATTTTTAAGGCAGGCTGAATTTTAAAGTGTTTGAATTTATAGACTATGGGACTTTTTAAGTTTGTATTGTGATGTCTATACTAATGTGTGATCTTGGGGATGAGCAGGGAAGGAACGGTTGTGGCTTCACAGTGATGTGTTTGTGTGGTGTTTGTGTATCGAGTTGACAAGGTTTCTGCTGGGTTTCACATTTCATGTTGATTTGACCCAAGCTAGAGCTGTCAGAGTAGATGGAGTCTCAACTGAGAAAATGACTCCATAAGATTAGACTATAGGCAAGACCATAGGGCATTTTCTTAATTACTGGGTGCTAGGGAGAGGGTCCAGCCCACTGTGGGTGGTGTCATCCCTGGGTTTGTGGTCATGGGTTCTATAAGAAAGCAGACTGAGCAAGCCATGAGGAGCAAGTCAGTAAGAAGCACTCATCCATGGACTCTGCATCAGCTTCTGCCTCCATTTCTTGACCTTTTGAGTCCTGACTTCCTTTGATGAAGAACAATGTGATGGAAACATAATCCAAATAAAGACTTTTCCTTTCCAGGTTGCTTTGGTCACGGTGCTTCAACACAGCAACAGTCTTGCTGACAGATGGAATCATGTAGGAGTAGAGAGAAACCTAGGAGAGTAGAGATCAATGCTCTGAAGCTTAAATGTCAGGCAAAGGGAGGTAGGTTAGGACAGATACTGAGACCCATGGTTAGAACAGAACAAAATCCATAAGTAAGGAAATGAAAGCCAAGAGAAAGAAGACTGGGCAATGGCTCAGGAGTAAGAGCACTGGCTGCTCCTCCAGAAAACTTAGGTTTGGGTCCTGGTGTTTACATGGCAACTTACAACTGTCAGTAACTCCAGTCCCAGACATCCTCTTCTGACCTACGCAGGCACTTCATATACATAGTATACAGGCATACATGCAGGCAAAACACACAAAAAGTAAAATGAAACAGTAGCAACAACGACAACAACACAACTGTCACAGTAGACAGATGTTATCAAGGAAGATAAAGGCAAGTAGTGTCTCTTGTATTCAGTGACCTCTGTGGCATTTGTTGGTGATTATACACAATGAGATGCCACTGTTACTGTCCCATACCATCTCCAAGCTCTGGGCACATTGTGTTTACTCTCATTTATTTGTCCTGTGCTGAGTTTTTAGGGACAGCCATTGCTTGGTTGAAAGGGTGATGGAGTCTCTAGGACAGTGGATCTCACCCTTCTTAATGCTGAGATGCTTTAAATTCCTCATGCTGTGGTGACCCTCAACCATGACATTTTTTTGTTGTTACTTTATAAATGTATTTTTGCTAATGTTATAATAAACCATGATATAAATATTTGATGTGTACTTGGCTGAGCCAGCTGTATGCTAAGACATGCCACATTAAAAACTGGCTTTAGCATCTCCCCACAATATAAAGTATACATGCAAGCTCAGAGCAAACTGGGAGACAGACACAGGGCACAAATGACCGAAGGTGGTGATGTCATATTTATCACTGGCCAGAGCCCGTGTGCGACCTGACACATCAGCTACATTGTATTGCACTCCGCACAGAAAGGGACTTACCCAACCCAGTCTTGGCTCAGTGGCAAAGTGTCAGCTTTCCCTAGTCACACTCTGAGTGAACGTTACTGCCTGGAGGGGCTGGGCAATCCGTTTCCTGCAGGTAGAATGATCCCAAAATGGAAAGAGGAAGCACATGGTAGAGCCACTTAGATTTAGTCTCTTCGTGCAAACTCATAAATCCTCCTTTGTGGAGGCTCAGGGGACCTCGGCTGCAGAGAAAGCGGGATTTATCCTTAATGGATGTGTTTGCACGGGAAATGTAAGGGGGGAGTCCCCTGACAGCCCCAGCACTTGGTTTCCATGTCATCTACAGAAGGGGAAGCAGAGGCAAAAGAGAAGCAGGAAACAGAAGTGAAGCGGCTGAGAGATTCAGGGGAAGACCTTTTCCCACTGCTTCTCCTGTGAGTGGAGTCCTATCCATTTTGCTATATTTTATGGAAATGAACTCAACTGGATCTCTGTTCTCAGTCCTGTACAACTTGATGGTCTCATTTTCGGTCTATTTTCCTCTGAATTGTACCTTCATTCTATAGTATATAGTCCTAGCCTGCGTCCTCTATAATGAAGTTCCCAAAGCATACACTTAAGGACCAGGGAGAGTTTCAGCGAGGTGAGAGAGAGAGAAAAGTGAAGCAGGAAAGAGATACATATCATCACATCCTCTCTCAGGATACCTGAACTGCCTTGTGAAACTAGGGCTGCCCCTCCTGGCCCTCCCCAGTCCCGAGGGGGAAGCGTTAGGCACAGCTTCCCTTCCACCAGGAATTCTGCCCTGTCCCCACAGATGAGCTGTCTGCCAGAGGTCTGCCTCCAGGTCAACCAATGAGCCTGCGACTGCCTTGTTCCAAGGGCAGGTGCTGCGAGATCACGTTTGCAGGAAACTGTAGCCTGCACACAGAGTCGCTGTGGATGGACAATGAAGCAGATGACGCCCCAAGAAACGTTGGCAGCAAACCCCTCACGTTGTTGTAAGTAAACCGACTCCGCTAGCTCCTGATAATGATCTGTGTGTGTTACTTTTAAAGCACACTACCCAGTTCTTCCTCATTCTGTTTGAAACAGACTTTCCAAATAGTTCAAAATGAAGCCATTCTTGGAGTATTTCTGAAAATATTATGGTTACAAAGTCCATCTTATCCAAGGTTTACAAAATAAGAAAGCATCTACAAGGAACACATTATATGAATGGATTGACAAAGGGCCTCTCCCCTGAAACGAGTTGTTAGTCCTATAAAATGGTCTCAATGATATCCATAAACTGATATTTTAGAGCCATCTGTTAACCCGATAAGAGCTCAGAAGGAGTCACCCTAAGAGGTTGCCCTGAGCACTTGGGGCTGGTCTGAGGCAGCCCCTCTGTCTAGCTTTCTTGAACACTGTTTTCTTTAGATTCCCCATGTTATTGATTTCCTAAAGTTGATTGCTTTTGGGTAAAGACACCTCTCCTTTAGGTCTTCATCAGTTTTTACAGTTTTCAATCAACAACTGTGCTCTATTTATTTGAAATCTTTAGAATAGTTTCTCTCTAAAATTAAAAAAAAAATGACTTTATGCAAACGAGCACTTTGCTTACATGCATATCTGTGTCTCGCCTGCATGCCTGATGCTGAAGGAGGTCAAGAGAGCGGGGCTGGAGTTACAAATCATTGTGAGGTGCTGAGAACTGAGCCTGGGTCACCTGCAGAAGCGGGGGGGTGCTCTTAACCTCTGAGCCGTCTCTTCAGATTATTCCTGTTTGCCTGAATGGACACTTCCTAACATATAGGTGCCAGGGAGTGTGAATGTGCTCCCCCCCACACCATGCATGTGCATGTGTGTCTGTCTGTCTGTCCATCTCTGCACCAGTGTATTCAATTCTTTCAGCTTGTCATGCATGTCAGTTTCTTCCTAAGTGATGGGATACTTTGGAGATCCATGCTACATGCGCTTCCTCGGTCACGTGACCAGAACGCCACCCTTCATTTGTCCCAACACCTGTCAGTTATCCACAGTGCTGCAGCTAGCAGCCTGCACGCACATCCGCATGCTTGTTCAGATAGATTTGTAGGATGACATGGAAATTCTGGATTGCTCCAGATTTACCATTTGTATTAAGGACCCCGCCTCTGCCTTGTGGCCTACTTCTGGTAACTAGGTCAGAGTTGTTATTTTCCATGTAGAAATCCTTGTCTTTCTCTCATTGATGCTTTACTCTCCAAAGAACTGAAACTGACCTTTTCTGTGATCACAGCTACCTGCACAGACACAGACACACACAGACACACACACACACAGACACACACACACACACACACAGAGTCAGACAGACAGACAGACAGACAGACAAACAGACAGACAGACACACACACACACACACACACACACACACACACACACGAAACTAAATTACATCTAAATTTCCTGCCAGGTTTATTGTCACCGTGCCCCCTCCCAACAGACTTTACTGACATCTGTTTGAGTCTTGAAATGGTCTCTGTACCTCTGTTCCAGCTCCAAGCTCGTGCGTCTACTGGATGTCTAGTTGTGAGCACCGACTCTCATTGTTCCTGTTTTCATCTGCTTCCATCTGTTGCCTGGATATGTATGCCATCTTACCTGGGAATTGGGATTGTTTATATATGCAGAGGAATCTCTAGAAAGTAGAGACAGAATTGCAAACGATTCCTCGTTGTAGCTTTGGGTCTGCGATGAGGGCTTGGTGTGTGCTGTGATGTCGTTGTATATCTGAGGACCAGACAGTATATAGACATTTGAATTGTCCTGCCTAGTTTTAGGTCAGCTTGACACAAGCCGTTGCCACCTGAGAAGAGGGTCCCTCCATTGAGAAAATGTCTCCATAAGAATAGGCTATAGGCAGGCAAGTCTGTAGGACATTTTTAAAAATTAGTGTTAGTTGGGGGAAGACCCAGCTCATTTTGGGTGAAGACACCCCCCTGAGTTTGTGGTCCTGGGTACCTTTAATTCCACACACCTTTAATCTCTACACTTGTGAGGCAGAGGCAAGTAGATCCCTGAGTCCATCCTGGTATTCATAGTGAGTTCCAGAACAGCCAGAGCAAAAATAGTAAGATCCTGTCTCAACAAACAAACAAGAAGAAAAGGAGAGGAAGAAATTAAGAAGAAAGAAGAAACAAACAAAGTCTGAGCAAGACAGTCAGCAGCACCCCTCCATGGCTTCTGCCTCAGCTCCTGTCTGTAGGTTCCTGCAGGTTGAGTTCCTGTCCTGACTTCCTCCAGTGCTGGACTGTGATGTGGAAATATGAGCCAAATAAACCCTTTCCTCCCCAAGTTGCTTTGGTCACCACGTTCTGTCATAGCAACAGAAACTCTTAGACAAATGGTTTACTAAGATTAGAAGTGAGACTTAGCATTAGGTTTGGAAAAGAGGTGAAGAAAAATAGAGAAGTAGATGCGGATAGTGTTCATATCCAATTTTATTTTAAACAATGAGGAAAGAGGGTACTTGGGTGCTGGAAAGGAGGGATCATGAAAGTCAGTGGTTTCATATGAAGACAATAGGAAATTCCCAATGTCTTCATCCTGAGGAGAGATTCAAGAAACAGCTACTGTGGCATCCTGAGCTGTGATCTACATTCCCATGACAGAGATCTCAGAATCTAGAAAGAAGCAGAACTGAGATCTCAATGCTGTGCACATGTGTGTGTGTGTGTGTGTGTGTGTGTGTGTGTGTGTGTTTGTGTGCATTGGGGGGTAGTACATGATGCAAGCCCAGGACTCAGGTTGCCAAGAAAGAAGGAGTGTGTACTTTAGGCCAGCCTGACCTGTATACTGAGCACAAGAAAATTTAGGGTTAATAGTTATTTGAAAAAAAAACAAACCCAGTATATTTGTCTAAGGCTATAAATACATGACACATTTGTGTAAATATATGCACACACAGGCTCACACATATCTCTGGAAGAAAACTGGGCCTTCATAATCATATTTTCCTCGTTTTTGTTGTTGTTTTTTGAACTCACTCTGTAGACCAGGCTGGCCTCCAACAAACAGATCTGCCTGTTTCTGCCTCTTTAGTGCCAACATGCCCAGGTTTAAAAAAAAAAAAAAAAAAAAAAAGGAAAGAAAAAAAGAAATTCTTTAAGTATCTATTTAGTAGAGACTAGGACATTTATTTTAAAGGACATATGGACTGTTGCCAGTATGTTATACAAAATGTCATTGTTCTAAACAATGTTGTTTGTTTTGTAGACTACTGTGCCCTCTGCAGTTAGGAGGTCAAAGATAACTACCTCCTTGTTGCAGCTCAGTGATGGAAAGATCTCTTCCCAGCTCCCCTGGGCTTCTACTATAACAGAGCTTAGGCTCTAGACCTTAACACAACTGACTTCAGGATGGAAGCACCATTCAGGCCATGAAATTCGGTACATAGCCAGGACCACCTGCTCAAACTCAAACAAAGACCTAATATACCAACAGTTCTGGGAAAGTCTCTAAATGTACTAACCTTGCCTTTTGTCTTCTGTACTTCTGCTTCTGGCTAACTGTTCTTGTTAACTGAAGTATGTCCACCCAGAACATGGTGTTTGTTTTTAAGGGCTCACCCTGAGAAAGACTCTGCGCTATGTCACCAACGTATGCATCTCTTATATGAGACTCATGTCACATCCCAGGCAAACTCTGAAGTTTACAGAACTTAGGTGTGAAAAGTATGGATGTCAAAAACACAAAGTAGCCAGAATGAATAGTTTACGAGCACAGAACAATGAAGCAACCCTGGCCAGTTGATTGTCCAGCCACTGACATGGGAGATTGCAGATCTGCTAACAAGTGGATACACTTTGTAGACATCTGGCTAAGTAAAAGAAGTCAGTAGAACTCCCCTGAATATCTGGAACAGTCGAGTCGCAGACAGGAAGAGAAGAACTGCTAGTCACCAGGGGGAAAGAGTAGGCTGGAGTGTCTGACGGTTAGCAGTTTTGTGGAATGGCTGTGGAGTAGCAGTGTGGGGAGAAGAAGAGCTGCAGAGATGGGGATGGCAGCTTCCACGTTGGCACACCACCAATAAACATGCTTAGGAGGCTACATGGTGTGGTTTGAGTAAGAATGGTCCCATGGCTTATACATTTAGACGCTTGGGGACTGGGAGCTGTGGCCTTGTTAGAGAAAGTGTGTCACTGTAGGGGGGCTTTGGGGCTCCATAAGCCCAAGCCGGGTCCAGTGTCTCTCTCTTCTTCCTGCTACCCCTCCAGCACTATATCTGCCTGCATGCCACCATGCTTCTTCTATGATGACAATGACTAAACCTCTGAACTGTCAGCCAGCCCCAACTAAATGCTGTTCTTTATAGGAGTTGCTGTGGTCATGGTGTCTGCTCACAGCCATAGGATACTGACTAAGACACATTTTAGGTATATTTTACTACTACCACAATAGTAATAGTAGTGGTAGTGGTAGTGGTTGTAGTAGTAATAGTAGTAGTAGTAGTAGTAGTAGTAGTAGTAATAGTAGTAGTCAAGATTTTCAAGGAGGAATGTATGAATGGAAAGTATAAGAATTCTTCTCCCAGAAATATTTATTATAGCCTCATAAGATTGAAGCACTTCCGGGGAAATGGAGTGTTGAGTGAAAATGGCTTTATTATATACACGTATAAAAACGTCAAAGAATCAACAAGTGTGTGTGTGGGGGGGAAACACTCTAGAGTATTTTTCTTTAAAAAAAATCCAAATAAATTGGCTTAATGATCTTTAAAAACAACTCAGGTCAGGTAGAAATGGTAGCACACACCTGTAACCCCAAACTTAGAAGAGAGATGCAGGAAGGTCAGAAGTTCAAGGCCATGCTCTGCTACTTGAGTTCAAGGCCCTTGGGGAGGGGAATGAGAGCCCTTCAAAGATTTAGTCCCAGGCTTCGGCTTTGTTTGTTGATGTGTATTTATTCTGTAATGTTGTTATTTATCTTAGAGAAAGGGCCTAGACATGTTATAGTTGAAGTGTGGGAGTCAAAGGAGAACTTGCAGGAACCGGTTCTCCCTCTTCCACGTGAGACCTAAGGATTGAGCGCAGGGCACCAGTCCCGGCAGCAAGCACCCTAACCCGCCTAGCCATCTGCGGGCCTGCCCCTTGTCAGCACAGGTTATAAAGCACCAGTTAACTCCAACAGGTGTCCCTACCCCGTGTCCCCGTGTCCAGTTTGTCACCTCCCTGGGTACACGTTATAGGTTTGAAGGCCACAGTGTCATCAGCTCCTCGGGATCGTCATCAGCATCGCCCCAGGTGTGTGGTCGCGGTCACTCTGTGGATGCATGCCGTGCAGAGGCCAGGGGATGGCGGGTGCCCACTGAGGTCATTCTGCTCTCTGACTACAAACCGTAATGATGCAGACGCTCAGAACTCAGGCTCCAATTCAGAATTCTTTCCCTTCGTGGACTAACACAATCCAGTAATTTTTGTTGTTACTTTTTCCACTGGTCTATGGACCCAAGTTACGAATTTATTTTTTTTAGAAATTATAGTGGGGCTGTTTCCCGTCTAATTGTGGCATTTCAAAAAAAAAAAAAAAAAAAAAAGCTTTATTTTTAATGTCTTCTGCATGCCACCATTTAACGTTTTTCGTGATGTGGGTTTCTCCTTTAAACATGTACAGCTGATTTGAAAGGCAGAAGGAATCTCTTAAAGGCGTGGGAAATAGCTAATATGGTATTGCGTGTGCTGTTATTGGCGTTTCATGCTTCACAACTCAGCTTGATGTGCTTGGCTGGGTAAGGAGTGCGGTGGGTCAGTGCTTTCCACAAAGTGTCCCATAGAACTCGGGTTTCATAAAACGTTCCTACGTGCTATACCTCAGTGGGTTTCTTCATCTAAAGAACTTGGGAAGCATCGAGATAGAGATGAAGGGACCTATTTATGGTAGGACTTTTCTGTGTGCAGCAAGTGAAGAAAGGAGATTTTTATCAATGCAGGGAGTGGGGTGAGCACAGATAGCCCTGTTCTCATGTCTGTCTTCAGGACACAGATATACACCATGTGTTTGGGAGACTTTGGGGCCCGGGCAAAAGGGATGCATAATCAAGCAATTTTGACCAAAGTCAAAGTTAGGTACCCTTTCCCAATCTCTCCCCTCCTCTCACCAGTATTTTGGGTCTGATCCTGGAAGGTGATTAGCTAAGAAATTGTCATCTGTTTCCAATAAGATGATCACTTCTGTTCTATGCTTTTAAAAAGAAGTGTGTGTGTGTGTGTGTGTGTGTGTGTGTGTGTGTGTGTGTGTGTACATGGGAGCAGTGCTCGTGATCATATGTTAAGGAAGATGTCTCTGTCCTGCTCTGTGATTCCCTCCCTTACTAAAACAGCGTCTTTCACTGACCCTGGAGCTAACTAGGCTAGCCCCTTCCTCTGACTCCCACAGCATTGGGGTTGCAGGCATTCAGGGCCTGATGTTTATGTTACTTCTGTGTGGATGCTGGAGATTTGAACTCGGGCCCTCATGCTTAAGCAGCCATCTCCCCAGACCCTGTACCACCTTTAGTGCAGTGCCAGCAGGCACCATTGAGCTCTAAGTGTCGGGACTGGCATGCGGCATTTCTAGCACGTGTCTGTGCCTCTTTGTAAACACAAACGCACCTTGAGAACTATTGGACTGGCAGGTAACTTCTCCTGGAGAGCAGCCGGGGATGGCAAACAGACAGGTGGCGTCATGACCTAAAATCTCATGACTTTCAAGTGCCACGCTGAGTTTTTTTTTTTTTTCATTAAGGTCTTAAATGTGTTAAACAGTCAGCTTTTAATGTTGTATTGTTGTTATTTGAATTCTAAATGTGTTAATTACACGTGCTAGTGGGATTTGACATATTTCTGTAACTGCATCGATGGTACGTTAGCGTCCATTCACGTGTCTTTGACTCTCAACTCGGCCCCCAACCCTGGTTGTCCTTTCCAGTCCCTAGAAGGCCCCTCAGTCTCCTCCTGTCCCCTGCCCCTCCCCTGTGCCACGGCTAGTGATGGCTTATCCTGTTCCTTCCTTCTACAAATGTCAGAACATGTCATTTTTTTCCCTTCTGAGATCTTTTTCATTTAACAAAACCATCTTTAATTCCATGCATGTTGTTGCAAATAAGAGGGTCTCATTTTTCTCTTCCTTAAAAAAACTGTTTATTATGGTGTCTGTTCTTAGGAAGCGGGAGTGTGGGGAGTCTGGTTGTACGCACAAGATGGTGCCACTGCGGGATTCAGAGAACAGCTTTTGAGGGGTGATTCTCCTTGCCCAGGGGGTTCTGGGACCTAAACTCAAGTCACCATTATACAGAAAGTGTCTTTTTCTGCTGTACTATTTTTCTCACCTGGGTTTTATTATTTTTTATGACTGAGTAGTATTTCACTATGCAAATATATCAACCATTTCTGTGTCCATTCATCCCGGGATGGGCATTCTGACCAGCTCTGTATTTGTCGTCTGTTGAGGACAATGCTATCATCAAGAGGGAAGCTCAAGGATCTTTTAGGTATGATGTTCATGTCTTTTTGGGCAGAGCAAAGAGTATAATTACTGCACCATACTGTGGTGCTAGTTAATACAGTGATGGACATTTGAGATGGAGTCTAGCCTTGTAGCCCCAGGGGTCAGGCTGACTCCATATTTACAATGAATGCCAGTGATGGTGTGTTGGACTGTAGATGGCAGTCACCTTACTTGGCCAAATTGTCTATTCAGTGAGTTAAGTGCATGTTGCTCTTTAGACAAAGGTCATGAGACATGAAAGTGTGGCCTGCTCAGGAACTGGGCTGAAGTGCCTGTGAGTTCAAGACATGAGAGCGAGTGCTGCGTGAGACCGTCTAAGGAGACAGCACAGAAGCTGCCATTGTCATGTTTGCTCCCTTGGAACAGACACAACACATGTTCCAGTGCAAATCTGAGGCCTCTTCTCTATCTTCCTCTCCACATACGACTGGTGTCTGTCTGTCTGTCTGTCTGTCGGTCTGTGAGTGAGTGTGTAAGGTGTGGCAGCAGCAGCCATCTGTAATTTATAAGGAAAGCATAGAAGCCAAACCTGGCGGGGTTCCAGCCTGGGTCCCCCGAAGCTTCTTTGAGCCATGCGCCAGCCTTGACTGCCTTCCTGTCAATGTCTTGCTACGGGACACAGTTAAGCTATTTGCTTAAGCTGTCATTCACCAGGCCTCCTGTCATTTGCAGCTGGAGCCAGAGAGGAAAGGGCAAACCTTGAAATAATAGATGAGTGGCAGGTAGAACAAAAGTCACGTGTCCAAACATTGCTGACAAAACAGCAGGATGAATTTCCCAGAGAGCCATTCGCTCTGAGCCCTAGGAAGTCTGTTGGGGCGTGTCCTGGTTTACGGTGTGATAAACTCCATAGCCAAAAGCGACTGATCTTACAGGGTGTAGTCTAGCGTCAAGGGAAGCCAGAGCAGAACAGGAGCTTGAAGCAGAAACCACAGAGCAACACCGCTTACTGGCTGGCTCCTGCTGGCTTTCTCAGTTACTTTTCCTATACAACCCAGGCCCACCAGCCCCGGAATGTCACTGCAGTGTCTAAAGCTAACAATGATTGGACCAACCCGCCAGAAGCAAATTCGGTGCTGGGAGAGCTGTGCTCAGAACTAAAGCTTTGGTAATTGGAGAAGGCTCATTATAGAACAACACTGAAGTACTGCAATAGTAATAGTGTTGTTGTTGTTGTTTTGGTTTGATATTTATTTATATCATTGTTGTTTGGTTTGGTTTTTAAGACAAGGTTTCTCCGTGTAGCCTTGGCTGTCCTGGAACTTATTTTGTAGCCCAGGCTGGCCTTGAATTCTATCTGTGATCTATCTGTCTCTGCCTCCAGACTGCTGGGATTTAAGGTGTGGGCCATCACCCTCTGACTGCCCCCCTCAAATCTTAATCTGAAATGTCAAGCTCTAATATTTAAATTTCCACTGAGCGAGTGTTGTGTAAGTCAGACTAGGGGGAAACCCATAAAGACAGAAACAACAGAAGGTTTCTCTAAAAAGTTCAAGCTCAGCCTCCCCTCCCCAAAGTGTGTCACACGTGAAGCCCTCCCCAGTCCCCCCCCCCTTGTCTTCTGTACTGCAAAGGTAGAGAACCTGGGTTTCTCAGAATCTCCATGCATCAGCTGCCTTAGAGGTCCTAGAGTTCCAGGAAGTTGATGGTAGATTGGGGTGGGGGGGGGTGTTTGCAAGGGTCATATCCCTGGAGAATTGCTGATTGCTGGAGTATTTGCAGAAGTCTTTGCAGGGAGCTTAAGAGAGAGCTGGGTGATACACAAGTTCGTGAGGCTGGAGGAACCTGGGTAGACGCTGTTTACAGAGTCTCCAGCTACACACGGGGCCTGGGGCAGCCACTGGTGCTCACACAGCCCCACTCCTTCGTGCCCCCGCCCCCAGCAAGGGCTCTACAGAGCTGGTGGCTAAACCAGCTGTGTGGAAAGGTGACAGGATTAAGAAAGTCACTTTCTGGTTTCTTGTGGTTTTGCTCTTGCAGAAGGAGGCATGGCAGTGTGTACCATCTTAGGCAACACTTTTAAAAGTACAACATTTCTAACCTCTTGGAGGATGTACACATGCATATGGTATATTTGGATCGTATTCATGTCCTACTGTTCTCCCTGATTCCTCTCCCATCAATCTCCCCCTCTTCCCCCCACCTCTCTTCACCCGCCCCTCCTTCCTCCCTCTCCCCACCCTTCTCTTTAATGGCTCACTGATTCCAGTTTGTGCTGCCCATATACACATGGGTGTGTAGCCATCCACTGGAGTATGGGAGACGTACCAAGAACCACACCTTCAATAAACCTTATTCTTCCCTCCCCAGAAGTCATCGGTGGTCATAACTCCTGGGGTGGGGGTAGGGTGGTGACGTGTGAGCCCCTCCCCCTCCATGCTGGGATGAGAGTGTTGTCTAGCTTGATCGGGTGACATTCTTGATTCTTTAGTTTTAGGAGAGTATGGACAGAGGTACTGAGAAGTGGACTGCTCCGAGAGACAACAACTTTAGCTTGTCAAGCTAGTGTGTTCTCCAGTCAAGGTCAGCAGGATGGGAAAGCAGGTAAAGACACAGGGAGGAATCTGGCAAGTGAAAGCATGCCCTGCCATTTATCCTCATAAACTGCAATATAACAAGTGGCAGTCTACTGGACCTAGACTCATTACAGTGGATTTATTGGGGGAAATAAAATATAAACCTAAAGCCCAAAATGGGAGCAAAATTGAGCTTGTTTGATTCATTCTCCCCTACAAATCCTTCCCTAACTTAGACATGCACACACATGTATTTGTGTGCACACATTCACTGAGCATTTCTCAACCCTATCCAGTAATGGATCATCTTAAAGTGGGGGGTGAGGAGGCAACCTTGGGGAGAGGACAAAGGGATTTGGAATAGCCTGTCAATTGTGGCCCTAGTCACCTGGATGTGGGTAAGTCACGCTGGCTTTCATTTGTAGTTTCCTTACATATAAAACACTTCCCAGTCTGTCTTGCAAATGTACTTTGATGAACTGAGGTACATGCATGTGCTTCCTAGTTTTTTGTCAACTTGACACAAGCTAGAGTCATCTGAGAGGAGGAAATGGGTTACAGACGGTTGCAAGCCGTCTTGTGGGTGCTGAGACTCAGATTCCTGGTCCTCCGCAGGAACCATGATTCTAACATCATCTCTGCATCTCCTGGTAATGATCTTCCTGTCTCAGCAGCACAGCGCTGGTCCCTTGCATTTCTGTGACCACAGGGGCAGGAAGCAAACACTAAACTGTTCAGTACGGCAGAGCGCCTAGGCAGCGCTGGCTGAAGTGTCTTCTGCGGGCCTGAGGGTTCGCCTCAGTGGTACAGCACCTGCCCTGCGTGGGATGCAACAGCAGGCCGAGCATAAGGTAACAAAATTAAAAAATTCCTGGACCATGGTAAATCAAATAAAACAAAACTGACTTCAGACACAGTGTAGTGTGAAGAGCTTGGAGCACACTAAAGGTCTGTGATGGTCCTCGTCCATTTCTATATAAGATACTGGGGTGAGAAGCAAAGAATCTCCAGAAAAATTAATAAAAAATAAGAAGAAATCTAAAAGTCAGGAGATAAGCCAGCAAAGCATCTCCATGCTTAGGAGGAAAGAGATTCATTGCTTTGTTTTTGGTTTGGTTTTCTGTTTTTTAAAAAATTGACTCATTTAATTTTGAAAGGGAACCTCACACTGTAGCCTGTGGCCCACACTTGTCTCAGACTCACAGAGATCCTCTTGCCCTAAGCTCCTGAGTACTAGGGTCACAGTCGAGAACTGACCCACCCTAACTACTGATCCGCACTCCCCATATGCACGACCAAGATACACGGTGAGATCGACTCCACTAAGTTAACAGGATCCATGACTCCACCACCTTACTAATTCCTAATTAATTCATTAATTAATTCCTTACTACGCTCTACACATTCGCCCCTGTACCCATAGATAAGTGCAGGTCTCACCTCTCTTAAAGAAATATCTCTTTACAGCAATGGGGGACCATTGCAGAAAACCTCAGTAGATCAAACTACAAAGAACAAGCAGGGCTCAGGGAACTTAATGGAAAATGGGGTGGAGGGGCTGGAGAGGTGGCTCAGTGGTTAAGAGCACTGACTGCTCTCCCAGAGGTCCTGAGTTCAATTCCCAGGAACCACATGGTGGCTCACAACTGTCTGTAATGGGTTCTTCTGGTGTGGCTGAAGACAGCTACAGTGTACATATAAATAAAGTTGTTTTTTTTTTTTTTTTTAATGGGGTGGAAAGTGTCTAAGAGCCAGAGGAACAGGACATTTGCTGTCAGATTATATCTCAGAACTATCTGAGAAGCTACCCCAATCGTCTTAGTTACTGATTTATTGTACCAAAACACCATGGCCATGGTCACTTATAAAGAAAGCATTCAACTGGTGGGTGGTTTAAGGTTTCAGAGTGTTAACTCATTACCATTATGGCAGGGAGCATCAGACCACACAGCAGGCATGGTGCTTGGAGAAGTAGATGAGAGCTCACATCTGAATCAAAAGTTGCAAGCAGAGAAAGAGACTGGACCTGGACGTTTGAAAGCTCAGAGCCACTCCCAGTAACACACCTCCTCCAACAAGGCCACACTTTCTGATCCTTTACCAAGAGTTCCACTCACTGGTTTTGGTTTTGTTTTGGAGGCAGGGTCTCCATGAAGCCCTGTTTGTCCTGGAGGTCATTTGTAGACTAAGCTGGCCTCAACCTTGCAGATGTCTACCTGCCTCCCTCTCGTGAGTGATAGACAGGATTGGAGGGGTGTGCCACCATGCCTGGAAGTCCCTCTAACTGTGCACTAAGCATGCAAACATATGAACCTGTGGAGATCGTTCTCTTTCAAACCACCACACAGATGAAGTCTCAACAACAGAGCTGCCTAAATAACACTTGGACAAGGCCAATATCAATAGACATGCTGATACAGTCCTTAACCCTATACAAAGGGTTAAGGCCCTTTTCTGGTCTCCTAGGCGCCAGGCATGATAGTGGTACACAAACATGCCAGCGAAACACAAATACAAACCAACAAACAAACAAATACGTGTATAAGGCAACTGAAACGTGCTAAGAATCTAGCCTTCCCTAGGGAAGAGCCTCTCTGTTGGCTCCAACTCCAGCGCTTGCTGCTGAAATTAGATATCTACAAACAATACTACAGAGACTGAAAAAGTTGTGCTTAGATATTTAGGGGCACACTCGCACACACACATCCATAAAGAAAAAGAAGCCATAAATTTGAGAGGGAGGGTACATAGGAAGGCTTGGAGGAAGGAAAGGAAAGGGGAAAATGCTGCAATGATTTTAATATATTAAAAAACAAAACTAAAGGAGTTGAGGAGAAGAATGTAGTGCAAAAGCAATTGAAAATGAGAGGACGCATGAAGTGTCTGGTCCTCCACTGACCGATATGGTCCAGCACCTAGAGGAAGGGAATTTATTGAAAAGGTTTATGTTGCCTGTGCCTGATATGGGGTCCAATGTCATGTCCCATCTTCCTACTCCTGACCCTGTCTTTTCTTTTTTAAAGAAGAAGAAGAAGAAGAAGAAGAAGAAGAAGAAGAAGAAGAAGAAGAAGAAGAAGATAACAATGATGATGATGATGAAGTTGTTTAGGACAGTAGGCCAGGGCTATATTTTATTTGGAAGTGGAGTTGGAAGTTTAATGTCATACTTAGTTATATGGTGAGTTTGAGGCCATTCTGGAATAGTTCTGACTGTGTCTTAAAAACAAAATAAACAAAAATTTGCAATTGCAGAAACTTTTTGTTTTACAATAATCCCAATATGAAATGCTACAAATGTGAAAATTTCAATTTGAATTTCCATCATTAAATGGATAAAAGTAAAAAATAAAATAATGGTGATTATGTATGTATTTTTATACCAACACACACTCTTCTATTCCCCATCAAACTGTGGTCTCTGTCGGGTCTTGTGGCACATGCCTATACTCCTGTCTTTTGGGAGTGGAGGCAAGAGGGTTAAAAGTTTGAGGATAGTTTGAACTATAGAGTGTGTCCTATCTTAAACACTCCCCAACACAAAAATAAATAAATAAATAAATAAAAGAAAATGTAAAACTCTGAGGTCTCCCCAAAGCTAAACTTTAAGCAGATTCCAGGGTATCCCAGAGAAGAAGAGGAGGAGGAGTGTAGGAGCCAGAGTGGTCAAGAACACCATAAGAACAAGGCTCGCAGAATCAACTAACCAGAGAGCATAGGATCTCAGAGAGACTGAAACTACCGGGGAGTCTGTATTGGTCTGAACTAGACCCTCTGCATATATTGTATGGCTTGGTGTTCTTGTGGGACTCTTAACAGTGGGAGTTTGGAGTCTTTGATTCTTTTGTCTGCCCTTGGGACCCTTTTCTTCCTACTGGGGTCTCTCATTGAGCCCAATACAAGGGTTTGTGCCTAGATGTACTGTAACTTGTTATGCCATGTTTGGTTTAGATCCCTGGGAAGCCTGCTCTTTTCTAAAGGGAATGGAAGAGGAGTGGATCTAGGGGAGAGGTTGAAGGTGTCAGGCCTGGGAGGAGAGGATGAAGGAAAAACTGATCCGGATGTAATATATAAGAGAGGAAGGAATGGGTAGATAATAACTTTTTAATTTTCAAAAGAAAAAAGTAGGTCTTATTTAAATGAACAAGTTTAAAATAGTGAAAGGCTATGCTTTTTTGTTTTGTTGTTGCTGTGTGTTTGTTTGTTTGCTTTTGGAAAGCTAGCCCCTAACCTTGACTGAAATTGCTTCAGGCTGCTAATATGTCCTCCTATATTAGATTTAATTGTTTAGTAGGAAATGGTGATTCCCCACTGTGTTAGAAAGGCAGGGGGAGGCTGCTCTTGGCCCTTGCCAGTCTTAAAACTGTGGAAAGAAAACTTGTCTTAGAGAACAGCAGCACAAGTTCTCATGCTTCAAAACCAGGGAAGTAGACCCAGTACAGAGAAAGCTGCCTCTACCCTTAGAGCCAAGAGCAGATCCTTTATGGCTAGCCAAACTCTCTTTAATACATGCCCAAGGGTCTGATCAGATAGTTCAGCAGGTAAAGATACTTGCTGCCTAGGCTGGCCACTTAATTTCAATCCCTAGGATTCATATGATAGAGAGAACCAACTACTGCAAGTTTTCTTCTGACCTTCACACATGCACCATGTTGTATATGAACACACAAATACATACACACCACTACCTCTACCACTACTACCACCAACAAATAACATCATCATCATCATCATCATCATCATCACCACCACCATCACCACCATCATCATTTTAGAGGCACTCAAACTCTTTCAGCCTGGGTGTGCAGGGACCTGGCTCTTCTGGTCTTCCATTGTGGCCTTTTACACTGTCCTGCTGAAGGAGCTGAGACTTCCCTTGAAGGTCCCCTCTCTCTGTACTGCCAGGTGATAGACAGTGGCAACTCACTTCTTCGTAAGATGGGCGAGAACTTGAGTGTTCCTGGTAGTTGAGGGATTAGAAAGCAAACATCTCGCTAAGAAGGATTGGTACTCTACCGTCTCTGGGTGTCCACTCTCGGTCTGTCTTTGTTGCTTCCTTGGGGCCTTTTGTGGCAGGCATGTGTCTCCTGGAGGTCTCTATGGTGATGGAGCTGGCAGTGCTCTTCCGTTCTTCCATTGTCCCCATGTGTCTGTTGTATGAGTCTGAATCTGTGCCTGCCTAGAGGCTGTCTTGTGTCTGCATTTGTCCTTGCCTGTCTGTTGTGTTTGTCCCTAATGAGTTCTAGGCACTCGCTGGAAGCTGCCAATCATGGTGCAGCATTACCTCATCTCCGCTGTCTTCAAGTCGGGCACATGTTGGAGTCGCTGTGTAGATCATGACATCCCGGACCTGATCTTCGAGTCCCCACCTCCAATGTGACAGGATAATAGCACGCCAGCTTTCTGTGGTGCAGGGGACCAAAGCTAGAGCTTGATGCCGCTGATGGAGCTACATTTCCAGCCTGACTTCTGGGCTCTGTAAGCTTCTGTCTCCCCATTCTCCCATGGGCCCGGTGTGTTTACTGGGTGAGTCTGAATCTGTGCCTGCCTGCAGCCTGCCCTGTGTATGTGTCCCATTGTCTGTGTTTTCTCTTGTGTGTGACCCTAACAAAGGGCTTTATCCTTTCTTATTGAACCACACAGAAAGCACCATATCAGAAAGGAATGAGGATGTTTTGCAGAGGATTTTAGTGGAGTTTTTTTTAAAAAGGGATGAAGTCACTGGCTCCAAGTGGCCCAGATAACAAACAAACACACCATCGAGTAATATTGGAATGTTGTCTTCAGCGTTTATGGTGGATGTTCATTTGTAAGGTGACTTTCTGACTACTTTCTATTTCCAGAAGATGGTTACCACAACACACACCCACACACCCACACAACACACCAGAGCATCACTCTAGGTCCGGGTAGGAAGAGCACATGACTTAAGATGACAGTTATGTATTAGCTTAGATCATAGAAGCTGATTTCACTGGAAACCCAAAGCAAGGAAAGTTGGTTGTCTCATTGTTCCCTGAAACCGGGTAGAACAGTCCGAGTACACAGCAGGATGGCCACCACGGGTGTGCCATCAATCCTGCCTGTGAGGTCCAGCAAACGTTCCTGTCTCTTGGAGTGGAAGAGATACCTTTATCATAGTGCATCTCTTCAACCTCCCATAAGAGTGTGGCCTGTCCTGTGACTGTTCTGAAAATCCCTCCATAGTCTAATGCCAATATATTGCCTCAGTATTGGTTATTGTGCTTGCAAAGTACCACAAATCAGCATTGGATCCAAATGGCTCTCTGCCAAACTCAGTATAAACTCTAATTACTCATATTCCCCCTCCCTCGGAGGAGCTAAAACTGAAGGATCTAGTTACATTTGAGGGCACCCTGTTCAAAGAGGAATGTGTGGGAAAGGGCCTTGAGATGTACTTTCTATGTAAACTCAAGGAATTATCTTGATGGTGTCAAATGCTCATGGATGTCCAAAAATGTTCTTGATTGAATTTACTTTCTACTAAATGTTAACTCTCATGGGACTTCAAACAGTAATCAATAGGAACAAAGTTTAACAGAACACTTCAAGAACTATCTCCTCCTACCCTCAAGAACTGTCTCCTCCTACCCCCCAAGATTTGTCCCCTCCTACCCCCAAGAGCTGTCCACTCCTACCCCCAAGAGCTGTCCCCTCCTACCCCCACGACAGGCTCTGGCTATATACCCTTGTGGCTCAGATTTATGGACCTCCTGCCTCAACATCTGAAGGCTCAAATCGCACATGCTCACTAACATGCAGTCTCATATTCTTCCCAATCAATGTGTGAGCGATGATGTTTGCACTGAACTCAAACACGCTTTGCGCTAAAGAAAAAAAAATTTAGTTATAAGACTTTATTTGAAACTCAAAATCTGTTTTCTTGAAACAATAGCATTCAATTTCCTAGGCAAATGCGCTAAAGATTAAAAAGCTGGAGCCCACCATGTTCACAGCAGCTTTATTTATAATAGGCAGAAGCTGGGAAGAACCAAAATGTCCTTCAACAGAGGAATGGATACAGAAAGTGTGGTACATTTACACAATGGAGTACTACTCAGCTATGAGAAACAATGACTTCATGAAATTCGTAGGCAAATGGATGGAACTAAAAGCTATCATCCTGAGTGAGGCAACCCAGTCACAAAATAACACACAAAAAAACAAAGTATGCACTCACTGATAAGCAAATTCTAGCTCAAAAAACTAGGAATACCCAAGAAACAATTCACAGACCTCCGTAATACAGATCAATATGGCTGGCTAACTGTAAGAATCTCCAAGCGGAAATGTAAATGATTCAAAAGAATAAAGAACCAGGGGTTTAGAGGGTGGCCTGAAGGGACTGGCCAGAGGAAGTTCCTAGTTCTCTCTTCTCATTCCAATCTCTCTCTCTCTCTTCCAATTATCTGCCAAACCTATGCTCAGGCTGGGGGGCATGGCACAGAGCAGCATGGGAAACCTGCCCCTCCACCTCTTTCCTTCCAGCCCCCCTCTAGCTTCTCTCATCTCCATTTTCTTCCTCCACATTCCTTTGCATCCTAACCTCCTAATCATCTCCGTAGTCCTTCCCTGAGCTGCATCTTTCTTCTCTCTCTCTCTCTCTCTCTCTCTCTCTCTCTCTCTCTCTGTGTGTGTGTGTGTGTGTGTGTTCGCGCTCGTATGTGTTCATGCACCTCCACCTTTACCTTGCTTCGAGGCAGGGTTTCCTTTGTTGTTCGCCCCTGTGTGCAACAGTGAGCTCCTGGGGATTCTCCGGTCTCCGCCTTCCAGCTTGCAGTAGATCTACTGCATCCAGCATTTGTGGGTTCTGGAGATTGAGACTAAGGTTCTCGTGCTTGAGGAACGTGCCTTAACCCACTAGGACAACCCTAGCTCTCTCTTTTCTTTTGAGACAAGGTCTTTGTACCCAGCGTGGTCATGCGCTCGTATGCTCATGCGTCCACGGGCTTCAGCCTCGCCAGTGCTGGGCTAAGAGGTGTGAGCGGCCATGTTGACTCTCCTGTAATCTCTTATGCTCCATCTCCACGTACGTACCATCTCCACGTACGTCTCACATTTGCCTCACGTTTATTCGTATGAGTCAAATCTGAACTCTTCCTAATTGAGTTTCCCCCAGTATTTTGAAGATTAGATCTTATAGGCTTAGATTTTTTTTAAAACCTACTTTTAATAAGAGTTTTCAAATGTTTTGACACCCTCCCCCTTTTCAGCCCACGGTAAATGGGACAAGAGGATGTGGACCTGTTTAAACGTAGTTCTTTGGAGATGTTCTAATATCGGCTTGTCAGGGTAGCAGCCGTCCAGTTCGGTAGTGTCAGGATACCAAACACGAATCAGTAGCTGCGCCACGCCATCCAGCAGAAACAGCCAGGCCTCTGCCGAACCTGCGCGAGTCAGCAGGAGCGACCTCTGCCGTGCCTCTCTCAAGGAGGTGAAGGTCAGTGAAGACAAGAGACCAATGAAGCCTTGCAGGCCGTGCAGGCCTTCTGTTGGGTCTCACGCTCTCTCCAAACATCACGAGTCCTTTTACAGGTCTTACCTCAGCAAAACACCGTGTGAGTGTATCACATGACACAGCCAGAAACTTCCACTTTAGGCTCTAAATACCTTATCTCTTTACACCCCCCCCCCCCCCCCCGTCTCTTTCAGTTCATCGGATTGATTTATTCTTAGATTGTGGATCATTTTAGGTAAGTCCTCTTCACACCCCTTCAGTGTCTATTTCTCACCTAACATTTGGAATCCTTTCTTCCCGGCAGAATACTAGACCACGGGCACTTTGGATGCAGACCCCAAGTCTTTACTCTGTAGTACAGTGGAGCGCAGTTGAGCGTAGCAAGTTTGGGACCAGTGACAAGTAGAGAAAGCAGTGCTGGGACAGGTACAGAAGCAGTGACCTGAGAGGAGGAACAGCAGCAAGTGTCTGAGGTCTGATGCTCTCAGTGCAGTTTGGGTAGTAGCCAGACTAGCCTTAGAGGTTTAGATTAGGGGTAACATCCCCCAGTAATTTCAGAGCCTAATAAATAAATACCATGGTTTGAGTCTCATTCATTTGAAGCTAGGCGGGGTTAAGTTTAATTGTAATTTTGTTCAACTAAGAAGCAACATAATCTCTTCTGTAACTACTTTCAGCCCAAATCAGGATGTCATTGTCAGGGTCCCAAAAATCTGAAATACCCATCAAAAATGGGGAGGGAGAGGGGACTCAGGCAATGATGGGGGCATGTGTCAGAAGCATCTGGTTCACTGACCCAGCCTGAAAAGACAGGGAGCGATCACATTGGCTGTCACATTACTGGTTTTCATAAGCTCCAGGACCACCTGGCGTTGGTGTGTTGTGGCAGTTCTGAAGCAGTTGCAGGCCAGAGTTGATTCCTGGGTGGTGCCTGTCAGCCTGGTGAAAACTGCTGTGCAGTTAGACAATAGGGGCAGAAGGTAACGTTAGGGAGCTTAGGGGGATCTGAATCTTGGGTGTCCACTTGAGACTTCCAGGCCTGGGTTCCTGGTTGTTGGAGGAGGTGGTGGTTCGAGCCCATCCTCAGCACTCGTCAGAAAGCATGAGCCTGGCTGACAGGAGTGCTTCTCTCAAGTCCATTTGACCTGTGACATGTGGATCCAAGTTGAGACACCCTGAAACTTACGTGAACTTTGTTAAGTTTACTGAAAGAGATAAACAATTAAGATGTACTTTATGGCCACTGTGTGTAATATGCACTGAAACTCTCACTGTAGAATGGGCAGCTTGAAAGCATCTCTAAACAGCTGGTATAGACCCATGCCTTTGAGCCACAGCAAAACGTGAAGACACCAAATAGTTCTGAGATTAAAAACATGAACACTTTTTCCTCTGTCCAGAGGGATGTACATATCTGTACCTATATCTATATCTGTATCTATATCTATTTCCATATCTATATCTATATCTATTTCTATATCTATATCTGTTTCCATATCTATATCTATTTCCATATCTATATCTATTTCCATATCTATATCTATATCTATTTCTATATCTATATCTATATATGACAGAGATCATTTAGCACAATGAGAAGTACTTTTTAAGTCTATATCTATAGAACAACCAAAGGAAATTAAAATTTTTTGAGCCTATAACTGTAATAACAATAGCCATTGTTTTATTAAGGCTTGATTAATAGTGTATCAGAACTTCATTGATTTATATGTTAAAACTCTGAGCCTTTGAAGTCTTAACATCATGTCTAAACTTTAAGTCTTATTTTTTCACATCTTTTTTTTTTTTTTTTTAAAGAGTTATTTATTTTATGTATGTGAGTCCACTGTAGCTGTCTTCAGACACACCAGAAGAGGGCATCAGATCCCATTACAGATGGTTGTGAGCCACCATGTGGTTGCTGGGATTTGAACTCAGGACCTCTGGAAGAGCAGTCGGTGCTCTTAACCACTGAGCCATCTCTCCAGCCCCTTTTCACATCTTTTAAGTCACCTTCTCAGACCTCTACAACTTACATTTACTTTTTGTAAATCGTTTTCTTAGGCCCTCACAATTTACATAAGCTTTAAATCTTTTCCCCCACCCCAATCATTTAAGGGGAGTCAGCAATAGGTAATTGATTGCTGGGTTGGTTTGAACAAGAAGGGTTTCCATAGGCTCATATATTTAAATGCTTAGTTCCCAGGGAGTGGTACCACCTAGGAAGAATAGGGGGCGTGGCCTTGTTGGAGTGGGTGTGGCCTTGTTGGAGTGGGTATGACCTTGATGGAGTGGGTGTGGCCTTGTTGGAGTAAGTGTTGCCTGTTGGAGGAAATGTGTCAGTAGGGGGTTAAAGAAGCCCATGCTGGGCCAAGTGGCACTCTCTTTACCCGCTGCCTGTTGATCAGGATGTAGAACTCACAGCGTCTTCTCCACCACTATGTCTGCTTGTGTGCTACCCTGCTTCCCGCCATGCTGATGGTGGACTAGACCTCGGAAACTGTAAGCCAGTCCCAAGTAGATGTTGTCCTTTATAAGTGTTGCCGTGGTCACGGTGTCGCTTCACAGCAACGGAACAGTGACTGAGCAGGTGACTGAGAGGAGTGACTGAAAAGCAAGCACTTTTAAAGAAAGGAATATAAAAATTAATATTTTACTGAATAGCAGCATGATTGTTTTATATTAAAACGAGTTTGTGAGCTTATCTTTTTCCAGAGTGAAGCCTGTCAGCAAGGCAAACCCATCTGTGAGTCCACTTTTCTCAGCAGGAAGCCTAGTAGCTCTAGAAAAAGGAAGGCCCAATTTATACACACGAAATGGTCTGATTGTGCACGCTGCGGCAGCCTTGGAAGCAGGGGCTGGCAAAGGTGGCTTCCTGAAGTTAAACTGATAAAGCTACGTGCAGCTTGTCACTGACACTGTCACAGAGGTCTGGGAGGGATAAATTTGATCAGGAAGTGGAATCCAAATGGCCTCTGTATCAGTTAGAATAAGAGACTTGCCTGATACAGGAAGAGCCAGCCGAGAATCCTCCTTGGTGATCTTAATGGCTTGGTTGGGGACAGAGGCCATCAGTCTTTGGCTGTCACACAGGGCAGCATCAGCCTGTGGAGGAGGAAACTTGGCAAGGCAGAATAGAGCAGTCGACCCAACGACCCACAGTTTGAACAGGGCCCAGGTGGTAGGCTGGGCACAGGCAGCCCTTTGTTCAGTGGTCACGGCTACGACTCTCGGAGAAAGTGCTCAGTGGAGCCTGTTGGGCCCACCTCCTTTGGAGATAGTAGCTGTGTTTATCAGAGAAAGCTGTTTTCATTAAACACCTTAAATGCCATATTTAGCAGATCTGTCTGAGGGGCTTGAGGATGATCATCTAATCTATTAAGTATGCCCGATTTTAAACGAACTTATTTTACTTTCTTGATTTAGGCTTGACAGCATATACGGGAGGGTAAATCTTGTCTGTGTAATTTTTTACTAACATAATATTTTTATTAATTATCTTGGAGTTTTATACAGTGCACCCCAATCATACTCGTTCCCCATTCCTCCCAGGTTCACCGTCCCACCCCTGTGCCTCCCCCCTAAAAAACAGAAAAAGGAAAACAACCCACCAAGTCCAATTTGTATTGCCTTGTATTGGAGCATGGTCAAAAGCAGTGTCCAGACCCTTAAAGAAAACAGAGTCCTTCTGTACTTTCCCTCCAGAAGACGGCAACTGCCAAAAGCTGCGCTTCCGCATCTTTACCACAACTTTTAAGGACTCACGTCAATAGCTTTCTGTCTGGACTATTTCCTTTTTGGAGGATGGGTGTGCCATAAAAGTCTTCAGTGTCTCCCATTCTCAGGTATGAGTCTGTCAATACAACTGCAAAAGAAGCTTCCTTGCCCGTGAGCCAGTGGCAGCCAGTGACAGCCAGTGACAGCATGGATCATGAGCTTCCACATGGTTTCTGGCAGTAGTACGAACTGTGGGTATCAGCATGGTTTCCAGCAGCAGTGTGGATCACAAACAACTGGTTGCTGGGGAGCATGGGTGACGGACATCGACATGACTCTGGTGCCAGCACAGGCCACGGACATCAATATGGTTTCCTGTAACAGCAAGAACCACGAACACCAACATTGCGTCTGTCACTAGCATGGACCGTGGACGTCTTTCAAGAAAGGTTAATCCAGAAAATGAACCACTGTTCATCTTGGATATCTTCTTGCTGCTCAGACTCAGGGTATTCCTGTGGTTTGGAAGCACATCAGGAGGCAGGACCAGTGCAAGCTCCAGGATGCTGCAAACTACCCTGCTGTAGCCTGGTGTGCCTGTCATGCTTGCATCCAGAGGGCAGCATCACAGCAGGCTGAGCAGCAGCTCCAAGCAGCAGGCGCCTGAGGGCCGAGTGGCAGCAGCATCAGCCTAGTCGACCAAGATGGGTTTGAGCCTTAAAATTTAAAGATTTAACTGAAAATCCTTTACCATCAAAAGAACACTTTAAACCATAAATGAAGTTCACAGAAATACTGGGAACCCTTTACTTCGCTCATCTTTTCATACTGTACTTTTACAGAAAGTCGGTTTCTACTAGTCTGAATTTATTTATCAAATATAACTTTTTCATCAAACATATGCTGTTCCTTATCCAACATTTTTCTAAATGCCTGGTGTTAAATACAGTTAGCAAAGATGTGTGGTTAGGCGTTAGACACATCTCTAAGGTTCTGTTAATTAAGTAGAGCTTTTATAACCTGAGGAATTTATAAGCCTTAATCACACATACTGTATTCATCAAATGTATGTTGTTAAAAGTCCTATATTTATAAACAATTGCATCTCTATACAGTATGCCAACACACAGTATACATATTCACATATATTATATATACATATACAGTATACATATACACATATGCTATATACACATATACTGTATACATATACACATATATTATATATACATATACAGCATACATATACACACACTATATATATACATATGCAGTATACATATACACACATTATATATACATATACAGTATACATGTATACATTACATATACATGTACACATATATTATATATACATATACAGTATACATATACACATATACTATATATACAGCATACACATACACATGTATTATATATACATATACAGCATACATATACACATACTATATATACACATATGCAGTATACATATACACATTATATATACATATGCAGTATATATGTATGCACATTATATATACACATACAGTATACATGTATACATATATTATATATATTCATACACATACATTATATATACATATACAGCATACATATACACATACACTATATATACATATGCAGTATACATATATACATATATTACATATACATATACACATACATTATATATACATATACAGTATACTTATACACATACACTATGCATACACATACACATACATTATATATACATATACAGTGTGTTGTAGCAAATCTATTTTTTTAAACCAGAGATGAGAGAGGGGAGAAAAGAGATAAAGAATAGCAGGGTTAAAGAACAGAGAGAACAACAGTGAGGGAGGCAAGAGCAAAGAGTAAAAGAGAGAGAGAGAGAGAGAAAGAGAGAGAGAAAGAGAGAGAGAGAGGACTAGAGCAAGTGAGAGAGCTAAACACACTCACACACACACACACACACTCACACAGCACACACACACACACACACACACACACACACTCACACGGAGTGGGGGGGGAACAGAGAGGTAGAGGAGGAGGTGAGAAGGCTGGAGCAGAATGGATACTTAGGACACCATGCTGACAGGCAGCAGAGGTGTGAACAATGACTCCGGTTGGAACCTACCAGACAAGCTCCTGAGGAACACTGGTCTTTATCTAGGCACCAGAAATCCTCCCATTATCCAGTTTGAGCCCATTTCTGGACCTATGGACTGTCTTTTGGAGTTTGGGGAACTGGACTTTCCTTTGGACCCCAAAAGACCTTCCACTGTGGCTGCTTTCTGCCTGTAACCCCTCATTCATTGTTCTGTAAATAATAAATGTCTTACCTAATAAGTTAATGGGTTCCTCAGAGTGAACTTTAGTGGAATTTCAGCAAACCGTTGTGTTCTTAGGACGATAGGAGGAGGGAGTAACGTTGTTAAAATCTCCCCACCAGAAGGAATTTTAGCAACACCCCACAAGACCATTTACAAGGAATTAGGTTAAGTCCGGTGCATGCATTTTTTGTTCCTGTCATAGGCACTTGCAATGTGAACAAAAGCAGTTGCTGAAGCCTGACTGTTGTAGTCATGAAGCTCCATTGCAAATGTGTTACTATTATAATTTAGTTTCCAAAACAAAATCTTTGTAGTGCAATTTTGGTGAGAAAAACTTCAGATAGATTGCTAAAACACCATATATTATATATGCAATATGCATGTAATATGCATATCTCTATAAAACGTACAGTGAGGCAAAGCAATTGGGAGTGATTTCTCATGCAGCAGAAGTTAAGATTGTCTTTTGCGCTGGGGAAACGTCTCTCAATAGACAAACCACTTGCTTTCAGTCAAATCTTGTCCTCAAAACAACACTCCTGAGCTGGTGTTACTTACATGCAATTCCAGTACTCTGGAGGAAGAGACGGGGGGGGGGGGGGGGGGGATTGCCACAAGGTCAAGGCCAGTCTGTTTTACCAGCAAGTTCCAGACTAGCCAACGATACATGATGAAAACATGTTTCAAAACAAAAATAAAAATGAATGCTTTTGACTAAAGCATCAAAATAAACTGAAGATTCCTGGTAATATTTATACTTGCCCACAAACAAACAAACAACAACAAAAACGTATTCCTCTCTTGGAATCAGAGGTGGCCACACATAAACTATGTCTGGTCACAGGAAAAACACTAGTTTACTATTCTTAAGTGTAGGTTCACCTTTTACCCACTTTGCTACACACCCAAACCTGCTGGCCAAAGGTTGCAGCAGTATAATCAGTTGGGACTACAGAAACATGGAATTTAATACAGATTTTAAAAAGAGAAAAAAGTGGTCTCCGTTCTGCTTCTGGACAGTAAATATTTAGGAACATACCAGACAAAAACACTTCTTCCTTTTGATGAAGAGGAGATAAGGAGAAATGAGGAAGAGTTAGGATTGAGAATTACACGCTAGAAAGATCTGGATAGTAGACAGGCCAGGAAAGAAAAAAGCTAAGTCAGGGGAAGTGGAAGATTCCACCTCAGTGGTTACTTAAAGGTGAGGTGTAAGAGGAGAGAGACAGGAAGCAATGAAATCAGAGGGTAGAGGAGCAAAGAAGAGGGAGAGAAAGGGGCTAGGGAGAAATGGAGTCCCAGCTCTGTTATGGACATTTGCATTTGAGGGACCCACTGAAGAAAATGGTGCAGAGGTTGAAGCGAGCAGAAAGAGGTAGGAATACAGAACTAGGAACTTGGGTAGAACAAGAAACAATGCCATCCTCTACAGAAGTGTCCATAAGCCTTTCAAGTGGCTTTACAAATGTCCAGGAAGTAGGATTTCTTCTTTTTCTTTACTAAAAGCATAGCTAGTGCTTCTATTTATAGGAATGAGGTGGCTGATGAGCGCGAAGAAGGGCGTGGAAGGTGAATATCAAGAAGCAGCTCCATGGAAATGCTGAAGGGGCGTGGTCTGTTTGTTTTACTAGTGAAGGAGTTGGGGTGTTGCATTACTTAGCAACATTTTGGTTTGGTGTTTTGTGAGCCATTGACCTAAATGCCATTCCTAATGTGGTTTATTGTTGTGCTTGCCTTCAGTGGTGAAATACTCAATCACATGGTTGGCATTTACCAAATAGGGACACTTACATTCCTGTAAGTTTTACTAAAACTCAGTGGTCAACTCTGTTGCTCCTGATACCAATTGGTTGTTCTCACAAATCTGTTAGAAAGTGATATTTATGGTCTATTCTTTAATATGGCTTTTTTTTAAAGACAGAATTTTGTGACATGTCTTAGGCTAGCCTTGAATTCACTATGCATGCTCTCAAACTCTTAGAAATCCTGCCTCCACCCCTAAGTGCTGGATAATAGGTATGTACAATGACAAATGTTGTGTTTTAAACTTTTGACAAATGGGCTCAAGCTCTACTCAAACTCTTTCATTGGAAAGATATCAAAATTGGCTTTAAAATCCTTTCCCAGTGTTTTAGCTGTGCAGGTAACAGTAATGCCGGTAAGGTGCATGCTTACATTATTAGACAACATAACACAATTTTCTCCTTAAAAAGCAGCTAATCGGCCTCACTCATTATCTGCCTTGAGTTCAGACCCATCTAGATCAGCATCGCTTGACAGTGGGTTGGAAATCAGGTGTGAGAATATAATGAATAACAAGATGGTCAATGGCAGAAATTTCTAGAACATTCATTCATCCAGCTTATATCCCTTTGGCTGAGGATATTAGTATTATCTCCAATCAGTATCATTGTTTTAGAGAGTGATAAAACTATTTGTCCATGTTTCGTGGATCTGTCTATTTAAAATATGGAATTATACTTCAGAAATCCATGTAGTGTACAGTATGTGGTAATTTTCCGAATGAGTTCATAGTGGACTAAATAAACACCCATCATGTCATTCTCTGTTGTCTCCTAGGACTGACTGTCTAGTGACAGATGGAATGGGGGACAGCAATGTCATTCGCCACATAAGCATTAGTGAGCCTTTCAAATGAGATGAAGGGGATTCATACCCAGGATCTTTTACTAATGAGTTCACCCGAAAATAAGTTCTCATAGGATGGTCTTGTTTCCCAAGGAATATGCAAAAATGGGTCATCGGGAAGGATAAAGTGGGTTACTACTGACAGGAAAAGGAGCTTGGGAGGTAAAGAAAAGGTAGGTTTTGAAGGAGAATGGATGTGTTCAGTTTCTTCTTTGACTTAGCTACTCTTCCTGGTTGGCATTATTCAGCGTAAAGACTATGCTATGGTAAGCCTGCTGATTATTTTCTGTGTGGTCAAGGCTTGTCTTGTTCACTGCAGGTTGTTTGTTTGACCCCTGTCTCTGACTCCATCTTAATAGATGCCAGAAAGAGCACAGCCCCAGTCGCGGACATCAGAGATGCCTGCAGACTTTGCCACATACTCCTGAGGGTCAAAAGCTCTCCCTGGCTAAGAATCACTGATTCAGGTGGAGGTTGTGTTTCCCTGCCACACTAATGACAGGAGCATTTGCTTCTCAGTCCACACTCTCTCCAGAGCTCAAGTAATAAACAGATTGGCTGAACAAGACCAAACTCACATAGATCCAGGGTGATAGTTAGAGTCCACCTGCTTTATTCTTTTGGGGATCAGAGTCATGTGTTTTTCGATGCCTCTGGGCACAAATTTCTGTGAAATTCTGAAGTGCATAGAAGACAGGAAATAGAATTTCCCCTTCCTTCTTTCTTTCCTACCTCCCTCCCTCTTTCCCTCCCTCCCTCTTTTCTTCCCTCCATTTCTCTCTCTCCCTCCCTCCCCCTCTATCTCTTTCTTTCTTTCTTTCTTTCTTTCTTTCTTTTTTTCTTTCTTTCTTTCTTTCTTTCTTTCTTTCTTTCTTTCTCTCTTTCTTTATCTCTCACTACTTATTCCTGGCTGCCTGGACTTGCTATGTAGACCAGGCTAGCTTTAACTCACCAGATCCACTTGTCTCCCCCACCCCCACACCCCAGGAGCTGGGGTTAAAGGCATGAGCCATCACACCTGGCAGAAAATAGATTATTTTTTCTTTGGGAGCTTTTAAATTTTCCCCAGTAGCAAACTAGGTACATTTTTTAAGATGTCAGCAAAACGTACAAATTCAGAAACAGACTGTCCAGTGAGCTGGCATTGTTCAGATAATAGCTTGTCCTAAATTCATAGATTTAAATGTATCAACAATTCTCTCTGTGTGGAGATAGAACTAACATTTTCCGCTCTCGTTTTCTTATTTCTCCTTCTAATAAGTACATGCTTACACTAGAAAAGATAATTTTTATGTAGTGTATGTAGGGTGTGTGTTCCCACATGGAGGCCAGCAGGAGGTGTCAGACCTGCTGGTGCTGGGCTTCCAGGGAGCTGTGAGCTACCTGCTCAAAGGTGCAATGAAACAAACTGGGATCTACTGCAAGACCAGCAAAGACTCCTAACACAGAGCCATCTTTCCAATCCCATGATAGAAACATTTGGAAACATAAAACATCCAACAGAAATGTATGCTCACTCAAATTATTTTGTTTTCTGTTTCATATCCTTATATTTAGAATCCTGTTAGGTGTGTGATTTTGTTTTTGTGTATTTTAATCATGACATCACACACATTTTATGGTTAAAGAATTATAAATTTACTTCAGTTAGTTATTCCTATGGAATAATTTTCAGTGTCTGGCATTATAATGTGGAAAACATTCTCATCCCAAATGGTTTAGAACACCCCCATTTCCTCCAGCCAGACTCATAAAGGAGGATAAAATACTTCTAGGTCAGTGACCTAGGTTGCTATAGCTCATCCAGGAATAACTCCAACACTCTCTGCAGCCATTCCCAGTGATGCATAGGATAATCCTCTTAGCTCATGCTCACCTTTATTACAAAGGCATTTTATTTTATTAAGTTCTTGCCCACTGCTGAGGTAGCTCACTGGGTAAAAAAAAAAAAAAAAAACGCTTGCTCTGCTGCCTTCGTAATCTCTGTAAGGTAGAAGGAGAGAATCAGTTCTACGATGTTTTCCTCTGACACCTCTCTCTCTCTCACACACACACACACACACAATTAACAATGACAATGGTGAAACTTGTCTGTCTGTGACAATTTTTTTCATTTTATGTTGAGGGATAGAATTTGTGCTGTTAGGCAATTTTTAAGAGGTCGGCTGTATTGTATGTCTGTGTGTGTGCTTTATTTTATGTACCTGAGTGTGTACCTTTATATGTGTATATGTACCATGTGTGTTCCTAGTGCCCTTGGTGGTCAGAAGAGAGCACTGGAGCTCCTTAAACTGGAGTTATACGTTGTTACCATATGGGAGCTGGGAATCAAACCTGGGTTCTTGGCAAGAGCACCCAGGCCTCTTAAAAATATGGGCTGATGTGGTTGCTCAGGGAGGCTCAGACTGTTCTCATGGGCAAGATCTTGACAGTAGTTTGTGTCTCTACCTCCCTCATTCTCAAGAGCCTCCTACAAACCCCACTCCTCCCTCAGAGGTCTCAAGAGTCTCATCATCATCATCATTATTATTATTATTAATTTCTAAAAAGATTTATCTATTTTATTTATATGAGCACACTGTCGCTGTCTTCAGACACACCAGAAGGAGGCATCAGATCCCATTACAGAAGGTTGTGAGCCACCATGTGGTTGCTGGGAATTGAACTCAGGACCTCTGGAAGAGCAGTCAGTGCTCTTAACTGCTGAGCCATCTCTCCAGCCTCCATATTAATTTTTTTGTTAACTTAGTTTTCTCTCGAGAAAAAGTAAGAGATGCTGGGCGTGGTTAAGTTTCTTAATTGCAGACGGACATTTAAATATTGGTTTTGTTTTACTTACAAATTCAAATGGTACGTCCTGTAAGCCTTCGAAGGTTAGTGGGAGATATCTGTGGAAAGACAGTGAGGAGACCACAAACCCAGGAGGGTGAATGCTATGGCTGGTGTATAGTGTAGTGTACCTGATAGTGTATGTGGTGGGAGCTTGGTCTCCAGTGCAGAGATGTAGAAGTGTGTGTGTGCACGCGCACACACACACACTTAGTTGGAAGGAGGCATACTCTCAGAAGGACCCTCTCTGCTTCTTCTCTCATCAAGGGATGACTTTCTAACTTCCATGCTCACTGTGATGCCAGATGCTGGGAGGCCTGATTCTGAGTCAAAACTGGTGATGAAATGCCCCTTGGACCCTTAGAACTGTGAGCTAAAACACTCTTCTTCAAAGTACTTTATTTTATGTGCATGGGTGTGTGCATATGTTCCACGTGTGTGCCCGATGCCACTGGAGGTCAGAAGAGGACATTAGAGTTCCCGAAACTGGAGTCATGGGTGGCTGTGAGCTAGCTATAGGTGCTGGGAACCAAATCTGGGTCCTCTACAAGACCAGCTAGTACTCTTCACCACAGAGGCGCCTCTCCAGCAGGAAAACCTGTTCCTTATGAAGTAAAAAAGATGGGGAAAGGTAGAGGAGCAGAGACTTAAGGAGTATTATCTAGTTCTGAAATGAAAACTTCAGAACAAAGAGGATGAATAAATACCCCCTCCTCCCTGTCCCTGACCTGCTCATGGAGCTGCAAGCCTGTAAACTGGGTTTGCTGGGATTGTGATCGTGGTCATATTAGTACACAGCATTCTTCCTTTTCTCCCACTGTTCTTTCTTTTCTCTTTTAAATTAGAAATGGCGCATGTTTGTCTGAACTTACACCTGTCATCTTTGTGATTTAATAAAACAATACAAAAGGGAATGGCACTTTTTTTTTACCCTACCATTCACTTTTCTGAGAGAATCACAAGAACAGTGTGTGGCCCTCTCATGCCTTTCTGTTAAGAAACATTCTTCAGAGTTTTCACATTTTAATTTACCGATCATACTGGAGTCTCGGGAACATCGAGGTAACCCTTGATGGATGATGGGCCAGCACTTGGAGTGTGACCATCATGGCCATAGGGCTTGGGTGTTGCTCTTTGTAAAGTCTTCAGCTTTACAAGGACCCTTCTTATGCAGCAATTTTAGTCTTGGTTCAACCTCAACAACTCAAAATTCACGAAAGGCTGGGTGGTGGTATACACCTTTAATTCTGTCATCCTGGAGGCAGAGGTGGAGGGGGGGGCGGGGGCGGAGGGGGGGCGGAGGCTAGCCTGGTCTACAGAGTGAGTTCCAGAACAGCCAGGCCGATGAATGTCTATGTCATCTATGTAAGAGAGATTCTGTCAAAAAAAATCATAAAAAGCTTTTTGCAACAAAATACCAAAGAGGATAAGATTTTCACTCCTTAATGTTTTAAAGTCAACAAAGAAACTGGGAAGAAAGAAAAAAAAATGTGTTAAGAGCCTTCCTTCCCCCAGGACATTTTGAGGGTGTGAATGTGGCTTGGAGATCAGGCATCTCCCTGATGGACAACTACAGAGCTCCCTGGTACCTTGTTTCTACACTTCCTTTTCCATCACACGCCTGAGGGCCTGGTGATGATTGTTAAGCCCGTCAAGCTATAGGAGTAGAACTCTTGGCTCCTCCAGCACCTTGTCTGCCTGCACCCTGCCATGCTTCCTGCTGTGATGATAATGGACTGAGTCTTTGAAAGTATAAGCCAGCCCCAATGAAAAGTTGTGTTTAATAAGTTGCCTGACCGTGTTATCTCTTCACCACAAGGGAAGCCCTAAGACAGTTTTGCTCCACCTGTGGTCCTTAGAGATCGTCCAGGGTAGAGAATACAATCGATACGATGTTCCTTAGCATTTTCTCTTAAAGGCCGACAACCTTCTCCTTAGAGATGCCTGCGTATGCTCAGCACAGTGTAAAGGGTGTGTGTAGAGGCACTCAGATCAATTTGTCCAGATTCTATCGACACATTTCTCCTCCACAAGCATGAAGTGGTGACTGACATTTCTCAGTGGGTCCACACCCACCCTTCATCCTTCCTCAGGCACACGTCCCTGACTCAGTGTGTCCTTGAGTTCTAGCTTCATGAGCATCAGTGATGTCCGTCTGCTGAGCAGCTTGGAGAATGTAGAACGTTTCAGTCTGAAGGGCCACATGGTTTCCTCCATAGTGGTGCCTGCAAACCCATCACATCCAGAGACAAAGCCCCTTGACAGTCACGATGAGCAAAGTAAGGTGGCAGATGCGTGCCTTAGCTCTGCCGCACACTCTGAGTTCCTGGTGGCTTGACTTAGTTGCCAAGGCAGCACCGAAGTCACCCTTTAAGTCACTCCGCTGTCTCTTTTCACACCACTGTCTCCTGAGGGTGTCATCTTGTCAGGTTCAATTCACTCTTAAATTTGTCAGTCGCAAATTCTGGAGATTTGTTCTTATTCAGTCAGTGACTTCCTGGAGGCTGCCATTCACAGTGACATGCACCAGTCCACTTCAGGGGAGCATGGACCACCTCTTTTCATGTCTTTTCTCCCATTCATGTAAGACATTCAGCGTGAACATGGAGAGCACACGCATGATTCCCTGACATTGTCTGCCTGTTCCTTCGGTACTGTCACACCCAGCACTCCGCTGCTTGAGCTCCAACACCCCACACCCCGACTCAAGTGATGAGGTGTGGACTAACTTAGTCCTCCTTCCTTTACAAAGAGGCACTGTGACGGCTGTTCCCAGTCGTCAACTTGGACAACTGCAATGAACTACAATCCAGGAGCGGAGGACACACCTGTGATCTTGAAGCTGAAAGACACAGGCTTTTGATCTGGGTCTGGACGTATAACAGCAATGAAAAGCCCAGGTCAGGTGGTACACACCTTTAACCCTAAGAGGCAGGGGCAAGCATACCTCCGAGTTCAAGGCCAGCCTGGGACGGAGCAACTATAGGCAAAAAAGGAGTAACCATTCCACATTCTGAAGGACCCAGCCAGTGTCTTGACTAGCAAGCACAGCATCCAACTTGGTAGTACATCAGGAGGCAGGGTGGGGCTGTGAGATAGAAGAGAAAGCAGAACAACTTCCTAGGCCCTGAGGGCAGTGAAAAGGCTGTTTGTTCTCTCAAATATAATGCTCTGAGCATCCCCAAGAGTCAGTGCGGGGAGTTTTCCAAGGGGGCTCAAGGGATTTGATTGGCTGTAAGTACCACAGACACTTCCTCTTGACCTACTACTGGCCAAGGGTGGTAGCGTGTCCTATCAGGGCCACCTGCTTGCATGCAGAGGAACTGGAGTCTCATGGCTATTCAGAAAATTCCAGCAGCAAGGACTTTGCTGCAGGAAACAGGAACTTATGGAGGAAGAAGGCTGATCACAGCTGAGTGGAAAGAGAGCCGTTCTCTTTGCCCCAGGCAAAAACTTTATGATCAAGGGAAGGTTTGTGTTAATAGTCACTGGTCTAGTGACTTCTATTGTAGAGCAGGTCCTACATTTTGGGTCAGTGATCAGGGATGCTAGAAAATCTGCAGGACACAAATAGAATCTCACCCTTTCGCCCATAAACAAGTAAAAGTAACAAAGTACATCTCATGCCAGGATATTTTGCATGCAACTCTTCAGTGTGCATCTAATGATTCATGTAATGGAGAAACATGAATGTAGCTATTTGAGTCTAAGACCTGTGTTTGCCACTCTATGTAGCCCAGGCTTCCCCTGCTCATACCTCCTGACTGCTGGAGTGACAGCTGTGGGACTACCACTTGGTCATCAGCAATAGTACGACTTAATTAATATTTGTTTTTAATGATTTATTTATGAATATAATATAAATATTTAAAATTAATTAATATTAGTTAATACTCATTGTCAACTGGACTGAAAAAGTGCCTAGGGGATTTGTAAGTGTTCTTCTGTGTGTGACTCTGATGGTTTTTCAGAGATAATTAGATCGCAAGGCCACGGAAGTAAGGAATGAATCAGTCATTTGTCAGTCATCTATTCAATTCATAATTGTGATATTATAGTGAGGTGTTCAAAATTAGGATGTGGGCCAAGTTGGAGAAAGTTGGTCTCTGGAGGAGTGTTCTAGGAGCCTGCAATTTGTTCCACCTCTTTCTCGGTGTCTCTGGGCTCTGTGACCTGTTCTGTTCCACCACACTGTCCCTGCCAGGATGGATGGCTACTTCTGAAATCATGAACTAAATAAATCCTCTTTAATTTTTTTTAAATGGCAAATGTTCTGTCACAGGAATGGGAAAAGTAACAAATACACCCAGGCTGGCCTTCAACTCTGGGTCATCCTGCCTCTGCCTCTTGAACTAAAGATGTACATCGCCAGGTCTAGCTTTAAGTAGAAACAACTGAAAGCTCTCACTTTTTGTGTTTATGTCAACAATGCTAAGGTTTGTGTACAACACTCTAACAGACATTTGGATGTGATAAGAGATTGTGACATGACAACATGATTCTCTGGCAGCCCTCAACCTTCATGCAGAGACTAGAAAACTCACTGTGGTATTTCCGCTGTGCTTGCAGGATTCCGCCAAGTTTGAATAATACTCCTACGAAGTGGGGTGTGGGGCTGGAGAGATGGCTCAGCACTCGCTGCTCTGCTGGAGGACACGGGTTTGATTTCCAGCGCCTACATGGAAGATCACAGCTGTCTGAAATTCCAGCTCCAGAAGGATCTAATGTTCTCTTCTGGACTTTGGGGGCATCATGTCTGCACATGGTGCACAGATATGCATCTAGGCAAAGCACCCATACACATAATCAAATCAAATCAAATGAAAGTAAAACAGAAACATCAGTCTTGAGCAGAGAGATATATGCTTCAGTTTCTGTATCGAGCCTTGATCATATATTTTTTTTTCTATTAGTAAGAAGGCAAGGGAACCCGAAATGGCAGACCTGCTGTGGTGGCCCTTGCCTTTGATCCCAGCCCTTAGAAGGTAGAGATGGGCATATCTCTGTGGATTCCAGGCCAGTCTGGTCTACAAAGTGAGTTCAGACAGCCGGGGCTATTACACAGAGAAACCCTGTCTTGAAAAAATGAAACCAGCCAAATAACGAAACAGCTAACATGGCGCCCCTGTGCTCACCAATGGTCCATGCCCCATTTCCTCAGTGAGGGGAGTCAGGCACTAGTTAGAGGCAACTGACCTGTAGTTACTTTTTTTCTGTTTCTATTTCATGTACATTTTTAATGTCAGATGTTTTCACATCCAAATCAGCTTTTCTCAAAGTTCATCTCTCTCCTTCAGAATCTGGTTTTCTTTGAATCACAACCTTAAAGTTGCTTTGAATCTTCTCTTTTCTTCTTCTTTCCACTTCCCATCAACCACTTGATAATTCCTTATCTGTGTGGCTCTTGGATTTAAACTCCTAGCTTGTCATATTTTTGTTTAGCTATTTTATTGGGTTCTTATATCCACCACTCATCCAACATTTATTCCACCCTGATCCGTTCCAACCCCCTAACACTAGGTATGAGAGAAAAAAGGTTAGAGAGGAAAGGGGTCATAGATGTCTTTAGACTACTACCTGCTGACTGGTAACGTTGGAGAAAATCTAGTCTTTGGTCATCAAGATAACCAATTTTTCCTTCTTGTCTCTTTGCTCACTACCCCTTGACAAGAACAGGAACCAGCCACTGCCAAAGGCCCTCCTGGTGTTCTCCCATTTATACCCTCTCCAGATTCCCCAGAATTAAACTATCTGTTTCTAGTGCAGTAGGTACATCATAATCATCTGGGATTAAAACAAAAACATATTTATATAACATAACTGGGTTTTAAAGTTGAGGATGTCCATTTTGATAGCATGTATATATAATATATATATTTTACCATAATCCTACATTTTTCCATATACAAAATACAAAAATGCAAGACAATAAAAATAGTATTTTAGCAGCTGGGCATGGCGGTGCACACCTTTAAATCCAGCCAGCACTTGGGAGGGAGGGGCAGGTGGCTCTCTGAGAGTTTAAAGTTAGCCTGGTCTACAAAATGAGTTCCAGGACAGCTAGGACTGTTATATAGAGACCCTATCTCAAAAAGCTGTAATAACAATGATATAATGTTAATAATATATAATTTTAGCAACATCTGATATAGGGATGCATTTGTGTGATTCCAGCGATGTTGAAATCATGCTTCCGACTCACTTTCTGCACATATCAGAACAATTCTCTCTTATCTTGTATGACATTTCCTCTTACTGTATACACCACAACTTTCTGTAAACTGACATGATGCATTATTGGTTTCAGTGTTTTTTAAAAATTACATTTACTTATGTGTGTGTGTGTACTATGACTTATGTATAAAGGTCAGAGGACAACTCACAGGAGTCTGTTCTACCATGTGTGCTCTGAGGATCATAGGTTATTATTGGAAGTAAGTATGTTGTGTGTTCACCTACTGAGCCACTTCATCCTCAGTGTTTTTAAAATTCAGCTTTAGTACCTAGTATGTCTTTGTGTTTTTATATAAATAATCAGGAGCAAATTCTCTGACTGAATATTCTGAAAAGACACGTGGATCTACCATATCTTGGAAGAACAAATTCAAGCATTATATCCTCTGTGACACCTCACCGGCCTTTTCTCCGTACAGCATTGTCCGAGCCTTGGGCCTGCATCTTGCTCGCACAGTCAGTGTACACCTGCTGGTGTGTCCGCTTTCTGCATTAGCTGTGACCCCATTGTTTTACAGTGAATGGCTGACTTGCTACAGTGTCCCAGTCTCTCCTCTGTCTCAACTCTGAGAGCACTTAGATCATTTATTTTCTTAAACTGCCTTGGATTGTTCTTACACTTTTTCTCTCTCCCCAGGTGTTTACTACCTCAGTTAAATCAGGATGCCTTGATTGTGGTATCTAACAGAGCCTCAGTTTCTTCAACTCTAAAATGTTGGTGTGCTGATAGTTTTGTGTCAATTTGACATAAGCTATAGTCATCTGGGAGGAGGGAATCTCAATTGAGAAAATGCTCTCCTAATATTATTCTGTAGCCAAGCCTGTGGCGGTATTTTCTTAATTAATGATTGGTGTGTGAGGCCCACATGGGTGAGGCCACCCCTGGGCTGGTCGTCCTGGGTTTTGTAGGAAAACAGGTTGAGGAAGTCAGGGGAAGAAAATGAGTAAGCAACACCATGGCCTCTGAATCAGTTCCTGCCTCTGGATTCCTATCCTGTTTGAGTTCCTGTCCTGACTTTCTTCAGTGACTGATGACAGTTACCTGGAAGTATAAGCTGAAATAAACCCTCCCCCACACCACCCCCAAAAACTTGCTTTTGGTGATGGCTTTTCATCATAGCAATAGTAACCCTAAGTGAAACAGTTAGGTAATAGTACCTCATATTTTTAAATTGTGTCAAATAAGATTGTTAATTAAAGTGTTTAGCACAATTTCACATTCTGTATTAGTCAAGGTTCTCTAGAACAGAATGAATTGAATGCATATATATTTCACAAAGGTGTTCAGAGTAGTTTGCACAATAGGAGCTGGGAGGTCCAGTAGTGGTTGTGTGTACATTGGAGAGGTGGAGAATCTGGTGGCAGCACAGTCCACAAGGCTGGGTGCTTCTGCTTTCCCTGCTGGTGGTGAAGGTTTGGAGGACTCCTGTCAAGCCACTGGTCTTCAGTCTATGTCTGAGAAGCTACATTCTTGTGGCAGTGAAGTATGATACGCACCAGCAAGAGGCAGAGACAGGCAAACAAGAGTAAGGCTTTTTCCTGCCAACTCCCTGGGGATGGTATTGTACATGCTGGATGGGAGCGTCTTCCCTTTTAATTACTCTGTCCTTGAGAAGCTCTCCTGGCCAGCACAGAGGCTTGTCTCTTACTCAAGCGCAGACCCAATCAAGTTGACTGTTTCAATGGTCAACTATCTCAGGCTCAAAGGGGAAGAAGCAATTTGTAAGTTTATATGCTGCTTACACAATTGCCATTTCCCCAAGTTGCATAGGGGTTGAATGGAAAAAAAAAAAAAAAAAAAAAAAAGAAAGAAAGAAAGGAAAGGAAAAGAAAAAAGGAAATAAAAGGAGGACATGACTGCTCCTGGGTACGATGGAGGAGGAAGGTTATTGTAAGTGTGAGGGAGGAATCTTTCTGGGTCCAGAGAGTTGACATGACCAGCTGAGTCTCTCTCTCCTCTCTCCTGTCACTCTCTCTCTCTCTCTCTCTCTCTCTCTCTCTCTCTCTCTCTCTCTCTCTCTCTCTCTCTCTCTCTCTGTGGGGGGGAGGCAGTACAGCTTCCTGGTTGGAGAGTTCAGGGTAAGGGGTTGAATACCTCAACCTGGAGGATCCTGTAAGCAGGGAGGAAGGGAGGGAGGTATGCTAGGATCTGGCAGCCAGCGCCAATGCCAACTTCGGTATGTTAATAGGCACCCCAGATAGCTGTTTATCTGTTAACAAGTAGCCATTTGTCCCAGGTTTGAGACCTAATAGGAATGGTCATTAATAGTGGGAATGTATCCATGGAAAAATGTTGTTTTCACAGCTTAAATATTCACTACCTTTATTTTCACTTTCTTCAAACTAGATTAGATTATTTTCCCCCACCACCTCTATTTACTTCTCAGTTCTAGTTCTTGGGAGGTGGGTGTTCAATATGGATCTAAGATACAGGTAGGTCTAGAATGGGCAGGGACATCCACTGAGAGCCAGGCCCGCATCCTGTTTGATTTCATTGTGCAGAGCTTCATTTAAACTTTTTGCTTTGGTTAATTCACTCTTGACATTTTGGGGAGGCAGCATAATTACATTAGGCTTTGTTTGCTTTATGGAAGACTGCCGCTGCTTTTGGAATTCATGGAAGGAGGGAGTCTTAGTCAAGTGTCCTACTTTTTGCTCACTAAAGACATGTTATATTTATATAACCCTTGCCTTGTAGCCTGAATGGATCCTTCTGGTAGCAGAACGTTTTTCATTCACCATTATAATGTAAAATTTCCTTACAGTTTAAAAGAAGATAAAGCGGAAACGACAACGGAAGAGTAAACAGAAGCTTTTGATGCCTGTTGTGTGGAAACCCTGGGAAGAAGACAACAAATTAAAATAGGTGGAGTTCCAGAATCTCTTGTTGTATTTTCTCAATTCTGGGGAAAAAAAAGATCTGAAGCAGTATTGAGAAAGCCTACAGTGCATCATAACACAGTGGGCTAGCAGCCAAGAGAGAAACAGGGCAAGCACTCAACTGTGCTAAAGGTCTTTGGCATCTCCCTAGTTCGGGGCGTCCCAGGGGTGACCACGCCTGGGGCGGCGCACTGGGCCCAGGTAGCCGATCCTATGGGCTGACGCTCTGCCTGCTGTCCGCCCAGGCCGGGCCCACTCGGCAGGGCCCAGCGCGCCGGGGGAAGGAGTTTCCGGCGGACCCACCCCCCAGCCGCTTCCTGTCCCGCTCGCCGACCGCCTCCAGCCCCGACCCAGGAAGGCGCTTGGCCCCGCAGCCCCTAGAGGTCCCACGCCGTGCCTCCGGCACCATGCAGTCCCGCCTCCTCCTCCTAGGAGCCCCGGGCAGCCTCGGCGACGTGGCCTCGCGGCGCATGCGGCTGCTACTGCGGCAGGTGCTGCGGGGCAGGCCGGGTGGGGACCAGCAGCGGCTGGAGGTCAGAGTGATGCACGCTGGGGTGACCGACTCAGGTAACTGGGCCCTCCGGCTTCACTGCTGCCGCCTGCCCGTTCTGCTGTGTGATGTGGGCTAGGCGCTGGCGCCCCCTGGGCTCCACTCTGAAACCTGAGGGGTCCAGACTAAAGTCTGTGATGCCTAGGAACACAACTTTCCTCTCCCACTGGAGATTTTAGGACAAGAGTCCTAACTGAGACAAGAGAACACTCAGAGGTTCCTGCCGCAGCCTTTGGAGGCTGCTAAAACCCGCTCTTGACCTTGATCGACTCCCAAGAACTCGGTAGCCGGTTTTGTGTCCAGAGCCAACTAGGGCTTGTGATGGCATTCTTGCTGGAGTACCTGTGCCCATGTTCCTTCTCAATTTTAACAGAAGACTCAGTTTCAAGCACTCTTAGAACTGACAGTCATAGATTTAGTTAAAACCATAGACTATAGTTGGAATGAGTGAGTCCCAGAAAGAAAAAAAAGTGCCTTGCCGAGGATCGCACAGTGAAATTGCAACTCAGAACTTGCCTGTTCTCGATTATAACTTCTAGAGCATTTATTTTCTTTCCATTTGTTACACACTTTTCATCTGTGTGACAAAATTCAAAAAACAACCTAAAACAACGAAAGATTTCTTTGGGCTCACAGTTACAGATGTTTCAGTGTATGCGAGCGTTATGTCTGCGTGATACCTCTATTGCTGTGGCCTGTGTTGAGGCAGAAACTCATGGTGGCAGGTGGGCTTAGCAGAGCAGAGCTGCCTTCTTTGGGAGGCAGAGAGAGGAATCAGGGATAAGACCTACTTTTCAAAGATAGAATCTACTTTGTCTCACTAGGCTCACCTCCTTGTGTGCATCATCTCCAGATAACGTCATCTCATCTACTGAATCCATCAATTCTCCAGTCCAGATGATGCTACACTCTTGTCATAGAAGGCAGAAATCAAGGGTAGAATGTCGCATAATCTGACTGGCTTTGGGGGAGACTCCGGTTTTGTTTTTTTTTTTTTTTTTTTTTTTTTTTTTTTGTACTCTCTAGCTAGTTATCAGAGCCATGAGTCAGCAGATAGAACACTTAATTGAAAGGTTTAAAAAAAAAAAAAAACTTTTTGTACTGATATGCCTCCCCATAACAAGGATTCTGGCATTGAAGCTGAGAACTGTGGGTAAACAAAATTGTGTGTTCACCAGAGACCCAGGCCTTTATGACAGAGTAAAAGATGAACTCTTGTCTTTCTAGACTCTTAAGGTTAGACTTTCAAGGTTAGCGTGGCGCTGTTGAAATCAGGACACACACAGGTGCAGAACAGAAGGCAGCAGGCTATGGTGTATTGGTGTTGATGCTGGAAAGACTCTCAGCTGCCCTTCAACATGTGGCCAGACTCACTTTGTCCTCAGTTGCCATTGCTTCCTAACAGTGTGACAAAAGAACAAAGTACATGAAAAACAAACTCAAGTTATAGACATTTCTTCTGCACCGTATGCCTTGTCTGCATGTTCCTTTGGTGCCTGTCAACACCATCAAAGAAGCATTCAGTGGCTTACTAGGTTAAAGTTCATGGAGAGTGTTTTTGTGAGAGTTTGCAATCGCTTTGCTGGCTTTCATGTTAGTACCTTTTCTAAACCTTATATGAAGGGGGAAAAGGCCATTTATGTAAAAAGTAAAAAAGAAGTTGGGCAAGGTGGTACATTTTAATCCCAGCACTGTGAGTTCAAGGTTAACCTGGTCTACGTAGATAGTTCCATGCTAGCTAAGGAAACAGTGAAATGGTTGTCTAAAAAAATACAAAACAGGATGGGTGTTGTAGCCCATATCTTTAATCCCAGCCGGAGGAGTTCAGTGAGTTCAAGGCCAGCCTGGGCTATAACAATTCCTGCATAGCCAGCTTTTTGTAGAGAGAATCTGTCTCAGTAAACCCAAACCAAACCACACCAAACCCACACCAAACAATCCAACAGCCTCTCACAGCTCCTGCTTTTCATCCTTCTCTATTGGATGGGGTGGGATCTATAACTTGTAAATCGTTTATGTCTAAGCTTTAATTAGTAGTAGTGATATTTCAAGGTTTCAGAAACAAATCGTCAGTCAGCAAGGAGGTTATTACTTCACAGAGTAGTTGACACAGATCACTGTGACATCATTATAGATGGGGTCAGCTGGCTCTGTAGCACTGGATCTCAGAAATGGAAGAGCTGGGAGACAGTTCTCTAAATGGCTTTCCTTTACCACCATTTGCTGTTCTGTAGATTCCACAGCTTTTTCCTTATGATGTCTCTGTTTATTCAAACAATAAAATGTCCTGCACAAGCTGTTTTTCATTAGGAAACTGAAAAATAAATCCTGCACAACAGTCCTCTCAACACATCAATAATTGTCAGTTTTTGGTGTTGGTTCTGTCAGACTATATATATAACTGTATAGGTAATTTGCACAAATATGTATTTGTGCAAATTGGATCATATGTTTTTCTATAAGGTATTGCCTATATAATCATTTTATTTAGGTATTAATTTCAGGCATTTACCCCTATAATTTATTCTGTCAGTTTCTTGTTCATGAACATATAAAAGCTATTTTAAATATTTTTATATAAAAACAGTGAAAAAGATTCATTCTTAGACATGTTTTGTGACTTAAAGATTGTCCTTGGGCTATAATAATAGTCATGTGACTTTGGGGAAGAAAAATTCAGAATTCTGGTTTCATCTGAGAACAACTATTATGGTTTAGTCATATCTCTGTATTTACCAGATACTGAACCTTATGGAATTCATTGACTACTTTGACCTATAGCAGAGTATTAGACTCCGAGGACCTCCTGGCTTTGTTGTGTAGTAAAGAATTTCACAGTAAGATTCCAGAACAGTTGTAACCATATACATCATTAGAAAGATCATATCAGGAACACACAGACGTAAGATGGACATTGTTGATACATTTAGTTTTTTATCTGCTGTAAGTTTTACATTCTTCTTTAAAATGATGTGTGCCGGGATATAGCTTAGTGAGAGAGTGCTTGCCTAGCATATGCAAAGCTCTGGATTCAGTCTTTAGTGCAAAAACAACAAAAAGCAAAAGGGACGTCACTGAACTATTGGTTTGGACCTGATGTGATTCCCTTTACCCTGGGGATGTTGGCAATACCCGAGATGAACCAGGGAGAGGGATGCTATTTGCATCAGTGGGACCAGAGTGCTCCTGTGGCTGACAGTCTATAGCACAGGATAACATCTCAGAACAAAGAGATTACCATTCCAAAATGTCAGAACGGTCACTGCTGCGAACCCTGAACTGAACCAACGTCTCCATGCTGCCGCTATATAAAAACTCAAAACAATCTGAGTTTAATAGAATTGGCAGCTCACAGATCCCAGGGTAAGATTGTGAGAACAGCTCGGTTATGCTCTGCATTGGTCTCATTTGAGCCTGTTCCGAGCTGCTGACAGCTGGTGATTGAGTGTAACGGAGCTACTGCGCCTGGCTCCCATTTACTTGTTAAAAAGTTAAATTGCTTGGGCTTTCTTTATGCTGGTTTCAAAGTACAAAGGTGTCCTCTACTTAAAGTCCAAGTTGACTTTAGCATTCCGATTGCATCCTGAGGATGGCGCACAGAACTGAGTGTGGCAGAGTTAGTGTGCTCACTAATAGAATCCACAGGCTTTAGTCTGTATATACAACAAGTATATACCACCAAATTACTATACATACGCTGAAATACTACACACAATAGTTTTGAGATGATGATTTTGAGTTTTGAGGTGAAGATCTTAAAATATCTGGCAGAATATCTAATTTTTTTTCAGGGGTTAACAAACAAAATTATCATTGTAGCAATATTTTAATTAATTAATTAATTAATTAATTTATTCGTCACACTCTCTTTATATAGTCCTGGCTGTCCTGGAGCTTCTTATGTAGATCAAGGAAGCCTTAAAGTCACAGAGAACCTTCTGCCTCTGCCTTCTGAGTGCTGTGTAGCAATGTTTTAAGGAAATATGCACTCGCGTGCACACACATCCTCCTCAGATGTATGAATTAAAAAATAATTATCAAAGCCAGGCACAGTGGCACCATCCTTCAATAGCAGCACTTGGGAGGCAGAGACAGATGGGTTACTGAATTCAAGGCCCACCTGGTCTACATAGTGAGTTCTGAGAAAGCTAGGGCTATATAGAGAAACCCTATCTCAAATAATAGTAACAAGAACAACAGCAAAAAGGAAGTTATTATTTAAAATAAAACCGACAGCTATTCACTGTAAAAATTTGTATTGCTTAAACTTTGAAAACAAAAGGTTTCTGGAATTGGCTGGTATTAATGGGCCAGATTCATGGAGGACAAAAGTGCTCAAATTCTGAAGGACAAAAAAATGTGCCAGATCAAATGTCCCTCTTATATTTAACTTAAAGGAAAAAGAAAAGTGTGCTATGTAAAGATCCAGGCATATTTTGCACTGAAACCAATTTTTTGATGGGCATTTGTTAGCGATAATATTGTTTTCATTGGAGTGTTGTTCCCCAAGTGTCCTTGGCTACAGTGGGGGCTCTCTCGCTGAGCATCTCCCCTTTCTGTGTAGCCCTGGCTGACCTGGAACTTGCTCTGAAGACGAGGCTGGCCTGTAACTCAAAGAGATTCTCCTGCTTCTGCCTTCCAAGTGCTGGGACTAAAGGCATACACCACCATAGCTCAGTTCCTGAGCACCTCTTGTCTGTAAAATGACATTGTCATGCTTGCTGGGCCTGTCTTTGCCTTCCTGGAATGACAGTGTCAACCAACAACCATTGGGTTTTAAGGGGAAGCAGTCTACACTGAAAAACACATTAACAGGTCAGCTTTTATATCTCTTGGCTAGACTGAATACTTTCGGATTCAAATGCTGCCTTTTGGGCTTGTGTGCTCCTGCCTTTCCCTTGGTTCCTGTATTTCAGACTTCCCCTTACTAGGCTCAGCTTCACTCTATTAGTTTCACTGTCTGGCTGGATTTCTTCAATAGGAAACAGTGACAGCCCTACTGCACCCAGAATTGCATTGTCTGTTTTCTCTGTGTGTTTTTAGGCAAGGTCTCACCATGTAGCCTTGGCTAGCCTGGAACTCCTAGATATCCGTCTGCCTCTGCCTTGCAGGCGCTGGGATCAAAGGTGGCAGACCTGTCGGGCCCTTTCATTTTAGTGTGAAAGAAGCAGCATCCTTTCCCTCCTCCACTGACAGCATTTCCAGGCTCCCCATGGCAAGTCTTCAGTCACCTGCCTATCTTTGAAGCTGTCAGTGGCCTGAGCGAGGGAAGGGACATTCTGGCTGTTTTATCTAGGGGTGTAGGGTAAAAGTCAGGGTTAGGGTCTCTGCTGGGGACAGGGACTCTGATATCAAAGAATGGGTAAAGAATAGTGAACATTTAAGCACAACAGTTGTCCACTGGAATGAGTAATTGCCAAACGGGTTCATGTAAGATTATTTACTTTTTATTATCTTAAACAGAAATTTTTATATACCTTTGAGAAACCTCTTTAAATAAGAAATATTCAAGGAATAAGATTAAAACTTTCTACTTTAAATATTTTCTAAATTTAATTTCATTTGGAAGGTTTTAGCTTTTGGATTCTTTTTAATTAAAAATTTCATGCAATCTCTTCCATGTCTTAATGAGACATTTAATAATTGACTATTGATATCTGTGACAGTTTTGTACAGTATGTGGAATTAGCTAATATGTGTTTTATTTGCATATTTATTATATAAGTGCAGTTAAAAACTCAGCAATATTGTTTTTGTACTTTTAAAATGGGCTTATTCTGGTTACTCTAATTATTCTAGTAGTAATTATTCTACAGTAGATTACTACTCTACTAGTAGTCACTGAGTATTCTATGTTTTAAGTCCCCTGCCCATACTTTTTTTTTTTTTTTTTTGAGACAGTTCTCACATAATCTAGGCTAGCTTCAAGCCTTGTATGTTGCCAGGTATGTCATTGGACTTTTGATCCTTCTGCCTTCCGTATTTCTGCTCTGCAGGGATTAGAAGGTGTGCCTTCAAGCCTGCCCTGTCTCTTCATATTTCTTAACAGGGTTTTATGTAGGCCTGGCTGGCCTGGAACTCACTATACAGACCATGCTGGCCTCAAACCCACTGAGAACCAGTTGCTTTGGACTGCAGAGATTAATGTGTGGATCACTACACGTGGTTTTCTTTAATTATTTGATTTTTTGATATAAAGTCTTGCAATGGTGCCTTGGGCAGCCTAGAACTTGTGGCACCCCTCTGGAATTATTCACATGTATGGCTGCATCTGACTTTAAAATTCTTAATTTAGAATTAACAAAAAGGTTGTCCTCAAGAGAAGCCTGTATTAGCTTTTTCTGCATAGATTATGTTACCTATTGGTTTTCACATTCCACCTTAAACCATCTCATCTAAATAAATCTGTTTCAAATGGCTTGAGTTCTGGGCATGTCCATAGATAGTATGTGTTCAAAAGATGCAGAAGAATTACTTAAATTCAGGGCTTAAAAACAGTATCTCAGAATTTAAATTAGTCACTTTAAAACTAATCACTTGTTCACTTGTCAAACATTTGTTGAATATATCTAGAGTTTGAAATACTCTATTTGGCACAGGATATAGTGATGATTAAAACATCCACCCTCTAACATGAAAAACACTCTTGAAAACTAAACAGTAGTCTTCAGGTCTTCAAACATTTTCTCACCTGCTGAAAGGATTTGCAGATATGTGTGTTTTGTACATTTTTAGGTTGCTCCCTAGAAGCTTTCCTTATTGGTACAAATGGTATTGTTCCTAGTAGACTGTGAATACTGACATTTTAGATTATTTCTGTTTCATATTCTTTCGGACCCCAGTGGTTGGTTTGCCACTGTGCTTTGAAAAACTGGCGGCTTTTGGGCATCAGATATTCCTTAATCCTTTATCTCCCTGAGTTTGTATTTCAGCTTTACGCACACTTTATGAGTTTATCTGAATCTGCCTTTTCTCTTAGAAGTTTTATTTTTATTTTACTTTACTGCAACAAAACACCCCTGGATGTTTCTTTAACCCTTTATGTTATTACAGTGCTTAGTCATTCAACTTGACATCAGTATCACAGAATTCGATAACTCTTTGGAAAGATACTCTTCAATGCCTTGAGCTAGTCTCTCAGCTAAATATTACTTAATATTTATTAACTTATTAATACGACTCCTATTCCCCAGCTGAATGTTAATTATAGTTGGAGTGTAAGCAATTCCAGTGTAGCAATGTCAATTATGTCTTTTCAGACTTTCTTAATTATATGTCAACAATATGTTGATCTATATTAATTAGCAACTTGATTAGGGCCTTATTTAACTTTGTTAGTAACAGACATAGAGCTGGTTAGATTTTTATAAATTTGGTACAAAACGAAGTCAATTGAGGAACTGCCTTTATCACATTGGCCTGTGATGAATTTTCTTGGTTAGTGATTGTGGGACCGCCCAGGACATTGTGGGTGGTCCTGTGTTCTTTAAGGAAGCAGGCTGACTAAGTGGTGGTAAGCAAGTCAGTAAGCTGCGCTCCTCCATGACCTGCGCTTTAACTCCTGCCTCAGGTTCCTGCTTGGATCTCTGCCCTCATTATGTCAGGGACAGGCTCAAACTTGTGCGATGCGATAAACCCCTTCTCTTCAAGGTCCTTTTGTTTATCACAGCGACAGAAAGTAAACAGGACAGACAGAAGCCACCTGACTTGCAGAGGAACGGTGTGCTTGGTTAGTGAAGTCATCTGGGTCACAGTTTCCTGGAGGGTCATTAAAATCACCTCGCTATAATTTATCAGATGGCTTTATCAGTTCTTCTCTTGGTGGCTGCGTGTTTAGTGTACTTTACTAGGATTTGGGCCAAACAAAAATTATTTTCAAAGTGCTTTTGCTAATAAATTATTTTAATTTTTTAGAAAACACTTTAGTCTATTATATTTAAATACATTTTGTCAAATGCTTAATGTTTTTGCTATTAACAAAGGTATAGCTTCATTCAAGTTCGTCTTTCTGAAAGAAAAAGCAGTTACACCTTGTAGTTAAAATGAGTGTAATATAGTTTAGGGGATGGAATTTTCAAAAACTATTGAGAAATCAGTTATTGGATTTCTGTGAACTGGTTTACTAACACCAGTAAAGCCAAAACTAAGGGAATACTGTGGCTATATTTGTGACTTTTTTCTTTATATATGCCATACATTCATTACATTGATAGCATATTTCATAATAAGTGATTTAAAAATTGACAAAAGCAATACAAAATTAAAGTAAGATTTTCATGAATTAAGGACTGTGGTAGAGGTATGGTGTTCTATTAAATGTGTAGTAAACTATATTGATCATGTTTGAAGAATAATTGATGAAAATCACAAGAATTGGAAATAAATTTGTTAATTTTTAAAGTGTCATGTCCATACTTGTGATGTATTTAGTGAAGCAGAAAACTAATAGGTTCATCATCCTCACAATAAAAGCATGAAAATAGAGCTTTATATGACCGGGGGATAACTAATGGGGTTGAGTATTTTGTGATGTTATTCAAGAATATGTTTTTGCCTATCTACTTGAGAGGTACACATTTGTTCTGACACACTTAAGTCCCTTCTGATATTTAGTTAGAACATTGTGAAAATTTTTGTATTACTCTACTAGGAACTACTCATTACATCAAATGGTTTAGCATCCATGATCAATTATAGAAATATTTAAGTTGTTCAGTAGTCCTTGTAAAAATGTATCTTATTATTTTTTGTGTGAGTGTGAACATGTGCACAGAGTCCAGGCCAGCTTTCAGGAGTTGGTTCTCTCCTTCCACCATGTAGGTCCAGGAATTGACTCTGGTCTTCCGGCTTAGCAACAAGCACTCCCTCTATCCCATGCCATCTTGCTGGCCCTCAACAGTCTTTTTTTTTTTTTTTAAAGCAGTAGCATGAGTCAAGCTGAACATTTAGCTTATCTTCAAGTGTGTGAAAAAGCTGTTTGAAGTTTTTTATGCTTTGCTGTCTGACATTTCCCATCTTGGTAATGTCATTTCTTGGTAATACTTATTTCTCTACTCTGTAACATGCTTTACTTGACACAAGCCAGCACCCACCAAAATAGCTCTAAAGCAAATCTTTGCTTCTAGTATAAACATTCATATCTAGAGACAACTTTATTTACATTGACTTGAATATTGTTATAGTGTCCAAAGGATGCTTGGTTTTGACCATACATATATATGTTCCTTTAGCTGCCCTGACACAATGTACTATGAAAAAATAAGTCGGGTAAGGAATTATCTCTTCAGCCTCCACATTCAGTAATTATAATACAACATGGGAAATGCTTGCAGAAAGGAATGGGATGATACACTCTTGAGGGAGAGGAGATGTTGTCAGAGGAAAAGTTGGCAAAGATTCAGTGGAGGAGATGAAGCTCTTTGAGGAGAGCTGAGTGGAAGAAGTTGTGTGGGATGTATAGAAGGCAGAAGGCGGAGGGTTCAGTCAGTCACTGAAGCAGGAATGAAGGGCAGAGCTGGCTGGAGATGGTTGGGCAGGCAGAGAGTAGAGTTCCTTTTTTTCTCAGGTTGAAGTAAAGCTGTCTACACTGTGGGTAACCTCGAAGTCCACTGGCACCTGTGCACTGCGGGGGAGAGTAGTGAGCTGAGAATAGACATTCAGGCCTGTGGGAAGGCAGCACTCGTGGTACCGCTGAGATGGCCAGAGTTGGACAAGCTCATCCGTTGTAAGGCAGAAATGATTAAATGCCTGGCTCATGTCTGTGCCATGCCGCCTCCTCTTTGTCTGCAGGAGACATGGTTAATTGATCATTGCCCCAATTGTCAATGAAAACAGTTTCCATTGTGGTTTCTTCCTCTGTGCTTTTAAAAAGCCTCTAGCTTGATGGTTAAATGTTTGGGGTCTTCCATTTACTTGTTTTTGTCATTGATTTCTGTGTTAATTCCATTATGGTGAAGAAGCATACTTCAGGGTCTTAGCCCTTTGAAGCTTACTGAGGCTTGCTTTACAGCCTGTAACATATTCTGGCTAATGTTACAGATGCATTAAAAATACAGATGATGCTGTTATTTCCATTTAGGTTAAGTAGCATGGGTGGGTTCAGAATGTCTCTGTCCTCAGCTCTCCTTGTCTTGGCCAAAGGGCCAGCAAGCAGCTTCCTAGGTTCTACAGCCATTTATCCCCTGCTTCTTCCTTAACTTAGAAAGACGAACATCTTAAGTTATCTGGACGTATTTTGAGTCTATCTTATTCTATCCCACTTCTATTGAGATTATTATTTTTTTATGGTTATTATCCATCTCTCTCCTTGCTAGGTCACTCCCAGAGGTTTTCTGTGTTCTTCCACAAAAGGACACAACTGTTAGGAGAGTGACTAATTTAGGTACCTGGGATTCTTGCTCTCTCCAAAGCCCCTTGGGCCTAGGGGTGGCCATGACTTTCTGTTATTGTTAGTTTCAGAGTACTCCATTCCCCTTGTTTATCTTGAATCCTACCCTCATCTTCATGTGGTTCCTTATCATACAACAAAATGCAATAAATTGACATTTTACTGTTTTGAGGCCCAAGCAATAAGAAATAAGAGTGGAGAAGGATTTCTTTGTTCAGCAGACAAGAGCTACATGGAGTCATTCCCAAAGAAGTGCTCTCCTCGAGCAAAAGAAAGGAAGATGGGATCTTTTATTTCTGGCAGTCTATGTATAGTCATATGGGAAGGATTTTGTGGGTACATTCCTGTGTATGCTCAGTTTATAGTTCACAAAGGGACTGTGTCTACATTTTTGGGGTATGCTTAGCTTAAAGTCATGAAACGCATGTTTGAAAAGTTAAATGGACGACTGGAACATTTTGGGGTATTACTTTGTTCATATTGTAACAATGGTAGTCAAGAAGGACTCTGGCCATGTTCACATTGCATTCCTAAAGATGGCAGGCAGGGGTAGTGGCACAGTCCTATAGTCCAGCATTGTAGAAATGGAGCATAAGGGGTACTAGGTCAACCTGAACTGTGTCATAAGTTCAAGGCCAACCTGAGCTACATAGCACTATATGATTCCTTAGCAGATGGTATCATCCCCTGACAGCTCCAGCATCCTACAGTCTTTATGACAATATAGGCTTTATCCTCACAGCTTTGTGTATTTCCTCTTAGGGAATTCCTGTGGGAGATCCTACCATAATGCACATTGTCAAACCTCTCTGGCCTTTCTTAAACATGTAGGTAGAAGCCTCCGTGACCTCATAACTCTTGCATTCTGCATACTTACTGCATGGATAATGCCAAGGGCATCCATCAACTCAAGCAGTAACCAGGTTCCTAGAAACATTGATTTCTGGTGACTGAGACCAGGGTAGGTGAACCTAGAAAAACACTTCCCTAGGGTGCTTTTTAAAAATATTTTAACTACTTTACATGTGTTCGTGCTTTTTTTCTGCATGCATAGGTGTCTACCACATACATGCCTGGTACCTTGGGAACCAGAGGAATGTGTCAGATCTTCTGAAACTGGAGTTATTGATAGTTGTGACCAGGCATGTAGGTGCTAGCAACTGAACCCAGGTCCTCTGGAAGAGGCCAGTACTCTTAGCTACTGACCTAACTCATCTCTCCAGCCCTTCCTAGGCTGCCTTGTATAAGTATAGTGTCCCAGCAGTTCCATCTTCTTTAGGGAAAATCTTTCTACTGAGATGTTACTTCACCAAGGTGGAACTAATTCCTGAAATGCCTTTGAAGCACTTAGGCTCTTGGTTTGTTTTTTTTTTAATTTTCCGTATTTCTTTAACTACTGTCCCCCTGACTTGGGATATAGCTCAGTGGTAGAGTGCTTACTTAGGAAGTAAGAGGCCTTTTATTCAATTTTAGAGTGTCAGTCTGTCCCTGTCTCCCCCATGTACTAAGGACTGGAATCTAGCTGTATTGTGGTTCTTGCCTGGGTCTTGGTTTCATTCCCAGTAGAGTCAGCAGAGAAAAATAAAACCAGTCATATTCTCTTTTTTTCTGAAACAGGGTTTCCCTTTGTAGCCCTGGCAGTCCTGAAACTCACTCTGTAGACCAGGATGATATTGAACTCAGAGCTTTGCCTGCCTTGGTCTCCTGAGTGATGGGATTAAAGGTTTCTGACACCACCTCTTGGCTTCCAGACTGACTTTTAATATGTTTCTTTCTTATCCAGACTACATAGTTTCAAGGTCCTTCCATTCTACCTTTTCCTTTCTTTCTTTCTTTCTTTCTTTCTTTCTTTCTTTCTTTCTTTCTTTCTTTCTTTCTTTCTCTCTTTCTCTCTTTCTTTCTCTCTTTCTCTTTCTCTCTTTCTTTCTCTCTCTCTTTCTCTCTCTCTCTCTCTCTCTCTCTCTCTCTCTCTCTCTCTCTCTTTCTTTCTCAATAGAAGACTAGCTAATGGGCTGGAGAGATGGCTCAACTGTTCAGAGCACTGGCTGCTCTTCCAGAGGTCCTGAGTTCAATCCCCAGCAACCGCATGGTGGCTCACAACCATCTGTAATGAGATCTGATGTTCTCTTCTGCTGTGTCTGAAGACAGCTACAGTGTACTCAAATGAATAATAAATAAATTTTTTTTTTTTTTTTTTTTTTTTTAGGAAAAGACTGGCTAAAAAAAGATAGCAATAACCATGCCCGACTACTATAAAGTTTTGAAATTTCTTCTGTCAAATGAGTCTGTTATTCTGAAAACACCCTCACTCAAATTCACATCACATGGAGAGAATATAGAAAAGTCCTTTCCCAGAGCATAGCATTAGGACTCTGTAATCTGTCTTTATAAAGTCCTTTTCTCATCTGAAGCCTTGTGAGTACCGTCTTTCCTGGGTGACTGTCTATTCCTGACACGATGGGCCTGGACTGGAGCAAGGAAGCGGTAGAGGTACTCTAAGGACCCTCTCCAAGTGGCCTGCTCTCTTCACATAGCGTCCACTTCCTTAAAGCCTGCAGAGTCTCTTAAAACAGTGCCACCAGGTAGGGATAATGTGTTCAAGTCATGAGCCCATGGGGGACATAGAATCAAACCATAAAGTTAGCTAGAAATAAAGTCTTGTCATGGGCGGTGAGGTGGCTCATCTGTTTAGGGCAGGTAAGATGGTCCTATGACCTCCACATGTGTGTAACCTTCTGATGTAAGAGAATAAATATGCAAAATTTAAAACTTTTAAAAACAGAATTTTCTGTATTATTCTTGCCCGTATTAGTATTTTTATTAACAAAGTATGTTTGATTAATACATTTTAATTTATGTGGCAGCCTAACTCCTGAAATGTGATTTTCTCAGTATTTACTTCTCTCTGATATAACTTACATGCTGTTTATGAAAATGTTAGAGATATGTGCATGGTCCATTTGTGTGGCATCACTCCTTGGGGGTCAAGAGAGTCATCACTGACAGTGCAATCTGTGTCACTTGTCTTTTGTAATGACTGTATTCTTCTTTTTTAGGTGAAACGGTTAATATTGGAGATGTGTCCTACAAGGTGAAAACTCCCAAGAATCCAGAACTTGTCCCTCAGAAGTACAGTAAGAAATGTTATTTGTGAATGGATATATTTGAGAATTTCACTGTGGGCAGTAGAGACTGGCTGGTGTGAACCCAGTGTGCCTGCACCAGTCTCATGGCGGTCTGTCCGACACAGGGTTTCCTGTGTACGGCATCCCCTCTCCTCACTGTGGCTTTTAGCAGAAGTGTCCATGTGCATCACATGTGCATCACACGTGCATCACATGTGCATCACATATGCATCACACGTGCATCACACGTGCATCACACGTGCATCACACGTGCATCACACGTGCATCACACGTGCATCACTGTGGCTTGCGTTGGATGTCAGGGCAGGATCTCATGCAGATGATAAGAGGAAGCTTGTAACTTGGTTAGTTTTGACTACTCCCCTCACCTCTGAATAGCCGTGTCTCTGCTTTTCCCTGCCCTGGAAACCACTGCTCTCTCCTCTTCATACTAAGTCAGCTGTACTTATTTTTTAGCTTTATAAAGTATAAATAGTATCATTATGGTATGTATCAGTGTTTATGTATATGTGTGTTTATGTTTGTGTGTATAAGTATTTGTTCATAAGTATTTGTATGTGCCTGTATGTATGTGCATGCTTTCTATGTATGTGTTCATGTTTATGTATGCATGTGTATATATGTGCATGTTTTGTATGTGTGTGTTCATGTTTGGGTATGTGTTTGTATTCTTGTATGTGTATATATATGTGTATGCATGATTATATATGTGTGCATGTTTGTGTGTGTATGCTTGTGTATGTGGCATATGTGTATACGTATTTGTCTTCTTTCCATTAAGAAGATGAATTTGAAGTTCATTTTATTGAATCTTTCCATTGTTTTGTTGAAATTTAATTCATACACTGTGCAGTTCACATTAAAAAAGATTTATTTTATTTTATGTGCATGTCTGAGCATATGCATGTGCCTTTAGAGGGCAAGAGAGTATTCGATTCCTTGGAATTGGAGTTATAAGTCATTGTGATATCTGTGTTGGGTCTGAATCTGGGTCTTCTTCAAGTGATCTTAACTGCTGAGCCCTCTTTCCAGCCCCAAAATCCACTCTTTTAAAATAACCGTTTAGTGCAACCAGTATTTAGCATAGCATAAGACCAAACCTCAACAATAGGGCCTGAGAAAGTTCAGAAAGCCAGGCAAGAAAACAGTGCAAGCCAGCTAAAGAACTGCTCTGGGAAGTGTGGCTTCCAGCCTTTCCAGCTGGCTTTAAGGATTTCATTTTATCAATTTTTTTTAAACGACTTTATTTTACAAAACAAAGATAAATGTACAGATTTTAAACATTTTTTGCTTAAAATTATACATTTTTGTCAGTACTGTTTTTTCAGATATTAAAATAATTTTTACATAAAACTATGTGAATATATTTTTTAGTCAGTACTTGATTTTTTTCGAGGGCTTGACAGTATGCATTGAAAACCTAATAGTTACCATGAGCGTAAAGTACATGCCAAACAAAACGCAATATGGAAATAGTCAAAGTCTTCTTGTTTTGTAAATATATATATATATTTTTTGTTTTCTTTATTTCTTGGACTTCATACAGTCTGTGAGTTGTTTCTGGGGGAGTGCAAGCCTCTGGGATTAGCATCCCAATATCAGTGACTGCATATTATGTCTGTTCTTTTGTGACTGGGTTATCTCACTCAGGATGATATTCTCTAGATGCAGCCATTTTCTTAAGAATTTGGTTGTCATTGTTTCTGGTGGCTGAGTAGTATTCCATTGTGTAAATGTACCATAATTTTTGTATCCATTCATCTTCTGAAGGACATCTGGGTTCTTTCCAGCTTCTGGCTATTATAAATAGAGCTGCTATGAACATTGTGGTGCATATATCTTTGTTGTGTATTAAAGTGTCTCTGGGGTATATGCCCAGAAGTGGAATAGCTGGGTCTTCAGGTAGTATTATGTCCAATTTTCTGAGGTATCACCAGACTGATTTCCAGAGTATTGGTTTGAAACCCCACCAACAGTGGAGAATGTTCCTCTTTCTCCGCAGCCTCGCCAGCATCTGCTGTCATCTGATTTTTGGATCTTGGCCAATCTGACTGGTGTGAGGTGGAATCTCAGGGTTGTTTTGATTTGCATTTCCCTGATGGCTAAGGATGTCGAGCACTTCCTCAGATGTTTCTCAGCCATTCGGTGTTCCTCAACTGAAAACGTTTTGTTTAGCTCTGTACCCCATTTTTTAATAGGGTTATTTGATTCTCTGGTGTCTAGCTTTTTGAGTTCCTTGTATACCTTGGATATTAGGCCTCTATCTGATGTGGGGCTAGTAAAGATCTTTTTCCACTCTGTTGGTTGCCCTTTTGTTTTCTTGACAGTGTCCTTAGCCTTACAGAAACTTTGCAATCTCATTAAGTCCCATTTGTTAATATTTGACCTTAGAGCTTGAGCCATTGGTGTTTTGTTCAGGAAATTTTCTCCTGTGCCTATGTGTTCTAAGGTTTTCCCTACTTTCTCATCTAATAGTTTCAGTGTATCTGGTTTAATGTGGAGATCTTTGATCCACTTACACTTGAGCTTTGTACAAGGAGATAAGAAAGGGTCTATTTTCATTCTTTTGCATGCTGAGTGCCAGTTGGACCAGTACCATTTGTTGAATAGGCTGTCCTTTTTCCATTGAATGTTTACTGCTCCTTTGTCAAAAATCAGGTGACCATATACATGAGGGCTCATTTCTGGATCTTCTATTCTATTCCATTGATCCACATGCCTATTTCTGTACCAGTACCATGCAGTTTTCAGCACAATTGCCTTGTAATATAGCTTGAGGTCAGGGATAGTGATTCCCGCAGATGTTTTCTTGTTGTTGAGGATAGATTTAGCTATTCTAGGTCTTTTGTTATTCCATATGAAATTGCACATTAATCTTTCCAGTTCCATGAAGAACTGGGTTGGAATTTTGATGGGGATTGCATTGAATCTGTAGATTGCTTTTGGTAGGATGGCCATTTTTAAGATGTTGATCTTTCCAATCCATGAGCATGGGAGATCTTTCCATTTTCTGAGATCCTCCTCAATTTCTTTCTTTAGGGGTTTGAAGTTCTTGTCGTACAGGTCCTTCACTTGCTTTGTTAGAGTCACACCAAGGTATTTCATAGTTTTTGTAACGATTGTGAAGGGTACCTTTTCCCTAATTTCTTTCTCCACATGTTTGTCCTTTGAGTATAGGAAGGCTACTGATTTGTTTGAGTTAATTTTGTATCCTGCCACTTTGCTGAACTTGTTTATCAGCTGTAGAAGTTCTCTGGTGGAATTTTTGGGGTCACTCAAGTACACTCTCATGTCATCAGCAAAGAGTGATGTTTTTATCTCTTCCTTTCCGATTTGTATCCCCTTGATCTCCTTTTGCTGTCTAATTGCTCCAGCCAGGACTTCCAGTACTATGTTGAATAGGTAGGGGGAGAGTGGGCAGCCTTGTCGAGTCCCTGATTTTAGTGGGATTGCTTCAAGTTTCTCGCCATTAAGTTTGATGTTGGCTGTTGGTTTGCTGTATACTGCTTTTATTATGTTTAGGTATGGACGTTGGATTCCTGTTCTTTCCAGGACTTTTAACATGAAGGGGTGTTGGATTTTGTCAAATGCTTTCTCAGCATCTAGTGAGATGACCATGTGATTTTGATCTTGAGTTTGTTTATATGGTGGATTATATTGATGGATTTCCTTATGTTAAACCATCCCTGCATCCCAGGGATGAAGCCTACTTGGTCATGATGAATGATCGTTTTAATGTGTTCTTGGATTCGGTTTGCAAGGATTTTGTTGAGTATTTTTGCATCAATGTTCATAAGTGAGATTGGTCTGAAGTTCTCTTTCCTTGTAGGGTCTTTGTGTGGTTTAGGTACGAGGGTTATTGTAGCCTCAAAAAATGAGGCAGGCTCCGCTCTGCGTCCTGAAGTCGCCTCCAGGTGGAAACAGAAGTTCCTAAGTTCTGTTCCAGGTCACTGGATGGGGCAGGACAGGGCAGGTCAAGGCAGGGGGTGCACTTTCCGTGTGCACTCCGCAGAGATCCCTCCGCTCCCCAGCAGCCTAGGTCTCCCACTCACCAGTTGTTCAGCCTTTATGAGCTGCCGTTCCGGGTGTTAGCTCATTTTATCAATTTTAAACTACTTTTCTATGACTATGCCCAGTTTTTCTTTCATTATTTTCAATAATACTTTACTAGTTCAGCAGTTTGGAGCTTTTCAGTCTCACTTTAGCTCTGGAAAAATCTTTAGGCTCCTGGGGCCAGCTTCTGTCTGTGACTCTCGATGTTGTTGGATCACTAAAGTTCCGCCCAATTCCGGATCAGACCCTTTTTCTGGGCAATTGTAGGCTTTTCTCCTGTGGACCTGAGAACTGTCTGGCTCTCTAGTGCACTTTCCCACCTTCCTCGGAACTGTGCTATGCTTGGAAGAAGCTGCAGTTACTGTGCTCAGTCTCCTGCCCAGCAGAGAGACCTTGAGGCATATCCAGCACCTGCCTGTGGGTTAGCTCACAGATCTCCCTCTCTCTGAAAAGCCTTTCCCCACTGTTTGTTTTCCCCACGTCGCTGATTTCCTTCTCCCACAGACTCCTACCATGATGCTTCAGGCATTTGGCTGTAGCAGTGAAAACTGACATCATACAGTGTTTATTAGGTGCTAGTATTTGAGTTTACCATTTCAAACCTCATTAAGCTTCTTGGATGTTGGTTAATGCTTTCAATCAAATCTATCAAGATTTTGGTCAATTTTTCCTATAATTTCTACCCACCCTCAAGAATTTTTGTTCTTGGTTTATGAAACAAGGTCTTTTATTTCATTATGATAGACTTCATAACCCCCATTGGCATCTGAGACTGTTTTTCCTCTCAGTTTTGTTTCTGGACTGGATTACATCTGTCTTCAGGTTTGTAGTCTTCTGCATCCCTTCAAGGATCTTTCTTTATACCAGATGACTCTATTACTTGCTCATATCTGCTTCTTTGCCTTTCTAGTTAATTTTCCTTTTACTGTAGCTTTCAAGTTCGTAGTGCCCATTGGGAGTTTTAAAATTATTTTTATCTATTGACATTCATTATTTGATGGCACAGTGATATCATGCTATCCTTTAATTCCTTGCACAGCTTCTTTGAGTTCTTAGAATATATTTATAATAACTACTTGCTGGTTGTCCTAGTTTGCTTTCTATTGCTGTGACAAACACCATTGACCAGAAGCAGCTTGGGGAGCCAAGTGTTTGTTTCATCTTCCAACTTGCAGGTCACAGTCAATCTGAGGGAATTAGGATCTCAGGATCGGAATCGAGAGGCCCAAACTGAAGCAGAAACTGCTGGTGAATGCTGCTCACTGGCTTCTCAGCCTGCTCTTTTACCACCAGAACCACTTGCCCAGAGAATGGTCAACAGTGAACTGGTCGTCCTACAGCAACCATGAATCAAGAGAATGCCTCACAGGCTCAGGCCAGTCTAGTGGAGGCAGCTCTCAAGGGTCTGTCCTACCAGATGAGGAGAATTAGCCAGCAGACATGTCTGTTAAGTGTCTGCCTGTCTGTCTACCATTGAGAACACTTCCAGACCCCTCAGACAGCTTTCTTTAACTTTCAGTGCACAACCAAGCCACACTTTCTCATCTCCCGGTTGTAGCAGCTTTTGTTGTTGAAAGTGCACATTAATGTGGCAGCTGTGGAAAGTCTCTTTTGTAGGATTTGTTGTCGTTGCTACTGTAAGTGATTTCACTCAGCTATTTCTTTAAATTGTGTATTCTTTGTCACCCTCGGTTATTAAGGTTTCCTTTTACTTTAGTGGTCACCTAACAGTCCCACAGAGTTCTTAAATGTTCTGAAAAAGCAATTCTCTTGGTCTTTACCGAGAGTCTCTGTTGTGCGCATACTGTGTTAGAAACAGGTTGACATGTTTGTGACTTTCTACAAAGTCAGAGTTTATTGATTAACAACAACCCAGTACTACTGAATTCACTTGATGGTCATGGTCACTGGCAATCACAGGCTCTTTAACTGCATTATCAATTATATTGTGGGATTACACATTATAGTTTATAGTGTGTGTGTGTGTGTGTGTGTGTGAATGGCTAAGAAAGAGCTAAGGAGGCTACAGAGTTTAAACTGCCTGCCCTGAAAGCAGAGACTGAGTCCTAGGCAAGGGAAGTCTTTGGAAGGGGCAGATAAGAAGTTTTACACATTACAGGCACACACCTGTTCAGAGCAGAGTTGCCAAAGTGGTCTATGTGCCATGGGGAAAAACTGTTGGAGCCTGGGGACAGAGGTGAAGGTTCTTTGCTATGGCCGTTCTGGTTGAGCTTTGTGAGAACACCCAGGAGATGCTCTGTGTGCTGCTGATGTCTTTGGGAGGCAGGTGGGACAGGACTTTTCGGTACAGGAGTGGGACTTGCACCTGGTGTGCTTCATAAGCATATGTGTTGGGTGCCTTAAGGTATTACTTGGCAGTGTCTGTGAATTCCTCATTTAACTTGAGAAGTCCGTATTTTATCTGTGCGAATGTTCACCATCGGTCTGTGCCATGGCAGAGCCAGACAGATGGTGGTTGTTTACTCACACAAACAAGATGCTGAGTCACTCTGCCTCAACATTTGCTCTCAAAAGTCTAGCCAACTGCTTGTGCTGATTAGTTTTTGTCAACTTGACACAAACTAGAATCCCCTGGGAAGAGGCAACCTCAATTAAGGAAGTGCCTCCATCAGACTGGCTGTGGGCGTGTCTGTGGAGTTTTTACTTTGCTTTTCAGTTAATGACTGCTGTAGGCGGGTCCAGCTCACTGTGGGTGATGGGCAGGCGGTTCTGTGTTACATAAGAAGTTATCTACAGGCAAGGAGTTAGCAGCATTCCTTCATGGCTTCTGCTTAAGTTCCTGCCTTGACGTTCCTTAGTGATGGAGTGTGACATCAATGTGTGGGCTGAAGTAGACCCTGTCCTCTCTAGGCTGGTTTATCAGAACAACAAAAAACAAATCTGGACACTACTGTTTGAAAAATGGAGTTACTCAAGGCAAGACACAGCTTACAACTGCAATTTCACAAGATAAGGAATAACTTGGGACAAGGGCACGATGTCCACACGTTTGCTGAGCAGCAGAGCATGCACCCACCCTAAGTATCCCTCTCCAACCTAGTGCATGCGTCCTTACCTGCTGCATATGCAGGCCCAGGGTCAGCCAACAGTAAGAAATCAGATCCTCCTAGTGCTTGCTGGACTTGTAGGTTCCTAAGCATATTTTAGAGCCTTCGGTGAACATCTGTTTCTTAGTTCTTAACATTTTTAACTTTAGTTGATTTCTCTGCTGCAGGCAGGTAATGCTAAATAATTGTAGCTGGTTTTTGTGGGGGAGGGTGGCGAGCGCTGTATTGTTTTTACATAATGAGCTTTGAGTAGATCAAATACGAACAAATTCTGAGAATGAGTATTGCATAGCATGGCCAGCCAAGCCCAAGGGCTAATTCTCTGGAAGTGGGTTTCTGGGGACACTCCACCGTACTTTGGCCCTTTCAGTGGCTGCTGGGTGCTGGTGTGCTGGGCTGTGAGAGTAGGCGGCTGGTTTACTGGACACCGAGTCTGGGAGAGTGGCAGGGCTGGAATAAGGGCAAGCTGAAAACACCGCCAAACTCCTTTTCTCCAAGGCAGCTCCGTTTCCTTTCCCTCATGTCTAATGACCTTTGTTAATTCCTAGAGTTTTGGAAGAATTTACTTGGATAATGTTAACTAGTTCCCATTTGTTTTTCACATGGAGAGATGAGTTTTTACAGGTCCTGTCTCTGTTTTTCTGGTAATAGGAGGTTACTAGGATTGAGCTCTCTCCTGGTTTGTTTGCTTTTCCCTGAGGCATAATGAGGTACATGGTATTTTTCTATTACTTACTGGCCATTCTCATATCTCCACTTATGAAATGCTTGCTAAAGCCATTTTCCCATTAGAAGATATTGAGTTGTTTGCCTTTTAAAATTAATTTCCATGACGTTCTCATATATTATGGCTACAGATCTCATGAGTGGTGTGTGTGTGTGTGTGTGTGTGAGTGTGTGTGAGTGTGTGTGTGTGTGTGTGTGTGAGTGTGTGTGAGTGTGTGTGTGTGTGTGTGTGTGTGTGTGTGAGAGAGAGAGAGAGAGAGAGAGAGAGAGAGAGAGAGAGGGAGAGAGAGAGAGACCTTACCTTTGCCTAGTCATCATTACCTTGGTTGGTAACATTTAATTCTATTAGACTCATTGTTGTTTATTTTGACTTTCGTTTTGTGTTTGTGATGATATTTATGCCCCTTTCTAAGAAATTTATAGTTTTATTCCTCTCAGCTTGGAAATTTGTTTGTCTTCTGTTCTTGTCTTGTTACATGGCTCAGGCTTTGATCCTCTGCTGCCGTCTCCTGGCATCCGAGCGGCAGGTGTCCCATTGCCCAGCAGGCATACAGCCTTTCAGAAGTCAGGCCCCATCAGCCTTTACACATCTTTCGGCCCTATAGTAAGTCTACCCTGCTCCCCATACTGCAGCTTTTGGTTTTTCCCTCCTGAGGATTGGACTCAGTTGTCAAGGTTGTGACAAGTGCCTTTATTTACTGAGCCCAGAAACAGCTTAAAAAATTAATTAGGTTAATTAAAAATAAAAATTACTTTATGCGTATGGGTATTTTGTCTGTCTGTATGTCTGTATACCACTCATGTATCTGGTGCTTGCAAATGCCAGAGAAGGGCTTTGGAGCTCTAGGGCTTTGCCATCGTTTGCTGCATCTGATTGGGAACCACCATGGGGTACTGCTAATCCAACCAGGGTCTTCTGGAGGGGCCTGTGGTACTTTTCACCGCAGAGCCATCTCTCCAGCCTCCACAAAGCTTTGCACTGTTGATTTTTCTCCCTTTCTTGAGCATTCATTATTTCATTTCTTCTAAGAATTGCTATTTCTTTCCTTATTTTTACTTCAGTTTCTTTTCTTTTTCCAGCTCCACAAACCCTGGCACACCAAAGGCAACTTGTCTTTGCTATAGCTGCCACAGTTTGGTGTTGCTGAGGAATTGTGTTTGCCCTTCACTGCCGTGTTCTGTACACGGTAGCTCCTCTCTCACTTTATCCTGTTATATCTAGAGGCCATTTCAGTGAAGGCCAAACGTGTCTCTGAGGGACTTACAGTCTGTTACTGATACAGAAATAATTATGATACCATTTGCTCTGGATTTGATTTTGGTTTTGTCACAGCTTATTTGAAGAATGATTATAGGCCTTTCAAAGAAGCTTCCATTTAAGGATCCAGTACTGTGCTCTGTTTAAAAACCTGAGAGCCCAAGGAGAACTGTCATGTCTTCTGTCCCATCTTTGCTATCAGTGGGCTGTTGACTTGCAGGAAGGAAAGGTCTTGTGTGCTTCTAGAAAGGCGCCCCTGGGCTCGCTTGCACTCAGTGTCTGGTGGGAGGAGTCAGTGGGTCACTGCAGGTGTTTCTTTGCCTGGGAGGCCTTAGTGTGTGCATTCTTCTTACCAGCTCCTGTGTGCTTGTTTGTAAAGTCTTATAAAGCCAGATTGTTTCTCCTAACATGTCCATAGCAGATTACCTCTCCTATCATTCCACCAGGGCTGAAAGTTAGCTGTAGGTCTCTCCTGTCCTAGAGAGGACTCACTGATGCACTATCTCTCCTTTTTTTTCTCTCTCTCTTTTTAAAAGATTTTTCCTGTTTGTATATGCCATATAGAAACACTACAAGTGTTTTCACAGGCCAGAGAGGGCATTGGCCCCTTTGGTTAGGACTTAAAGGCAGTTGAGCTGTTTTTGTGGGTGCTGGGAACTGAACGTGTGGAAGAGCAGCCAGTGCTCCTAACCGCTGAGCCATCTCTCCATGCCTTTGTATTCTTAACTGTGTGATGAGTTTCAAGACACTGACTTTTTTTTTTAGGTGAACTGTTTTGTTCTGGTATTTAGGCTAATGTGAAATTTTCTTGCATCTTTTTGTCCTCCCAGTGGGTGTCAGGAACATTTCTTTCTGATGTTCATTAGTAAATGGCTGTGTCTGAGTGCATTATTGTAACAGACAGCTTTTCTTTTCTAGAGGTAAAACGAGTGACATAATTTCTTCAACAAATTGTTATACATGTCTGCAGAAAAATTAAGAAAATAGACCTGTAATACCTTACACGCTTTGAGTACAAGATTAAGTGGGGGAAAAAAGGTAATGGTCTTTGATTTATGGGTCTTTTTTTGATTATGAATGTAACTCTTTTTTCACAATAAATTTGATAGCTGAGGAACGATGCTCCCTCTTAATGGAACATAGGAAAGCTTATTTAGTTCAGGTCTCAGGGAAATGGTTGCTAAGGGTGAAGATTGGGGTACGTTTAGCTGTGTGAGTTTCTCAAGGGCCTTCAAATCCCCAGTCTCCTTGACGACGGAGACAGGATCCACGGTGGGTTAGGAGGCTCAGGGATGGAGATAGGATCATGGCCTCTGTGGTTAGGAGGCTCAGGGTTCACATTCTTCTTACCGGCTCATGTGGCCATTTCTAAGCCAGTTGAAAATCCTGATCTACTGACAGCTGTCCCCTGGAGTCTGATTCTTGTGCACTGACATTTTCTACCTGGTGAGCAGCAGTGTGGGACTAGTCTGGTTATTAAGACACATGCTAAAAATACTCGTGTCTTCAGTTCTTTAACACGTAAGTCTGGGCAGGGGTGACTGCAGCTCTGCTCCAAAGTGTAAGTGTTGCTGACACAACACAGCACTAGAGCAGCCTCTGTATGGTTCGTCCTCACACACTCCAGATCTCAGCATTTCACACAACACTTTCTGCATCAGTTTTCAAGCTCGTGTGCGGCTTTTGTGGCTTGAGCTTGCTCTTTGACATTTACCTGAAGATTTGTGGTGGAAGTATCTTTAGTCTTTAGATTGCCGTTTGCATTTGCTTGTATTTGCTGTCTGTCTGTCACTGCTCTTCCTGCACAATTTCCTCACCTGTCACCTTTCCATATCAAGAAGGAGGTATCGTATGTTCTACTCAGTGGTAAATTGTTACTTATCTCTACTACTTTAACTGTGTGCATTTGTTAGATGAAGATGATTAGATGTTGGACTTAGAAATGGATGTGTGGTTAGGTGAACCAAATCTCAAGAAGTGTCTGTGCAGGCAAATGGAACAGCTAAGTGATCCCAGAGGCAGCGTATGATTTTGTATACTTGTTCATTGAATTCAGGTACTGCATTTGTTTTAAGATGGGAAAATTGCAGGTCTTTACCTTCACTGCTCTGTAATTGACTAGATGTTATGTCTGTAAGTTCTGAGGGAGTTTTGGAAGCATTTTTTTTTTTTCCTTTGGGAGTTTCAAAATTATATCTTTAGAGGATAGCTTATTCAGTCAAGCGCCTGCAACAAGTGCCTGAGTTCTGTCCCAGTAACAGTGTGGTGCGGTCTGGAGCTCTAGTACTGGGAATGTGTGGCTGGAGACAGGTGCATCTCCCGAGCTCACGGGCCAGCCAGGACAGCCAGGAGGTGAGGGGCAGCTTCCCAGAGACCCCGTTTCAAAATGTAAGACACCCAGCATCAACCTCCAGCCTCCACACGTGCATGTGTACACATGCTCATGCATGGACACAAACAGGCACTGTGTGTGCACACACACATACACATATTCTCTGATAAATGACATACTTTAGAAATGGTGGGTTTTTTTTAAAAGATAAAGTTCCATTCCTTTTTTCTTCCTGTATTTATGCATCAGTTCAGCTTATTCTAACAATATTTTTGGTCTTTTCAATAGTTAATATTTAAAATGGAGCACAGAATGCTGGCCCTTTGTTGTAGAAAGGAGCTTTACAGTAATTAGTCTCTCTAAAGCTTTACTGAAGAGCTGGGAAAGTCAAGCACAGGGAAGAGGTTGGAAGGTCTATTATTAATGAGTTGCAAAGCCTGGCTTTTCTGACTTCAGTTTGATTTCCCATTTCACCCCCTCAGACTATATGATATTTTGAAGGAACAGTGGCTTTTCCTTGGAACTAATCCTGGAATTGAAGGAAGCTCGATACATTGGAAAACTCATTTGCTGCCATTGTGGTGTGGCAGTACTGTATGTTTCTGTCCTCACCAAATTTTTAGAGCCCTGAGAAACTGTTGGCAAAGCACCTGTCTGTAACAAAGGGCCAGTGTTCTCTGCTCCATTTTAAATACTAGCTCTGGAGAAGACACTGTTAGAGTAAGTACACAGCAGGAAGGTGCAGGAGCCCCAGACTGCAGTCTCCTCCCACAAGCCTGCAAGAAAGCTGTCTTCTCCCTGCGCACTTCAGAACCACCTGAGGTGCCTCATGCTCACACCTGCAGTCACCTGTTGACAACTCACCTGAGCCATTTCTGTCTTCACAGTGGCGGTGCAACCGGACACCTTTCTAGTTCTGAGCTAGTCTGGGGCCTGGCACATCACAGGCAGGCCTGGGGTTCTGGGTGTTTTGTTGTCCAGGCCTTGTCAGCTCCTGCCTTTGCTTTGTAAGTTCCCAGTCTCACCTGCGGAGACTGCGGTAGAGGGTGTTGTTGAAGCCCTTTTGTTGTTTTGTGTGAAAACTCAATTTCAAAGCTTAGATGAAGTTGGCAGTTTTTTTGAAGACAGTCTTTCATATTTTGTGTTTGAAGTTAAAATATTTTGTATCAAAGAAAGTATTTTTTCCAGAGTCTTTGAGGTGCAGATCTCCAGGTAAAAGTCTTCAAGAGATAACTTTAGCCCTCCCCAGAGGCTCATCCCGATTCCTTGCATAATCTTGTTGAGAGCGTTGATATCATCTAAGGTCACTGGACACACCAAACTTTTATCAAAGAAATTAGACCCCACAGATACTGTCTGTAAGAGTTACATACAACATTATGCTCTCAAATGGATCACAAGAATGAAGAGTATTTTCACTCTTATTTAGTTTATAAATAATTCAAAGATTTGAGAAATTCATCAATGTCATACATGGAGAAACAATGTGATTTTTGTGTCAATGTAAATTTTGTAGAACAATCATTGCAGCTATTTGCCACTTTTAATAAATTAGTACAAAGGTTGTACCCAGGACCTCTGGGGAAGCATTACCTAAGCTTTTAAATAGAGGCAGAGCTTGAGGAAATGTAAAAGAAGCAAGGCTTCCAGCGCTTAGGGTCTTCTTTGTTTGCTTATGCTAAAGATACTCTTTACAGTTTCATACATGTATGTGCTACACACATGTATGTACTACATACATGTATATTCTGTCATGCTCATCATCCCAACCTCTCATATTCCCCCCATCCCTAATCCCTCCCTCTTTCCAACAAGCCCCCTCCCACTGTGGTGTCTTTTTTTGTTTTAGTTTTGAGACCCACTAAGTTTAACTAGGACCATTCTTGTTGACAAGGATGTAGAGCTACGAGCTAGAGAATGGGCAAGTCACCAGTAGCTATACCTCTGAACACAAGGACTCTGCCTCTCCATCAGCCATGGTTGCCATTAGCTTTCTAGGAAGGGAATAGGTCCCTTGAGACTCTCCCCATTCATGACTGAATGTTGACAAGTCCAGTCTTGCCAAGCAACGCTTTGGATGACAGCCATGGTTATTGTGAGTTCATGAATGTAGTGACCATGTCATAGGATCAGACAGCATTTCATGACCCTGTTCCATTTGTCAGGCTCCTACATTCTTTCTACCACCACCTCCTCCATGTTGTCCCTTGAACCTTGGAAAGGGTGTCCCATCAGGGCTGAGCACCTTAACCATACATGTCTCTTTAGTAATTGAGTTTGTCATAGTAGAAGCTTCTGTGACCAGGGCTGTGGGCAGATGCTCTACTTTAATTTTGCACAGTTGCCTCGTCTTACCTGAGAATTATTTCTCATGTTACTTCTGATATGCTCAAAAGGAAGACTTAAGTCAACCTTTAAAATCTTTGACTTTTTCATTGAGGTTCTCCTTGGACTTAGCGTGAGCAGTGCCTAATTTTTCTTCAGTCTTGTTTTGAAACCTGTTGTAAGACAGGTTACACTTGATATATTTTATCACTTTATTTTTTACTTAGTTGATCTTTTTATCTCAGATACATAATTACAAATTTGTATTAATGTCTTTTCAATTGATAAATTGCTATTTAACATATTTTCATTTTTGAATTTATTGGAGATCAAGTTAAACTTGCTATATGTCCATTTCCTCATATACATTTTTCGATGAAAATATTTTAAATCTACCCTCATAGCCATTTTCAAATATATGGTACTGTTGTGTTTGATAAAGATATAAGGAGAGAAGGAATGTGTTTGGTGGATGTGCAGTCAGGTGTGGGGAAAGGGGTCCCTCCGCAGGCCCATGCTGAGGAATCCTTCCCGCTGAGGGACCAGCTGCAGGATGGTATAGTATAGACTAGAATTCATTCAGGGCATGGGGAGGGGAGTTGAGGGAGTAGAGACAGAGAGAGACAAAGGGGGGGGGCTGACTATGAGCAAGTGGAGAGGGGGCTAATGGGGAGACGTGGGGGAGCAGAAGCAAGAGCAAGAGCAAGAGAGCAAAAGAGAGAGGAGGGGACAAGCAGCCCTTTTATAGTGAGTCAGGCATAACTGTGGGCAGAGCTTAGACTGAATGCCAACAGGCACTGTGCTGGCTAGTTTTATGTCAACTTGAAACAAATTGGAATAGTCTGAGAGGAGAGAACTTCAGTTGAGAATTGAGATGGGGACATGGGGTATTTTCTTAATTAGAGATTGATATGGGCATTCCTAGCACATCAAGCATGGTGCCAGTTCTGGGCTGGTGGTCCTGGGTGCTATAGGAAAACAGGCCGACAAGCTATGGTGAGCAAGTCAGTAAGTAGCACTTCCAGATCAGCAGTTCTCCTTTGCATCAGCTTCTGCCCCCAGGTTCCCACACAGTTTGAATTCCTGCTTTGTTTTCTCACAAGGGACTGTGATTTAGGATATGCAAGCTGAATAAACCCTTTCTCCCCATGTGTTGACTAGCAAGCCATTTCAGCCTTTGGTCATGGTGTTTCATCACAGCAGCAGACAGCCCAGTAAGACACTATGGTGCTGTCACCAGCTCTAGTCAGCATGCTTTCCAACACACCTGAACTTGTTCTTCCTGATATTTAATTTCTTTGGCCAGCGTGTCTGCAATGCTCTCTGCCTTCACACATGCCGTTTTGGGGTTTGTAATAGGGTAAATTGGTTTCTCTAGATCTACCTGGCAGTTATGGTTAATGACCATAATTAAATGAGAAAATGAATTCAAATAGTAAACTTTTAATTTAAAAACAGCATTGTAAAATCCATATTTATGATGTTTACATATTTAGTACACAGATATTCCTACAAGTTGGTGAGAAGAATCAAGTGGCCAGTAGAAAGAAAGCCAAGGATTTCAGTACAGTAGATGTGTGAACAGTGTTCTAATGTGACATCCAGCAAGCTTGTAATTCCTCGTAGGTGCCCGTTTTCATACACCACGTCGGCTAGAGTTGGAAACTCTGATGCATGGCTGGCTGCAGTCCTAGCTCCTGTGACTGCAGGACAGTGGGACGGCACTGCACTTCCGGATCAGAGTAGTGCCTGTTCTCACTGTGTGCACTGACAGGCAACTGCTCTGTGTACTGTGCCAGGAGCATGCCTGCCATCCCTGTCATTTGGGAGGCAGAGGTAGGACGAAGAGTTGGTGTTTAAGCTAAGCTCTATGATGTGGGCCTGTAATCTTAAATAATCAAGGGCTGAGTCAGGAGGGTTCCAAGTTCAAGTCCTGCCGGGGCCAGTGGAACAACTTCAACAGCAGCCCAGACAACTTATCTTGACCTTTTATCAAAATAAAAAGTTAAAAGGGGTAGATAGATTAGCACAGCCCTTAGGCCTCATCAGGAGTTACTTTGTGGTGGATGGTGGTTAATGCAGAAACTCAGCAAGCCATCACAGTGGGATGCTCAGCCACAAATGGGGTGTCTGCACCCCACCCCAAGGTTCAGGGGCCATCTTAGAAGAGGGTAGAAAGATTGTAAGGGCCAGATCTGGTTAAAAAGCTTTCTTCTTATAGTTTCCCTTCCACGGAAATACTATACAAGCTGCAAAGGGAGAGAAGGCATTAATAGGCTTACCTAGCTACAACATCCATGAACCACAATAGTGACCATCATGCCAAGATATTCATTAGGTGACAGTCATATGTTAGTGGTAACCAACAGCCATCGAATTGCACTTTGGGCCCACTCAACAATAGGAAAATCAGCTTGGAACTAGAAACCTAGCCCATTTTCTGGAGCTAGTGAGATCATGGACTTTATGAAAGAATTTACTATGGTTACTTTACTAGACCGGCATGAAGTAAAAACTTAAGAGTTCTTTGGAAAGTCAGTCATGTTGGATGGTGTTTTACTGGGGCAAACACGTGAAGGAGTGTTTCCTCATGAAGAAACATTGCACTCGGACACGGGTGAAAGATTGTTCTGGTAAAGCATGTGAAAGGACATGTGGTGGAGGGTCCTTCGCTAATGACTCACATGTACTGGTTCACTTTACATTGTTGAGCTCATGTTGTTGAGACTCCATAGAGAGGAATGCACCAGAAACCTTCTGCTGCTGTGCTGGTGACTTTTTGCTGCTTCCACGGACTCAGGCTAATTGGCAGAGTGATGTCAGCTGAGACAGACTCACGTGCCGACCCATGGAGGACATGCGGTGTTTGGAGGGGGTATAAATAGGATTCGACGGACAGTGGCTGAGGCTGAGCTTGGCTTGGTGGTAGAGCTGGCTGTGCAATGTAGGTCTCACATCTTTGCTGATCTTCCCTTTGCTGAGAGAGGCACAGCTGAGAACTTTTCCTGGCGTTCCTGTTGTCCCTGGTCCCCCCTGCTGAATCGTGCCAATTTGATTGAGGCCTAGCTGTTCCTGCTAGGTCATGCCACCACTGCTGCTGTCCCAGCACTACTGAGCTGGACTGCTGGTATGTCTGTGAAGTGTTTGCGAATGGGTTGAGCTGACCTGTGAACTGAACTACAGATTTCCTGTCAACAGAGATGGGGTTTGCTCCAAAGAACCATTTCTAAACAGGCCCACTTCCCCTGTATCCTTTCTTTTCCACTACCTCTGGTGGGTAGTGGGCTAGGAGGAAGGTTAAAGCATTTAAAAACCATCATTAAAAATAGGTTTTGAAAAAAATTAAAATTATACCAGCATAATTCCCAATTGCATTCAACATCTGATTCTTATACCACAAGAAAGTGTAGCTATTACCCATTATCAAAGAGCAAGTGGAGACCATGACAGACCGACACATCTAGACACAGTGCAGAGATTAGTAGACCGTGGGGAGTCTAGCCTGAATATCTACGTCAGAGTCCCTGCATCTCTGGCTCAGAGAACACTGAGGAAGAGGAAGCAGAAAGACGGTTAAAGCCAGTACACCAGGAAGTCTGCAACAGTCTCTTGGAGGAATGGCTGCATAGACAAGATGGGAACAATACCAATTTCAATAGACATACCGTAGGAGGGGGACTTTGTGGGGACCCACACTATCCAGAGGGTTATCTCACACTAAGGATTGCTGAGAGAGGGAGATCCCCTTACTGGTTACACAGTGTCCAGAATTGAAACCATATACACTCAAACATACACCACCATGCTGATTCATAGAGTTGTAATTTTCCAATAGATAATAAAAACTCCATGTGTAAAATAAAGATATTTTTAAAAGAATGGCTATATTATACATTTAACTGCATTTTCTGTAATTTGAATCAAGAATATTTACACATTATGTTTAAAAATTTGGTCTTGTTTAACAAGATTTAAAGCTTGTTGGTTCTTTGAGATCCATTTATATATAACTAAAGGCAGTTCTTTTCCTTTATTTTGTGTTTTGTGGTTGTTCTTTTCTGAATAGGACACTGAGACAAAGATGTCTCCAGCAAATTGTTAACTCCTTACAGATAAGTCCCAAATTGGATGGGTTGTTAATTGAAGTTGAATATTAAATTGTGATGGAAATATTCTGATATGTGCCACTTGTCACCTTGCTGCCTTTCTGATATCGTTACTGTATAATACCGATTTTTAAAAAAAGAAACAAAACGTTGTTACTGTTACAAAAAAATGGATCAACACAGAAGACCAAGGAAGTTCCAAACACTGGAGCACGAAACCTAAATTGTGCTGTAGGACTGACTGTAAGAACCAAGAATATTTTACCGTGTGTTAGTCCAGTGTGGTAAGATAGTGTACTAGGTATGGTGGCTCATGCGTATATACTTGGGGGATACTATTTGTTAAGTTTTTGGTCTATGTAGGAAAGGTTGCTGACCAGTCAGCACACTGATCAGGTAATGTGTGTGTGAGAGAGACGTTTAGAGTTTTGTGTAGATGGAGTTGTACTGTACTCTGCCTTCCTTGTATAATGTGACACTGTTGCTGTGACACTCTGCTGTGTTGTTGTTTGTCCCTTATTGTGTGGTATATCCAGTTGTGTAGATGTGTCAAAGCCTCACCTGTGGATGGATGTTTGTAGGTCTCACTGTTTTTGAGGCTTTTACAAAGTAAAGCTAGGATTATGAGATAGTAGGCTTATTGGTGCTTAGCTCCTTTTGTTTTTATTTTTATGTTTAAATCAGGATATTTGTATTTTGACAATTAAAATGTAACTGTATTTGTTTACTATGAGTTCTGGATAGTAACCCCTTATTCTCATGTATTCTAGTCATATAAATCTTCTCACACACCTTGTACATTCCCCCACTCTCTGGGTTGCCATTTCACTCTGTTACGTTAATTTTCCCACTTAGAAGTGTTTACTTTGATATAGTACTCTGAATTTATTTTGGCTTTTGTAGCCAGAGCTTCAGTGCATTGCCAAGGCCAATGACCAGGAGATTCCCACCATCTTCTCTTGTAGAAGTTTTATGATTTTAGGTCTCTTTTTAGTTTTGGGTTGATTTTTGTATAAGATGTAAGATAAAGTTCCAGTTTCATTCCTTTGCACATGGAAATAGTTTTCCCAGCATCATTTATTGAAAGGATTATCTTACCCCCATCATGTCTTCTTGGTATCCGGTCTCCATAGTTAACCAAATGAGTTCAGATTTATTTCTATATTCTTTGTTTTGTTGCCCTGGACCACAGTCTGCTTTTGCACCAGTACCATACTGTGTTGATTTCAACAGCACTGTCTTTCTTACATGCAGAATCTAGATTTTTATATATCTGTGTACACACACATAGGAAAGCAGAAGGGGTCCACATGGAGAAAGAGAATAGGCAAAAGGAGGGAGGAAGGATGGGGAAGACAGCGGGCATGAGCAATGATGCACATGTAATAAATTGTTATAAGCAGAAGCCATTGTTTTGAATACCTGCTTAAAGATACAAGAGGAAAGAAAAAGATCCTGTACATATTATTTTGTTTTCATATGTACAAAGGAATACACTATGAAAATGTTCTTATATCAAATATTTTCTGAAGCTTGATTTTAAAACATTACTTTTAATATAATTTAATTTTATGGTTTGTGTGTTAAGACAACACAAGAAGATGTATATTGAGAAATTACATTTTCTTCTGAAGCCTTTCAAGGTTCTGGGGGCATCTCTTCATTGTCTTCCTGTGCAAACCCTAGTCACTACAGTACCTCCTCGAACAGTGTGGATACAGCATTTGGTAATTTACTTACGCCGTGTTGATGGTGCTCAACACTCCTGTGAGCACTGTAGTTTTTATCCAGGTGCAGCCGTGTGGGATGCTGACTCCTCACGCACCTCACGGCTGAGGGTTATCCAGTATTCTTTCTCTCTATCCTCATCTTCCTGTTCTGTACGCTCAGCATATAACAGCCTCACTAACTAGGGCTGTGTGCGGCACTCTGCTTTACTCGTTTATCCCTATAGCCCATGTTGTAAATAATGACGACGTTGTTTTTATCCCCACCTCCATGGACAGGTTGGCACATGTATGCAGGTGACATTTTGGTAGACAGGTGCAGTGAGGAGGCTCGTCGGACTTGCTTTACAATCTCTGCATATATTGGAGAATGATCAGGCTCCTGTTAGGCCTGGGCTTAGGTCTTTCTGAGTAATTAAAAAAATGTGAAGGAATGTTTTGCGGTTATGTATATATGTGTAGTATATATGTATATATATATATATGTATATATGCATGCCTGATGCTCATGAAAGTCATAAAAGATCGTAGCTAACAGAATTATAGCTGCAGATGGTTGTTAGACACAATGTAGGTGCTGGAGATTGAATCCTAGTCCTCTGCAAGAACCATGGTAGCAGTAACCACTGAACTATCTCTTTAACCCCTCTGCATAATTTTTATGGGGATGATTATGGTGAATAAAATGATATGCCACTTGAAAATATTTAACACAGCCCCTGAGGACTGGGCTGTGGTAAGTTCTGGGCACCGTTTTTCTTCAGAGTGGACTCTGAGCCCAGTCCATTCGTGTCTGCTACTATGTCCTGTGTGCGTTGCTGTCCAGGCAGGGAGAGGACTCTGCAGGCAAGGGCAGACTTTTGCACACTGGGTTTTCACTGACTTGGACTGAAGCAGATATTTTGGTAGCTGCGGTGCTCATGGTAGTCATATCTGACAAATACTAACTTTATCTGGAAAACGAGGAGGTTTAGACCCCACATGTTTCAAGCAGCTGGCCTGGGAAGCTAAGGACAGGACGAATAGCCACAACTAGGTTTGTTTGGCTGCAGATGCTTTTTCTTTCACTACATCATATTGTTTCATAGAATACCAAAAACAAAGCCAAATCAAACAACCAAGAGCCTTTAAGGATTTATTATGCAGGATTTTGAACTATGCTTAATTTTAATTTTAAGTCTTTACATAGGTGATAAATTAGCATCTACATGGGAAGAAAAATTGTAATTTGGAGCACTCAAATAAAATGAATTTAAAGCTCTTAAGTATGACAACACAACTAGTTAAGTTTTTAAAAGAAGAATATTGGCTGAGACATTAGTTACCATGACCGAGATGTTTTATCGTCAGGCCGAGGGTAGCCTGGACTGCGGATGCAGCCTGTGATACTGCCTTAACACTGGGAAGATAGTGGCTTCTTGGGCCTGGAGGCAAAGCTATGGGGTTTCTTCTGTGCACAGGCCTGTTTATGTTACATGGTGCATGGCAGTTTGGCAGTTTACTTTGCAGATGTTCATAATGTGCAGCCTTAAATCTTGCTTCTATTTCTGGCATGCTTTTAAGTATGACTCATGTTTCCTTGAGGCTGTCCTAAAAATACTGCTGCTTTGAAGCATTAATCTGAAATACACCACAGGCATCAAACAGCACTGCACAGTACTTGCTTTCTCCTGGGAAAGGCAGCTTCTCAACCAATTAAATGGGGAAGTGCCAATAAGAATGTGCTGCATTTCCGGTTTCTGTCTGCACCTGGAGTTGACCTTGTCCCACAGCTCTCAGTACCCAAAATCCCAGGAGGGGGGACACACCTGAGAACACAGGTAAGACCACCACTTCTGCTCAAATACCTGGTGCAAGAGGACTCTCCCACCCAGAGTCCTCAGGACACAGGAACCACGGAGCAACCTGGGACAGGATCCTCTACACCCTGAGCTGACCCTGTGCTAAAGGTCTCCATACCCAAATTCCACCTGGAGAGAGCCTCACAGGAAGGACACGCCACCATTAGAGACAACAAGACCAGCCATCACCAGAGATAACCAGATGGCGAGAGGCAAGTGCAAGAACATAAGCAACAGAAACCAAGGCTACTTGGCATCATCAGAACCCAGTTCTCCCACCACAGGAAGTCCTGGAAACCCCAACACACTGGAAAAGCAAGATTCTGATTTAAAATCACAATTCTTAGCCAGAGCAATTAGACAACAAAAGGAGGTTAAAGGGATACAGATTGGAAATGAAGAAGTCAAAATATCATTATTTGCAGATGATATGATAGTGTACTTAAGTGACCCCAAAAGTTCTACCAGAGAACTCCTACAGCTGATAAACAACTTTAGTAAAGTGGATGGATATAAAATTACTAAAACAAATCAGTAGCCTTCCTCTACTCAAAGAATAAGTAGGCTGTTAAAGAAATTAGGGAAACGATACCCTTTACCAGTTGACTCGTGTTTTCCTGTAATTCTCTAAGGGCTTCTACCTTTTTACCTTTGTTGTCCTGTATTTCTTTAAGGGAGTTATTTATGACCTTCTTAAAGTCCTCTAACATCATCATGAGTTGTGATTTTAAATCAGAATCTTGCTTTTCCAGTGTGTTGGGGTATCCAGGACTTGCTGTGAAGGGGGAATTCTGATGATGTCATGTAGCCTTGGTTTCTGTTGCTTAGGTTCTTGGACTTGCCTCTCACCATCTGCTTATCTCTGGTGTTAGCTGGTCTTACTGATTCTGACAGTGGCTTGACCCTCCTGTAAGCCTGTGTGTTAGCACTACTGGGGACCAGTTCTCTCCCAGCAGGGTCTGGGTAGAGATAGCCATGGCACAAGGTCAGCACAGGGTGCAGACAGAAACCGGAAGGATACTGTCCCAGACTGCTCCTCAGTTCCAGTGTCCAGAGTGCTCCAGGCGGATTTGTCTTGGAGCAGGAATACGAGCTCTGGCACCAGGTCAGCTCCAGGTGCAGGCGAAAACCGGAAGGATCTCCCCCTCACATTCGTATGAGAAACTTAACACCCATCTTCCAGTAAATAAGCCCAATACACTCATTAGTTCAAACTACACTTGGATGGATTTATTCTTTTTGTTCTATTTATGTGATTAGATATTTCTTTACATCTTCCTAGGAAAGGCTCATGTAACAAATGGTGAAGAAGTGTGGACTGGAATTATAGATTCCTCTGGAGGGGGTGTCTTCCAAGCGTTTGAAATTAGAGCAGACTCTAGCTTTTAATGTCTGTAAGGGATCATTAGTTGTCTGGAATCATTTGGTTATGTCTCCTTTTAGAAGAAAGTGGTTAGGCGTTGTGACTGGGATGAGGAATGACCCTAGTTTCTGACTCATTCATAAGAACATTCTTGTTGTGTTAAAGACACCTACAGATGGCTGTTCCAGTGTTCACAGGTGGAAATGTGAGATGTGTGACTCTCTGATGTCTGACATTGTTTCTGTTTAGCATGGATAATAATTTTCATATCAAATTGAATTTTTGCTAACTATTTACACTCGGTCTGTCTGTCTGTCTATCTGTCTCTTCATCCAGCCATCCTATGCAAATGTATATTTTCAATATATAGTTTACATTATTTTGGGATTTATATAGTTATATGATAAAGTTATAATAGTTAAATTTGAATTTCAATTTCTTTCTTTTTCTCAAAGTTTCAGATTCTCCAGCTCAGTCCATAGTCCAGCATCTAAGATGGATAATGCAGAAGGATCTGTTGGGGCAAGATGTCTTTCTCATAGGTCCTCCTGGGCCTCTTCGGCGCTCTGTTGCTATGCAGTATTTGGTGAGCAATTAGTTCTTGTCAGTTCCTTAAAGTTTTAACTTTAATAAAGGCTATGAAGTAAATAAATAAGTAAGCAAAAGTGAGAATTTATACAAATGTCAGAATTATTAGGGTATTACTATCATCGGGCAATGTCAGGTCCATAAAGGGCTTAGCAGAAGTTGCTTTGGAAGCCCATGTGCAGCAGGTTTTTTTTTTTTTTTTTGGTGTAACTAGAATGCCTTCCACTTTTAGTAGAAAAGAAACACAAATCTAGGCAGTCAGTATTGAGTGGATAGAATCAGCAACTCTGAGATTGTAGAATCTAATATGTCTACCTTCCCTATTCCTTACTTTGACACTCAGTGAACTTTTCCTTATCTCAGGTTCACAACTCTAAAAAATGATGCTTTTTGATGTTTTGAAGCTGTGTGGTTTTTAGAGGGAACCCAAGGTATAGGTAATTTTTAATGTCATAGCTACATGCTGCTTTTCATCCTGTTTAAATCAATTATAGAACGAACAAAGATTGAATAATCTACTTAATCTTTATCATCTAGAAAATTGTTAGACTTGACCCCTCCGCCCACACCATGTTCCTGCTTTGACATGGTGTTCTTTTAGTAACACGGAGTCTTATACAAATGTTACTTAGGGAAGTGATACCTTCTGCACTCAGTGCCAATCTGGATGTGTATGAGGCCTTCTTGTTATCCTGGATTAATAGAAATTGTGGTCCTGATCCAGGCAAAAATGGCCTCTAAAGACAACTTTTTAGAATGGAGAAAAAGCACCCAAGTTAAAGTTTGCTTGTCTTATTTACTATTCAAGAATTGATTTTTATGCTGTTGAAATATGTCTTATATATTTTACCTGAGTGGCATATTTAGTTTATTTTTTATATTTAAAAACATTTATTTTTTGTGTATGAATCACATGTATGTGGATGTTCCCTGAGGCCAGGAGATGCCTCAGATCTGGAGCTGGAGTTACAGTAAGCTGTGAAACTTCAGTCCTCTGTAAGAGCAGAGTGCTCTGAAGTGCCAAGCCCTTTCTCTGGCCCTCAGTTTACTTTAGAACTTCAGAATGTATGTGAGACAGGTGTGACAAAAGTAAAGCCACATATTAAAACGTAACTCTCACTGGCCCATGACTTCTGCATGTTTAAGTCATGTTCAGAGTCAGTTTGAGACATGTAACCTCCCACTGTAATATTAGCCTTAGTGCATACACAAGGCAAATGTGCCTTGTCTAGGAACGGGGACCAACTACTCAGGATCTTTGCCTGACTCATTTCCAAGACTGTGATATCTCATTGAGATTTTGGTTTTGGGTGGGCTTTGATGTTTTTAGAATTCTGAAATGAGAGGGGCTAGGAAATCATAGGGATTTGGTCAAAACTGCAGTACAAGTCTACAGGTGTGAAGCCACATGACTGCTACGACCAAAATTTTAAATGGTAAAATAGATCCGAGGTAGCCAAACATATAAGAAAACTTAGTGCTACTCGGCCATTTAAATGACTTATGGAGACTCAGTGCTACCCATCCCCAGCCCCGCCTTGTACACTCTGCAGTGAACACTGTTGTCACTGGATATGAGGACCTTCAGTTGGTAATGACCTGAGTAGATACTGTCTTGGGACTAAGCTTTCTGAAACAAATTTAAACAGAGACACTTGGTACTTGCTGTGATTTTAACTCATATTAAAAGAAATTGTACATTGTATCAGACAATCTACCTGCTGCCTTCTCCTGGTGCTGTGGGAGCTTGTTCACTTCTTTTATGAAGCAGTGCCTGGGTAGACACACTTGGCTCAGGAAGGAAGCCTTCAAGACTGAGGACAGTGACAGCCCTGTCCTCAGTGTGCAGTTCATTGTAAACTGTGGTGCATTTTAGTAATTACGGGTGCCCGGCATGTTGGTGCACGCCTTTTATTCCAGCACTCAGAAGGCAGAGGCAGGAGGATTTTTAAGTTTGAGTGAAACCCTATTTAAAAAACCGAAAGTTATGGTACTGGAGAGATGGCTCAGCGATTAGAGCACTGACTGCTGTTCCAGAGGATCTGGTTTCAGTCCCCAGCACCCACATGGCAGGTCACAGCTGTTTGTAACTCCAGTTCTAGGGGATCTGACACACATACAGACAAGACACTAATCACTAATACATGTAAAATACAAATAAATAAATCAGTAAAAAAAGAAAAACTAGCTTTCCGGCTCAGCGAGAGGGCTGGGTGACCACCATCAAGACTCAGGACCTGAGGAACAGTGAAGACCCAGGGACACAGGCCTGGTCAGAAGGTATTGCCAGTATCGGGGGGGAAGAGAGATCTCTGCTGAGCTCGGAAACTGTGCACACCCCCCCGCCCCCCCGTGGTTCAGGGAACCAGGAATCCTGCTTTGGGCAGTCTGTTATCAGCCGGCAGCCCATACATACAGAATAGTCGCTCAGGCCATCTGCCAATATGAACACTCATAGAGCCAGAGACACAGGCCAGGTACAAGGGAGAGGCTAGAACCAATCACTGAGAACAAGACCACGTATAAACAGACAACAGGATGGCAAGAGGAAAGCAGAAGAACGGACCCCAGGGAAATCAAGACAACCTGGCAACACCAGAACCCAGCTCCCCCATCACAGCAAACAGCAGAATGCCAAACACTCCAAAAAAGAAGACTCAGACCTGAAATCATACCTCAAGATGATGACAGAGATCCTTAAACAAGAACAGGAGGAAAAGCATAAAGAATTAGAAGCTTTTAAAGGAGAAACAAGAAAAACACTCAAAGAACTCAAAGAACTACAGGAAAACAGAACCAAAGAGATGAAGGAATGGAAGAAGGAATTTAAAATGGAAATAGACACAATAAAGTAAACACTAAAAGAGACAACCCTAGAGGTAGAAAACCTAAAAAAAGAAATCAGGAGTCACAGATGCAAGCATTTCCAACAGACTACAAGAGATGGAAGAGAGAATCTTGGAGGCCAAAGACAACATTGAAAACATAGACAAAACAGTCAGAGAAGATGCAAAAACCAAAAAGCTCCTAACCCAAAATGTCCAGGAGATCCAGGACACAATGAGAAGTCCAAACCTAAGGATAATAGGGATAGAAGAAGGCGAAGAATATCAACTAAGAGGCACAGGAAATATCTTCAACAAAATCATAGAAGAAAACTTCCCTACCCTTAAGAATGAGATGACCATGAGCATAAAACAAGCCTACCGAACTCCAAATAGATTGGATCAGAACTCCTCCCGACACATAACAGTCAAAACACCAAGTGTCCAAAGCAAAGAAAAAATATTAAAAGCAGTAAGCATATAAAAAAAGAAAAAATATTAAAAGCATGTAACATATAAAGGCAGACCAATCAGACTCACACCCGATTTCTCAACAAAGACTATGAAAGCTAGAAGATCCTGGACAGACATCATGCAGACCTAAGAGAGTACAAGTGCCAGCCCAAGCTGCTATACCCAGCAAAACTCTCAATCACCATAGATGGAGAGATGAAGATATTCCAAGACAAAACTAAATTTACGCAATATCTGCCCACAAACCCAGCACTACAAGGAATTATAGGTGGAAAACCCAATACAACGAGGAGAACTTCATCCTTGTAAAAACAAGAAAACTTCTAAGCAAGAAACCCAAAAGAAGAAAGACACACAGGCACAATTCAACCTACCAAAGCAAAAATAGCAGGAAACAGCAACCACTATTCCTTAATATCTATTAACATAAATGGACTCAATTCCCCAATAAAAAGACATAGGCTATCAGACTGGATACATAAACAAAACCAAGCATTTTGCTGCATACAGGAAACTCATCTCAGAGAAAAAGACAGACACTGTCTCAGAGTAAAAGGTTGGGAAAAAAACTTCCAAGCAAATGGCTCTAAGAAGCAAGCTGGAGTGGTCATTCTAATATCGAATAAAGTAGATTTTCAACCAAAAGTTATCAAAAGAGATACGGAAGGACATTTTTTACTCATTACAGGGGAAATTACAGGAGGAACTCTCAATCCTTAACATATATGCTCCAAATACAAAAGCACCCATATTCATAAAAGAAACCCTACTAAAGCTCAAAAAATACATTGTACCCCACACAATAATAGTGGGAGACCTCAATACCCCACTCTCACCAATGGACAGATCATGGAAACAGACACTGAACAAGGACACAGTAAAAGTAACAGAGGTTATGAACCAACTGGAATTAATAGATATCTATAGAACATATCATCCTAAAACAAAAGAATACACCTTCTTCTCAGTACCACACGACACCTTCTCGAAAATTGACCACGTAATTAGTCACAAAATGAGCCTCAATCGATATAAGAGGATTGAAATACTCCCATGCATCCTATCAGATCACCATGGTCTAAGATTGGTCTTCAATAACAACAAAGACAACAAAAAGCCCATATGCACATGGAAACTAAACAATGCTCTACTAAATGATAGCAGGGTCAAAGAAGAAATAAAGAAAGAAATTAAGGATTTTCTAGAATTCAATGAAAATGAAAACATGACATACCCAAACCTATGGGATGCAATGAAAGCAGTACTGAGAGAAAAACTCATAGCTCTGAGTGCTTCCAAAAAGAAACTGGAGAGAGCATACACTAGCAACCTGACAGCACAGTTGAAAGCGCTAGAAAAAAAAAGGTAGCAGATACACCCAAGAGGAGTAGACGGCAGGAAATAAGCAAACTTAGGGCAGAAATAGACCAAATAGAAAAAAAAAAGAACCATTCAAAGAATCAACAAAATCAAGAGTTGGTTTTTTGAGAAAATTAACAAGATTGATAAACCCTTAGTCAGACTAACTAGAGGGCAAAGAGAGAGTATCCAAATTAACAAAATCAGAAAGGAAAGTGGACACATAACAATTGAAACTGAGGAAATTCAAGAAATCATCAGATCCTACTATGAAAACCTATACTCAACAAAGCTGGAAAATCTGGAGGAAATGGATAAGTTCCTAGAGAGATACCAGATAGTGAAGTTAAACCAGGACCAGGTAAACCATCTAAATAATCCCATAACACCTAAAGAAATAGAAGCAGTCATCAAAAGCCTCCCAACCAAAAAAAGCCCAGGTCCAGATGGGTTTAGTGCAATTTTATCAGACATTTATTGACGACCTAATACCAATACTCTCCAAACTATTCCACAAAATAGAATCAGATGGAACACTACCTAACTCATTTTTTGAGGCTACAATATCCCTCGTTCCTAAACTACACAAAGACCCTACAAGGAAAGAAAACTTCAGAACAATCTCACTTATGAACATTGATGCAAAAATACTCAACAATATTCTTGCAAACCAAATACAAGAACACATCAAAACGAGCATTTACCGTGATCAACTAACTATGCTTCATCCCTGGGATACAGGGGTGGTTTAATATACGGAAATCCATCAATGTAATCCACCATATAAACAAACTCAAAGAAAAAAACCACATGGTCATCTCACTAGATGCTGAGAAAGCATTTGACAAAATCCAACACCCCTTCATGTTAAAAGTCTTGGAAAGAACAGCAATCCAAGGCCTATACCTAAACATAATAAAAGCAATATGCAGCAAACCAACAGCCAACATCAAACTTAATGGTGGGAAACTTGATGAAATCCCACTAAGATCAGGGACTCGACAAGGCTGCCCACTCTACCTTACCTATTCAACATAGGTCTGGAAGTCTTGGCCAGAAGAATTAGATAGCAAAAGGAAATCAAAGGGATACAAATTGGAAAGGAAGAAGTAAAAACATCACTCTTTGCCAATGACATGAGAGTGTACTTGAGTGACCCCACAAATTCCACCCAAAAACTCCTACAGCTGATGAACAAGTTCAGCAAAGTGGCTGGATATAAAATTAACTCAAACAAATCAGTAGCCTTCCTATATTCAAAGGACAAACATGTGAAAAAAGAAATTAGGGAAAAGATACCCTTCACAATAGTCACAAAAATTATGAAATACCTTTGTATGACTCTAATTAAGCAAGTGAAGGACCTGTATGACAAGAACTTCAAACCTCTAAAGAAGGAAATCGAGGAAGATCTCAGAAAATGGAAAGATCTCCCATGCTCATGGATTGGAAGGATCAACATTGTAAAAATGGCAATCCTACCAAAAGCAATCTATAGATTCAATGCAATCCCCATCAAAATACCAACCCAGTTCTTCATAGAGTTGGAAAGAGCCATGTGCAATTTCATCTGGAATAACAAAATACCTAGAACAGAGAAATCCATCCTCCACAACAAGAAAACATCTGTGGGAATCACTGTCCCTGACCTCAAGCTATATTTCAAGGTAATTGTGCTAAAAACTGCATGGAACTGGTACAGAGATAGGCATGTGGATCTATGGAATAGAATAGAAGATCCAGAAATGAGCCCTCACGTATATGGTCACCCGATTTTTGACAAAGGAGCTGTAAATATTCAATGGAAAAAGGACAGCCTATTCAACAAATGGTGTTGGTCCAACTGGCACTCAGCATGCAGAAGAATGAAAATAGACCCTTTCTTATCTCCTTGTACTAAGCTCAAGTGCAAGTAGATCCAAGATCTCCACATTAAACCAGATACACTGAAACTACTAGATGAGAAAGTAGGAAAAACCATAGAACACATAGGCACAGGAGAAAATTTCCTGAACAAAACACCATTGGCTCCTGCTCTAAGGTCAAAGATTGACAAATGGCTTAATGAGATTTCAAAGTTTCTGTAAGGCTAAAGACACTGTCAAGAAAACAAAAGGGCAACCAACAGAGTGGGAAAAGATCTTTACTAGCCCCACATCAGATAGAGGCCTAATATCCAAGGTATACAAAGAACTCAAGAAGCTAGACATCAGAGAACCAAACAACCCTATTAAAAAATGGGATACAGAGCTAAACAAAAAGTTCTCAATTGAGGAATATTGAATGACTGAGAAGAATCTAAGGACGTTTTTGACATCATTAGCCATCAGGGAAATGCAAATCAAAACAACTGTGAGATTCCACCTCACACCAGTCAGATTGGCCAAGATCAAAAAAACTTAGATGACAGCAGATTCTGGCGAGGATGTGGAGAAAGAGGAACACTTCTCCACTTTTGCTGTGATTGTAAACTGGTACAACCACTCTGGAAATCAGTCTGGCGATTCCTATGAAAATTGGAAATAATACTACCTGAAGAACCAGTTATTTCACTTCTGGGCATATACCCCATAGAAGCTCCAACATATAACAAAGACACACGTACCACAATGTTCATAGCAGCCCTATTTATAATAGCCAGAAGCTGGAAAGAACCCAGATGTCCTTCAGTAGATGAATGGATAGAAAAATTATGGTACATTTACACAATGGAGTACTACTCAGCTATCAGAAATAATAACTTAACCAAATTCTTAAGAAAATGGATGCATCTAGAGAATATCATCCTGAATGAGATAACCCAGTCACAAAAGAACAGACATAATATGCAGTTACTGATAATGGGATACTAACCCCAGAAAGCTCTGAACACCCCAGAAAACACTCACAGATTATATAAAGTTCAAGAAAAGAGGAAAAAAAAAAAAAAAAAAAAGAAGAAACCATTATGCTTAATCCTTACACACTAAGAAAACTTTGACTAATTTCAGGTTACATCCTGTTTTACGTGTACTTTATGCTCATTGTAATGAGTAAGATCTTAATGCACACTATCAAACCTTCAAAAAAAAAAAAAACATGCACTGACAGAAATATATTTGTATACTTTTATGCAAAAATTCTTAAAATTTCTACATTTATCTTTGCTTTTTAAATACCATGTGGTAAAAAAAAAAAAAAGAAAGAAAGAAAGGACTCATGAACTATCTGCAGACAGCTCAGCCCCCAGAATTGCCTCAAAAGCGCTCTGCCACCTAAGCTCACAGGAAGCCTGCCACACCCTCACTGGCTGTCATAGGAGGGAATGCCTGACGCTCTCAGAGGGCAGGTAGCGTAATGTACTCTGGGATCGGATCCTTTCCAGCCAAGAGAAAGGGCTGGGTGACCACCATCACTGCTCAGGACCAGTCCCCAGGCATGTGAGCTCCCAGAACAGCCTCTCAAGGGCTCTCCCACTTGAGCCCATGGAGACAGCATGGAGTCACTGCCACCAGAACTCACTGCCTGCCCACAAAAGCCAAACATCCAGAAGCAATCTTCTTCTTCAGCCCACGAGCCCTCAGACCCACAGGAGAGACAGGCTCCCGTCAGAGACAACAAGATCACCTATAATCACAGATAACAAGATGGCAAGAGGAAAGCAAAAGAACCTAAGCAATGGAATCCAAGACAACCTGCCAACATCAAAACCCAGCTCTCCCACCACAGAAAGTAGTGGATTGCCAAACACTCCAGAAAAACAAGACTTAGACTTGAAATCATACTTCATGATGATGATGATGGAGATCTTCAGGAAGCACATGAATTAAACAATTACAGGAGAACACACATAAACAAATAGGAGCCCTTAAAGAGGAAACACAAAAATAACTCAAAGAACTACAGGAAAGCACAACCAAACAGGAGAAGGAATTGAATACGGAAATAGACACAATAAAGAAATCACAAAAAGAGACAAACCTGGAGATAGAAAACCTAACAATAAAATCAATAGTCACAGATGCAAGCATCACCAACAGACTACAGAGATGGAAGAGAGAATCTCAGGGGGCAGAAGACAACCTGGAAAACACTGACCCAACAGTCAGAGACGATGTAAAATCCAAAGAGCTCCTAACCCAAACCATCCACAAGATCTAGGACACAATGAGAAGACCAAACCTAAGGATAGTAGGTATAGAAGAGGGCAAGGACTCCCAACTACTAGGCACAGTAAATATCTTTAACAAAATCATAGAAGAAAACTTCCCTACCCTTAAGAACGAGATGACCATGAACATACAAGAAGCCTACAAAACTCCAAATGGATTGGACCAAAAAAGAAATTCCCCCCAACACAAAATAGTCAAAACACCAAATGTTCAAAACAAAGAAAGAATCCTAAAAGCTCTAAGGGAAAAAAGACAAGTAACATATAAAGGCAGACCAATCAGAATTACACAAGACTTCTCATCAGAGATTATGAAAGCTAGAAGATCCTTGACAGATGTCAGTCACACCCTAAGAGAACACAAATGCCAGCCCAGATTACTATATCTAGCAAAACTGACAATTACTATAGATGGAGAAACCAAGATATTCCAGGACAAAAGCAAATTTACACAATATCTGTCTACAAATCCAGCTCTACAAATGAAAATAGATGGAAAAATCCAACACAAGAAAGGAAACTACACCCAAGGAAAAACAAAAAACAAAAAAAAAAATTATGCAAGAAAACCAAAAGAAGAAAAGCACACAAACTGCTCCACCATGTTCATAGCAGTCTTGTTTATAATATCAAGAAGCTGGAAAGAACCCAGATGTCTATCAACAGATGAGTGGACATAGAAATTGTGGTACGTTTACACAATGGAGTACTACTCGGCTATTACAAACAATGACTTCATGAAATTCTTAGGCAAATGGATGGAACTAGAGACTATCATCCTGAGTGAGGTAAGCCAGTCACAAAAGAACACAAGTGGTATTCACTCACTGATAAGTACATACTAGCCCCAGAAAGCTCCGAATACACAAGAAACAATTCACAGACATTATGAAGCTCAAAAAAAAAAAAAAAGGAAGACCAAAATACGGATGCCTCAATCCTTCTTAGAAAGGAGAACAAAACACTTTGTTTGGAGGAAATGCAAAGTCAAATAGAGGAGCAGGGATTGAAGAAAAGATCATTCAGAGGCTGCCTCACTTGGGGATCCACCACATATGCAACCTCCAAATCCAAGCACTATAGCTGATGCCAAGAAGTACTTACTGGCAGGAACCAGACAGAGATACTCCTCAGGGGCTCTGTCAGAGTCACACAGATACAGCTGAGCATGCTTGCAGCTAACCATCGGACTGAACACACAGACTTCAATGAGGGTGCTAAAGAAAGGATCTAAGGAGCTGAAAGGCGTTGCAACCTCATGGGCAGAACAACAGTATCAACCAACCAAACCCTCCAAAACTCCCATGGAGTAAAACACCAACCTTTGAACACACATATAGAGACCTTCAGCATGTGTAGCTGAAGATAGCAGTGCCTGGTATCAATGTGAGAAGTGGCTTTTGATCCAGGCAAGGCATGTTTTTCCAATGTAGAGGAATGCCAAGGCAGTGGTGTGAAGAGGGTGATTAGGAGGGAGTGCACCTTTTGATGGCAAAATGAGTGGGAGGGGGGATGGGCTGGGGAAAGGGATAACATCTTAAGTATAAATACAGAGTATCTAATAAAAATATGACAACAACAACAATAACAACCATCCCCCCCAAAAAAACACACCACCACCACTAACAAAAAAAGAAAAACCAAAATCCAAAAACTAAAAAAGGCTCATACAATTTTTGCAATCATTGTGTATGAGAGGGTTTTCAGTGAGGGAGGTTATATTTAGTCAACCAAAGAAGCAGGTATCTGCTAAAAGGAGAAAATTGTTTTACTCAAGAATTGGCTTTCACAGTCAGACAATTCACTTATATTTAGGAAGCTCATTTGAGATTATCACTTTTTTATGACTGTGCATCTTCTCTATTTAACACGTTGTCCTCTTTTTCATTATACTCCAAACTATTGGCAATCTGGAACACAGATATTTGAAAGCTGAATTACAATAATGTATTGTTCATCTGTATAAGACAAGGCTAAGTTGCAAGGAAACACAGTCTCATGTGAAAACCACCTTCTTCAGCAATGACATGCTCTGTCAACTTTGTCCTTCAGTTTTAAATTGATCCCTATGATTAGTTAAGGTTATTAAACCCTATGCAACTGGAGACGTTCTCTGTTCTTGGTTCATCATTGGAAAAGCCGCAGTCTTTGGCTGTGAGCCTAGGGCAGCTGCTTCATGAGCAGGTAAACTGCTGGGTGACATGGATTTGGGGTGGCCCCCTTTCCTCACCTCCCAGAATAGTTTCTTCTTTGCTCCTTTTCTGGCTTCCTCTTGCTCTTTTCATCTCCTTTCTTCTTTGTTTCACACTTGGTAAAGTATCTAAGAATGATATAGTTTTTAATTGCTAAACTTTGGTCAATTGAGTAAACAAATTAAAACCATACTTTTTATAAAGGACAAATATTCCTTATAAAAATTGCCTAATACCTATTCATGATATTTGAGAAAGAGTTTAACAGGATAAATTGAGGTTTGAAGGATTAAGTTTTGATTCTCATTACTTAAGTAGTAGGATGGAGTATAGTGAAAATGAAGCTTTAAGGATGTGTGTACATATGTGATAGCACAGTGTATTGTGGTTTTTGTTGTTTGGCTGGGGAAGTTTTGATACAGTTTCTCTATGTGTCCCTGGCTTGTCTGGAACTTGCTGTGTAGACCAGGCTGGCCTTGAATTCAAAGGTCACCTACTTTTGCCTTCTAAGTGCTGGGATGGGAGGTGTGAGCCGCATTCCTGGCGTGTGTGTGTGTGTTTTAGTGTCCAGCTTATTGAGTTTTTCTTAAAGACTCATAATTCTGAATTCATAATTAGCAGTGCAGTGCTCTCCTCCAGGCAGTGGCTTTGTTGAACATGTTCTAAGTTGTAGGCTGGTAGTTTGATTTTAGCTCTGGAATAACTCTGTGTTCTGCAGGAGCTGACCAAGCGGGAGGTGGAGTACATCGCCCTGTCAAGGGACACCACCGAAACTGACCTCAAACAGCGCCGGGAGATTCGGGCGGGCACAGCTTTTTACATTGACCAGGTGAGCTCCTCCCCTGCAGCCCATGGCTGACTACCCCAGGACTACGTGAAACTGACTTTTAAAATTGAAGGAGAGTGTCTCGTGTCACCGACATACAGATGCGGTGTAGTCTTTCTAGAAAGATTTGATTTAGGACTTGGAGCTCTTGGTCTTGAAAGGATCTTGATGTAGATTTAAGAGAATACTGGGGTGAAGTGACTAGTGTTCGCAAGGCCGCTGAAGAGCAGGTTTCTTACCTTTCAATTGCTGCTTACAGCTTGCTTATAGAAACTTAATTTTCTAAAGAAAAACTATTATAGCTGCTTTTAATAGAGGACCTTCTCTAGCATGTCGACATGAGTATTTTTAATCTAAAGGTGAATTAGGGAAGTGTGGATTAAAACAGGTGAAGTGGAATACTTTCAGCTATAGCTTTGGAGGGGTGGGTGGACGGGAGTGGGGGAATGGCTTAGATGCTAATAATCAGCTTAAATAGTGCTTTATGATATTATGTGAGACTACTATTTCTGTCTTAACATACATTGCATAAATATTAAATGTTCTTTCTAATGCCTCATGGTATATGGGATAGGGACTAAAACTATGAAGTTATACAGAAAATATTTGTAGTAACCATTGAGTTCCAGGGCTATCTCTGACTCTTTGATTAACTAAAGATTCGCTGGTATCCACCGTTGATGGAGAAGAGATGTAAAGAGCTGAGCTGCTGAGGCCGTGCAGGGTGCTACGGGTTTAGGTAATTAACACCGCCTCTCAGAAGACAACAAACAGCAGACGAAGCATGGGCAAATATCTGCATGCAGCTGGTATTTTTCCAGCATTTTTCTTCCAGATGTGTGAGGGGTCTTTGCAACCTTCAACAGAGAGACAAGCTGTGGGGAGAAAAGGCACTATAGTAGTCAGCATTCATTCAAACTTGGGAAGTCTGACTGCGAGTGTTTCTTTTGGTGTATTTAAACACAGCACAATGTGGTGAAAACTATTCCTGTATTAGCTAACTCAATACTGCAAGCACAGCAAAGTGTGACTAAATCTCTGAGGAACTAAGTAGCTAAATACATGTCAGGTATGACTGCAGTGAAACTCTTTGTAAAGTACACATAACACCTTCCATACAGATAGGCTCTACAGATTGACCAAGAAAAGCAAGTTTACAAGAAGGGTCTGGAGAGGGAGTCAGGCTCCGGAATGTGTCCAGCCACACAGATTGTACCTAAGTCAGCAGGCTAGAATGCACATCTGTTCCAGCCTCTGGGCAGACAGCAGACTTTGCATCCCTTCTCTTGAAGGAACAGTTCTATTTGCTTAAAGTTCTAGGCTCCCCTAGCACAGGTCTGTGAGCATGAAGCCCTTCGTGCCCCTACACAAATGTATTCATAAAGATTTGTGTTCAGTGATACTAGTTGCTATATGTTGATATCAAGGCGATACATGATTGGATAAGGAGGATAATCAACAGGGAAGACAAAGATGACCCGTCTCCATCCACGCATCTCTGAGTAGCCATAGGTTATGTATCCATTCTAAGGAATGGATTTCTATAGGTCAATTTATCTTATCTAAGTGGGCAGTTTATATCTTTGTCAACTGGTTGTAAGCTTATTGTGTGGATGGACTGTGGATTGAAGAATGTAATAAATAAATCTGATTGATAAGTCATGAATTTACCAGGCTGTGGAGAACAGTGTGTGAGAGGCTGAGAGGCAGCTGGAACATGCAGCTCTGGTGCAGGGCTGCAGAATGAGATGTGTGTGCCAGTCGTGGTAACCAACTGCCTGGAGAGACAGCCGGGAGAGGGCGGCTTGTGGACCGTGTGGCAGAGCTTAACAGCCGGGTCTAGTATTCTAGTATTTTTTTAAAAGTTACTGCAACAAATTGCAATATTTTCAAAATCAGAAAACTAATTGGAAACAGTAATGATACATACTGAGAAGGTTAATGAAATCATTGTTACTATAATACTCTCTAGCCATTAAAAAGGATGAAATACTGCTAGCATTTGCTTCATGAAAGAGTCGTTTGCCTAGCACATAAGAAGGCCTGGTTTCACACTCATGCATATACACTACAGGGTGGGGCCTTAGTCTACACTAATAAGAAGTCCAGAGCATGGGTGGAAAGAAGTGTTCAGACAGTTTGTGATCTCGTTTGTGATAAAGAAATGCATCTGTGCTTTTGTGCACATTGAGGTCTTCCAGAAGGCTACACAGACGCAGTTATGGATGTGAGAATAGAAATCTGGAGTGAGATAAAGGTTTGTTCCTTTTGTGTCTTGTGACCAAAATACCTGGCAGCAGTAGTTTAAGGGAGGAGAGGCTTATTTTTGCTTCATGGTTTCTGAAGGTTTTCAGCCAGCATGGCAGGGAAACCATATCGGGGAAATCACCCAGTCCTTGTAGTGGGCGTGGCTGCCAGAGACTGTTCATGTAGGGATATACCAGGAAGCTGAGAGAGAGAGAGAGAGAGAGAGAGAGAGGGAGAGAGAGAGAGACAGACAGACAGACAGACAGAGACAGAGACAGAGGGCTGCCACAGACCAGGCCCCACTCCTGAAAGTTCTAGTTTCCTGAAACAGTACACCTAGCTGAACACATGCTCAAAATATGACCTGTAGGGACATTTCTGCTAGAAACTGTAAGAGCTGGTGTTGTATGTGCATGTGTGTGCGTGAGAGTGTGCTCCCAGTATATCTGGGTTTATAAGTGCTTTCCACCACGCATAGGCAGACTCTTGGTGAAGTTTAACATTTTATTTTAACAGGCACATTCTTTATAATTAAAAGACTATAATTCTGAGGAGGAGGTTTTTGTGGAACAGAATATTCACACCTCTTGAATTAATTATTGTTACTAAATTAAAAATGTACATAAAGTACAGAAACTTGGTAGTCACTTCACGTGATGGCAGCCTTAGTGTCATTAGTGGAAAATTCTGAGACCTTCATCTTTCCCCTTCACGGATGATGCACGAGTGTATTTTAAAGGAGTCTCTTGTGAGGACTGCTTGTGCCCCACACGTTATGTGCAGCTGCCGTGGGTGACAGCTGTGGCTTGTGATTTCCAGTCTTACAGTAGGTCTTAATGTGTCTATAATTTCAAAAATGGCTTAAAACTTTGGCTCTTCAGGGATGGAATTATTTTAGGAACTAAATTAACTGATGAGCCAAAGATTTTTTGTTTGTAAGTTTTAATTATCTTTTAAAATTGTTTCGGGATTAGAGAGAGGGCTTAGAGGTTAAGAGCTGTTCTTCCGGAGGCTCAATTCTGAGCCCCAACACAGCAGCTCACAGTCGTCTCTAACTTCAGTCCAAGGAGATCTGAGACAGAACATTCATACACATAAAATAAAATGCAAAACAAACAATTGTTTGATTTATATCCATTGGAAGAACTATTTATATCTTGTTAAATTTAATTTTATCTTGTGACATGGGTGTTTGTTCTGCTGGCGTGTATTTCTGTGTACCATATGTAGATAGGCTCTACAAAGGCCAAAGAAGGCACCACATTCCCCTAGGTCAGAGTTACAGACAGTTGTGAGCTGCCATATGGATGCTTGGAATCAAACCCTGGTTCTCTGTAAAAGCAGCCTGTGTTCTTAACTATTGAGCCATCTCTCCAGCCTAAAGATTAATTGTTTAAGGCATAATGTAAATTATTTTAACAAAACTTTCTGCCATTCTAAAATATGTATTTACAGACATATTTCATAGTTACTGCAGTGTATAAAATGTGAAGAACCATATACATTTATGGTGTATTTTATACTCCCTCCTTGGTGAACCTTCTTCAGGGCACACATCAGTTTTTAACATTCAGTAACACATCGACACCTTCAAAGCCCGTGACTTAATAGAGGCCACATTGGTCTTTTCTCTTTCAATTGCCTCGGACTCTTTTGAGGTTTCAGTTAATTTAAATTTACTTTCTGGTACTTTACAGGTTGTTGGTTAAAGGCACAGAATGAGTTCCTAATAAGATAAATATATCCAAACCCTGTAACACAGCTTAACATGGCATCAGCGTGTGAACTTGCCATGGCTTTCACATTTATTTTCTGTTTTTCTGTTAGAATATATCCTTTATTCCTCTCTGGCACTCAAAACTGGAACACAAATGACACTTTGATTTGATGGTAGATTTTGCCTTTAAGTTATCAATCTTGGTAAAACTTTAAGGACATTGAAAAGAAAAGGGCGTGACTAAGAACAGTTGGTGTTTCTGTGCATAAGTGATTGATCCTTAAGAAAAGACTTGCTTTTATGTGGTTGTGAGTGTGGGTCCTGGGAACAGAGTCCCGAGTCTGTGGCATTGCAGCAAGCTCTTTTAACTGCTGAGCTGTCTCTCTATCCAAATATTGATTATTTAGACATCTGTTTTAAATTATCACAAGTTATAATTAATTACCATTTGAATTCTAGGTAGACAAAAGTGGCCAGTGATTGCTACTTAATTACAGTTTTGAGACTCCAAGTTCTTTAAGAAATTTCTTTAATATTGTTAACCATTGGATTTGATTCTGGGCGGTAAAGATACTAACTTTAATCACACTCATGTAATGCCTGTTACTGGATAGATGGACACATGGAACACTGCCTGTAGCTGCACTCGGGTAACGGGAGAACACTTGTGGTTTTCAGGATAGTTAACGTGGTACTGCTGTCCGTGCTGTCGCTAAGGATTTTAAATTACTTGTTATGTGCTTTACGAAGACCAACATTTTGAATACTTTCTACAGCTTTTTGTCTATGTGCCTATTAAATAACTGACAAAAGTGGAATATCATATATAAAATCTGCAACATTCCTTATTATACCTGCTATCTTTTAAAGTTGGGTATTTCTTTAAAATATGTTTTTTTAAAATGTCCGTACTATAGTTCACCAAATAGTAATGCTGTTATATAATGTTGCCATTTTCTGTACCCTCTCATGTTGTCAGCCACTAAATTTGTTGTGGCTTTTTGATATTGCAAATAACATTTATTGAATATTGTTGTACTTAAATATTGTTATGATCAGATGAGGTTTTTAGAAACAAATCCTAGAAGTATGAATCTTTGTGGGCATAGTGAGACTTTCTTAAGAGCCTTGTTCTTCATCGTCAAGTTGCATTCCAGGAAGTATGTCCACTCATGCTCCAAAGGGTGTCTCATTGCCTCGTGTGGCGGTCACTGGCTTAGAGTCTTTTTCAATTTTTATGTGAGGTCTAATTTTTAGAATTCATTGGCTCTCCTTTCTCTAAGCTTCCAGTCAATGGGAAAGGAGTGTGGTGCTGACAAAGGAAGTCAGAGCTTCCCAAGACAGCGCTGGACTCTGCCGGCGGGTCACTGCTCTGCTCCTGCACTTGCTACTTTTGCCTGTGGTAGTCAGAGCCCCAAGACTCTGCAGACCTTGGGTTGCTGCCATACTGAGGGCAGCTCTTTCCTGTCTATATAATGTGGACTGTTTGGTAGGTTTGGGAATGAAATTAAGAAATAACAAAAGAAATGACGAGAAGGTATTTGTAGAGAGACTGCTCTTGTGCTAGGTGCTTTATGTCAGTGCTACTTGATCTTAAAAACGTGCTTAGTGGGGAGACTGCTTATTGCCTTATAGATGGGACAATAAGTGTCCATGGCCAGGGTCATGTAATTGACTAATAGCAGATTAGGGATTGGTGTTGTTGCTTCTCCCAAAAGTAATGATGGTGATCATGGTGATCACATTGACAACTTCAGTGACCACATGCTACTGTTCATAACTGTAACAATAACTCATTTTTTAAAAAAGAAGCTTTTCTTTAATTTATATTAATAATTGAATGTCTGTGCCTTGTAATTAAGTATTCACAGTATATTTGGGTCAGATATTATAATTCAGGCAAAATGAAATGTACTTTTTATTTGTAAAAACAGGTCATTTAGCTGCTTGATTGGGTCATAGTTTTAACGAGGCCAAGTCTAGGTTTCTTGCATGTACACACTAATACTGTACCTCAGGGTTGTCCTGTTACAAACAAGCCCTGACCCCCTTTTTTTCTTTAAGAAGGAGGACTTTGTTTAGTAAGCAGATGTTAACATTGGGTATGCAGGCTTATTCTAGACCATGAAATAGACCCATAAATTGTATAGAGATGAAAATAAACAATTCTCGTAGTGAATTATCTGTTGTCACCCTGCTGTGGACAGCACACCTGAACGGTGCTCCTGCTACATATAACCCAGCACCTGCTCCTCATCCCCTTCTTGACCTGCTCCTCTCTCCTGCGGTTGTAGGTCCTTCTGTAAGTGAGGTCGTGTGGGACTTGTCCTCTGTGTCAGTTATTTTGCAGTGGTTCTAACTCTACCTATGATCTTTCACTCATTCCGTTTGTTTTTCAGAGACAGGATCTCACTGTGTAGCCTTGGCTGTCCTGGAACATAGCTAGGCTAGCTTTGAACTCAAAGAGATTCCCCACCTCTGCTTCCCAAGTGTTGAGATTAAAGGCATATGCCTTTAATGCTGTAATACCCAGTCACTGATTATTGCTTAGCGACAAACTTCTGGAGGGTTTTTTCATTTGACTTTTTAAACTCCATTTAAAGAAATGAAGGCTCAAAGATGAACCTGACTAAGCTGTGTCCCTCCCCGCAAGGCAAGTTAAGTAGTAGAGCAACTTACTGTATTCTGTGTTGATGTAACAATGACCAGGAACTTATTTGACCCACAGCTCTGGAGGCTGGGAAGTCTGAGAATGGGGGGCTTTTTTTCTGAGGGAAGCTTTTTTTTTTTTTTTTTTTTGGCATAAAGATTAGAAGGGCATGGTGAAGGGGCAGGAAGGAAGCAGAGGAACCTAAGAGAATTGAGAGAAGATACAGGCCAGGTTCATCCTTTGCACAATAATTAATCTACTTTCGAGGCTGTAACATCAACCTGTTCATAGTAAGTAGCCTTGATTACCTAATTACTTTTTAAAGACTCTACTAAGGACCAGGTATCAAACTACTGATCTTTTTTTTATAACCAGATGTCTTTTATAACCAGATGTCTTTTTTTTTTTTTTTTTTTTTTGGATTTATATATTTTATGTGAGTGCACTGTTGCTGTCTTCACAGAACAGAACCAGAAGAGGGCATCAGATTTCATTACAGATGGCTGTGAGCCACCATGTAGTTGCTGGGAATTGAACTAAGGACCTCTGGAAGAGCAGTCAGTGCTCCTAACTGCTGACCCATCTTTTTGGCCCCCAAACTAAGTATCTTTGAGGGACACAGTCACACTATAGTAGCAAACAAAATCAGTTTATCCTATTTTCATATTCATTTTTTTGTTATTGTTTAAAGGAGGAAGGGTTTACTGTTCTGATATTTTAAAATAAAGATTTGGGGCTGAGGAGATGGTTGCGTTCAGTGACATGCCTACTGCGTAGACATGAGGTCCTGAGTTTGGATTTCCAGCAACCACATAAAGCCAGGCAGGGTTACGAGTCTGTAACCCAGGAGTGGGGAAGGGGATTGAGTAGAGGGTAGGTTGGGGACAGGCCAGATATAGTCTGATTTATTGAATTTGCTGACCAGCTAATCTAGCAGAATTTGTGAACGTAAGGCTCAGTGAGGACCTGTCTCAAGACATAGAATGGAAAGCAACTGAAAAAGTTGCTCAGTGTGGATCTTGGGCTTCTGTGTGTGTGCGCTCGCGCACACACACACACACACACACACACACACACAGACACACACATACACACGAGTAAAGAACTTAAAATCCAAGTTTTTCATTGTGCCCTTGCCTCCAGTACATTTACATACTGTAGGTTTCAGTTTTTGTTGTTGTTAGTTTTTGAGTAAATGCGAAGCTGTGGGGAATTAATTTTCATTAGTAATGACTGTATTAGCAGTGATTTACATTTTAATAAACACCGTTACTTTTTTATTCTAGTACTGCTTTTTAAATTATCATGTTCTGGACAGCCCTGGAGGACACTCTCATTTAGTAAATGAGGCCACAGATATCTAGATTAATTACTTGCCGCAGGCAGGTCTTATCAAATTGGAAGAAAATCTAGAACAAACTTAGGTTTTTATTTCAGGTCATATACCTGCTTTCATTTTGGCCTCCTTTACGTCCACGTGCTGGCTGAGTAAAGCTGAGGTGTGAGATGGCCGGTCGGCAGAAGCACTGTGTCTTTCTCCTGATTCTAATTAGGTCTGTGAGGTTCTGTCACTTGATAGACAAGAAAGACTCTTCGAAGGTGGTCTAATTTCTCCTGAGGGGTGCCATAGCTAGTCAGGCCACATAAAAATGCACTCTTCGCTTCTAGGCTGTAAGATCTCAAGAGAAACCTTGCCATGCTTCCCAGTCTATGTAGAAAAGCTGCAGAGTTGCTCGAGTCCTTTTCTCAAGCTCAGATGGCTGTCCTGAGTGTGTCCCCAGGTTACAGAGCGGTGCTTCTTAACTGAGCACTTGTGCGGCTACTGCATAAATGGAGGGCTGACCTCTGAGGACCAAGGGGTCCTGCCAGGGAGATACAGTGTGCATGAGAGAACAGGGAGGGCCAACATTACTTCTCTATGAGCAGACGTCAGACTGGGAACACGGCTGAGTGAGGGCCGGATGCTGGCCCTGTGGTAGGCATGGCACCTGTAGCAGGATTTTCTGTCCAATTAAGTTGAAGCTTATATGGGGTCTGAAGCAGCACTGATATGTTAGAGTGCTTACTTATGTTCAGATTAGAGTAACAAAGTCTGAAAGTTCTGATTAAAGCATTTAAGTCAGTTCATGTGTGTGTAAGGAATCAGGAAGTGGGTTGGTAACTGAGGCAGTGACTGGTACTTGCTCTTTACGTCAAGTGCTTCAGATTCCCTTCCCACAGAGCATCTGCCTAAGACCTTTTCCTGTGAGCTAATATTCTTACCTAGTAAATTGAAAAGTTTTAATATGGGTCACAAGTTATGAGGCTCACAGACTTGACCTGTTTGGAGACGCAAGGGAATGAAGGAAGGACAGACACACAGACACTGGTGCAGAAGAAGATTGGGTGGGCTGTGCTTGCACCAATGGAAGTAGCACCAACTACTCAACAACCTGAACCTTACTGTGCTTGTTCTGTACAGCAAGGGCAGGGACTATGGAGTCTCGGAGTCTGTAGGCAGCAGGCTCCAGTAGCAGGCTCCAGTTGCAGGGAGCTAGTTGCAGCTGCTGGGTTTTGCCCAGCAAAATAGGTAGGAATGAGATGCTTCTGGTTTACAGCCATATTACCAAAGGCTGTAAATTACACACAAGAAATTAAAGTCCTTTGTGACATTTACCATTATTTTCTTTTTCTTCCTCTACAGAATTGATCATTTTAATAAATTTATAATTGTGCAGGCTCATTTTTGTCAAACTAGGGTTCCTCTACCAGGTCACCAGTGGGCATGTCTACGAGGCTTTTTCTTGATTGCCGAGTTATGTAAGAGAACATATCCACGTGGGCTGTGCCATTCTTGAAAGCTTGGGTCTGGGTGGTAAAAGAAAGGCAGCTGAACATGCTAGGAGGGAGAAGTAAGCCAGTAATGAGCATTCCCCTGTGGTTTCTCCTCCAGTTCCTGATTCCTGACTCCTGTTTCAAGTTCCTGCCAGGGCTTCTGATGTTGGACTGTAAACTCTGAGCACCCCCCCCCCCAGTTGATTTTCATCTTGGTGTTTAATCACATCAACAGAAAGCAAAGTAACTCTTTTCATACCCACATGCTTGGAATCACCAATTCATTGCCACTTAGTGCGTAAGATTAATAAATAACATATCAAATTAGAAACAAAGTTGGAGAGATTTACTGTTTTTTAAATTCTTACTTGAGCTGTGGATCTCATAGAGAGCTTACAGATGGCTTGCTCTAACACCAAGCAACAACCTCCTTAAGTTTTATTTCAGTAATTAATTACTCTCTTTTCTGTATTTATCCACAATTTCTTCCTCCTCTCAATACACCTACGTTTTGAATCATTCAATAAATGGCTGCCACTACCCACGTGTGGTGCTCAGTGGGTGTCTGCAGCAGGATTTGTCCCTCTTTGTGGCCAGTAATTCTGGAGACTGTCGCTCATCTTTGGGTTGCCTGATGTTTCCTCCGTGTGAAATGATGTAGCCTTGTTAAGGACATGTAGAAGTGATGGTGTGTCCACCCTAGCACAGTGTCAGCATCCTAAGGTGGGAGCCTGGCAGAGCTCATGGCTAGGCACAGTTTGGAGCATGATTCTGGCCTGCCGTACTTACTGCTGTGATGCCTTCTGAATGAGGCATCTCCTTTAGTATTTAGTGGCACTATTGCTAACTGGCGAAGAGGTGCAGTGTAGGGAGGGCTTTCAGGTGACCACAGGGGTACTGTCTTTTCTCAACCACCAGTTCCTTAGCTTCTTGTTTCTGTACATGCATTAGAGTAGAAGAAAGGATCTTTGTGTGCTTGGCTTCTGCTTCTGATCTCTACATTTATTCTGGATTGTGTGTGTAGGAGCCCCAGTACCTGTGAGGTAAATGAAGGCAGAGTTGCATGTTCCCTCAGCCGAGTGTTGTCAGATGTTGCTTTTCCTGCCCATAGTTAGCAAACTATGAAATTTTGATCAGTGTATATCTAAGTTTTTCTCAACAAATAAGGATTTTTTATTCTTGTGAAGCTTCTAAAAGTCAAATCTAATAGTTGGTCTTATTAAAGGTTGATAAAAACTTAACTTACAAAAGAATTTTGCTACTCATGGTGATATTTATTTTTTATCAGTAGTGATGTGTTCTTGCGAAGACGGCTTCTGGTAAAGAAAGCTTAACTGAACTGCAGCTGAAGTGGGCTTTCATCAGAGGATGTCCAGAGACCTTCTCTCCTGGTCTGTTCTCTGAGTTTTGATGCTGTAGAAACCATGGTTCCAGTTTTGTTCTTTACACAGAAGAGGCAAGACCCCCTACACCCCATTCCTTTGGGGGTTCTGAAGTCACCTTGATTCATTCAATAATAATAAATAAATAAATACCATGACATGATGGTCAGTTTCATAGAAGAAAATAAAAACATTTGCAATAATGATAGATTAGAAGAATTATTTGTGAGTTGATCTTGTTCTTAAAGAGGGATAGTATCATTAGTTATTTTCTTATAATAGTTCATAGATACCTGAAATAAATGAACCCTTTACTATACAGTGCAACATTAAAATTATATTGAAAGGATATCCTGATTTGCTTTGATATTTGGAAAAGGAATGCTGTAGCACTCCAGAAATGTTTCTGGTTATTGGATGGGTATGTGGAGGGAAATAGAAATGGTTAGTTCTTTTATTCCATTAATCACTAAAGAAAAATTAATTAAGTTAAAAAGTTCATTGTAAGAAAGATTGAGAGGGAGAAATCAGACCAAGTTCACTGTCACTTAAGAGCTACCAGCGGGGTGGCTGATAGCGGGGGATGTTGCAGACACCATAATTTAGTATGCGTCTCTGGTAAATTAAGCAACTTGGACTCTTAGAGAGGAGATCTGAGGGATTAAGAAGGCCTGAACTAGGGGAGGGCCGAAAGGGATGAGTCCAGAAATACTCTGGCCTCATTGTACCTTTGCAGCAAGGTAAACCCAGGCTGGCCTTCACATGCTTTCCTTTTGCCTTAGACGCCTAAGTTCTTGGATGGCAGGCCAGTCACTGTGCTGGATAAGTTCAAGTTGAAGTAAGGATGTTAGACTATCAGAATATGAAGATAAATCAAATCTAGGAGATGAGAGACAATTTTGGAGCCCTGTCATAAAGGAAGGGCATAAGACGTGCTGGTTAGTTTTTGTCAACACAACGAAAGTTTGACTATCCCATTGCTGTAGTTACCTGGGAAGAGGGAGCCCATTGAGGAATTACATCCATCAGATTGGCAAGTCTGTGGTCATTTTCTTGATTAAGGATTGATGTGGGAGGGCCCAGCCCACTACAGGTGGTGCCACTCCTGAGCAGGCAGAGAACTCAGTAGGCAGTGTTCCTCCGTGGCTTCTGCTTCAGGTTCCTGCTTTGAGTATCTACCCCGTATTTCCTCACTACCTGGGAGTTGTAAGATGAGACAAATGCTTTTGGTCGTGCTATTTATCACGGCATGAAAAGCAATCTACAATAGAAATGGAGCAGATTTGAGAGAAACAGGGTGTTCTCAGTGTTGTAGGGGGAGCCGGGGGTGCCGTGGAGTCTGATTGCAGACATCTATGCAGTGCAACCACGAGGACCTGAAGTTTGCAAATGGATTAGCGTAGAAAAGGTACCTGGAGTCGAGGGATGGAGATTACTTGGAAGCAGCATGAGCAGTTGTGAGTAGAGGCCATGGGTGACGAGTCCAAGTCTGGACCGATATTTAACGAACTTACAGTAAAGGAGAGCCTATTGTTCTAAGACACTCCAGTGCCAAGAAACTGAAGATGACACAGGAGCGGCGAGACACACTTAGCAGTGTTAGTTCTGTCTGTGCTGCATGCAGAGAAACGTGAATTCGCGTCTTCTCTAAAGCTGATTTTCAGGGACTCTGATGTAAAGATTTGTGCTTGGGATTTTTCCGGTAAGCTAAAGGAGAAGTTCACCATTTTCTGGGCATTATCATTTACTTCCTGTTTCCCTCCATTACAAATTTTCTTAAATCCACAGGGATTTACTTACTTATCAGCTTAGTCAGCCAAATGTGTAATGTTGTCAGCATCGAATATCACAGGAAAACAGAACTTGTTTTAATAACACATTAGCAAACACTGAGGTCTTCAAGCTTCCCTACCCAGAACTTTGGTTTTCATAAGACTTATGGAACAGAGGCCTGGCTATTACCTTCCTTTCTCTTCTCCAGTTAAGGAATCTGTTCCCTTTCTTCATTATGTTACCCATTCATAGATAAGTGTTAGTTTTCTATTTCATTGACTATGTAATCTAAAATGTAATGTTTCAAAAACCTCTGGAGATCATCTCCAGCTCTCTTCATTTAACAGATGACTAAGCAGGCACAAGAAAGTAGACTTGTTTGCCTGGGATCAGACGGGCTGGGAAAACAAAAATAAGACTGAACCCACCTGTCCTGATTCTGTCCTAGCATAAGGAACACACTAAGTTCCAGTGCACGTGTAATCAGGCAGGCATGGGTGCTCTCGCTGATTTCATTTTGCCTTTGTATTTCTTGGAAATAGTGTGCTGTTCGGGCTGCCACAGAAGGCAGGACGCTGGTTTTAGAAGGCTTGGAAAAGGCAGAGAGAAACGTGCTTCCAGTGTTGAACAACTTGCTGGAGAACCGGGAGATGCAGCTGGAAGATGGGCGCTTCCTCATGTCTGCTGAGCGCTATGACAAGCTTCTCCAAGTAAGAGGGAAGCTGGCCTCACCTCAGAGGGGGTGTGTCTGGGAGAGTGCTCACGTGGACCTTCTGTTTGCCTGAGTAAATCACGAATTTACCCGATTGTCAAAGGCTTCCATCTGCAAAGACCTGGATTGATGGGCTCCCCCATTTCTTTAACATCTCAACAGCTATTTCTCCTCTTACCCATCTTTCTCCTTTTTCCTTCTTTATTTTAACAACTATCATGGCAGTGACGTTTAGACAGTGCTGAGCACCTGGGATACAAAAGTCCAGCTCTTAAACTCAGAAAATGCAGTGTTTGTAGGGACTGATAGACATGAATAGGATGTTAAAAAGGTACTCTGGGGCTGGAGGGCAGCGTGTCTCCCGACTGTGATCCCAGCATTTCACAGGCTGAGGCAGGAGAATCAGCTGCTCAAGGTTACATAACCTAGTGAGCTGTAGGCCCACAGGGATGCTTATGACCTTGTCTCAAAACACAACACCTCCCCCCAAACTCAACCAAAACAAAACAGACTGATATGAATCTGTACTGTGCTCTGACCCCAATGGCTTCTTGTTTCAGAGTAGGATTCGGACCCTTCCATCGCAGGACACCCAGATAATCAGGCCCTTGCCACTTCTTTCCTCAGGTCTTCCTGTCTGCCTCCTTTTTGACTCCCGTCTAGCACCAGGCACTGCTAGGCTGTACTTGCTCAGTAGGCTTCTCCCAGGTTTAGGCTTTGCACAGGTAGATTTTGTTCCTGAAATGTTTTTTTCCCCAGGCCTTTGCTCATCTCACTCCTGCAACCCCTTCAGAGTCTGTTACCTTACCAATGAACCCTGATGCTCCTACTTAGATTGCAGTCTGTCCTCTACGTCCGTACCCTTGTGATGCTTCCATTCTCCCTGTGTGGTCTCCTGACGCTCTGTAGGGGTCACTTATGTTCTAGTTTTACTGTCCACTCCCTCCATTAGTGTGCACATCTTAAATGGGCAGGATTTTTTCATGCCCTTTGAAGAATATTTAGCACATGCTATCCATTCACAATTTTGTTGAATGAATAGTAAATCAGTAGATAAATGCTGTGCCATGATGCATACAAAGAGGACAACACTTATGGACAGTTGTGAGCTGTCACATGCATGCTGGGAATTCTGGAAAAGCAGCCCCACTCTCACTACCCATCCAAGGAGGGCTCTTCAAAGGCTTTAGCAGTGAGGCAAGCCCTGGTGAGAAGCCTGAGCTGCACCTCGCTGGATCTCAGCAGCTCTGCAGCCCTTCTTATCCATCGACACTCTGGGACTGGAAGTCGTTCTCACACTTTTACTTACAGATATGCATGTGCTAATCTGTTACACATTGCTTAAGAGTGGCACCATATACTGCTTTTGTGTGTGTGAGAGTAGCACCATATACTGCTTTTGTGTGTGTGTGTGTGTGTGTGTGTGTGTGTGTGTGTGTGTGCGCGCGTTCGAGTTCATTCTTACAATGCCATCTATCAGTATTGTGGCTATTGTGGACGTGGATGTGAAATTCTGTAAGTTAAGTCAGAAAAGTAAGTTTTAAAACACTGATATTATTAGTCAGATGCCTTAATAGAAGTACACCTATAAGTGTAATTCTCTGTGGTCTGTGGGCAACCTCTGCTCTGGTGGGAAGTCTGTTCTAGGTCTAGCTTTTGGATAATATCTGCCCTCTGGCCCTTTCATGTTATGGACTAGAGCTGGCACTCTGTCTTGGGCTCTTTAGTTCCTGGCCGTGTGGGCTACCTTTCCTTCCTAACAGCAGTCTTCAGGCTGTGAGCTTTCTTTGGCATTGGATCCTCATTTGTTTTGCTGCATTCCTCAACGGCTTGATTTTTGACACAGTTCTTAAACACTCTGCTCTCAACATCCAGGGTATGATTTCTTGGCAGCTCTTGCCTTTGAAGTCTGTGTCACTGGCTCTGGCAGCTGTAGTCTGGATTACTTACGCTGTAATGTTTGATCTCTTACTTTCATAGGATCACACTAAAGAGGAGTTGGATGCTTGGAAGATTGTTCGAGTTAGTGAAAATTTTCGTGTGATTGCCTTGGGCTTACCAGTGCCCAGGTACTCTGGGAATCCATTAGACCCCCCGCTCCGTTCTCGATTTCAAGCCAGAGATATTTATTTTCTACCCTTTCAGGTAAGTATACCAAGGGCATAGTGCTTGAAATGGTTTTTATCTATAGTAAGACATTAAATTTTACATCAGTAATATTATATTTTTATTTTTGTTTTTATTTGATTTTGTGTGTATGAATGCTTTGCCTACATGTATGTGTATGTGACCTACTCATGCATTTAGTACCTGTGGAGGCTAGAAGAAGGCATCTTATCCCCTAGAACTGAAGTTATAGACAGTTGTGAGCCACCATCTTAGTGCTGGGAATTGAACTAGACTCCTCTGGACGCTAGTGCTCTTAACTGCTGACCTCTCTCTAACCCCGTGACTATTTATTTATTTATTCTGTGTATGTGGGTACACTGTTGCTGCCTTCAGAGAAGAGAACATTGGATCCCATTACAGATGGTTGTGAGTCACCATGTGGTTGCTGGGAATTGAACTCAGGACCTCTGGAAGAGCAGTCAGTGCTCTAAACTGCTGAGCCATCTCTCCAGCCCCCTGACTTTTTTTTTAAAGGCCGCCTTTGCCTTTATTAAATAGAACATATCGGAATGCTGTACCTTACAGTGTCTGCTTAATTAAAAGTTTGGTTTATTTATAAAACTTTATAATTAATAATTAATATATTTATTATTAATTGGTTGTATATGTTTCTGCTATTTAGGACCAACTAAAACTGTTATATTCAGTTGGAGCCAATGTTTCTGCTGAGAAGTAAGTATACTTTATAAATATTGGATGATTAAACATTTAATTTGTTTAAAAATTAAATTTGTTTTTTTTAAACTTAAAATGTTGCTTAACAGTTTAGTTTTGTTGAGGCTTCATGAAGACATGCACATTGAAATGAGTCCAAAAGTATGAGTCCGCCTTTGCAGACAGACTAGAGAAGCAGGATCCTAAGGTTTCAGCAGAAAGCGGGGCTTGGGAGCTGTGCTTTCTCAGCGTTCGGACACTCTCAGCACCTACACCTTTGAGCTTTAGGAAGGTGGGGATGAGGCTCAATAATGATTTAGACCAGGTGTGTAACCTCACATACAGATAGATTAGAGGAGACGTCTGAGTTTGTAATGGAATGTTATATGACCCATTGTTCTTTAAGAATTCATAGTATATTTCATCTTTCTTAGATTAATGAAATCAGCCTATTTTAACTTAATGTCCATTTTACATGCTACAGTTACTCAAGTACAGTTTGAACTTGGTCCCCTCTAGGATTTCTCAGCTCTTGTCATTTGCTACAACCCTCTGCTCCCAAGAATCTTCTACACTTGGGCTTCCAGACTTTCCCATAGATAGTTTGTCAGAGGCGGTTCAAATCCTGGTGAGTATAAAATAATGGAGCGACGATACATATTCTCAGATGTGGCAAAGGCGAATTGAAGCTTAGCATTGGAAATTGATTACTTGAGTTGTCATCTCCTTCCATAAAAGGTCTGAGATGGATGTGTGCACGGAAACACACCGTGCAGGCACCAGTGGCATGCTTGGTCTCTGGGGAGTTTGCAGCTTTGAAAGGAGAGGTAGAAATGCAGCCTCCTGGAGATTCCAGGGGAAAGACTGCTTTGGCTGGTCAAAGAATAGATACTCCTTAGGGAAATAGATGGCTAAACTTACCCAGCCTGAGGCAAGGCAGCTGAGTTTTCCCACCCTAGCTTCCAGGAGTCCCTGGTTAGTGGCTATCCTAAAGTACACAGGTTCCTAGGTACTAGCAGGTCTCCCAACTTGTGGGAAAAAAAAAGATGGCTCCAGGAGCCTAAAGGCAACCTATATTTGCCAGACTTGTCTAAGTGTGGGAAGGGAGAGGAATCTGGGACATATGTAGAGAATCTAAGAGCAGACCTGAATACATTTGCAGGAGCACAGTTACTTTCCCAAAGCACGTGGTGTCCTGTCTGGAATGATGGGAAAGCCTTCAGGGCAGAGGGCACATGCAGAATGTTCAGCCGAAGATGGCCTTGGAATGTTTGCAGAGCGAGAACTGTCTGTGGTAGAGACTGAGGTTAGAACCTCACTGTGACTTATTTTGTTGATGAGTCAGCCTGCTTGGGTTTTATGGTGAGGGAGTAATGGCCCACCAGAGGTTGTGAAGTAGGTGGAGTGTGGAGTGCCTGTTTTTATCTTAATGGAGACACCTCTGTTACTGACTGGAGGGTAGGAAGGTTCTGGGTCTCCACAGTGAATGGGAGGAGGCTGTTGAAATGCTGAGTGGCACCCTGCTGAGGAAGGCATTATCTGAAATTGGACTCATAAGCTTATTGCTTTCCCCCCAGAGTTTGCAGGTGGTCAGCTTTCCTGTCTATTGTTTACATTGTTTGTACATCTGGCATACTTCTTGTTTACTAAATTCTCTCTCTCTCTATGTGTATCTTTTTATTTATCTCTTCCATTAGAAGCCCATGTTGTTAACATGTTGCTACCCCTGCTTGTACATGTACCCTTCTACCCCCAATGTTTTCTGAGCTACTTGAAGGTAAAGGCAGCCTTTTCTTACAGTGCAACCGCTAAGAATTGGAGCACCCTGTATGACCAGAACATGGCTCCCTTGCTCGATAGCTTGTTAACGGTGAACAGACTTGAGTGCAGTACGATGTGGGTGAAGAATTAGAGGCTACTGAACACTTGAAGTTATTATTGTGAGGCTTGCTGGGTGTAGATGAGATTAATTCATTTTAGTAGTGGAGGATGATAATGTGGTGCTCAGAGTGACTAGGTGTGGGGTAGGTGTGTGCTCCTGCAGCTGTCAGACTTATATACTGTACGGTCCTGTGCCAGATAGCTGGGGCTTTGGTCTAGAGCCCCAGAACAAGGGCAGATTAGATAGAGAAGCATGGGACCAGTAATGCAGTGGAAAGGTGGGAGTGCATGGCTCTCAGGGATGTGATGCAGGACAGGAAGAAGTCTGCTCCTTTACATTGCTGGAAGATGCTGCTTTCTGGGGAAATAAAGGGACTTTAGCATGATATGTACATTTAAGATACATTGTCTGTGACTGAGCTTTTGCTGACCTCTATGTATGTCTGTTCCTAAATAGGATTCTTTTCCCATGATGTCAGTTGAACATGCAATCCAGTGGGTGTATCCTTACACTGTGTTACTAGGACATGAAGGGAAGATGGCCGTGGAGGGTGTTTTAAAAGTGAGTATCTGCTTTCCCTTCCCCTCTGTCCTCTTCATTTCATTCCTTTCCATCTTCCTATCTTTCCTGTACCCCTCTTGAACTTTTCCTTACCTACCTTTTTTTCTTTGTCTTCCCTTTTCTCCTCTTGCAAGACAGGAAGCATATGATGCCAATAACAAGAAAGCAGTGGTGGGAAGGTGTGGGTATGGCTGAGAAATTTGTTACATGGGGCAAATAAACAGACAGAGCTGAGCAAAGGAATGGATGCGTTCATTGTAGTGGGAGTTATGTGTCTCACTGTCAGAGTAAGATTATGAACACAGAACGAGGAAGACATGGAAGGACCCCAGGGTCCTGGGTTGGAAATGGAGGTAGGAACATGAATCGTGTTGCTCTTCGGTGCCTACATATAGGAATTGTTTCTCCTGGGAAGATGTACTCAACTGTCTTCTGTGCTCCCCAGGTGAAGCACAAACAGCAGAGTAAGGAAGTGATTCCACCCAAATCTAGTTTGGTGCACCAGGTTGTTTAAGCTAGGCTACTTACAGGAGGCAGGAGAGCTTACAGTTGGCCACACTGTGTGCTCAAGGTACATCCTGTGGGTCTAGGGCACAGCCCCGTGAGTGCCTGAGAGAGATGCTCATATACTGCCTCGTGAACCCGCTCTCCCTTCCATCAGGGGATGGCAGTGGGCATTCTTGTGAAAGCCTTACATTGGTAAACACAGCAGCTCTGGTTTCAATTTGACAATGGCAGTGTCATGGCCAGAGGATATAATGTTACCCAATATTTATAAATAGGTGTCCCCACCTCTCTCTGTCTCTCTCTCCCTCTGTGTGTGTGTGTGTGTGTGTGTGTGTGTGTGTGTGTGTGTGCATTTTCTAGCTCTATGGCCTAACAGAGCCTAGAAACTATGATCGCACCAAGTGCCTGAAAGTCTAAATACTATGTCTGCTAATAGGATCTAGTTACTGAGAATTAGGGCTGAACTAAAGATTGGATCAAAAATCACAAGATGAGATCAAGGAGATTTCCAGTAAATGATATTGGCATATCAAAACCATATAGAATAGGTATCCATCCTATTAAAAGATTTAAATATGGAGAACAAGCAATTCTCCTTGTTACTGTAGAATGTGTGCCAACAAATATGGAAGAAATTACAGAAATTGAAAAATCACTATTAGGCCATCATTAGATTGATGGCTGAGTTAGGAAAGTGTGAAGTGTATGTGTGTGTGCACATGTTCTTTCATAACTGGATATTAATGTCACCTCTGAATATCTTCTTGCAAAATACTCAGTTGACTTTAAAATAGGAAAGTGATATTTTTATAGTTACTGTCAACATGACCGAACAGAACAAACTGACTACATTGACATTGCGTGCCTCTCTAGCATTGTGCTGGGAAGAGAGCATTGTTTGTTGGGAATCCTGCTGGGAGTTGCAGATCAGAGTTAGACTGTGAAGAAAAACATTACAGTCTTGGGCTAAGGGACACTTTGCAGAAGGAAGACCTGTGTATTTAAAACTTCAGTCCATGAAAGAACGGAAGAACTTCCCTGGGTTGAAGGCGACCAAAGAGTGACAGCAGCTATGTGCCATGTGTCTTCCTGCAAGGCTTTTGGTCACATAGGAGCAAGTGGCATTGTGGGTACATTGAGAACACACATCGTGATGGATTGGGTAGCATGGTTGTATATATTTCTTATTTGGCAACTTAGGTAGTGTTTAAATTTGCTAGAGTTCTTGCTTTCAGGCAGTGGTAAACTCTTTAAGATATGGACTATCATATCTTCAGCTTGCTCTCAATTTGTTGATAGGAAAAAATTAGTTGATTGTACACATATCATAGGGAAGCCAACACATGCTGGAATTGTAACAAGGAACTTGGGTGAAGTTGAAATAGAAATTTTGTATAATTGTATCCTTTGATTTTCTTATTTTGAAATTACTTCAAAGTAAAAATTGCAAAAATTAAAAAATTCTAACATTTAAAAAATTTAAGAACAAACACGTAATTTAATAAGAAGGCAAACTTTACAATGTATTCATAGCCTGGAAGGCACTTTTATAATTATATAGTGTATACAATTTTGAAATGGTTTTTAATATCTTCTTTGGTGTAGTTTTACAGTATAAATTTATGTTATTTTTGTCCTCAGTTGCTAATTCTTGGGACATGCTTTTCTTTTAAAATATTTATAGCATAGTTTTTCATTGTATGGTTACCAGTGCAGAGTTTCAAAAGGCTAAAAATACCCTGTGATGTTTTGTTAGTGTATATGTATGTGTTGATATTCAGTAGAAAATTATTGGCTTACTAATTAGCTCCTTCTTGGGACAGTTTGTTTCTCTTTCACATCTGGCTAAACATGTAGATTTCTCTGTAGTAGTTAAAACATAAATACTGCCTGGGACTTCCATTATTTGAAGGCCAGAATTTGACAGCCTTAAGTATTCTTTAGGGTCTTGTTTAAGCAACCATATTTGTTGAGATTTCATGGTTGCAGCAACCAGGTCATTGCTTTGAAGATATCACGTAGCAATAGGCACCCTGGTTCTTACAATCTTTCCTCCTCCTCTTCCAGGATGATCTCTGAGCCTTAGATGTTGGGGTTGTGTTGTAGATACTGACTGGGGCTGAGCAGGCACCATAAAGTCATTATTTTCTGCTTTTTGTCCAGTCTTGGATCTCTAATAACTTCTGTCTGTTGCAAAACGGATTTTTTGACAAAGGTCAAGAAGATTATAGTTAGAAATTGTACTGGCTTAGGAAAATGGCAGTAGCAAGTTATTCTCCTGTGACTTCTCCAGCCATGGGCAGTGGGCTAAGTTTATAGTACCAAGTATGAATTTTCACTTGTTGAGTAGGCATTTAAGTTCAGATTGACAGCTAATAGTCACCCCCACAACAAAAGTGCCAGTATATTGTACCACTGGGGATATCTTGCTGGGACACTCCTGTGGTCCATAGGCTTTGTAGCTGGCTAGGGTAGTTGATTCTTCTACTCCCCTGGTAGCGTGCACAGCACTTTCAGATACTTTGAGAACTAGTCCTCAAAGAGAAGGCTTCCAGGTGAATTCCAGATCAATTTCTCCCAGTCTTGTGTTTGAAGTGTGTGGTGTTTCAGTAATAAGTCTTACTTTTAAGTTCTGGAAGGCGTTAAGGACAAGGGCAGCAGCCTGTATTGTTTTGGAACCCTCTGGGACCTCCCTGACCAACAACTGAAAAGGAAGTTTCCTGTGTTTGGGGGCTTTGTTAGTCTATGGCCGTTGGGAACATTATAAACTTATGTGGACTAATTGTACTTAAGCCCCATTCCCACATAGTATGATATATACATATATACACACTTTTAAGTAAACTTATAAAAATGTTTCCACGTGGCTTTTTCAGATATTTTCAGTGGGTGTTTATCCCCCGTCCACCTCTGTAGTCCTTCCTTATGTGTCCCTTTACCCTCTTAAACCACTGTGTCCTGCCACCATTCTGATGGTCTGAGTGACTGATGATGCTCTCCATAGCTTTATGAGCTCATTAGTGGACTAGTTTGGTGAGGATTAGGAAGTGTGGCCTTATTGGAAGAGGTGTTGCATTGGGTTTTGAAAACTGAAGCCATACCCAATCAGCTCTCTGCCTCCTGCTGTGGGTCTAGTTGTAAGTCTCAGCTATGGCTGTCTGCTGCCATACCTTTGCTCTTTTATCATAAACTCCAACCCTTGGAGAGGACCAGCCCCAAACGAACCCTTCTTTCTGTAAGTGTCTTGCCAAGATGTTTAGTTATAGCAACTGGAAATTAGCTAAGACACCATGTTTCTAGAGGTCCTTCTCCCTACCTCCATTTCTACTTTCCTGTATCTACTTCAGGAGTTGGATTTCTCAAGAAAGAACTAATGCCGTTTCTCTTAGCTTTGCCCATCTCTTTGGCCTTCATGAGAAGGGAAGCCAAATTGGGTTAGTGGTTCATATTACAAACAGAAATCGTCTAACATTGATAGTAGGTGTTGTAATTACTTTGGTAGGAGAAAAGGTCTGACTGTGTTTGTCACCTTTATTATCTCACCTGCAAGTTAAGCTGCAGCCATAGCTCACCTGAACCTAAGGAGCTGTTGCTCACACTGACATTTTGTACACATGAGTGCCGAATGTCCTGTCTTAGCAGTGGAGCAGGCTGCACACTGCTGTAGCTCTTAATCTATTTTAGGGCACTCTGATGTATTTGATACCTTAAGTTTTTCTCTCATTTTTTTTCAAGGCATATCTTAAACTAATGTGAATAGAACAATAGCCTCAAATAGTTTCGATGGGAAATATGAAAGCTAGTGCACTTCATTAAACTGAGAAAGGGCACAATGAAGGGGTGGACATATCTGTTCTAATAGATTTTTCTTTCATAGATATCTTACAAATTAATGAGTAGTTGCACTTGAATTTTAATGTAATCATTTAATTAGACTGCATTTTAAAGAAAAACCTATTACCCACTGAAAATGCAGTCAGATAAAATGCAGAATACTTTTGTCTTTTCTGAACCAGTGAGGGAAATGGCTGGAGTGACTTCAGCCCCCAGATGGTACCTGTCACATGATGCTCCCGTTCTTAAAACGTCTTTGTAGCCATGGAATCACTTCGGCTTTAGTTGAGACTGAACAAAAATACTTTCATTCTCATCTTGCCATGCTTTGGGAATGGTCTGCTTGCCAGCAGTTTAATAACAGATGCACCGAGCTTCTTATAACGTGTCTTGGCTCTTAGCCCTACTTAAGCAGGGCTCCGTCATAACAATGACTAAATTAGTATGTTCCCTGGGAGAGTTAGAAAGGGAGTGCGGCTCTTGTTCATTGATAATATAGTCTGAACTATCTCTCTCTCTGTGAAACTTGGAAAAATCTTGCATTTAATGTTTTATCCAGTTCAACAAACATTAATTGAGCATTCATTATTTGGCAAATAATTGTCTACATAGTGAATTCTAGAAATGCAGAAACAGATGCTATCTGATCGCTTTTCTTGGAGAATTTACAGTCTGGTTAGGGCAGCAGACATTCTAATAACATTTTAATATGGTAATTTTCTAACACTGTGGCTTAAAAAAATAAGGAATGGCTCTGGTAAGAGCAATGGTTCAGTGAATATGAATGCAGTAGGCATGGGAAATGTCTGAGGTGGGATGGTAGGTGTTTGCTGATGACAGCATGTGTGGGAGACTGAACACGAGTGAAAGGTCAAGAGAAAGGAACCCCACTTGGACAGGTGAGCTGCAGATGCTGTCAGTTAATGGGTAAAGTGGAGAAGGGAGTGTGTGTGAGGAGGACACAGCTCCTACTAGGGACCTTTCTGATCTAGGACTTTCTAGGTGACTTTGTCTAGCAGCTTTTAAACTGAAGTTCTATTTCTAGAGCTGCTTGGTGCTGGTACACACACTGAGTCTGTGTTGGGCCTGGTATGTGTGTGTGTGTGTGTGGGGGGGGGTCTTGGCAGGAGATTTCCAGGCAGAAAATGCAGTTTGCTGTTTTGGGAGCCCATGGCTGTCTTGACCCGGCATTGGGGCCCTCACCCATGTTAGCAGAATGTTTGAGGAATAAAAAGGATAAATGCTCAGGAATCACTACTGTGTAAGTGTAGTTGAATTTATGGGGAATTATCTAATAGGTTCTAGGAACAAGAAGAAAGGAAGAAAGAAAAACTGGGCACTGAATTATGGAAACATCAGCATTTAAGGAATAAGCTGAGAACTCTGTGGAGTGATGGGAGAAAGTGGAGGAAAATCAGTCAGGAGACCGTTATATTAATTATGGGGGCTTTGGCCAGCCATGAGGTTGGTAAGACGTAAATGCATTTAGGTTGCTTGGAGGTAGAGCCAATATGATTTTCTAAAGGCCTGAATCAAGGATAATTATAAATTGATAAGGTTTCGGATTGTGGAGTTTTATTGATGAAGTTGAGGATAGAGAGACTGTAGAAAATCAGGATCCCATGGCTGAGTATGTTTGATTGATGTGCACGTTAGATATTCACATGGGGATGCCAAAGCGCCGTGGCAGGTACTGTTCAGCATTTCATACATTCAAAAGAGAAAAACTTCAAGTTATGAGAACAGATGATTTCTAAAATTATATATCTGGATAGTATTGGATTTTTTAAAAGGAAATATGAAATTGAAAAGAATCCTATTCTATAACGGTTTTGGTATCCAGTCAACTGTGACCACATTAAACTCTCACATTAAAGCTAAAGCAGTTTTCTATGAAGATTTTTTTTCATAAAGACAATAAACATACTGATTAAGAAAAAATGCAAACAAACAGATGCAAGCTCTGTATCTTTTCAATCTGGGATTAATGAATGTTTTTGATGTCTTTCTCTCTCTGCTCCCTCTCTTCCTCTCTCCCTCCAACCCCCAATGTAGCCTACAGTCTGTTGCATAGGTTTGAACAGCTTACTAATAAACTCAGAGTTACCAGTGATAAGTTGGTGTCAAGTTAGGAAAAGAAGTCAAAGCGATTCTCTTTGGTGTCATTTGAGAGCAAGCCCAGATTTGAATTCTCAGCTTCTCTTCTACCCGTGTCTTCCATTGTCCCTACCTGTGCATGTATGAGTCTAAATCTGTGCCTGCTTAAATGCTGTCTTGTGAATCTGTCTCTGAGTCTGTGTCACGTGTGTCTCGGACAAAGTGCTTCTCTCTCTCTTATTAAACAGTACAGAAAGCATCAGGGGAGGAGTGAAGGATATTTTACAGAGATCTCTATCTTTTTATAAGGGATGAAGTCATTGACTCCAGCTGACCCCAGCTCACCCAGATAATTTATAGCCATGTGGTATTCAGCATTCATGATGGATTTTATATGCACTTTATAAAGCCACTTCCACCCTGTTCTAGCAGATGGTTATCATAACATGTTACAAACACATGCATTACCTTAGGCCAGGGCATGGAACAGTTAATAATTTAAGATTATAGCAATGCATTAGCTTAAGTTGTAGAAGCTAATCACATAGGAAATCCAAAGCAAGTAAGGTTGTTCTCTTAAAGATAGGCTAAAACAGGCTGAATACGCAGTAAGATAGCAGTCGTAAATGATCTCAAGGTATGTTATTTATACTTGGCTGTGAGGTTCCTGTACCTGTCTCTTGGAATGTAAGAGACACCATTACCATAGTGCGTACCATACTCTTTTGGTTGATGACTTTTGTTAAATTCTTCTTTCCTGATGTTTCCTGAGTGATGTTGTTGGGAAAATTATGGAGAACTTTCAGAGTAGACTGAGAAGGAAAAGGTAGGAAAAATGGGGAGAAAATGAGTTTAAGACCTTTGCTGGCAGTTTGTGGGTTTACCAAGAGCAGTGTTAGTGAAGTAGGCATGTGTGCTGCTAGCAGAATGGTGGGGTCTACAGTGATGCAGCTGACTTCAGGAAAACCAAACATCTCTACAGGAACAAAGGCCATGTGCACATGAACTGTAGGGCTTGGGTTATGAAGGTCATTTCCAGAGCACTATTGTACCTTACTTTGGAGTGATGTAAACATCGTTTTACCAGAGGTAGAATGAGGATTCAAGTCACTTTCTTTCACAGTAGAAGTTCTTTCTCATTGAACAAGCAGGAAAAGAGAATTCTGATCAAAAGTAGATGAGTTTTCTTTTTTCTTCTTTTTTTTTTGTATATTCTCTGTATTTACATTTCAGATTTCCCCCTTTCCCTCAGTCCCATCCCCCCTCACCCTCCCTTTGCCTCCATGGAGGTGCTCCCTCTCCCAACAACCCTTTTCCAACTCAGCGCCTTGGCATTCCCTGACACTGGGAAAATAAGCCTTCACTGGACAAAAGACCTCTCCTCCCATTGATGCCAGACAGTGCTATTCTCTGCTGCATATGCACCTGGAGCCTCTCCATGGGAACTAGATGAGTTTGCAAATGGGATTATTTTATATTTTAATTTTAGGTGCATGAGTGTTTTGCTTCCATATCTGATTCTGTATGATACATGCATGACTGGAGCCTGTGGAGGCCAGAAAAGGGACCCGAGTTGGAGGGTTGCTAGCTGCCATGTGGGTACTGGGAACTGAACTTGACTTCTCTCCAAGAACCAGTCTTTCAAAGCATAGGTAGTTGAGAATAAAGGGGGAATAATTTCATTTGCATTTCAAAGGATTTATTTATTTAATGTATGTGAGCACACTGTAGCTGTCTTCAGACACACCAGAAGAGGGCATCGGATCCCATTACAGATGGCTGTGAGCCACCCTGTGGTTGCTGGGAATTGAACTCAGGACCTCTGGAAGAGCAGTCAGTGCTCTTAACCACTGAGCCACCTCTCCAGTGCTCCCATCTGCATTCTTGTTTAACCAGTTTTTAATGACTGACCCCTGACTGCATCCTGTGTGTGGGTCTGGGATCTAGAGATTGCAGTCAGTCAAATAGATGCATGTGGTATTTGCCCAAAGGGCTGATATTTTCGTAAGGCTCGTGTATCTGAAGGCTCTGTTGTGAGAAGAGAGCCACCTGGATTGCCTGCTGGTACCCACTAGATAGGCTCCCATTGTTCACTTCTTGGGAGAGTAGCCATGCTCTGAGTAGCTACTGACAGAAAAAGCATCCCATGGGAACAGGGACAGGACCACATATTTAGTAGCTGGTGAACTTGGTCTGTAGAATTTCTCTTTTTGTACTCTATAGCCTAGAACTAAGAAGAAAGAATATTATTTAGTGCAATGTTTCTCAACCTTTTTAATGCTTCGGCTCTTTAATACGATAGTGTGACCCCCAACCATAAAATTATTTTTCATTGCTACTTCATAAGTGTGATTTTACTACTGTTTTGAATAGTAACGGTACCTCTTCTTGTAATACAGGCTCTGACTTCAGCCCTTCTCTGGGAGAGCACACCTTTAATCCCACCTTGTTTTTCCTGATGTAATGGCTGTGTGGTTTGATCCAGGTGCATTTCATTCCTTGGCCTTTGGTGCCGTGCTGTTTTCTGTTGACTCTCCCTTGCAATACTGTGTGAGTCACTCCATGAGATCCACTAGTCACTTGTTGGTGCAGTATGGAAGCAGTTTTCACTACACTGTTGTGTGCTGTGTGGATTTTGTAAAGCACTGGAATCCCTTTTCTGTGGTTGCACAAATACTCTTTTTCTTTGGCTCCTGGAAAGGAGTGATTGGCTGTGGGAAAGTCTCCAGAGTGAAGACTTAACTGGGATGTTATTTTTGAATATTGAGTTTGAACATGACTTTCTTCTGAATACTATTTTCTGAAGTTCTGTCATTCTTTCCAGTATCAGATGGTTATTCATGCATAAATCTTTCATTTTAGTGATAATGTTCTAAAGTGAGTATAAGTTTTTTTAATATTTTTTAAACCCCTCTGTTTTTCATATTGAACAAACCCTATGCATGGGCTTTAATTAATTTCAATTACTATTTCTGTTTTCACATATATATTTGCTCTCTGTATTTATTTTTTAATATAGTAGCTGGTATAAGGTAGTAAGTGTTAGAGTGTTAATCATTGGCTCACATCAATAAACAACCAATGGTTCTGGCCCTTTAAGCCTAATTTTACAAAATTGAGAACTATGCAGAGATGGCACCGTGCCAGATACTGTGCAAGACCGATTGTTGAAGTTTATTTTAATAAGTTAACCTATCTATTACAAAGTTACTGCTAAATGGCATCTGAATTCTGTTTTTCTGAATTTAAGGGATACATTAGCAGCTGTCGCCTGACACAGGCCTGTTTCAATAAGTGCTTTCTACAATTGAATCATCCATTTTTTAGTAAATTGTAATGTTTTATTATCAGAAACCGTGGATTATAAACTGGTGCCAGCTTAGTCAGGAATGGAGAATTTCCATATTGTATTAGTAGTCTTTAGGGGCTTTTTAAATTTTATTTTTTATTAGATGCTCTCTGTATTTACATTTGAAATGTTATCTCCCAACCCTACTCCCTCTCCCCCATTCACTTGTCTTCAGGAAGGTGCACTGGCTCCTAATCCCATTCCCTAACACCCCATTGCCTTGGCATTCCCCTACATTGGAAAAACTTGTGCTCCCTAGACCAAAGGCCTCTTCTCTTATTGATGCCAGACACTGCTATCTTCAGCTACATATGCAACTGGAGCCATGGGCCTCTCAATGTGTGCTCAATGGTTGGTGTTTTAGTCCATGGGAGTTGTGGAGGGTTTGTTTGGTTGATAATGTTGTTCTTCCCATGAGGTTGCAAACCCTTTCAGCACCTTAGGTCCTTTCTTTAGCTCCTTCATTGTGTCTCTGTGTTCAGTTCAATGGTTCTTTACAAACATGCTCAGCTGTATCTGTTAGGGGCTATTTTTATATCATTTTTAATGATTGTTTGAGAAGAAAGGTATTAGTAAAATGTAAAACATTCTCATTAACTTCGAGCCTGTGCTTGTATAAATAACATGAAAATGGTTTCCGTTCTAATTAGATAGAATTTCAGTTATTTAACATTCTGAAACAAAAGGTAAATTACATATCTTTCTGGTAACTTACAGCGCTTTGAGCTCCAAGGTTCTGGATACTCCCTGCTTCCTAAAGAGATTGTAAGAGTGGAGAGGATGACTGACAGCCACAGCTCCTATGCCCACGTGACAATCCAGGTCTCAGGAAAAGAGGTGACCATTAAGGTACTTCATCACGGGTTTATTTATACTTAAATCTGTCGCATGCTGGCCACTTTTGTGGCCTAAGTTAGGCTCTTGATCCCCTACTAAGACTTGGGCTCTGGAGCACCTCTGTAGATCCATCATTTTGTGGCTCCATCTGTGAGGTAACCCAGAGCTGTGTGGGAAAAACTCAGGATGAGGAAAGCCTTCCTACAAAAGTGTGAAGTTTCTCTCTGACATAATCAAGTGTTGATTAACAAAAATGTTTTGTGCTTCGAGTTCTCACTAAGGAATAGTGCTTTCAAATGGACACCCACTGGCAAGGGGAAAACTGGGTCCCTCCAATGGAGTGTCGTTGGACATCAACCACACTCCTGGGCAGGCCCCATGCCCAGAAGCAGTGGGCAACAGAAAACAAACTCCATGACATTTGTGAGCTCTTTTGTTTGTTTGGCTTTCTGTTTTACTGTTTTTTGTTTATGTATATATAGATATATTTGTCTTGAGAGAGAAAGAGCATGAAGTTGGATGGGTAGTTCAGGGAGGATCTGGGGAGAGTTGCCGGAGAAAACATGATAAAAATGGATGAAGATTAATAAATAGGGAGGAGAAAAAGAAAGTACTTTCAAACAATTTTCCTAGTAGAGACCCTGTCCCAGCTGCAGGAACCAGCTTGCACAGAAGCTGTGCTGCTGCACTGTTTAGAGAGGAGCAGTGTGGTCCTAGAGGTCCAGCTCCGTCTGCTTCGTCCTTCCCTTCTGAGCATTGCTGTAAGGGCTCCAGGCTCCCCAGGAAACAGCCTGAAAGCGCTGGCTACAAGGAAGTGGGGGAGAGCAAGTGCTTGCCTTCTTACCAGTGACCACCCAAACTTCTATTGTAATCGTTTGTCTTAATAGGAATATTAATATTTATTCATGTAGCTGTACTTATTCTTTGAATTAAATATCAGTTATGACTATCATGATCCAGACTGTCTGTAATAGGATTTAGTGAGTATTTCTTGTATAGTAGGGTTTTGTTGTTGTTGTTGTATACTAAATTTATATATACTAGATATAGGGAGACTGTCTCTTTAAACAAAGCAACAAAAGGAAGTGTTGGACGATGAAGATATAATGTAGGTTTATGTGCACAGATACTGTGTAATGAAAGGTTAGGTCAGGTCTTCTTGGTAAAGACCCTCTAAGTTCACTGTCTCATGTCTTTCCCACTCTGCCTTTTATGTTAGTACTAGACATATTTAAACATTGCCTGATGTACACATAATATAGAAAGTAACTTATACACATGATTTTAAGTTTATGTATGAGTTTTTAAAAAATCTCTAGAGAGGCAGAAGAGACAGATTAGTAGTTCGGAGCTAAGGGTAACCCTGCTACCCTTCCAGAGAACAGGGTTCAATTCCCATTGCCCATGTCGGGTGGCTCACGACCACCTGGTACTCTAGCTCCAAGGCATTAGATGTTCTATTCTCTGCAGGCACCCCCACACAGACATACATACACGTCCGTGAAAAACAAATTTTAATATAAATGTTCCTTGAGAAGAAAGGAACATTAAGGTCCAAAGCCCAATGATTCTGGGGGAAAAAGGAAAACTAAAAAGCAGAAAGCAGGTGAATTGGGAAGTGTTTGCACAGATAGATTCTTGAGAGTAGTAAAGGAAGGAAATGGAGAGGAGCTGGATATGGCTGTCGGGAAAGAGGAAGAGGTCATTGGTGAGGTTCTATTGTGGGAACTTTGAATTTTGTAACTGGAGTCTAAGAAAAAATAATGTCATGCTGCCTAGTATTTTTTTTTTAATGATCAGTTGCAAAGAACAGGAAAATGACATGTTCTGAACATTCCTAATAGTTAGGGACTTCAATGTAGAGATTTGATAAGGATCACCAGGTTGGAATAGAAAAATAATTGCATAGAGTTGAATTAAAATAAATAGGGACTTTTGAGTGAAAATTATGTGCTTTTTATTACTTTTTTGAAAAACATGTATGTTTTATCTGCCTTTTAAATGGACAGGTACCAGCTGGGACTAGAGCAGTCAACCAGCCTTGCGCTCCTGACCGCTTCATTCAGACGTTAAGTCACAAGCAGTTACTGGCGGAAATGATGCAGTCTCATATGGTGAAGGACATGTGTTTAATTGGAGGGAAGGTAAGAGTGGCAGCTTCACAGTAAGCATTCACTCTCGGCTTTGAGTGGACTCATCCCTTACCTCATGGTGTTTCCATTTGTAGGGCTGTGGGAAAACGGTCATTGCTAAGACCTTTGCCGCTCTCCTAGGATACAGCATAGAACCCATCATGCTCTACCAGGTACGCCACTGCTTTCTCAGACTTTAGCTCATCAGTGCTTCTGACCTGTTGAGCATCTGATGGAAATTTATAACTACAGTAGCATTCAAATTGGAGAGGATTATGTTTGTTTTGGGGTTCTGATAGTGCATTCTATACCATCTGATGTGTATACCGAAATAGGATCTGCTTTTCAGTAGAGATACATTTATGAACATGCACCCTCTGTACACCCTGCATATATTTGGTAGTAGTGGGGAAGACTGAGTATTCTTTGATGCTGAATTCTATCTTCTGAACATGGCATGGTGCAGTTCTCCTGCGATCAGAGCAGCTTGCAAGGCAGGCCATGAGCAACTTCAGCATCATCCCCCCCCCCCCCCCACACACACACACATACACTACAGGCATTTACAGTTCCTGGGTGGGAGACATTTCTTTGCTGGTATAGCTGCCCACACGTGTGCTGCCATGCTTCTGTAGCTAACCAGGTCATGAAAATCAATCCAATTGTTTCTCCTGTCGTTTCTCTGTTGTTGATGTCCTGTTGGGTGAGCAGACAGTTGTTCCCATCTCTGCAGAAGGAGGATATGGAAATAGATGATTATTATTACATTATTATAGAAGACATACTATGTAACATTTGCCCCTTTCCCACTTTGCCATATAATTTGCTGGAACTAAGTACGTTCACAATGTTGTATAACCATTACCACTTTAAAATCTTCACTACATTTGTTTATTGTGTGTGTGTGTGTGTGTGTGTGTGTGTGTGCGCATGTGTGGTGTTTGTTCATGTGGAATTCAGAGACAACTTCTGGAGTTGATTCTCTCCTTCCACATGTAGGTCCAGGAATTGGACTTAGGTTGACAGGGTTGGTAGTGGGTTCCTTTACCTGCTGAGCCGTTTTACCAGCCTCACTTGCTTTGTCCAGGACAACTTCATCTCCTTTTCTTCCTCTCCTTCTCTTCTTCCTCCTCCTTCTTTTCTGAACAGAGACTCTAATCAATAACCCCCAAGTTTCAATCTTGCCTACATCCTGATCACCTCTGTGTTACTTTCTTCTGATCTCTGTAACTTTGCTTATTTTAGATACTTCATAAAAATGAAATCAATACCTTTCGTCATTTTCTGTGTAGTTTACTGAGTTCACATTTGTTCATATTTATGCTTGGAGCATGTAGCAGGGTCTCACTCATTTTCATGGCTGAATAATATTGCTGCGCACACACACTATTACATCTTCCTCTGGTCACGGAACTTGCATTGTTCTAGTTTCTGGTTATGAGTCTTGCTGTGCTCAGTGGGGAAAGAACCAGGTTGCTGCTGTCAGGTCTCATAGGTTATTTGTGGGTGTGGATCTTTAAATCCTTGGACGTCTGCTCTGCACTTCAGCTGTCAGTGTCTTCATCAAGGCCCATTTCACCTTTGCTTCAGTTTTATAATGGTCGTCCTACCGGGAGTGAAGTGGCAATACAATGCCCTTTGATTTGTATTCCCCAGTGACTGAGGTGCAGAACATTTTTTGTGTTTATTGGCCTTTTATATTGTCTCTGGAGACATCCCTGAGTTCCATTACCCTCTGATTTTCCTCTTTTAATTAATTTTTAAGTTTGCATACAGAGTAATGGGCTTCACTGTGACATTCTGAGCATATGTGTTGCACTTGGCTCTAAGCCAGCCCTTTCCCTGCTGACTGCCTTCACCTTCTCTGGCTGCTGTCTGTGCTCTCTGAGCATCGGGATTCAGTCACCTTCTCCTTTACTCCCTTTCCTTAAGATCTCTTTCTGCCTGCCTTGATCTCATTTCTAGTTTCATGTCTACACACGCGCTCGCACACGCACGCGCACACACACACACACACACACACACACACATACACACTTTAAAAATAAGTTCTGTTTATGGAAAAAATGTGGTATTTGTTTCTTGAAGTTGACATATTTCTCTTACTACAATGACTTCTAGTTTGAATCATTTTCTTGAAAATATTATGATTTTCATTTATGGTGGCTGTCTTAATGCAGGTTTCTATTGCTGTGAAGAAACACCATGACACTTTTATAAAGGAGAACATTTGCTTGAGGCTGGCTTACAGTTGGGAGGTTTAGTCTGTTATCGTCATGGTGGGAAGCATGGTGGAGTGCAGGTAGAGATGGTGCTGGAGAAGGAGCTGAGGGTTAAACATCTGGATCTGCAGGCCAGGCAGCTGGTAAAGAGGGACATTGGGCCCGGCTTGAGCATTTGAAACCCTGACGTCCACTTTGTGACACACTTCTTCCAACAGGCCACACCCACTCCACCAAGGCCTTAGGGCCTAATCCTTTCAAAAAGATGCAACACTGTGAGCCTGTGGGGGCCATTGTTATTCAGACCAAAAGTATCATTTTGTCTGCATGCTAACTGCATTTTCAGTACAGTCTTTAGTGGACAGCTACAGTGACTCCGTTTCCCAGCTACTCTGAACAGTGTCCTAGCACATATGGATATACAAATATTTCCATGGTATGTCAATTGAGAATGCTTGAGATATATACCCAAAAGTGATCTGTCTTGGTCACATCTTACTTTGGTACTCAGATTTTTTCTTTTTCTTTTTCTTTCTTTTTTCTTTTCTTTTATTATAGGTTTTAATGGTTAAGTTAACATTGGGAGTGTATTTTTTTAAATGTAATTTTAATTGAAATAGAATTACATCACTTTCCCTCCCTTTCTTACTACTTCTCCCAGATACCCTTTTTTGAACCTGTCCCATGCCTCCTTCAGGTTGATAGCCTATTTTTTAATTATATTTGTTGCGTACCTGTATATGGACATGCACAAATATGTATTTAAATACAAGCTGCTGAGTCTGTTTTTGCTGTTTGTGTGTATTTGGTTTCAGTATTGGCCAGTCTGCGTTGTACAGCCGATGAAGGTGCTCATCCCTGGAAGAGGCTGGTTTCCCTTCTCCTGGTAGTTATTAGCCGCTTTGTCTCGGTATGGGTTCCCTTCCATGGTGACATCACTGACAGTGGACGTGTTCCGGTCTTATCCGCTCTTCTTACAGTCTTTCTGTTCCCTCATGCTCAGCTTCTCTGATTCAGAGCTGGAGGAGCTGTGATGTCGATACATGCACTAGGGCTTGTGTCCAGTTGTCATTTTTTGTGGTAGTCTCCATTTTCTGTAAAGGACTTCTTTGAGGAGGCTGATTTATCCATGCATATAAAGATAAGTGAGGGATTATTATAACCTAGCAAACTGGCCCTGGTCCCATACGAAAGTCCCTCGCCCATGCTTTTTGTGCAGGGTAAGAGGCCTGATTTAATTGCAGGGGGATCTAATTTCACAAGTAGCACTTGTGAATAGGCTTTCTTTGCTCTGGTGTCTGACATTCTATGAGAAATTATGTGGCTGAAGCCATATAGTTTCCTTTATGGATTCTCAGATCCACATGTCCTTTTGGGGCATGCCATACCATGGTGTTTATCACTGTGGCTGTAATCTGAGGCCTGGTGTTGTGATGCCTTCAGGACTGCTGTTTTTATTTAGGGTTGCTTTAGCTGTTTGTAGTATTTTGTGCTTCTGTGGGAATTGTAGGCTTCTTTTCTCTAGTTCTGTGAAGATTGTCTTTGGAGAACTTATCTTCTGGTCATATCTGTTTCTTTTTAAAGGCCTTTTTGTCTTTAAATACTGATTTCTTTGTCTAATTGTGCTATAATTCCATTGAGCAGATATTCTGTTCTACATGGATTTTTAGGTTTGGAATCTCGATCTTAACTCGAGTTCTTGTATGGTTGCTCTTCATGGATGCTAGTTTTTCTTTATCTCTGTATGAATGTAGCATTTCTTTACCCTTGTCCTTTATTCCTTTTATTCTTTCTTCTGCTTGCTTATGTCTCTTGTGATGCCTCACTCTGTAGGGGTTTTGTTTGTTTGTATTTTATGTAGTGTGAGTACCTGTTTATGTGGGTGTGTGCATAAGCATTCACTGGCATACATGTGTGAGTGCATTTATGTACAGGAGCATGCGTGCTGATGGAGAGTAGAGGCCAGTGCCAGCTGCCATCTTCACTCTCACTCACCTCTATAGAGAAGCATCTTTTACTGACCTAGCGGTGGGGTTGGCCAGGGAGCCCCATGGCACCTCCCGTCTCCCTTGGCTCTGAGTAGGGTTACTTGTGCCTGTAGTTGTGTATGGTGTCTAGGGGACTGAACTCACCTTTTCACAACTGCACAGGAAGTGCATACCCACTAACCTCTTACCAGCCTCTTACAGTGGTTTATGGGCTGTCTTTTCTTAGCTTTCCTTATTTGCATGCAGATAGCCTTTGCTGGCCACAGTTAGTTAGCCTTGCAGTCTGTGCACTGGCTGGTTCTCCAGTCCTCCTGAGACTTCACATTATCCCTCTCCAACCAAGAGGTTGGACATGTTTTAACTGAGCTCTCTGAGCTGTGGGCATTCTTTATACATTCTGGATGTGGAATCTACTCTCAAATCTGTGATTGGCGTTGCTTTTCACCTTAGTGGTTGTGTATTTAGTGTATGCTTTTTACCTTGGCGTTGATTTCCTTTTCACCTTAGTGGTTGTGTACTTTCATGCACAACTGTCTTTGATTGTTCCATTAAAGTGCAATGATCGTTTTCTTTTGCTGCTTACGTTTCTAATGTTATGTTCAGTAAATCACTGCCAAGTCCAAGGATTTGGTTTTTACCAGTTCTTCTAAGAATTTCACTATTTTTAGGTCTTAAATTTTAGTGTCTAATTAATTTTGAAAAACCTATATATCATATTAGGTAGGGTACAACATTGATCTTTTCCAGGTAGGTACAACATTTTCCAGAACCAATATTTCTCCTTATTAAATAGTTGCATCATTTTTATTAGGGTCATTTAGTCGGCTACACAGGGTTTTCCTCCAGGATGTCTGCCCGTAGCCTCGGCTGTGTACCTGGCTGTGTTCCATTATCACCGGCTTCATTACTTGTAGTGTCTGAATGAACTGTGAGACTGTGCTCTGCTGTTCCTTTCCTTGGTCACGTGATTACTCAAGGTCCCTTGAGACTTCATGTTAATTTTAGATGGATTTTTCTGATTCTGTTTTTGTTGTTGTTGTTGTTTAAGATGAGATTAAGATTTTGAAATGAATACTGATTCTCTGTAGGTTAATTTGTTTGGTTAGTTTAGTTAGTCCTCTGGGCAATTGAATAAAATGTTTATTTACCATTATTTCTTTATAGTTTTTGTGTATGAATCTTTTATCTCACATATGAGTTATTCTAAACTACCTTTAGATAGTTTTGGTGGGTATATTTATTTATGCTTCTTATTTTTAAAATGAAACTGTGTAGCTGGTTTCTTAGAGTGAAATTCCTACCCACCCCCCTTAATTCTGTGTTTTGTTTTGCTTTCGGATACAGGACCTTATCCATGTAGTTTTGACGGTTCTTAAACTCACGGACATCTGCCTGTCTCTGCCTCCCAAGTGCAGAGGTTAAAGGCCTGTGCCACTTTTCTCAGCTTTAAAGTAGTTTTGTAATGGTCTCTGCTAGCACATTTTTTTCCTGGCATTTTCGGTGCTACCTCTTTGTGTGTAGGTGGGGTAGTGCCCTGTATATGGAAAGTCTCTATCCTCATTCTTTGGTTAGGTTTGGAAGAGGTGATACTATTTACTTTTATTTATTGTAGGGCAGCATTTGTGTCCTTTGCTTATTTAATTATACTTTGAAATGATTTAAATGTTAATTTTATGTGTACAGGTGTTTTGCCTGCCTGCATGTCTCTGCTCTCTAAGTGTGCCATGTCTGCTGCAGGCAGAGGCAGAAGAGGGCATTGGATCCTTTGGAACTGGGCTTATAGAGGGTTGTGAGGTGTCATGTAGTGTCTTAGCTAGGGTTTTAGTGCTGTGAACAGACACCATGACTAAGGCAAGTCTTAGAAGGATAACATTTAATTGGGACTGGCTTACAGGTTCAGAGGTGCAGTCCATTATCATCAAGACAAGAGCATGGCAGTGTCCAGGCAGGAATGGTGCAGGAGGAGCTGAGAGTTCTACATCTTCATCCGAAGGAAACCAGGAACAGACTAAGCATCCTCAGGCAGCTAGGAGGAGGGTCTCCAAGCCCACCCCCAGAGTGACACACTTCCTCTAACAAGGCCACACCTTCTAATAGTGCCACTCCCTGGGCCAAGCATATGCAAACCATCACATGTAGGTTGTGAGAATCAAACCTGGGTCCTCTGGAAAAACAGCCATTGTTCTTAACTGCTAAACTTCTCTCCAGCCATATAATTTATTTCTCACACTAAATATACTTATATTAAAGTGTTCTTGGGCACAAATCCAACTGCCTGAGTTCACTCCTTGGAGCCTACCTGAAAAGTTGTCTGTTATGAGCCAGCTTGGAGTAAGCCTCACAGTGACGGAGACCCGAGATGTGTGTTAGCGCGGTGGAAGAGGAGAACCAACTCCTGAAGCCGTTGTCTGAAATTCACGTGTGTACCGAGGAATATACATGCATGCGTGCATTCCACATGCAGTCAGCCACTGCACGGACTTAAAGCATCCTTTTTTTTCTGAAAAGTGGCATTTAAAGCTACGAGTAGTGATGTTTGGTAGAACATTTTGTAGGATGTTCCCAATACAAGTGGTAGTGAGGAAGATTCCTTTCATGTTCTTTAAAATACTTGGTCCCTGTCCTGTGAGCTGACCAGAGTCTACTATTTTATATAGTTCTTGTTTTCCTGTTTCAATGAAGATAGCTAAAGGTAGAGGGCAAAGTAAGATAAAGGGCATTAATATAATCTGATTTAAAAGATTTAATATTTGCTGCAAATCTCCATAATCTTGAGAGAGGCCTATGAAGATCCATACTTCTGTCTAAGAAATGAATATGAGCTAGGGTAAAGAGATTAAAATTAGCAGGGATAACTGCGCTTCTTCAGATGCTTGTTCATCTGCCATGTCCTTTCACAACTCACCAAAGATCATCTGAGACTCTCAGTGTCATCTCACCTCCCTGTCCCCATCACCCTTCTTATTAGTTTATAATAAATCAGTTCTCTACTAAATACCGAGGGAAAACAAACTTGATATACTTTGCAATACATGACTATAAATATTAGGTCAGTTTATCTTCTCAAATGTCACAAGACATTTTTGGAAAGACTGTTTTTTTCCTTCCTTTTGAAATTTCTTTTTAATTTTGAGATTATAATATATTAAACCATTTTTTCTTCTCTTTTCTCCCTCCAAACTCTCCCAAATACTTTTTCTTGTTCTCTTTTAAAATTGCTTTTACATATAGATATGTGCATGTTTATACACATATATGTTTCTAAGTATAACTTCAGTGGCTATAATCTTGTGTATATATTTTCGGGGCTGATCATTTGGTACTGGATAACTAATTGGTGTGCTCTCCTGTGAGAAGACCATTTCCCCCGCTGTCAGCATCCATTGGTTGCCTGTAGTCCCATTGTGTAGGGTTGAGACATCCTGGTCTTTCCACTTTAGCATGTGTGCCGATGTCATCTTGTTCAGCTCATACTTATGCGGTCACTGGTGAGACTTTATGGGTGTTGTGCCTCACTTTACCAGGAGACAGAACCACACAGCAAACTCTCGATCCTTTGGCACTTACAGTCTTTCAAATTTAGTAATATTTATAAAAGTATCAACATTTTTTAACTTTAAAATAAAAGCCCTATTCTAATAAAGCTGGAAATACTTTATAGACCTCGTTTTTCCAAACACTGCTTTGTGTATCAGTTTTCACTGATAGCTTTACACTTCCTGTCTAACCTTTGAAGACTTACCTTTGCTTTATTTTACTGTTCACCGGAAAAAGAAACAAGCAACATATTGCATGTATGGCTCCTAATAATTTAGGTCTGTTAATTATACTGGAAAACCACTCAAAGTATTCTATTATTGAGCTACTACCTTAACATGCGAAAGAATTAGTTTTAGAATCTGAGAACACATCCTTTATATTTTTGGAGTGTGACAATAATCTCATAAAATGTATTAATGTTATTTGCTTTCCTGTTCAGTTTGTTGATAGAAAGTGGCAACTTTTAAAGTGGATAATAGGTTATTCTGTTTTTTTAATATACTTCTTGTGCTGGATACTTTTATGTCAACTTGACACAAGCTAGAGTAATTTTGGAGGAGGCAACTTCAGTTGAAAAAACGCCCCCCTCATTGACATGGAGGAGACCTGTGATGCATTTTTTTCAGTTGATGGTTAATGTGAGATGGCCCAGTCCACCGTGGGTGGTGCCATCCCTAGGCTGGTGGTTCAGGGTACTGTAAGAAAGCAGGCTGAGTAAGCCATGAAGAGTAGGTAGTACACAGTGCACGTGGCCTCTGTATCAGTTCCTGCCTCCAGGTTTCTATCTTGAGTTCCTGCCCAGACCTTCCAGGATAAAGGACTAGATGTAAGAGTAAATAAACCTTTCCCAAGTTTATTGCGGTCATTGTGTTTTGTCACAGCCTTAAAAACTCTAACTAAAAAATTGATATCCAGATCATGGGGTGGTGTTATGACAGGCCTAAATGTGTTCGGGGTAAATGTGGTGGCATTTGAAGCTGTGAATTAGGTGGAGAAGATATCTAGTGCTCAGAGCTTTGCAGGAGCTGGAAGGCAAGCATGTGGGGAACAGTACACTCTGGAGGCCTGACTTGTGATGTTTTGGAGTGAAGTTTTCTGAGTCCTTTAAAGCCTATTAGGACAGCTGAATATTTTGAATTAGGAATCTGTGGCTCACTGGGTAGTGATGGTGTACCCCTTTAATCCCAGCACTCTGGAGGCAGAGACAGGTGGCCAGCTTGGTCTACAGAGCAAGTTTCAAGACTGCAAAAGCTACACAGAAAGTATGGCCTCAGTGTCAGCACACAGAAACTGGTCCAGGGAGGGCCAAGCTTGTGTGTACCTCATGCTGGCAGCCAAACATGGAAAGAAATGAGGGTTTCCCAGATAATACTGGTAGGAAGGGTTTATGGAGAGATGGAGGCACCGTGTGGCACAGATTAAAGTCTCTAAAGAGATTCCTCAGGAAGTTATTAGTGAAGTTACAGCCTAGTTACAGGAAACACACCAGCATCTTAGAGGTGTCAGTACCATGAGACCACCACTGCCGTGGAGCGGCGCCAGCCTGAGCCTTGGAGACAAGCTGTGTGTGCTTGGGGTAGTAGCGCTGGAGAGACGGGGCTAGAGACTCTAGAGCATCCTCAGTGGGGCCCTGATGTAAGCACTGAACCTTTCTTACTTACTTTTATTTTACATCCCTTCCTTCTCTCCTCAGCCCCTTCCCACCTTTTCTCTTCCCCTCCAATCTCCCAACCCACTACTCGTCTGTTTCTCTCAGAAAAGTTCTGGCCTCTAATCGATATCAACTAGCCATGGCATATCAAGTCAAGTTAAGACTAGGCACCTCCTCTTCTGTTTAGGCTAGACAAGGTAGCCCAGCAGGGCAGAAGGGTCCCAAAGGCAGACGGCAGAGCCAGAGACAGCTCCTGTTCCCACTGTTAGCAGTCCCATAAGAAGACCAAATGCACCGTTTGACACTGTTGAATTTTGGTTTTACTTTGGTCTGATTGTAACTGTGCCTGGTTCTTCCCACACTGAATAACAAGATATTTAACTTATTTTTTGCCTTGTAGGAGCCCTCAAGTGGGAGATTTTGAGGTTCTAAAGATATTTTGGAATTTTATGGATACTTTGGAGTTTTACATAAAATATTCTAGAGAGAATTTTAAAATTTTAGGGAAACTTGAAATATTTTAGAGACTTGGATTGGGGGAAGGGAAGTAGCGGACGCTTTGAACATTCGAAGATACTTTGGATATTTAGAGAGACAAAATCTCTAAAGACCATGGGATTTTATAAGTTGAATGTTTTGTATTATGATATTAATCCTATGAGATCTTGGGGATGAACAAAAAATAAAAAAAAGAGAAAGATATGGCTTAATGGTGCTGTTTGTATATCAAGTTGAAAGGGCTCAATTGTCCTGGTTAGTTTTCTATCAACTTGACATAAGCTAAAGAAATTTCGGCAGAGGAAACAGTTGAAAAAATGCCCTACCTCTAGATTGACCTGTGGATAAATCTGTGGTGGCATATTTTCTTTTTATGATTGTTCATGGATTCAGGAGAGCTCAGCTCATGCTGGGCAGTGCCACTCCTGGGCTAGTAGTCCTGGATTCTATGAAAAAGCAGGCTGAGGCAGCCAACAGGAGCAAGCCAGTGGCATCAGTTCCTGCTCCAGGTGCCAGCCTTGAGTTCCTGCCCTGACTTCCCTGGATGATGGATGGACTACCCAGTAAAAGATGAAATAAACCTTTTCTTCCCCATGTTTATTTTGGCCATGGTGTCAAGGCAGTAGAAATCCTAACATAAGACATATTTGACTCGTGTCTTAGGGTTTCACTGTTGTGAACAGACACCATGATCAAAGCAACTCTTCTAAGGACAACATTTAGTTGGGGCTGGCTTACAGGTTCAGAAGTTCAGTTCAGTATCATCAAGGCGGGAGCATGGCAGTGTGCAGGCAGGCCTGGGGCAGGAACAGCTGAGTTAGGAGGATACTGGCACAGGGAGCTAGGATGAGGATCTTAAAGCCCAGGACCATAGTGACACACTTCTCTGACAAGGCCATACCTCCTAATAGTACCATCCCCCTAGGCCAAGCACATCAGACCACTACAGCCCGGGAAGCCAGTCTTGGCGACTGTGGCAGACTGTCATTTACTCATGTTTTATCAGTCCTTTCTCTCTGAAACCCTTCGGAACTGAAAGGCATAGGCTTCTCCTGATGAATATTTTGCCTGTGATTTGCATATACTTCACTGATTTTAGAAATTTATTTTAGAGATGAGCAAACTAGTCACATATTCTGAGAACGTTTCCCAGTCTGTTAATTGATCTTCAGAGGACATCCACGGACAGAACACTTGCTGGAAGTGTAGACTGTGGAAAAGATAGAGAAATAGGAAAATTTAACCCGTTTGAACCTCCTCCTCTCTCTCTTTCTGCAGTGCTGCTTTCTGTGAACTGTGTCAAAGTCTGTACTGTGGATTTTGCTAATTGCCAATCAAGTAATTTTCATGCTAGAAATTAGGCTCCTAAAATCAAGCATAAAATTGCTTTTAGTTTCATATTTTTAATAAAGTTCATTGATCTTTTGGGACAGATGATGAGTTTGAGAGACTAAAGAATCAATTTGTTTTGTAATTAATGGGAACATTTCAGAGGTCTGACCCAATGTGGAGAGCTGAGTAGGAGCACGTGAGGACCCGCCATCTGTTTCTATAGAGACAGAGACATAAAGGCGCACTTAGTCCATGAGTTTTGATGTACTTAGGATGACTTTTTATAACTAGTTTCATCTGAAGTCAAAGGAAAATGGGGTTTGAACAGATTTGTCTCAGTACATAAACTATATTTCATTCTACACGGTAAAATCTCAGATCGCTTGGCTCATGTGTTAGGGTGGATTCTTTTCAAGTTTTCTTCTTTGTCTATGTTGAGGCAGTGAGTTTATAGTGTTGAAGAAATGCTTGTTCTTCTCACTCCCATCCAGAAAGCTAGATTTTTTTTTTGACATTGTCATAAGTGCACTGGGTTTGAGATTTCTCCTAGATGCTAGTTAGATTAAAGGCTAAGTTAAGTCAAATTAGAATTTTAAAGGGATATACATCTCTGGGACTTTGATAAAAATAATCCTTGTGTAGGACACATTAGCATTTTAGGGTTACCATTAACTCCTTAGTTAAGCTTTTCTTCCTGCACCTGAGCTGAGCGACATCTAGTTTCCCATCTATCTCTGCCGCAGTCCTTGCTTTTTTCTTTGAAAGGCTGAGAGCCCTGTCAGTCTCCTCTTGTGAATATGCCTTTAATCCACATAAGCTTTGCCTGTGCCCTCAGCCTTCCTAACCAGCGCTGGCTTCCATTTTTCAGCCTGGATTTTGCCCAGTTTCCTTCCTAATACTTATTTATGCTCTTTCTAATTCCATTTTATACCTGTGACCACGTTTTAACAGTTGGCAAGATAATATTAACATTCTGTTGCTTAAGATGGCTGGCTGTCTTTTGCTTGTCCTCCTTCAAGACCTCAACCTGAGTGCTGAGATGCAGGCTGCTGAGCTGTGTTCCCTTCATGGCTGCCCAGGAGCTCCTAGTCAGAAAGGGAAGCTTGCCTTTCTACAGCCTTTCTATTGCTCTTTTTGTAATAGCAATGATCAACTAAAGGAAAATGTATTTTCACCTTTGTGAATATTATTTTTGTCCTTTCCCAGTGGCAGGTGATTCAGTCAAAGTGAACTAGAATATACTCAATTCGTGTGTGGAATATTAAGTTCTTCATAAGATGGGATTAAAACTAAGTTGAAATTAGAACCTTGTTTGTGTTTTTCATGTTGCTGGAAGTACATTTTCATGATAATGCTGGAAGTCCATCTAAGTAAATAGCTCTGCTTTCTTTAGATCGGTTTATTCTAACTTTCCTCTGTAAGAACTGTGCCATTGGACAGCTCTCCACCACCACCATCTGAAGAGAACCTGTCAGAGTGTGCAGTGTTCACCATCTGACAATTAGAGATGCATTAGTACAGCCTTAGTTTGCTTAGGAAAGAGTTAATTTTTCTTTCCTTTTTTAAAAATATAAGATACAATTGTAAGAATCTCATATTTTAAGGTCCATTTTGATATCTTTATAATTCATTTGTTCATTTCATTTGCTTATTTTCTGTATCAAGTTCCTCATTTTTTAAAATAAACCCAGACTTAACAGAAGGTCTATTTCATGTTGTGTGTAGCTGATCTGCCTGTGTGGATGTGTGCACACTGTACATTTGCAGTATGCATGGAGGCCACTGAGATGCCAGCTCTCCTGGAACTGAATGGCTGTGAGTCACAGTGTGGTGCTGGGCCTGAATCCGTGCCTTCTGGAAAAACAGCCAGTGCTGTAAACAGCTGAGCCATCTCTTCAGCCCTGATTTCTGAATTTTTGATGTACTAGATTTATTAGCTTCTTTTATTTTCTCAAATTTTCATTTGTCCTTTGATTTTATGATTTTTTTTTACATGTAAAGGTAAAAAATGAAGTGATGGTTAGATTTGACAATATTTTCCTTCGTTAAACCTGTGTTTTAAATTTTAATTAGAAATCTTTATCTTTTATTGGATATTGTATTTATTTACATTTTAAATGTTATTCCCCCTTTTCAGTTCCTCCCTTTCCCATCCTTCCCCTGCTTCTATGAGGATGCTCCCCCACCCACCCACCTACTCCCATCTCCCTGCCCTGGCATTTCCCTACACTGGGGCATCAAGCCTTCACAGGACCAAGGGTCTCTCCTCCCATTAATGCCAGACAAGACCATCCCCTGCTACAAATGTGGCTGGAGCCATGGGTCTCTCCATGTGTACTCTTTGGTTTAGTCCCTGGGAGCTCTGGGTGGTCTGGTTGGTTGATATTGTTGTTCTCTCTATAGGGTTGCAAACCCCTCCAGCTCCTTCAGTCCTTTCTCTAACTCCTCTAGTGGGGACCCTGTTCTCAGTCCAATGGTTGGCTGCGAGTACCTGCCTCTGTATTTGTCAGGCTCTGGCAGAGCCTCTCAGGAGACAGCTATAGCAGGCTCCTGTCAGCAAGCACTTTTTAGTATCCACAATAGTAAATGGGCTTGGTGACTGCATATGGGGTGGATCCCCAGGTGAGGCAGTCTCTGGATGGCCATTCCTTCAGTCTCTGATCCACTCTTTGTCTCCATATTTCCTTTAGACAGGAGCCATTCTGGGTTAATATTTCAAGTTATAAAGAAATTGAACTGTTGGTTTGACACAGGCTCTATATAAATTTCTTTTCAGAAAAGAGGGCTCCAGATTCTTCTTACTCTGCTGTTTCTTTTTCTTATTCACAGTTGAAAAAAATCTTTATTTTCAAGATACATGTTATAATGTAGGATTCACCCAGATTGTTCTGAATTCAATCTTCAAGATTCCCTTCATGATTGAAGTAAAGTAGCATATTCCTAGACTCAAGAGTTTAAGACATGGGCATCATTGGAAATACGAGAATAGCTCTGATTGGTTCTTTGTCAGATTGACACAGTTACAGTCATCTGGGAAGAGGGAAGAGAAAACGCCTCCATCAGATTGTCCTGTAGGGTGATCTGATGGCATTTCCTTGGTTAATGATTGCTGTGGGGTCCATTCTACTCTGTAATGCTACTTGTTTGGTAGGTGGTTCTGGGTTGTGTTAAAAAAAAAAAAAAGGACAAAAGAAGAAAGGAGAGAAAGGAAGAAAGAAAAGAGAAAGAAAGGAAGAAAGAAAGAAAAGTTGAGCAAGTCATGAAGAGCAAGAAAGGAAGCCATGGTCCTCACTGGTGTTGCTCCAGTTTCTGTCCTGACTTCCAGTGATGGCCTACGAGCTGAGAGACATAAGATGAAATAAATCCTTTCTTCCCCATCCTGGTCACAGTGAGTTAGAAAGCAAACTATGATTGCCGACTATATTATCTTAGTTACTGTTTTGTTGCTATGAAGACACACCATGACCACAGCAACTCTTATTAAAAGTTTATTTATTAACATACATTTTTTATGAAGAGTTAACCACTTTAATTGTGGGCTTGCTTACAGTTTCAAAGGCTTAGTTCACTATCATTTTCGCATTAAGCAGGTAGGCAAAGTGGTAGAAGAATATTTGAGAGCTTTACATGCTGATCTACAGACAGCAGGCAGATAGAGAGGCTGGACTTGGGGTGAGCTTTTGAAACCTCAAAGCCCAGACCCAGTGACATTTCTTCTTTAACAAGGACACATGCACTCCAACAAGGCCAAGCCTCCTAATCCTTCTAATGACTTCCAAACAGTTCTGCTCCCTCCTGACTATACATTCAAATAAATGCACCAATAAGGGCCATTCTAATCTAACCACCACATATACTGAACGTTAATGAAGATGGTACATCACTGAGACTGTTGCCATATCTGACTTACATAGATACACATGTATTAGTCTATAGTTTCTATATTTACAGTAGTTCTACGCTTGCTGCAAGTATCTGACTTGATGCTTTGGGGGTATAGTGTGCCCATTTATTTGTTAAAGGATGCATTTAATAAATTATTGTTTGCTAATAAGTTTAGGCATTATTTTGATTTTGGATCAAACCTACCTAATGTCTGTAGAGGCCAGAAAAGGCTATTTTATTCCCTGTGACTGGAGTACAGACAATTGTGAGCCATTATGGGAGTTTGGGAATTGAACCTCTGTCCTCTGAAAGTGCTTCTGACTGCTGAGCCATTGCTCCAGCCCTTCATATGTATGTTTCTATGATTGCAACTTACTTTATTCAGTATCATATCTTCTCAGTTCATCCACATTGTTGCACCAGACAGAATTTTCTCCTCTGTAAAAGCCTCATACCACTTATGGTATATGTACTACATTTTCTTTATTCATCTCTTGGTGGATGAGGTTCGTTATGAATCATGACCATTATGAACAAGACTGTAATGATAATAGGGTCTGGACAATATTTTGAGTTGCTGATGTTACTTCCTTTGGGTTTCTACCCAGAAGTGGGCTTGCTGAATCGTGCTGATTCTGTTTTTGTCCTTTGCAGGACTTTGATTCATTCCATAGTGACTGTATTAGTGTACTTTTTTGACTGCAGTGCCAAGATTCCTTTTCACTCCAAGTTCTCAATGTATCCCCCTCCCTTCCTCCCTTTTCCCCTTGTATACATTAGTCATTCTTCCAAGTCTGACAGCATTTCCTTGAGGCTTTGATATGCATTTTACTCATGGTTTATGATGTTGACCATTACACTATACTCCTTGGTCAATGTTTATCCTTTTGTGAAAAATTACTGTTCATATTCATTGCTTATTCTTTTATTTTTATGCTCTTTGGGTATTTTAAAAAATACATATAAATTGGGATATTTATTCCTTTAATAAGAGATGCAGTTTTAAAATATTTTCCCCCTTTGGCAGGTTGCCTCTTGGATCTGTTGTCCCCATTGCTGAATAGAATTTTTTAGTTTGATGAAATCCCATTTATCTAACTTAATTTTAGTTGCCTTTGCTTTTTGTGTCATTTTTTAAAATTCCTCATCTAGGCAAGTATAAAGAAGAGTTTGCTCAGTACTTTCTTCCAATAGCATCATGGTTTCAGGTCTTTCGTGTTTGTTTTGGTTTTCTGTGTGCTGTGAAATACAATCCTGCTCTTCAGTCCACGATTTCCCCAGGACTGGTCATGGAAGGAACTGCTTGTTTCCCATTACAGATCTTGGCGTCTGTGTGGAAGACTATCTGGCCATGAGTGGGTCTGTCTGTAGGTGTCTGAATCCATCAGCTTTTGTGCTCTTACTGCAGAACCATGTCGTGGTGACTCTTACACTCTCACGGTGGATTTACGATAAGATAGTATATTTATTTTAGCTTCTTGGGGTTCAAGAATTTTTTTGGCTACTTCAGCTCTTTTCTTGTTTTTATGAATATTAGGACTGTCTTCTCGTTTTGTAAAATGTATCCCTGATATTTTTAGCATTATATCTGTAGGTCATGTTGACTAGCACAGACATTTTAATTCTTCTAATCGCTGAACACATTTTTGCATTTATTTGTCTCTCTAATTTCTTTCATGAATGTGTTTATAGTTTCAGTTTATTGATCTTTAACTCTTTGTTTAAATATATTTCTACTTGTCTTTTGAGATGCTGTTCTAACTGATACTGTTGCGGTGTGTTGCTAATAAAATCACAGGCTGCAGCTCTGTGATTTTATTTGTTCCAATAGTTTGGGAGGTGAAATCTTAGGGTTTTCTGTGTCTGTATCATGCCATCTAGAAACAGACACCTGTACTTCTTTACCGTGGGTCTCTTTTATTATTATTCCTAAGATATAGGAGTCATTATTCACTGCTGAGCACGTAGACTTAGGCTTGTGTACTGATGCACATTCCTTCTACACCTCGTTGTTTTACAGTTGGGTTCATGAAAGAATAAGGATTTTCTTCCATGCCTCTCAGTGTGTTTTGAAATAATCCTGTGATTTTAAATTTTTTAATAATATAATGTGTCACTTCTATTGCTTGTATATTAAGCCTTCAATAGTTTGTTCTTAAATACCTTGGATAAAACGCATTTGGTCTTAGTGTATAACCCTCTTAGTGCTGCACTAATGTCAGCTGGCTAATATTTTATTACAGCTGTTTGCCTTCACTGCCCTGTGGCGTCAGGGGAGTGCTGGCCTTACCCGGAAGGCTGGCAGTATGCACGGAAGTGATGACAGCAGCTCTTGAACTGTTGGCAGTGTTTACTGCTCGGGCCATTAGACCTTCAGCTCTCCTCCATGAGGAACTTGCTAACTCACTGGTTTGCTATAGTGATTTCTATTTCAGGGGATATTGTATATTTCCAGAACATATCTACATGTTTTCTAATCTGTAGAGTTTTAGGTTTATACAAAACTGTTCATGGTAGTCTTTGACTTTTAATACTGTTGTCCTCTGGGGCTTGTAATTTTGAATCTCAGGATTTTTTTCCTTTTGGTCTTAAGGATCCAGGTAAAGACTTTTGCCTTCACGGAACTTCTAAGTCAACATTGGCCATACTCTTTGTTGTTTTTTACTCTCATTTATTCTTTCCGTGAGCCTTAAGATCTTTCTTTGGCTGTCTTTGAATTTAGTTCTAGCTCTCTGCTTCCATGAGTTCAGCATTAATTCTTTGAGGTCTTTCTTTGTAATTCTTGTGTCTTACAAGTTATTCTTTCCAAGTTGTATTCAATGAAATCTTATCCACCTCCTCCATTTTAGCCCCCAGATGCTTCCCACATGCCTGCTGATGTGATCATATCCAGTTCCTTCCACTTCATACCCCCAGGTGCTCCCACATGCCTGCTGATGTGATCATATCCAGTTCCTTCCACTTCATACCCCCAGGTGCTCCCACATGCCTGCTGATGTGATCTTATCCAGTTCCTTCCACTTCATCCCCCCAGGTGCTCCCACATGCCTGCTGATGTGATCATATCCAGTTCCTCCTACCTTATCCCCCAAGTGCCCCCACCTCACCCCCCCAGGTGCTCCCACATGCCTGCTGATGTGATCACATCCAGTTCCTCCTACCTTATCCCCCAGGTGCCCCCACCTCACCCCCCCAGGTGCTCCCACATGCCTGCTGATGTGATCATATCCAGTTCCTCCTACCTTATCCCCCAGGTGCCCCCACCTCATCCCCCCAGGTGCTCCCACATGCCTGCTGATGTGATCATATTCACCTCCCCCAACTTACCTCACCCCCATCCTCCCACGTGCCTACTGGTGGGTTCTTCTTTCCTAGGACAACTTTGATGAAACTCAGAAGGTTTAGTGTGTTCTATGTCCATTCCTGTTTGTCTTGGGGTATTTGATTTTAAGATCCTGTTAGAATTTCTTGATGTATTGGCAGCTCACAGTCTCTTTTTAAAATTTAACTTTAATTGTTTTGTGTGGGTGCGATGCTCTGCCTGCATGTATGTCTGTGCAGTATGTCCATAGTGCCCAAAGGGGACAGAAGAAGGTGTCAGATTTCCTGGAACTGGAGCTCCAGCCCTTTGTAAAGTACTGTGTGGGTTCTGGGAATCAAACTCAGTTCTTCTAGAATAGCAGACAGGGCCCTTAACCACCAAGCCATCCCTCAAGCCCCCGTGACCACAGCTGAATTTCTGAAATTTCTCTGGTTAATAATTGCTAATATCATACTAGTGGAGCTAGAAAAATGTGATTTAAATCTCTAAAAAATTGTTTTTTGTTTTTATTCCCCTCTCCCCTATGTGTGTGTGTGTGTGTGTGTGTGTGTGTGTCTGTGTGTGTGTGTCTGTGTGTGTGTGTCTGTGTACCCACAGACAATGCCAGATCCCCTGTAGCTAGAATTTCAGGCAGTTGTGTGCTGTCCAGTGTGAGTGCTGGGAATTAAACCCAGATCCCCTGCAATGGTAGCAAGTGCTTTTCTCTTTCACTTAGAGCCTAGCTGGTAAGTGACAGATTTGTCTCTGTACCCTGTAAGTAGTGTTGACCATAGAGCCATCTCTCCAGCCACAGTTCCAGTTTTCTTAAATTTTGGGGCACTCATCTTACCTAATTAATACATGTCCCATTAGGTAATAGGCCATATGAGGTTCAAAAGAATATGTGTTCTGTTCCTGGTGGATGTAAATTCTTTGTGCCTTATAGTTCTGTTTCCCCTGTTTTCTTCAAGGATGCTGTTGTCATTTCTATCTGTATGACTATCCTTGTTAGTTTTTATAAAACTCTTTATTTTTGGAAATTCATGCATGTACACAACAAACTATGATAATTTCTATTTCCCATTTAATCCCTTCAGTTCCTTCATATTTTACCCAGCATGCCTCTTTCCAATTTCATGTCTAACCTACAAAGTTTAGTTAGAGTTACACATTTGTGCATGGTGTGGGACCATCCACTGGAGCCTGGAAAACCTATCAGCATCCATATTTTTAAAAGATATATTTATTTGTTTTATGTGTGCCTAGTGCCCACAGAGGCCAGGGAGAGCATAGATCTGGAACTGGAGCTATAGACGGTTGTCAGCTGCCATGTGGATGCTCGGAATCAAACCTATATTCTGTGGGAGAACAGCCAGTTCCCTTATCTTCTCTAGCCCCTCCATACCCATTTTTAAAAGTGGAGTATTGAAATCCCCCAGTATTGTAATGTAACTTCTCCCTTCAGATATGCTTTTATTTTCCTTGTGAATTTCAGTGCTTAAGTGATAGATTTACATATATTTACAATAGATTTTGTTGATAAATTAACTCTTGTCTTATCATTGTGTAATGGTCTTTTGTCTCTTGTGAGTTTTAAACTTAACACCCATAATTTTAATGTATAGACACTCCTGCTGTTTTTTGGTTGTCACTTAAAATTTGTCAAATATTGTTATTTTACATTTAGATTGTATAAATCTTTATAGCTAATGTGACCCTTTTAAGCCAGAATGTAGAGGGCCTTATTTTTTTGTTTGTTTGTTTCCTTGTTTTATAGGTTTGTTTAGCAGAGCTTTGTTATCTGAAGAACTTAGGCCATTTACATTTGAAGTAATAATCTATAAGTAATTTCATGTTGTTGTGATTTTATGTTCTGTAAACCCTGTGTTTTACTCTCTTATAGCCCTTCCTGTTGATTTTCAGGAGTGAAATGCTTTTTTTTTTTCTGCTTTGTATATCTGTGGTTATCATGATATGTAAAACATATTATAACTATAATAGTTTATTTAAATTATATTAGTTTAACTTCAGCCCTATACAAAAACTATAATGACTTCTTGACCCACATTTGATTTTACTGATGTCCTAACTTCCTTCTATATTGTACACCTATTAACTGCTTGTTACTGTAACTCCTTTTAAATATTTTTCTCTTTAACCATTTTATAGTTAAAAGTCATTAGTATGTCACCATCCTAATATTAGAATATTCTGAATTTCTGTGTATATTTACTTTGACAGTGAATCAATCCTATGGTTTTACATGTCCTGTGTTAGCATATGTCTTTTTGTTCTACCTTGAAGACTTGCCTTAACATCTCTCCTGGGCCAGGTTGGGAAGGTCTTCCAGGTTTTGTTTGTCTTGAGTCTTTGTTTTGTCTTCATTTCTGAATACTGCTAATTGTGGTTTTCCCTGATTGGGAGTTACTTCAGTATTCAGTCCTCCCCCTGCCAATCTGTTAACTTAGTGCCATAGAACGTATTGCCTGTCTCAGTCTCTTAACTGGTTAACTATTCTTTATATGGTGCTATTTGTTAGCTTTTGATTTTTGAGAATTTGATATATTCTTTGGATCCTCATTTATCTCTTCAAATTCAGGAAATTTTATGTCATTGCTGTTTCAGTTTTCTGCTTTTTTCTGTACTATTTTTCTGCCTCTGTTATATAGCCTGTGACTTGGGAGTTTCTCTACCAAGTCTGTAAGCTTTCTTTATTCTTTGGGTATGTTTTTGTCCTTTTTATTCTGTAATTTCAAATGGCCTTCTGTAAGCGCACCGATTTTCTCTTTTGCTTTGTGAAACATGGAGCCCAAGCTCTCCACTGAATCCACTGAAAGGTTTTGTCATGTTTCTGTTCTGCTGTACTGTTTAATAGCACAATTCCTCTTTGGTTCTTAAATGTGGTTTCTGCTGTTTTTTCTGTTTTGTTTTGTTTTTGTTTTTTGTTGTTGTTTCAATTCTTAATTTAGTCACCGTAACTTTCCTAATGTCATTTCCTTGTGTATCTGTTTTCTTATAGCTCACTGCACTTCTTTAAGATGGCTCTCTGAGGATGTTTGTCAGCTTTCTGTAGATGACTGTTTTTTCAGTCAGTTAATGGTGCCAGACTTTGTTCTACTGGTTGTTTGATCGCCTGTGGTCTTTCTGCCTTTTCATTAGTATTTGTTCATTTAAAGAAGCAAATTCTTCTTCAGTTTTCAGACTGACTTTGGCAGTGAAAAACCATTCAGTTGTCACCAGAACCAGAAATGCTCGGAGGGCATCTCAGTGAGGTTCTTGAGTGCGGTTGATACTGCAGTCCTTGTGTCCACAGGCCTGGTTCATGAGTCAGCAGGTGTGCAGGCCTGGCTTCTGTCTTTTTAAGAGCTGACATGTGCTGTGTGACAAACCTTGAGTGTGAGCATTCACAGTCAATCTAGAGCCATGTGTGGGTTGGCCTTGTTCCAGGGGCCACTAGAATGGGTGTGGTGCCTGAGTGAGTCCCCCAGGTACTTTTGATGCACTTGCTGCCATACCTAATCACAGTTGTACTTTATTTATTTACTTATTTGGGTAATGGACAATATCTTTATGCTAGCTTAACCGATGTGATTTTATGAGGTGGTTTTTGTTTTGTTTTGTTTTTCAGTTTATAAAAGTAAACTAATCTTTTGGGCATGTGTATAAAATAATCATCATAATAAGACCAAATCTGTTAGTTCATGAGAGGAAAAAAAATGAAGTAACAAGTGAATTACTGTTAGGAGCAAAGAACTCAGCATTTGAATAATACAAGGATAATCTTCACTCAGTGCACAGTAACATGCCTACAAGACTGTCAGGGTTGGTGGTGAACTCATTTCCTACTGAGCCATCCATCCATCCATCCATCCATCCATCCATCCATCCATCCATCCATCCATCCATCCATCCATCACCCTGGCCTGGATAGAATATCCTCGTTCTTACAGCTATTGCATGTATTATGTGCTTTATTTGTTAGAATAAGAAGTAAACACAGTTGTCCCACCTTTACTCCCAAGGTGTCCTCTAAAATTTAACACCCTGCTGTTTTTCCTTTTTGTCCCAATTATAATAGTTACTCAGGCTCACCTTTAGGATATAGTTATTGCTGATTTGACAGTCAATCTTGTAGTCAAAATAGGATTTTCTAAGCTGTTGGAAATGGAAATCTGTTACTGGAACCATCATGATAGAGCCAAAGGGGCGGTGGGGGGTGTGGTGGGGGGAGATGCAAACAGAAAAGGGCAATGCTGAAGAACTTCCCTGTGTCTCCCTGAACTGAGGTGGTAGCTGCTGTCAGAATAGATTCTGCTGTACATTCTTTAGAGTACTATTTAAAAACCTGAGTGAAGGAGGGTTTTAGACAGCTCTTGTGATGGATGCTTCCTGCTCATTTTCTGTGGCTTCCTTGAGCTTGCTCATGTTTAGGAAGCTTAGCTCAGGTAGCAGCCTCTGCACAGGGACTTGATGCCTGTGATGCTGACTGGTGGCTAGGTGGGCACCTTTGAAACTGCCCTGCTGTTCGTCCAGCTCATTTATCAAGTCCTGGCCAGTCCCTCTTCTCTGCTTCCCTGGGCAGACTCCTTACTGTACTCCTTAGCAACTCCCTAACCCATCACTGCCTTCCTGTTTCCAACCTTGCAAGCAGATGCTCAGCTTCCTGCTGTCCCCCCATGGAGGAGGAATTCAAGTACAGCAGCTTTAGTTTTGTGAGGAAAAGGTCAAAGGGCTACATTAAGCTAATTAAAAAAGTTGTCACATTTTGAAGCTGTGGCACAAGGCTTAACTTTCTTCTCATCTCTTACTGCCAGCAGCCAATGGTCAGTCTTCCACCATTTGTGCAGCATCTTCCAGAAGCACAGACATCTTTTTAATCCCAGCACCATCTCTGGACCCACTGAGGCTTTGATGCAAAATGTCTTTGGCAGATGGACTTTTCCTTTGTAATTTCCAAGAGCATATAATGTATGTCACTTGCGCATTTGTAGATGTTTAATTAGAATATACTGAATTCTACAGCTATTCACTAGGTAGTTATGGCTGTCTAAGAATGTAAATCAGACATTTCCCTGCTTGTTACTACCAGTGGTTTTCCATTATGCTTAGAATTAAAACAAACAAAAGTAAGGTTTCTTTTCGCAGGTTTATGAGCTCTCTTCCAATGAGGTTGCCTATTAAAACCATTCAGGCATCTTCAAAAAATTTCCCAGTTCAGGACGTACCACTGGAACACTGTAAAATAACTGAGTTAAATTGTAGCAACAGCCAGGGTTGAGAATGCCTGCTGTACCTGACCTGACCCCGGTCCCTCCCCAGCGCCTTCCAGGATGAGCCTCTTACTCATGCTTCTTCTCGCTGGCTGCTTCTAGACCCTTACGTTTGTCTGGCTGTTTCTGTCTCAAGGCCCTCTTCATAGCCTATTTTGTTCCCTTGTCCTGGAACGGCCTCCCTCTGATGTCTGCTTGCTTTTGGCAGTTAGGCTCAAGGTGACTGTCCTTAGAGAAGTGTCCCTGACTCACCAGTGCATCTGCTGTTGCGTCACCTTGTCTTGTGTGGCACTGAGCATTATGTGGTATCTTGCTGCTTGTGTCCCTGTGTGCCTTCTCTTGCCTATTTTTGCTGTTTCCCTGGAATGTGAGCTTCATGCTCATCTTTCGCTGCTGTGCTCTTGGTACCTAGAGCAGTGGCCTGTATGCATAGGCTTTCAACCTGTCACATACATAGCTTTGATGAATACATACATTTAAAATGTTGACTGCCTTTAAGTGATCAGCTAGCACAGATTACCCCCCCCCCCTTGATCAATATTATGTGTTCTTGTTTGATGCTAAACTAAATTCCTGTTTTCTGGTATCATAATAGCCCTCACACCATCATAATGTGTTTGGTGATTCTGGTGTAATCACACCATTTATGCTTCCAGACACTCAAGATCTAGAACAAATGATTATATGTCATATACTTAATATGTTACAAATAACATATAACAGTTACAAACAACTGTTCATTTCATGCTTGAACACCATGGCCTAGGAGTATATGTACCATGTGTATAATCACATACTGCCTCCTTGCATGATAGGCTATCTGACTTAAGTTTGTGTAAGCACCCTGGATGATATTTGTATAGTTAGATTGCTAATGGATGTAATTCTCAACATATTTCTGTTGCTAAGCAACACTGATATATTCAAATCATAATTACATATATGTGATTCTAGGTGTTTCTAGGTGTTAATTTCTATTTGTCTATTTGAAAAATGGCTGTCAGTTCCAGGCATGGCCTCATTTAATTCTAAGGGCATCTTATATCACCAATGATAAGAAAACTACAAAACTAGACTGCAGCCCTACCTACAACAGCACAATTGAAAATGCTGTCCCCTCAAAGATGTGGCTTTTCACACTACAGCCTAGTAGGGATTTGTGTAATTTTGAGTTTGATGATGTAACATAGATGTCTTTGCTGAATACCAAATTTACATAGTTAGGTAATCACATACCTAAATAAGTCTTAATCTTGCTTAATATTTGACTTTGAAAAGCAATCTCCCGTAAGGCTACTGGTGCAGATGTCTATACTAGAATTTGCTGGTACTTTTCTATCTGTTCCTCTGTAGAGTTTGTAGGTGGCTGTAAAGCCTGGTTCTTTAATGATTGATCTTTCTCATTAATGCTATCCTTGAGTTGTGGTGTTCTCTATAGAAAACAGTAGTCATTTAGGCTAATACCAGGAGAGATCTATTACAGGGTGTTAAGTAGGTTACAGCTTAGGGAAAGACAGTTTACGCAGTCTAGAATGACAGATCCAGGGAAGTTTCAACGGTAGCTGCCCTAGAAGAGCAGCTGCCTCTGCTGGCTGCCGCCTTCCGTGCTCAGTAGAGCTTGGCTAGCTTACAGGCCACCAGCCGCAAAGGCGGTAAGGAAGGCTTTCTAGCCCGCTGTATGCAAAGAATGCCAGGAGACTATTTAATTACACATTCTCATTTAACGTGTTAAATTATTTGCACCCACTCTGACCTTGGCTGTCTATTTATTTTGAGGCTTTAGTAATATTTCCTTTAGTTGAATCCATCATTAATAAGATAACAAACTTGGTTATCTATAACAAGAGAAACTTTAATTACTGTGTGTTTGAGTGTACATGTCACAGTGCGCACACATGTTCACAGTGTGCACGTGTGCATGTGTGCGTGTCAGAGACCAGTGCAGGGGAGTCAATTTTCTTTCTCTACAGTAAGTCCTGTGTACTCGGCTCCTTTTGTCAGACTTGTGCAGCAGGTACTTTTACCCACAAAGCCATGGCACCAGCCCCAGATGTTTTTTGTGTTAATGAAGTGAGTCTGTAACTAGAGTAAATTATCTCCAAATAGATCCTAGTGGTTTCAAAGGATAGAGATATGTTTCAAAATTCTGTGAACTGTCCATAGAAAAGTAGCTGAAACAGTCATGGCAGACTTGTGATGCCAATATCTCATGTGCACATAAAGGCAAACATTTGTTTCTATGTGACAGATGAGAAGGTCTTTAAAAGAAGAATGTGAGGGAGGAGCACGGGGAAGGTTAGCAGAACTTCATAATAGATGGAAACCTCTTGTTGGCACACCCTGTGCTCTGCTCACTGAGGTTGCTTCGGCTTTGTAAACAAGGTGTTGTCACTACTGTGGGTGTTTACACATTGATAGAGACATAATCCCTATTGTTAAATTGGAGGTTTGAATTATCAGCTAATCTTAATGTATGCCTTTATTCACTGAAGACAGGAGTTTCTTCTTAGTGTGTGTATGTCTAATAGGATATCTATACCCATGTCTATATCTGTAACTCTGCATTGACCTATATATCCGAATCTATCTATATCATCATATTTATCAATATATCTGTCTAAATATGTGTCTGCATCTATATCTATTTATCATCTATCCAACTCTATTTTATCTATCTATATATGTTTAAATCTCTTATCCATTTATATCTCTGTATTTGGAAGACTTAGCTTACAGGATTATAGCTAATGTCTTTCAAAAACCAACATAGTTGTTAGCATTTACTTATAATTCTTACCAAAAATAGAATAACCAATGCCCACTGTTGATATTTTAAGTGATAAAGAATAATATCCACCTAGAGACATAATTTCTTTAACTAAGACATTTAAATGATTTACATAATTTTATTTTATGTATATGAGTGTTTGCTTTCATGTATGTGAGTGTACTGTGTGCTTGCCTGTTGCCTATGGTGACCAGACACAGCATTTGATCCTCTGGAACTGGAGTTACAGGTGGTTGTGAGCCATCATGGAAGTGTTGAGAACTGAACTTGAATTCCCTGGACAAGCTGAAAGTGCTCTTGGTTACCAAGGATGGTTATATGTCAGTTGTTTTATTTAAAGACACTTTACAGCAGCGGTAGCAAAGCTGATGTAATTGAGGCCATTTTACAGGGAATTAAAAGCCAAATACTATACATGAAAACATGTAAAGGGCTGGAGAGATGGCTCAGCAGCTAAGAGCACTTGCTGTTTTTGCAGAGGACCTGGTTTTGATTCCCTGTACCTACATGGTGGCTTCTAACCATCTATAATGGGATCTAATGCCTTCTTTTGGTGTTCAGACATACATGCAGGCAAAGAACTCATATACATGAATATGTAAATGAATAAATCTTTTTTTTTTTTTAAATGAATACATAAGATGTTGAAACCACACTTGAAAATTGCATGTTTTACTGATGAGTATTTTACCTGAAATTAATTCTTATCCCTAACCACTGAGGGTTTGCATTGATTGTGCTTGTTTAGGTCCAGTTCTGTGGATGTTTAGTTTGCTGCTCTTGAATTTTAATGTAAGGGAAATAACACACAGCTGACTGTAACTTCTGATATTTAGTGTTGTGAGGAAATGGAGCCAGTTATTTCCTTGAATGGCTAAACTTTTATCTTCAGTACAGAGACTTATGAAAGTCAGCAGCACACATTAAAAGGAATGCTTTTTCTTATTATAGTAAGCTAGAAACGAATGACTTTCATGAAGGTATACAGAAAGTTGAGGTGATCAAATGAACTGGACCAGTCTGTAAAATGCCATTGATTATTTGTTTTGAAGACTTAATGAAGGAAGGTTATTTCTGGTGTGTAGATGTGGTTTGTAGTAATAGGACAGGTTAATATTGATCTGTGACAACTTGCTTTGTTTTGTAGCAACAAATAGTTGTTCTAATTTTGCTCCACTCACTATAAGGGGTGAGCCAGGTTAGAAATTTGCAGTACAGCAAAACAACTTCCTGGGATGCTGAGTTTCTCACGACAGACGCAGAATATTCCTCGTCTCCTTTTGGGGGGACAAAACCAAGATTAGAGCTGAAGTGGGTCAGTGTGTCCCCAGTTCACTGTGGACCTGGATTTCCATAGTCAGCATCCATTCATTTCCCTGTTAAACATGACGCCATGCTGCGACCTTCCCACCACCACTCAGAATCCAGTCGGAGTGTGCTTTTACTGTTCCTTTGTTGTTGTTGTTTATTTGTTGAAGAATGTCCATTTTCAGGGCATAATCTCACAGCCCAGCCAGTGCTGTGATTATGCATGCAAACTTCTGCATACAGGGCAAGCAGTCTGCCTCCCAGCCAGGCAGTAAGGGGGCCCCACCTTCTCCTTTATGGTACTTCCTTGCCCATTGTGCTTGTCCTTGTACAACCTTATTAAGTACTAATAGAATAAGGAGGGGGTAAATAACTGAAGTTCAGGCTCACATTAACTTCATTCCTTATAAAAGACGATTGCCTAGTAAACATAGCAGAGCTACAGATGTAATGTTAATAAAAACAGTGAGGTTAGACCTATTCAGTCTGACTCTTAAGAGAGGTAGAGCCTAAGCTTGTCTCCAGCAATTTCTGAAACATTGCCTGGGTTTTGAATCACTGTGCCAAGGCATGTATTTGTTTTACAACTTTCGGACAGTATGTGATGGGACATATGTGTAGTGAATATTTTGTCTGGAATAGTTAGTTGAGAGTTCTAGGTTAACTTGTTCTAATATTTTAAAAGGTTTTATGTATGTATGTATTTTGTATGTATATATACTCATGTTTGATTTTTAAAATGATTTGAATATGAAAATGCTCTACTGATACACTTTGATTTCTAACTTTTCCTACACAAGAACCCTGAGATTGAACCTCACACTAGTCAGAATGGCTAAGATAAAAAACTCAGGTGACAGCAGATGCTGGTGAGGATGTGGAGAAAGAGGAACACTCCTCCACTGTTGGTGGGGTTGTAAGCTGGTACAACCATTCTGAAAATCAGTCTGGAAGTTCCTCAGAAAATTGGACATAGTATTACCTGAGGACCCAGCTATACCACTCCAGGACATATACGCCAAAGATGCTCCAACATATAACAAGGACACATGCTCCACCATGTTCATAGCAGCCTTATTTATAATAGCCAGAAGCTGGAAAAAAACCCAGATGTCTTTCAGTAGATGAATGGATACAGAAATTGTGATACATTTACACAATGGAGTACTACTCAGCTATTAGAAACAATGACTTTATAAAATTCCTAAGCAAATGGATGAAACTAGAGAATATTATCCTGAGTAAGGGAACCCAGTCACAAAAGAACACACATGGTATGCTCTCACTGATAAGTGCATACTAGCCCCAGAAAGTTCTGAATACCCAAGAAACAATTCACAGACATCATGAAGCTCAAACGAAGGAAGGCCAAAATGGGGATACCTCAGTCCTTCTTAGAAAAGAGAACAAAACTCTCATGGGAGGAAATGCAAGGTCAAATAGAGGAACACGGATTAAAGAAAAGATCACTCAGAAGCTGCCTCACCTGGGGATCCACCACATATGCAGTCACCAAATCCAAGCACTATAGCTGATGCCAAGAAGTACTTACTGTTAGGAACCAGATAGAGATCCTCCCTCCCCCCAGGGACTATGCTAGAGTCACATAGTTACAGCTGAGTATGCTTGCAGCTAACTATCAGTCCAAACTTGGGACCCCAATGAGGTTGCTAAAGAAAGGACCTAAGGAGCTGAAAGGGGTTGCAACCTCATGGGAAGATAACATTATCAAGCAACCAAACCCTCCAAAACTTCCATGGAGTAAAACACCAACCTTTGTGCACACTTTGAGAGACCTATTGATCCAGTTGCACATGTAGCTGAAGATAGCAGTGTCTGGCATCAATGTGAGAAGAGGCTTTTGTTCCAGAGAAGGCATGTTTTCCCAATGTAGGGGAATGCCAAGGCAATGGGGTGGAGAGGGGGATCAGGAGGGAGTGCAGCTTTGTCAAGGCAACTGGCGGGGGCGGGGGGGGGGGGGGAGATGGGAGCGGGGTGGGGTAAAGGGATAACTTCTCAAATGTAAATAGGGAGTACCAAAAAAAAAAAAAAAAAAAAAAAAAAAAAAAAAACCACTTACACTTAGCAGTGCTGAGGGGAGAGGTCTACCCTGCCGTGTGTGCACCATCTCACTGATATGGCTAGCTTTAGGCCTGGCTGTGATTAGATGTCATTGACAGTATCAAGTGCTACTGCTCACACAGCCTGTATAAAAATTTAAATTAATAGTTGAATTGAAAAGCGCTGTTAGCCCTCAGAGCTCAAGGAATCCCTTGGAAGATGAGGCAGAAGGCATATAAGCGGTAGATGGGATGGGGGACAGCAGGAGAGCAAAGCCCTCTAAGTGAACTGAGTGGGGCTCATTAACCCACAGACCAATGCGGCAGCGCAGGGATGGCAAGAGCCTGTACCAGGTCCTCTGAGTGTACACGATAAAGTTTATTTTTACACTCAAGATTCTATTTCCCACCCAGTGGTTCACTTTCTTACTGTTCCATATCCCATGCCCCCACTGCCTCCCCCACCCCTGTTGTCTCCATGAGACATAACTAAGGTTGTGGAGCTTGGCTGAATTTCAATGTTATGTTTAAGAATCCCTGCCTGGGGCTGGAGAAATGGCTCAGTGGTTAAGAGCACTTGTCGATATTGTAGAGGACCCAGTACTTACCTAGTTATCTTCTGGCCTGTGAAGACACCAGGCATGCATATACTACACATACATACATGCAGACAAAACACCCATACACATAAAATATATGTAGAAAAATGTCCTCATAATTTAATCTAATCCTATCTGTGTTTCTGAAGTTCTTACCTTTTAATGGTAATTGTATCTATCTATATTTTATTTGATTATCACATGCAATAGTGCATTTCACTATGACATTTTCATGTATGCATATAATTCATTTGATCACATTGTCCTTGTTAGCCTGTGTTGTCCCCTTCTGACCTATGCTGACAGGTAGCATCTTACTAGCTAGCTTCCCTTCCACTTTTTTCTCTTATTTGAGGTGAGGAACATGACCCAAATGAATGTCATGTGGTTTCATACAGAAGCATGGACATGTTATCAGTGGCACACCACTGTAGAGAAGGTTTCTGCTTCTGCCAGCCAGTATCCATAGCTTCAGGGAGGGATGGGACGCCGTGAGACTCCCTTCCCCATAGTGAGATGTTGAGGGGCCTATATTGTATAGATTTTTGCAGACAATCACAGCAATGCCGCATGTGGAAGCTAGCATTCCACACTTTCGTCCCACTGCCATTACCATGTTTTCTATTCTTCCTTCTGCAGTGTTCCCTGCTCTTGGAAGAGTTCTGTTTATGACTGAGCACTCAGTATTTCAACCAGTTATGAGTCTGCAGTCACTGTTGACCACAAGCATAAAAGAAGCTTCTGTGACCAAGGCTCACAGATTCACTGCTCTGGGCATAAGCGTACTTACTTAGGAGGCAGTTTGATGGGCATATCACATCCATTAAACCAAACCACAGAGGTAGTTTCAGTAGTTTCCCTGCTAGGGCCCATGACGGACGGTCCCAGGGTTTCAGTACCAGTTGTGAATTACCTTCTCTGTAATAGGCCCCGAATCCAAAAATGAAAAAAGAAGTTGACTGCCTCCATGGCAGATGTGCCCGTGCTGTACCAGCGGTCACGTTGTGCTTACGGTCACTAGTGTGGCATCTGGACCTACAGCTGAGGACACTGCTAATGACTGCTCGCTCCCAGTAACCCGCACTGCACCTTCTCACTCTGTGAGGGCTAGTTCCAGGGAGGGCATGTCTAGCTGGTTCAGCTTGATTTCTCTCTGTTCTGTGACCAGGTTATGAAGCCTTGAAATCTGTACCTTTTTGATAGGGAAACCATTAGAAGAAATAAAGACCCAGATCTTAATCTTGGTTTTAGTGAGATTGTTGTTATAAATATTAGTTTTCTGCTTTAAACTCACGAGTGTTTACAACAGAACTTACAAAGGAGTATAAGATTTTGAATAAAGGTGATGGTAAAGGTTTAACCTTTGATGCAGTAGCACAAAGAGCATCTGAAACTGTTAAGACGTCCTAGTCACCAGTAACACATATAAGGAAATTATGTTCCTGTTTAGGCACCACTAGGTTTTACGTAGTTTTACACAGTACAGCTCTCCCTGGCTTGCTTGCATTTGCTGCCCTGTTTCAGTGCTGCTGTGTGGGCTCTTGATGTGCTTTTTAAGTGTTGTGCTATTGTTTCTCAGTTCTGCACTTCGCCTGTCTCCTTTACGATTAGCCTCTCAAAATCCCAGCACTCAAGGCATGGGCCCCAGGAGGACCTTTCAAAAGGAAACACGTATGCTGGATAAAGTAGTCATCTCTGAATGCATGGCTTCTCCATGGGAAAGAGAACACTCACACTGTGATCCCTCTAGAAGTCCAGTGATGGAGTCTGATTCTATTAAAGTGTGGTAGTAATTACTGCCACCATCCTTTTGAAAGAGGAAGGAGCACTAAATACAAGGGGAAAGAAGGGAAACCCTTATTCTTACATTGAGCAAATATGTAATAAGGAAAAATACCTAACGCTTCCTGGTGATATTTCTCTGTGGATTTGAGAAGACACTGTGTTTATTATTTGACATATGCTGTGTGAAGACAAATGTGTGCAGAGAAATGTCTACAAGGCTGAGTAAACATTGCATAGAACTTTAACATTAACTGTGCAAATGCTTTGCTGGTGCCTGGTTTTAGGATATGACCGCACGGGACCTGCTGCAACAGCGGTACACACTCCCCAACGGTGACACTGCCTGGCGCTCCTCACCCCTGGTGAGTGCCGCTCGGGAGGGCAAGCTGGTCCTGTTGGATGGCATTCACCGCGTCAACGCTGGCACACTGGCCGTACTGCAAAGGTTTGCATCACAGACAGTCTCTATGCCAACCCAAACGCCGAGTTTTCAGGTCCCGAGGTATTTACAGTTCTGTATTCAAGTCGAAGAAAATACTAAGTTGAATAAAATATTTTTAACATTTAGTTATGAACACATGACTATCAGAATTTGCTGGGTAAGACTGAAGGGTGACAGCCTCCCAGCCGTGGTTCCAAGAAGCTTACGACATAGCTGAGTGTATGCAGTAAGCCACAGCTGGAGGCTCTGCAATGTGGTCTTAACCAGACATCATCCCAGACTGCGCTGGAGCTGGACTTGGAATGGTTTTATTATTACTGAATTTTTTGAGAGAAAAGATTTAATATAAAATGTATATTTGTTTATTTCACTCAATTGACACAGATATGACCATTTTTGTAGCCGTCATTTTCTTATTTTGAGTGAGAAACAGCTTCCCACACATTAATAAAACTCCAGCCTTCCAGAACTTAATGTCGGAAGATTCTCTGTCTTATTTCTGTGAAAAATCTTCACAGCCTGAGTCATTTCAGAGGTTACTGATCTTTTCATTCCTTTTCTGCTACATGACTTTAATCTGACTTACTGGGAAGTGTCAAATAAATGAAATAAGCCATTTCTTCAACCAGCTAACCACAGTTTTATCGCTGACAAGATGCAGACGCTGAGTGGATTGGAAGGCTGCAATGTGTTGTATTAATCCTGATTTGGTTTGTGTGGGTTAAATAATCACAAAGTTCTGTGATTTACCACATTTCACAGGCATCATTTAATGTTCTCTGCCAAACAGATAAATGTGGATACAAAATAAGACTCAGCCCTCTCTTGTTGGCTGTCTCTCAGATGTCTGACCAAGGACAAAAGAACAGCCACCGGAACCTGTGCTGTGCTAAACCAGAGGCTCCAGTGTTAGCCTCTGATCACCTGCAGGAGGGAGCTTTAAAATCCATGCCTGGCCTCCATCCCTACCAGTTCTTGAAATCACTATTTAGGCTGGAGTCTTGAACATGGGCATTTGAAATCGTAACTTACAGTCAACTAAGCAAGCAGTGATATTAAGCATCTATTTTAAATTACTTCTTCAATTTTTACACCCAACTGTATGAGGTTGGCATTGTTGTCTTAATCATTTTTGCCTTGATTTTATAGTAAAATTTAGAGAGATGGAATGGTTTCTCTCTTCTGATTGTTGAGCGTGTTGGACTTGAACCCAGGTCCTCTAGACTGCACTGCCTGTGCTCATAGCTTCTGTAATAGTCTTTGCCCTCTGACCTTTGCAGTACCTAGCAGTAGAGTACTGCTAGTTATGGGAAGCTAGTTGCTTCAGGGCTGCCATGTGGAAGAGTGATGGAATTATTTCAGAGGCTTTTGATATCTTAAATCCTGAAATTCCAACAGGAGAAATATCTTAATAATACTTTCCCGTTAAAAGTTGCATTGGATTCTGGAGAGTACGCTAACTGGCTCTTATATGAATGGTTGTCCCATGGTTGGCCTACACACTCATTCAGCTGTTTCTTTTTCCCCCCACTTCCTCCTTCCTTTCTTCATGCCTCTTCTCCTTATACCCATCTCTGGCATTGGGACTGCTCCTCTGCAGAGTCCAGCTTGTCAGCCAAGGATAACATATAACAGCACCGACTAAACAGTTGTGAAAAGTACACCTAACAACTGTTAGGCTTGCCACAAGCAGTGACTGGCATGGCGATATGTTGACGGGGTGATTCTGCCTCTCCTGATGTCATTGATTAACTTGTTTTCCCCAACCCCTCTCCCATCAGACTAATCCATGACCGGGAGCTCAGCCTGTACGATGGATCTCGGCTGCTGAGGGAAGACAGGTACCTGTGCTTGAAGGAGCAGCTACAACTGACCGATGAGCAGCTACAGAACAGGTCATTTGTTGTACATTATTATCAGTTTGTCTTTTAACATTTGTGTATTGTGTGTGCATGGATGTGTAGGTAAACACACTACAGCTCACAAACAGAAGTCAGGACAAGTTGAGGGAATCTTCTGTCTTCTTCTGGCAGTTGGGTCTTAGGGATCGAACTCATCCTGTGGCTTGGCAGCAAGCACCTTTACCCTTGGAGCCATCTGGCTAGCTCTTGAGTACATTATTCTTACCATTAACTACCGCTAAGGTGAAAGTAACATTCCTTATTTTTAACTAAACCAGAGTCAAACAAAACAACAACTAAATGACTAAGTTTGGTGTCCTGGGGATGGGATAGCCTGACTCTTCCTAAAATGTGAAGTTTTATCCAAACCCTACTGTCTTCTTAGCCTGCTTTCAAATAACTGTCTCAACTGTATTCTTAAGATGGTAAGCCAACTTTTCCAGGAAGTCATGGGCATAACTAGGGGTGTCTCTGAGGCATCGTTGGCCCCCTCCCCCAGCTTTCTTACAGTTCTTTCCCTAGATATAGCAGTCAGATGCAGTGGGTGAGGCTTGCTTTCACTCTGTGGCAGGAAACAACATTTATAAAACATTAGTGAAACATTTACAAAACACAAATAAAAAGATTAGGTCTGGGAGAATGGCTCAGTAGTTACAGTACTGTCTACACAGGCTTGAGTTTTTAAGTTTGGATCCCCAAAACCCTTATAAAAAGCCAGGGACTGTGCATATAGGGACTATAACCCTAGCATGAAGCAGAGGTTTAGCCAAGGCGGGCAGGTCTGTGAAACTAATTGGCTGACTAGCTTAGCCAAGTGGATAAAGTTTCAGGTTCAGTTAGAGACCCTGTCTCAAAAATAAATGTACAAGCCGAGGTGCAGATGTGCCAGGGACCTCTCTGAGCTGGAGGCCAGCCTTGTTTTTCATAGTGAGGTCCAAGGTGGTTAGGCCTACAGCAAGACCTTGTGTCAAAAAATATAACAGAATAAAAATGGGAACAATCAGCTGAGGAAAGTTGCTGTGTCTGCTCCCACACATGCACTTAGGATACACACATAACACACAGTACAGGCACACACACTGTACTAACAAGCACACACAGTACACAACACAGGCACACATTGTACTAACAAGCACACACAGTACACAACACAGGAACACACTCTGTACTAACAAGCACCCACACACAGTATACAACACAGGCACACACACTGTACTAACAAGCACACACACACACACACACACACAGTACACAATACAGTAACAACCTTCCTATACCTCCAAATGAAAAATGGTTAAATATGTACTGTGTGTCTATTCCCTACTATTGAATTAATATTAATTTTGTTACTGTCATAATGTTACTATGATTATGAAAGGAAACCTTGCAATTACAGGAGCCGATTATTGAGATGGAGAGGATAGATAAACTTGTGACTATGTCAGTAAAATGCGCATGCCAAATGGCACGGCACGTGCCAGTGTGACCAAGTGTATAAACTAATAGTGTCTTAACGCGTGGGGCGAGCTGAATGAAGGGTGTGAATGTTTGTGTAAAGGTCTTTACGTCTGAAGAAAAATAGGTTTCAACTGCATGCCACTCTTCTCGTGGTTGCCTGCCATGGCAGTACCTTCTGGTGGGTCCTCACTTATTTGGAGATTGGCACACTGGGAAGTTACAATGATGACAACTTCCTCACGTACTCTGACCGGAGCAGCCAAAGCTTTACTTTCCCCACACTGAAAATGAGAAAGGCCTCCCAAACCAGGGGGGATGTATTAAGTATTGAATGCACATTTTATTTTTGTCATGGAAAGGAAATGTCAGCTTCTTGTTGCCTGGCTTATTCACAAATAGCAGCGGGTTTCAGAACTGCTTTCTGAGGTGTACTCATCAATGCGCTGGAGCTTGGAAGTGGCTCGGTTCAGTGTTTGGTTCACCCACTCACGTCCCTCTGTGCACTCAGTGCGTGCACTTTATTTGCATGAGAATCATGGTCAGGAAAGAAGACAGATTTTCAGAAGGATGAATCAAAGCAACTGAGCAACAGCTCCTGAGCTTGCCTGGCCGTTTTCCGTAGGGTGTTGGAGTTCTGTATTTCCTCCAAATATCCAGGAAATGAGAGCCCCCCCCTTTGAAAGTACCTATGTTCTCTGTAACAGTCATACAAAGTTTTGCAAATAAAACCCCTCCCAGGAACAGAGTGGTTTGAAGCTAATCCTGATCATTTTTATGATCAAGGAGCAGTGAGGTGTAGTCACTTTTATTGTGTGTTCTGTTTGTCTGTTGATCCAGAGAGTACGGCTTCTCTAATAGACCCCTCAAGGCCAGGGCGAGACCAGCTTCTCAGCAGGAGAATGTGTTTAGTTCTTATCCCTTACTGCTAAAGAACTCAGGAAGGAGCCTTCTAATCACGGCGATTGTGTCAGCGCAGTGCTCAGCTCTGAACGGCCTGCATTAGGATGGCTTCTCGCGTGGAAAGAACAGAACGTTTGGCCTGTGCTCACATCTGTGTAACTTTGGTTTTGATGGAAGCATTAGTGTGATGCCATAGGAGGCCAATTTTAAACTCCTGTTGCAGCCCACGATCTGTGTCGTTATAGAAACCTTCTGTATCAGTCTTTCAAGTTATTTAAATACGTTTTCAACCAAGAGGTAGTATAACTCCTTCAAAAGCCTGCGGCTCATTGAAGTCTCACTTCTTTAGGAAGAGCTTTGTTTAGGTGCAATTGATCTGTGGTGCTGCATATTATCATATCCCATTTGATCATTTTGTACATGCTTATGCATTCATCACCACAACCACAACAATGAGCAGATTTGTGTTTCTTGAAACCCCTTTGTACCCTTGTTAAGGCGGCCCTGCTATTTTCACCTTTCTCTCTGGTCATGATGCATTTGTTGATAGTTGGTTTACAGTGAGTCGTGCAGCACAGTACACACTCCTCTGTGCCAGCTTTTCTACTCCGTTCCTTCGAGACTGTCCATGTTGCAGTGGTTTGTGCTCATCCCATCCCGTTTTATTTTATTTTATTTTATTTTGACTATGGCTGTTTTTAGCTTTGAGAAAGGGTTTCTCTTTGTAGCCCTGGCTGTCCTGGAACTCACTTTGCATAACAGGCTGATCTCAAACATCAGCGATCTACCTGCCTCTGCCTCCAGAGTGCTGGGACCAAGGCATGCGCCGCCACAGCCTGCTTCATTCCATTTATAATGAAGGACGTTAGAAAAGATTTTACATTCTCAAACTTAACTTGTACCCACAAACATATTCAACCCTAATAGTCTTTAAATAGTTTTTAAAAATGCAGTTTTAGCTACTAACATCTGAAATCCTTAGGATATGATTCATGTTTATCTGAAGGAAAAGCCACAGCTTGCACTTTATTTTGTTGCCGTTGTTAAATTTTAACAAAGTTAGACCTAACCTCGATATTATATATTTATAGTCTTTGTTTATACTTGTATTGCTTCTTCGGCCCTTCAGCCTCGGGATTACCCAAGGGTTGCTGATTCACACTGACAGACTCTACTCTCTAATTTGCATACTTAGGAAACTTAGGATCAGGAAATGACTCCCTGTACAACTATTTGTATACTCGGAAGCCTTCAGAGAGAACCTAGAGACCAAGGCCCTTCTCATCCTGTTATTCAGTGGTTTGGGGGGCTGTTTTTATCATCAGCATGTGCCTGCCTTTCAGCCTAGCACATAAGTGGTATCTGGATTGGTCCCCATCTGGTTGGCCTGCTTACCCCCTCCAGTGCTTGTGAGAGCCAATAGTGAAGTGCGTGTGTGTTTCAGATAAGCACCATCCCCATGTCTACAGTCAGACCACTAGCTTTCCTTGGTTCAGCTGCTCTTTTGCTAACTTGCAGCTTAGCTGTGCTGTGCTTCCTGCTCCTTGGTTTGAGAATACTCATTAGGCTTCCCCTTTGGCTTGTCTGTTGGGTTAGATTTTAACTTTTATTTCTAATTTGCTCTCCCTCATCATAAGTGAGAAACTGTATCTGTAGCTTTAATTTTCTGCAGCCAAATCATCTCTATTGGCCTTCCTTCTGCCCAGCTCCAGCCAGAGTCAGAAGGATCGGGGGTGAATCTGGCATATGTTATTGAGCCCCATGAAGTCAGAACTGTGCTAACCTGCCTTGCCTAACCTCGTACAGGCAGTGTCCGCTGTAGTATGAATGAGCACTCAACAACACACACACACACACACACACACACACACACACACACACACACACACACGCACACGCACGCACACAGGAATGTGACTTTTTTAAAAGTTCAGTGAAGTGAAATATCTATAAACTTGTAATAATTCACTCAGTCTTACATCTTTAGGATGGTAATTTCCGAAGTTGATTTCTCCCACCTTATGAATAACGATGTGACCTGAAACCTTTATGCAGTCGGGACATGGAGCTGTCCACGTCTACTTTCTGCTCTCTCTCCTCTGAGCCCTACAAAGTTCTTCTGACCTCATGCATGCCCACCTCCTGGTGCCCCAGCCTCCAATCTTGTAACTCCTGGCTTTTGTGATTGCCAGTTTCATAGCTGTATTTTTGTTTTCCTTAAAACCTTAGCAAGCACCTGGACTTTTAGCTGTTTTCTCTCAGCAAGCACTATAGTCTCCTCTAAAAATGTTTTGTTACTGGTTATTCTTAGTAGGATTGGTTTAAAAAAAAAAGCCACCAGTACCACCCACCTGGCTGGACCGTAATACTGGGAGCTTACTTTCTGACTCCCGTCACTCAGATGCTTCACTGCTCACGGGTGTCATCCTAGTGACATGCTTCCACAGATTTCCTAGCAGACATTTGCTAAAGAAAATGGTTTGTAAAATTTGGACATGTTTGCATCAATGACAAAGGCCTTCAGCTTTCTTTAGCTTTTTTAATTACTAGATAATCTCTTGCTTACCTGATCATAAATTTAATATGACCCCATATTCCTGACTTAAATGCCTATATTTTAAAATATTTCCCCACCACAAATGATGTGTTTTAGTTTTTCTATGATTCATACAGACTGGGCTCCTTGAAAAGAAGATTTTTGAAAAGACTTTAAGTGACTAGATAAACAAGGAGGATCTGTGTAGTGAATATAAACTTGGTGTGGTTGCATTTCAAGGGATTTTGGAGCAGCCACTGTGGGAAGGCTATCGTTTCATGAGCGCATATTGTTCATTTAGCAGTAATTATCTCAGTCTCTTGAAATCTTAGGATCTTTTCCAAAGTTCTATTCTTTGGAGAACAACTTTGACATTGTTAATAGAACGAGAGTGTTATTGTTAAGCTCCATGCCTCATGTCCCCGTTTCTATTGTGAACAGTTATGTTTTGCTTTTCTTCTTCTTTCCTTTAGATCCATTTTTCCTATCCACCCCTCCTTCAGAATCATTGCGTTGGCAGAGCCCCCGGTTGTTGGAAGCTCAACACAGCAATGGCTGGGACCAGAATTCCTAACCATGTTCTTTTTCCATCACATGAAGCCACTTGTGAAAAGTGAAGAGCTCCAGGTGATAAAGGAGATGGTAAGAGTTAGACCTGCTGTAGACTGGGCCATTACTGCTCCCACTGAAGCTGCCAGATCCCTGTGAACTGCAGCCCTAGAGTTCCCGAGTGTCCCTCCAGCCTGTAGCTTCTGCGAGAGCCTTGATTTCCATGTCCACATTAGCTGAGCATTACGTTTAGCTCTTTGGGAGCTCTGGAAATGTACTTTAGTGGGGTTTCATGGCCCATGTTAAATAAAACATTTCAAAACTCAGTTTCTCCACATACATCCTGTTCGGTAGCCACTTGAAACTCATTTAGCTAATGAATTAGGTAGCAAAGAAAAAAAACCACATTTTCCAACATCATAGAAAGTTCTGTTTGACTGTGCTATTCTGTATCACTACTAATTAACATTTTACATAAGCAAGACCACCACTTAAACACTAGAGCTATTGTTTGATTTGGGGTCTGTGTGAGCAGTCATGGATGCTCACACACCTCAGTCTCAGCACTTGAGTCTATGTGCCACATTTGTGTTTTGTCGGCTTCCAGAGCTCAGGCAGATTAGTCCCGGTTCCTTTATCTGAAAAATGGGAGTCATTTTATGCTCTACACTACAGGATTTATTTTTAAAATAAGCAATGTAAGGTATGCATAGAATATAATTAGAATTTTTAAAATTCTAGTTACTTAAGTGGCTGAAGAAACTCAGAACCACTGTATTTCCAAAATGATTACAGGATGCCACTCATATCTCTTTCTCACTCTTTTAAATTAAAAATATTAACATGTCATTGCTTAAGTAGAATTTATTTACATTTATTAAATTGATTTATTTTCATTAAAGCTTTTTGTAATTAAAAGAAATGTGTGTTATTTGTGCAATTACTCTTCAGAGGTCATTGAGTTAAACATGGCCTTTCTAGACTTGAATTCTTGGCAAACCCCCTGCCTCAGCCTCCCAAGTGTCAGTAAGCACCACACTTAACAACTATGTGCTTCAAAAGTCTTTGAGGAAGATAAATATCTTGAACATTCATTTTGTACAGAGGAATTCTTTTGGGGCACCTAGTAATTGGATGTAGACATATAATATATGCATTAAATCACAGCAAAATGAAGTAACTTGTATGAATTAGTATTTCTACAGTGCAAGTTCAATTTCAGTAAGAAAATGCCTAACTTGGCTCTCAAGAATCATATTGAAGCTTACCGAGCAGGAACGGGTATTCACGGTATGCTAGATGCCAGCTTCCTGTCTGTGATCTGGTTGTGTGCAGTGCAGGGTGGCTTGGTTTTACTTTCCTTGCTGTTTTCAAAGATGTCAGGACTCAGATGTTTGCTGAAAAAATGAAGTGGTGTCTTCATTCATGACTTGAACATGGACCCAATACTCACAGACTACCTAAAAACACCCTTCTGGCATTATTTGCTGAATGTCCTCATTTCTTCCTGCTTTTCCTTACTTCCCTCATAAAATAGGTTCCAAATGTACCTCAGGAAGCGCTGGAGAAATTGCTGTCAGTCACTCACAAACTCAGGGAGACCCAGGATCCCACAGTAAGTCCAGGCTCTTCCTGCTTTTCTATTGCTGACCTGCTCAGTCTGTGCTTTGCCCTGTGCATAGTGAAACCCTGATCCCGCTGCCTTGAGCTCCAGCCATGGAGGATGAAGTAGCTTCAGAGCAATCAGGAGGTCCTGTAGTTCTGCTCCATCCTCCATCCTGCTTGCTGAGGGGCACCCACTGTTCTTAAGCATTGTCTAGGCCTTCCTCTTTAGCTTCTCAGTTATCTTTGCTAACAGACTTTATATTTCTATTTCAGGAAAGATAATTATTCTTTATAAAATAGTTAATTGTATAAGTGTTTACATATAGGGTCAGAGGACAGCTTACAGGAATCATTTCTCCCTTCCTACCATGTGGGTTTCAGCGATCACTCTCAGGGTTGTCAGGCTTGGTAGCAGCAGCACCTTTACCCACTGAGCAATCTTGCTTAACCAAGGACAGTAATTATGTCTTTGTACAAATAAAGTAATTCAACATAAATGCATATATTTTTAAATCTTGCTTAGTAGTTGCTTAATAAATAGCATTGTTGAACTGGGTGCTTCAGGCTTATTTTAAATTCAATATATTTAGCTATCTCTTAAATAGCTATCTTTAACTCTCTTCATGTTCCTGATTTAATCTACTGAATGGCCTGAATTCAAAGCCCTGATACCACCTGGTTTGTGCTTTTCTGACGTGGTCACTGATTCTGAAATCAGGTCTCTCCAGTGACCATGAGGTTGAATCTCCTGCTGTGTGCAGTCAGCAGTTGTCCTTGTGTCAGACTTTCACAGTTTGTCCCGGAATGTTACTTTTTATTGATCCTTCACCAGTAACTCTGTCACTGCATGACTTTCTGTAGTTTTCTGCACAAGCTTAACAACTGACTTTACTATTTTAAGAAATTATGTCTTGAAAAAGAAATTTTTGGTCTGGACAAAAAAAAAAAAAAAAAAAAGGTTTTGAAATCATCCAAAATGGAAGTATCAGCAAAGCCACACGCCAGGAAGGCTCCTGGGAGAATTCCCTCTTAGTTCCTTCTACTGTGCTATCACATTCCTTCACTGTAGTGTCCTCTGCAAGCCTGCCTTTGTATCCCCATCACCTCTGCTCTGTCTGGGTTGAGTTTTCTGCTTTCAGAGAGATGCATGAAATTGCATTTAGGGGCCACCACATTAATCCAAGAGAATATCCTTTTGGAAAAAATTTTATCTCATCTCCAAAGACATCTTTGACATAAGAATAACTTTCCTTAGCTCTAAAGGGTGGGGGAGTGGAGGGAGTGGAGGGAGGGGAAAGCAGTTACCCAGTTACCACAGTTCTGCTAATTACCTCTGGGACCTCCCCTCATTTTCCCTTTCCAGCTTTGTTATTTCCTTAGCTATTGCTAAGTTTAAAAATGTATTCTTAGGTTATTTCTTATCCGAATACAGTGTATTTAGATTATATCCACCCCACTGCCCTCTCCTACTCTCCCTGTATCCCAGTCCCCACTAGCTTCATGTCATTACCCCTGTAATGTTTCCTCTGCCCCCCCAACCCACTGCATCCAGTTAATGCTGCCCACCTGCCTGTGGCTTTAGGGCGCCACCCACTGGAACATGGGCAACCTACCATGGGCTCCACCATTAAAGAAAAGACTTAATCTCTCCTCAAGTGGCTGTCAGCTGCCAACAACTCCTCAGCTGGGGTGGCTCTTCATGAGTCCCTTCCTGTTTATGCTGGAGTATTGCCTGACTTGATCTTGTGGAGTTCTGCTGACAGCCACAGCTGCCGTGACTTCCAGAATGCAGTGGCCCTTCACACTCAGAGGATGTTGTTTGGCTGTAGCCTTCATCTATTTCTGCCTCTTGGTTTCTTACTGTCTTCTCTTCTACAGTATTCCCTGAGCCTTGGCCAAGGGGGTGATGGGGGGCGGGGCTCAGAGGGGGAGAGAGAGAGAGAGTGTGTGTGTGTGTGTGTGTGTGTGTGTGCAAGTGCATGTGAGATTAGATACATCATTTAGGGCTGAGCACTGCACAGTTATAATTCTCCACACTTTGAACAGTGAGTTTCTATATTAACCCCCATCCACTACATGAAGAAATTTTTCTGATTAGGGGTGAGGGTTGCCCTGATCTATGGATGTAAGAATACATATTGAGAAGCCAGGTTGACACTATGTCCTCTTAACTAAGCAGTAATAGTAGGGATTGTGAACTTAACAGCCCACTCTACAATCACAGGCCTCAGTTCTCCCATGGAACAGTCCAGTTACAGCACATCTGGCTATCCCATAATAGTCATGCCACCACTGCATCATGGGGTATGTCTTACCAGGCTGCACATTAAGCCTTTCATGGCACAGCCAGAAGGGACTGTTGAGGGATTTTCTTCCCACACAGTGTTCAGAGCATCTTCTGGCATATGAAATGGAGCTATCAGGCAGTCTCCCCTGTTCCTGGGAGCACTAACTAGTGCCAGACTAGGAGCATCTATGTGCTTTCCTCTCCTCCGTGGCTTTAGGACTGTTCCCTTGCCCCCATTAGATTTGCTGAGATGTCACATGTCCAGTTATTCTTTTCCAAGTCTGCATGATTCAGAGGCATTTTCCTTGCTATTGCAGTTTGTCTTCTCTTGCCTCCAGACTCATAGGGCTTATGGTCTTAGCATGAGAGTCATGCTTAGGTGTATTCTCTTGTCGTGGGCTTTCATTTGTTTCATTCTCTGTGGATCTGTGGGCTCAGATCTTTGCTTGAAATATAGTAGGTACTTAGCAGATATCTGATACAACAATGAATACATGAGCCTTCCATCTTATCCGTGGAGTGATCTCAGTGAATTTCTAGACTTTTTCTTGTTAGTCACTGTCTGATAGATCCATTGCCTTTGTCCTTCGACTGAGGCTAGCATGCTTTTAGGCCGCTGGTTCTGTGACTCTGCTGCTTTGTCAGCCTCATTTCCTCAGCTCTGCTTACATTTAGCTTGATTCTATTTTAACTTTAACACACGTTAAAATGCCTCTTCTTTAGAAATGCCTAGAATGTGCTTTTTCTCCATTGGCTTGTTCCTTGGGCCTGTATTCTGCTAGGTCACTTTCTTGGTCCCCTAAGCAGAAGTTACATGCACCTCTCAGTCTGCTTTCGAGACACTAGAAATGCTCAAGGTACTGACCTATCACAGTCGTTTGCAATTTATTTTTAGTTTTCCAATTAGTACTTGACCTCTCTACATCTGGGACTTGTTCAGTCTTCTACTCTGACTTTCTAACTGGAACCTGATAGATATGCGATACTTAAATAAGAGATACTTAAGTCCTTGAGGAATGGATGGAAAATTAATTAGCAATTTATTAAGAGGTCATCTCTAGGCTTCTCTACAGGCAGGGTTTATATATATATATATATATATATATATATATATATATATATATATATATTATATACATAATATATAATTATATATATTATTTATAATTCTTTAAGAGGGAGAAAAGAAGCATTTTTGTTTATATCTCGAGATCTTTTTTATATTAAGCAATTGATGGTACTAATAATTGTTCTAATATGAAAAACCCGTTGAATGTGCTTTTAATTTGTATAACCATGGTAACCATGGTAACCGAGGGAATGTACTTCACATTCTCACCTTCCTTTCTGCAAGATAAAATTGCTGTGAGAAATTTGATATTACAATGCTAAATACACCAGAACTTTTAAAATTAAAGTATATTCTGGATTTAATGGACAGTCTGAAAGCAGGAGTTACTAAGTCCTTTATTCAACACAAAAATGGTACACAAAAAATTAGCTCTGGTGTTATAAACAGTAGATGCCATTGTAGAGAAGTTGGTGCTGTCCAGTGAAGGGATTTTCCTTCTTCAGACCTGTATGAAACCTTCAGGGTGTGCTGAGATGAGACACAGTGCCCACGCAGTGATAATGTATAAGGCTGGGGTGCTGGCTTTTAGGAAGTTATATTAGTTTGTCATTAAACTGTTGGAAGAGTCATGATGTGGTGCATTTGTCAGACCCCGTGTGGTTTTCACATCTAATCTATTAAGAGTGGGGTTCTTGAACTCTCTGCTTTATGGCACAGGAATGAGTTCTTATCCACAGACCCGCCTTCTTCTTTGTATGCCCCTGAGCAGGCATTCGGGTCATTTGCTGCCACTGTGTCTTCCATCTTAGTGTCATAACCTTACTGTAGGACTTTGTCATTTTGAGGAAGGACTAATGAAGCAGCACCTGCTTCTGGTCTCCGTTGTCTCTATTTTTCCTACATTATTGCCAATCAAGTTAGACCTCAGGATGGTGAAGTTCTGCTTGTAAGAGCATATAGCACATCTTTGAGACCAGAGTCATTTATGGTGGCACTGGTAGTCCGAGGTGGTTTGAGAGCAGGCTGTCTACAAGTATGGCATTGTAGAGTCAGGCTGGCAGCTCATGTTCAACATGGGTTTATATTCCTTTTGCTTTCATGCCCTTGTCCATTTCTCCTGCTCATGTGACTACTTTAAGCCACATTTGTCAGTGTTTTGCTTTGTTTTGACTTATTTTAGCATTAAACATGTCGTCTTTTAAATTAAAATACATGAATCTTTATATTTAAATATTCTCTAAAACCATTTCCGTGTAAATGAGTTCTTTGAAACTTGTTTAATGGGCCAAAAAGTTGATGCTGTAGCTGTTGGTCATATTCCCAGTCTGGCCCTGAAAGGCTGTGTAACTATTACAGCTGAAGCGTGGCTCTCGTGGTGCAGAGCCACACCCCAGGGAGCTGTGCGATGCTTGTGCTTCTGGTGGGGATTTCATGCACATCTCCTTACCCAAACACGTCTTAGACATGTTCCCTTGCCCCCTTTCACCCCATTGTGACTTCCTCTGCTTCCCCTTTCTGCAGAGATGCTCAGGGTCACTCTGCCGCCCTCATCCCTCTTTGTTAACAGTTCACCCTCAGAGGTCAAATAGCTTCAGAAGGGCTTCATTCCACTGCCTTAGTCCACACCATGATGTTGATCTGAGTTGTGAACTGGGTCAGTCATGATTTGATTCATTACAAGTGTGTGGATCTTTGTGTGAGTGTGACTGCTTTCATTGTAAGGAGGCCTTCTGGCTCATCTGTCACTTTTTGGGCATTCCTATCTCTGTCACATGTGGGGCACCCCTTCCATCTCAGTCATTTGAGGGACACCCCATAATCTGTGTTGGGCACCCTTTATCACCTCTGTCATTTGTGGGGCACCCCCATCATCTCTGTCACTTGTTGAGTTCCTGTATCATGTCTGTTATTTCGTGAATAGCCGTACTTTTCTGGCCTGTGCTAAGGGCTATAGAATCATTTTAGAATTTAATCTTCAGCAGTTTTATAGGGGAGGGTGCAGTTAGTGTCATCTTTAAGATGCAGGAACAGATTTGAGAAATTAAGTCCTTAGTCAACATCGAATGGCTAGTAAGAACCCACCAAGTATTACAGCTTTACTGTGCTACTAAGCACAAGTCAGCAGATATTCTGACTTTACTGGAGATGTGGCTATGTATTAGCAACTGTATCACTGCATTCTTGAAATTAGCAACTGTATCACTGGATTACTGAAATTTGGGGAAAGTGTAGGAAAACAAAAAGAAACTTATTTCAATGGTATTAAGAAAAGGGCTCCAGTAGCAATCTGCCACTGAGGTGATTAACTAGTTGACATCTTTGTGGTCAGCAAGCTAAACTGCCCACAATTCCTTTTTTTGTATTTCAGAAACCACAGATTTGCTTAGAACTCTGAGTTCAGAATATCTTAACAAGTCAGCTGTGTGAAGAAGAAAAGCGAGAATAGTCGATTGTACGTAAGGGCTTTTTGTGAGGCAGGTGTTACCTGCATTTAGAACAGCCTTCTCTACTTCCTCCCCACTGAAAGACCTCAGTCAAATTTAATTGATAAATGCTTTCTATAGATTAGTAAAACTATCCTGAAGGCTATTTGAAGTATAAAATGGATTCTGTTCATTTTTATTCATAACTCATTCCTTGCCATATTTAAATATGACCTTGTCCCTCAGGAATAGGAAATTGTGCAGTGACATCTATCTGCAGGGTCATTAACAAGTCACAGTGAACTCTAAGCAGCCTGTCTGCCTTTTCATAGGCACAGTCCTTGGCCGCCTCACTTTCTACCCGTCAGCTGTTACGGATCTCTCGCCGGCTCTCGCAGTATCCCAGCGAAAATCTTCATGATGCTGTTACCAAAGCCTGTCTTTCCAGGTAATCCTGGTCCCCTTTTGCCAGAGTTCAAGTCCCTGATCTGTCTAGAATGGTACCATAAGCTAAACTGACTGTTTCTGTTCACAGTCTGTAAAAAGTGTTGGCCACATAGCTGGTTCAGTCTGCTTGCTGTTATTAGAACATACTTTGTATTTATTCAGGAACAGAAGCAATGTTAAGGAAGTGGTAGAGAATGCCCTGAGTTCAATCAGTAGTGCCAGAACATAAAGTAAGAATGAATTAATTACAGTTCCCAAGTGGTTTATGAATGAGAAACTGTTTTAGTCACTTACTTGGGTCACACAGGCGTAAAATAGTGTGCCTGGGATTTGCATGGTAATCCATTGGTCTTCTAAACTAGCTACCCTAAGCTTTAGGGTTGCTACTTCCCAAATTTGCTCTACAACTTTTTGTCTTGCTAGTATCAATTCTGTAACTAAATTTCATAAAACTAACATCTTTTTGTGTATACTAAGAGTTTACATATCAGTTAGGAAGTGATTATAATCTGCATTAGCTTGCAGAATCTTCTTACTAAATTGTGTTTGTTTGAAATTATTTTAAAAGATTGATAAGGACTGGAGAGATAGCTCGGTGGTTAAGAACACTAGATGTCCTTACAGAGAACCTGTTCATCATCCACATTACTCACAGCTGTCAGTAATTCATGTCCCAAGGGGTCCAGTGCTCTCTTCTGGATTCCATGGGTACCAGACACACCTGTGGCACACAACAAGGACATCCATACACATTAAATAAAGAATGGTAAAGAGGATTTATTCTCTAAAAATCAGTTAAAAGATTAGCAAGATTAATAACAACTCCCAAAAGGCGTAGGCTTTTAGACTATTTTTATATACTTTAATATTTTCATATTTTAGACTCTTTTTTAATGACCTTAGTTATGCTTATTGTCTACTCCTTGACAAGAGGAATTAAAGGAGACTTATTTTCCTTTGTCTTTGCAACTTTTCTTGTAACTGCCTTGTGCTGTGGCTTAAACTCTCTCCCTGTGGCGCGTCCGCCTGAGCTAAGACTGTCTGCAGTGCAACTGCTTGAATAGCCCATAGTTATAAGAGATTTTATTCTTGTGTTCTAAAAAGAATAATATTAGACTTCTAAACAAATTTTGACGCAAAGAAGCCTCAACTGCATGTTTTAAAGTCATAAGCTGCAGAGAATACAGACATTTATCCTTGTTACTTACAGCACAGTTTGTTTTGGGCAGGACTTGAGAGCAAAGTAGGCAGTTTAGAAGATTAGGGAACATAATACGGAATAATAAAAACTAATCAAGGACATAAAGGAGGATCAGTCAGGAGAATAAATATAAAAGAGCCTTGAGTAGTGAGAAGGTGGAAAGGTAAAAGTGAAAATATCGCAGATGTTCATCGACTATTGAATAGATGAATTAAGTGTGAGGTATTTGTGACATGACTCAGCAGGAACAGATAAGGTAAACTACACTGAAGGCATGAGCTGTGGAGAGCAGGAAAGCACACTCGGCTGGGTGTCCACAGCCTGATGTACTGGGAAATGGAGCACTGTGGGTTTGCATCCAGTAAGCAAAATGTTCTAAAATTATTTGACATGATGGTGGCACAACTGAATCATATACTTTAGGCAAAGTTTTGCATCAATAGATCTGCTATTAAAATAAAGTTAAAGTTAAACCAGAATAAGAAAAGGCTGATATTATAGCTACCAAGAAGTTAGTGCTAGCTCTGAATGTCTGTTTGCGCAGGAGCTGGGGTCTGGTTGTGTGAGACAGAGCATCTTCAGCAGTGCCCCCTGCTGTAAAGGAGTGAAGTAGACTTGCTTGCTGTCCTTTTGACACAAAGCAGTTTCACTTATATAACCAGAGAATGATAAGAAATCTTGCCATCTCTCTGGAACTTTGTGTGGGAAAGAAAGCCTGGTATAAAAAATGCAGTGCCCTGTGTTGCCTGGTGCAAGTATGAGGTCCATGTTGACACTGTTAGAATGTCAACTACATGGTGCTATTTTAAGTTAACTCATTCAGAGTTTTGAACAACTGTAGGCTTGCATAGACTAGCAACCCTAAAGCCCAGTATGCATCAGTACTTTTCCTACCCAAGGTATTAAACAGTCCATCTGAAACTATAGACTTGGGACTGGAGAAAGGGCTCAGCAATTAACAGCACTGGCTGCTCTTGCAGAGAACTTGGGTTCAATTCCTAGGACCCACATACAGGTGGCTTCCAACCATCTATAACTCCAGTGCCAAGGGATCCAATGGCTTCTTCTGGCCCCTTTGGGCATTAGTTAAACAAGTGGTAAACAAACATATAAGTGGACAAAAACATTTAGAAACAGTAATATTTTTTAAGTTATACTATACTTGGGAAACAAATTTGAAGATTTGTCAGGTAGAACATTCAGAAATAGACCTCCAGGAACCCATGGTAGAACATTTGATTTCCCAGTGAATATACTTCAGATGCTGTAAACATTAGGAAAGTTTACAGCCAGCAGAAAGGAAACCTGGAGTTGTGGATTTCAAAGAAAAAGTAAACAGAAATTTGTAACAAGGTTTTTGAAATAAAAGATTTTTACTGGGCTAATGAACGGTGGAGACCGAGTGGTAGAAGCATTGGCGTAGATGGGAGCTCACACAGCAGCTGAAGAGATGCAAAATGAATGGTTGTTCATAAGCAAAAGATAGCAGGAGAAAGATGAGATCCACCTAATGGGACTTCTGTGGGGTTTGCTAGGATTAATAACAAAGCCCCGGGCAACAGCTAAACTACATACACTCCAGTCTTTGAATAAAATAAGAGACGGGAATTATTCTAGTAGATTTTAACTAAGAGTGTTCTAGATGAGTAAAATGTGAGTATATAGGTTGAAATGTGTCACGTCCCAAATGGGACAAATTAAAGCATATTTCATGGTGTAACAATACTACTTGGCAGTGAGAACAGTCCTAAACACTTCAAGAAGTCTGCGAGAAAACAAGGACTAGAAGTAGAATTTGAGAGCAGCCACTATAAATTTCAGAAGAATTAGATATCTGTTCTTAAGTGTGAAAAAAGATTTGATAAAACCCAGTTTCCCAACTATAGCCAAACTCTTAGTAACCCTGGAATATTCTTAGTAAATCATGGATAAGAACAAAGTTCTTCAACTTAATAAAGATTGCTGACTTGAAATTTACAGCAAACATTTCTCATGTAAAATTCTTGGCATATTCTTGGCAAATTCTTTAGCATTGGGAGAAAATAAATGTAGTATCTTCTTCTCTTTTATCTAGTATGTCTGCCCAAGACTATTTGATCAGTCATAGTAAAAGTAATCAGGAGACAGTCATGTAAATTACCAGACAAATAGAGTCTAATGAAGTTCTCGTGTGTGCAGATCGATGGCATTCTTGTACTCTTGGTGGTGAGAGTCATTCAGATAAAAGACATGCTATCCTTCTGTGGAGCAAAGAATTGATCTATTGATGGTTGTCAGAGGGAAGCTATCCTTATGGCTGCACAGAAGAAATTCATTATTATAAAAATGCCCTTCCAACAGTCTACATGTGCATGAGTCCCACAGGCAATAGTGAATTTGATAAGTGAGTCTCAGGTTACCATGGAAATAGAAAATTTCAAAAATAGCCAAGGAAAATCTGAGGAAAGTATATGTAATCAGATGTCTGTTGGAGAGCTGTATTCTTCATAACATGTTACTGTAAAGAAACAAACTATAGAAGCTACAGATTTAGGAAGCTTAGTGTGTGTTAAAACATCATTATTAATGTAGAAATGGATGGACATGCCAACAAGAGTTAAGACTAACACTTTGTGTTATAAAAAGGTAAATCTGGTTATGTGCCCAACCAGTGTGGCTGCTGTGGGAGTTAAAGCCAAAAACTAGGAATTATTATGCTTGACAAAGCTGATAATCAAGGGTGAACTAGCATCCAGGAAACTCCAAATTAGAAAGGAAAAGAAATGGGCCTGGGCAGACGGACTGACGAGGCATGTGCACAGGGAATGCGAGGGTCCAGGACACAGTTAACAGGAAGCAGGATGCGGACCTTGTTACTCATCAGGCGGTGGAACATGGAAGAAGTCCCAGTTACCATTGTACACTTCGTTTGTTTTGTAATATTCTCTGACTTTTTTTGGAATTTTAACATATTTTAGAGTTTTTAAAGCTTACCTTTTACTCTCTTAAATAGCCAATTGCATTAACTGTCTTGGAAAGTGAAATAATAAAAAAATTATTTCTGGCACCAAAAACTGAGCAACATACATTTTTAAAATTCCAAATGATATAAAATTGGTGGTATGTGCATAAGATTTCCACTCTATAGATGGTTACATAATCAGCTGTAGAACAAGCCTGATAACTAATCACACCCAGAGTTTGGCAGTTACCTACATGGAATGTTCACTGTCCCCAGGAACAGAGACTGACTACCCAGAGATCTGTCTTAAAACCTGATTCCACTTCTCAAGGCTGTGATGAGAAACACTGAAACTTCTCTAGGCTTTTCTCTTAGTTAGGTTCGTTAACTGTAAGTGTACTAGATCTTAATAATTGTATTTAAAGACCCCTGGGAAAAAACACTGAATTCCACTTGTAAAACTGCCTAAACCAAATCCCTTGAAGCGTTGAAACCATATTAATAAATTTTACATATAATAAATAACCAAAGATTACAGACTACATTTATCAGATAGTAGACCAGACTGTGTTGTCTTTTAATACCATTTGTGGGTAAATTATCAGTTCTAATCACGAGTATAAGTTAGTTTCTTATACATTCTAAATAAGACTCTCCGCTGTCCATTGTGCTGCTAAAGCATGCTGTCTCACTGTGGGACAAGGCACCTCTGTGAGGCTGGTGAGCCCTAACTGCTGGCTTCCACCTCCGCTCTCCCATTGCTGGCATCACTGCAGCACTTCCCCATCTGCTCTTTTAGACCTAGGATTAATCCCTCTTCCAAGTCCTCTATCCTCTAGGCTTTAGACAGAAGTTTCAATACAGGGACAGCCTGGGATGTATTAGGAGAGGATGTGGAGATCAGGGCTGCCGAGAATAGCAGACAAGGCAAAGCTTGTAAGTGGTCCACATCGATCCAGGTGATGTAGCAGGCAGTAGTAGAAATGAGAGCAATGTTGAGCATGATGCCAGGTCAAAGGCTAAAGAAACAGGACGGAAACCCGTAATGGGTTTGGGAGAGAAGGTGGGGGCTTGGATTTGAACAACAGAGCAGTAATCTGAAATCTGTGGTGACTGCTGAACTGGTAATGCGGGTATTTTCCATGATCGTATAGGACCCAAGTAAGGCAGTGGGTAACACAGTGTCAGGTCTGTGGCTCAGTCTTATGGGGACAAGGACTCATACCCCCAGTGTTTTATTCTCATTCACATGCCTCCTGGCTTATGCCAACCTTTCTACTATTAAGGATTTGTTCTCCAGCCTGGGGAGCATCTGCAAGGTTTAGTACTATCCGGTCCTAAATGTAGATGGCATGCTCTGCGTTTGTTTATATAGGACACTGCAGTATATGGTGGTTGCTTTATACTAGCACAGATAGACAACCCCTGACTTAAGATTCTTCCTGTGAGTTAACCGGGATCATAAATTCTAAACATAACCTTGTGTGAAAGGAAGACTGTTCCAAGCCACAGTGCTTATGGTGTCTTTGTATTTGAAGAGTGTCATTGCTCACAGATTACTTTGACAATAAAATAGATAGAGAGAGATTTCTTAATGGAAGGAATCATAAAAACAGATAATCTTTCTGTAATTTGTGTTTAAAAATTAAGGAAAACCACATTAATCTACTTCTGATGATTTAAATTTGTGATTGCCACCTTAGACCAGGCTAGAATGTTGCTGTTTTATCTACTTAAGAAAAACTTAATAAGCCACAATGTACAATTACACAGTAAACAAGAAATTGGAGGTATACAAAATCCACTTATGAAAGCAAAAGTTTGCATCATAATCTGCAGTTTATATAAATGAATATTGATATTACGTATAAGCTTGGTTATTAAAAATTACACAACATGTGCTTTACACACAGTTGCGATTAGTGAAGGAATGTGTATTAAAAGATAACTTGAGAACTGAAGAAAGCATTGAGCTCATCACCTTTCTCCATCCTCTCTCTAGGTTCTTACCAAGCCTCGCTCAGTCTGCACTGGAGAAGAATCTGGCAGATGCTGCAATAGAAATCAATTCTGACAGTAGCCTGGAACCAGAACTGGAGAATTACAAGTGTAAGTCCTTGACTTCGTATTTGAAGGTTGCATACAATGATCAAACAACTTGGTACTATTCCTTTCAATAAGGCTCTTTTTAAATCCCGTTTGTTTTCTGTATCCTGCTACACAAGTGAATCTATTCCTTTCTTCAACAAACAGTCTTGGGTCAGACATGGTGGTGCATGCTGCAAGTTCAAGGTCAGCCTTGTCTACAAAGTGAGTTCAAGACAGCCAGGGCTACACAGAGAAATCCTGTTTCCAAAAACAAAAGCCAAAGCCAGACAAACAAATACCAACCTGAAGCCAGTTTTTTATATCACTCCTTTCAATGAATATTAGAAACCCCCCTGCCCTCTGTGTACCCAGAGTCAGTCTGATACTTTTAGAAGGTTCTGTTGTAAATTAACTTGTCTAATTTTGACAAGAATATGTCCTTCTTTACAGATGTGTTTCACCATACAGACTAGAATTATTTTCTTCATACATTTGCATTTTGAGGGCTACCAAATTTCCTTATGGCGCATGTCAGGGAGCATTTTCTGGGGTGACATAGACTAATGAGAGCCCCCTCCAGTCCCTCCATTCACCTACAGAGTCACCTCTCTTCCGCCTAGCCAGAAGTAGAAGCTTGAACTGGAGAAGACTGAGCACTCTAAAGTCTCCTGTCCTTCAGTTAGAACACAGGGAAGCTTTCCATTCTTAATGTAAGTCCTTGAAGCATTGAGTGTGGCCGTTCTCCAGCGAGACTGTAAGGGCTGCTTTTGTGATTAGTGTTTTAGTAACTGGCTATATTGAATCAAGAATTTAGTATTAAGGAAATTAAATGACTTTTTAAAAATAAAACTATAAATTTGATATTGGTGGACCTACCTGAACAGATGTGCAGAGACATCATAACTCACAGACATCATAACTCTGGACATGTAGAATCTTCATGTTATTTGATCAGAGCTGGTAACATATCCAAGAGAGGTTGTGTTGTCAGGATGGTAGATTGCTCAGTCTGGGAAAGGTCAGCCCAACAGCATCCATCTGAGCTTCCTGTAGGGCATAAGGGACCTAAGTGAGACTGTTCACTGGGCTGGCTTCATTCATCTTAAAAGCTACCAGACTTGCAGAGAATGCATTTAATTCCCTCTTTTTGTCAAGAGCCCAGGCCCACTGAACAACCTTCTCATGAGGACTCCATGCAGGTCTCTCTCCCAGTAATGTGGTGATGGCTGTCTGTGTAGAATGTTCGTGTGAAGGCTGAACCTATACTACAGTGCCACATTCTCCATTTCTGGCTTTTTATCATAATGTATGTTTAATGTTATCCTGAAATTATATTTGCCCTCATTGGTGATGGCAAATCCAGGCTTCGAGCCCACGTGGCTAACAGCCTTGGCAGACTTACTATACAAACAGTATGAGACTTCTTGAAAAACAGCTGGGCTGCTTTCTCTCAGTGGGTCCCCTTTGTAGTTGAAATGTTATCAGTAAACATTGGTTGTATGACCAAAGTGATCCTGAGAGCCTCTGTCTACTCAACAGCCATGTTCTGTAAGCTGAACTCTAATGGTGTTGTTGGACCTTACATTGTATGTGATATCTCAGCAGGTAGGTATTTATATCTGGTCCACGGCCACATTCTTGCTCTTCTCCTTTGTGAACTTATATTGGGTCTACAATATAAGCTGGAGAGCTACAGTGTTTTTGGGTTTGTTTTTCATTTGCTTAATTTATAATCCTGAAGACCTCTCAGGTTACAGAGGCTGTCTTGCATTGTATTTTGGCCAGACTAGGCTTCTCTGGATATTAGCAAGATGTTGCTGAGACTAATGCTCTGTTGTGTACAAAATGTTCAGGTGAAGTAGTCGCCGGGTCTCTCAAGATTGGTGCCGTCAGTGTGCCAGTGCACAATGCCCATGAGAAGATGAAAGTGCCTGATGTTCTTTTCTATGACAACGTTCAGGTGAGAACATTGCTTCGTGGTCTTGGGCTAATCAGGTCATAGTACTCAGCTCTAATCCAAATGATACTCATGTGTAATTGTAGTCATGAGTTCCTAAATTCAGTTTAGCTAAGGTAAAATGAAGTGCTGAAATTTTGTATTGGATATTTTATTTATTTACATTTCAAATGTTATCTCCCTTCCCAGTTTTCCCTCCACAACCCCCCTGGCCCCTCCTTCATCCCCCTTGCCTTTATGATGGTTCTCCCCCACCTACCCACTCATTTCTGCCTCAGCAACCTGATGTCCCCCTATTCTGGGTCATCAGGCCTTCACAGGACCAAGGGGCTCCCCTCCCAGTGATGCCAGTTATGGCAATCCTCTGCTACATATCCAGCTGGAGCTGTGGGTAGTAACCCCTGTGTACTCTTTGATTGGTGGTTTAGTTCCTGGGAGCATTGGGGGGTCTAGTTGGTTGATATTGTTCTTCCTATAAGGTTGCAAACCCCTTCAGCTCCTACAGTCCTTGTCCTAACTTTCCCATTGGGGTCTCAGCACTCAGTCCAATGTTTGGCTGTATACATCTGAATCTGTATTGGTCTAGCTCTGGCAGAGCCTCTCAGGTGACAGCTATACCAAACTCCTGTCAGTAAGCACTTGTTGGCATTAGCAATAGTGTCTGGGTTTGGTGTTAGCAGATGGATGGATCCCTAGGTGGGGCAGTCTCTGGATGGCCTTTCCTTCAGTTTCTGCACCATTCTTTGCATTTCCTTTTGTCAGGACGAATTCTGTATTAAGATTATTGAGGTGGGTGGGTGGCCCCATTTCTTAACTGGAGGCTGTGCCTATCCACTGGATGTAGTCTTTACAGGTTCTTTCCCCCCCTTTGTTGGGTATTTTGGCTAAAGTCCTCCCTGTTGGGTCCTGAGAACCTCTTGGGTCCCTGGCATCTGGGACTTTCTAGTGGTTACTTCCAATTCCCCTCCCAGATTCCTCGGTCCATCTACTTCCCAGAGAATATTCTCTTCCCCCACTGAGTGGTACTGTAGCATCCACAGTTTGGTGTGATCTTCCTTCTTCTTGAGCTTCATGTGGTCTGTGAGTTGTATTGTGGATATTCCAAGTTTCTTTTTGGCTAATATCCACTTACCAGTGAGTACATACCGTGTGTATTCTTTTATGACTGGGTTAACTCACCCATGATGATAGCTTCAAATTCCATCCATTTGCCTGTGAATTTCGTGTTTTTAATAGCTGAGTGGTACTCCATTGTGTAAATGTACCACATTTTTTAGCATCCAGTTCTCTTTTGAAGGACATCTGGATTCTTTCCAGCTTCTGGCTGTTATAAATAAGGCTGCTATGAACATAGTGGAACATGCATCTCTTGTTAGATGTTGGAGCATCTTTTTGGTATATAGTGCTATAGCTGGGTCCTCAGATAGTACTATTTTAAATTTTCTAAGAAACTGCCAGACTGATTTCCAGAGTGGTTGTACCAGCCTGCAACCCCACCAACAGTAGAGAAGTGTTCTTCTTTCTCCACATCCTCACCAGCATCTGCTGTCATCTGAGTTTTTGATCTTAGCCATTCTGATTGGTGTGAGGTGGAATCTTAGGGTTGTTTTGATTCGCATTTCCCTGATGATTAAGGGTGTTGAACATTTGTTTACGTGCTTCTCAGCCATTTGAGATTCCTCAGTTGACAATTCTCTTAGCTCCGTACCCTATTTTTAAAAGGGGTTTTGGTTCTCTGGAGTCTAACTTCTTGAGTTCTTTGTATATTTTGGATATTAGCCCTCTATCAGATGTAGGGTTGGTAAAAATCTTTTCCCAATCTGTGGATTGTTTTGTCCTATTGACAGTGTCCTTTGCCTTACAGAAGCTTTTCAATTTTATGAGATCCTATTTGTCAATTCATGATCTTAGAGCATAAGCCATTGGTGCTCTGTTCATATTTTTAATTACAGTGATATAACACTTAAAATTTCTTTCAATGGTTAAAATTAGAGGAGTTATTGCTATGGGTTTAACTATGTTCATGTTCTATGCACACCCATGTATGATTGTGCTTGAGACTAGTAAAGTATTTTATTGAGTTATACAGACCTGTTGGTTGTCGCTTTGATGTCTACTTAAGTCCTTTCTGTAGCTCACAGGAGGTAAGCATCTTATACATCCTATCTTTCTCTTCCTCATTGCTGCATATTCGAAGGGGTTCCCCCCCCCCTTTTTTTTTTGCTTTCCTTTTTTCTTTGGAGGGTGTGCGAAACTTTGCCTTCAAACCTTGGCAGTAATTGAACTGTTTCTGAAGACACTGAAATAAGTCTGAACTTAGAAAGCTTTATTATTGTAAGACTCATTTCTGTAAAGTTTGTGTGTAGTAAATATTTCTGAAATATTTCTTTTCGGGGGGGATTCAGTGGAACTTTATTGGTAGTATTCAAGAGAGTAGGGAAGGCTCCCTAGGCCTCTCCTGTTATTTTGGGAGTCTGGGATAGACATTGTGAGGGAGATGCTCAGTATTGGGGACTAAGTTGGGATGGAACCCCTCAGCAACTGAGGGCCTCTCTCTTGCTCTCAGTGTCCTTGCTGGGGGTTGGGTGGTCCAGGGTTTCTTACACCTTGTAGGCCATGAAGGCCATGAGGTCCACCACCCTGTTGCTATAGCTGTATTCATGGTCATACCAGGAAATGAGCTTCACAAAGTTGTCATTGAGAGCAATGCCAGCTCTAGCATCAAAGGTAGAAGAGTGGCAAGGTGGAAAGTGGAAGTCTTTGGAGAAAACTGGTCCTCAGTGTAGCCCAGGATGCCCTTTAGTGGGACCTCAGCTGCCTGCTTCACCACCTTCTTGATGCCATTATACTTGGCAGGCTCCTCCAGGCAGCATGTCAGATCCACAACGGATACATTGTGGGTAGGAACACAGAAGGCCATGCCAGTGAGCTTCCCATTCAGCTCTGGGATGACCCTGCCCACAGCTTTGGCAGCACCAGTGGATGCAGGGATGATATTTTGAGCTGCCCCACGGCCATCACACCACAACTTTCCAGAGGGGCCATCCACAGTCTTCTGTTTGGCAATGATGGCATAAACTGTGGTCATGAGCCCTTCCACGATGCCAAAGTTGTCATGGATGACCTTAGCCAGGGGGGCTAAGCAGTTGGTGGTACAGGATGCATTGCTGACAATCTTGAGTGAGCTGTCATATTTCTTGCGGTTCACACCCATCACAAACATGGGGGCATAGGCCAAAGGGGTGGAGATAATGACCCTTTTGGCCCCACCCTTCAAGTGGGCCCGCCTTCTCCATGGTGGTGAAGACGCCAGTAGACTCCACAACACACTCAGCACCAGCATCACCCCATTTGATATTAGCAGGATCTCGCTCCTGGAAGATGGTGATGGGCTTCCCATTGATGACAAGCTTCCCGTGATCAGCCTTGACTGTGCCATTGAATTTGCCATGGATAGAGTTATACTGGAACATGTAGACCATGTAGTTGAGGTCAATGAAGGGGTCTTTGATGGCAACAATCTCCACTTTGCCAGATGCAGAGCAGAAGGCCAAAACCGTTCACACTGACCTTCACCATCTTGTCTAAGGGACCAGGCTGGCACCTCACGAGAAGACAGGGATGTCTGTGGAGCATGGAGGAGCAGAGAGCCAAAATAGTTCTTTTATAATGAAAGCATGCTTATTGTTTGTAGCTCTTATTTGCTAACCTTCATGTAAATAATCACATAATTGTTAGAACTCTCTCTCTATGTGAGATAAATAGTATACAGGTATCTAGACAATTTTTTTCTTTTTTACTAAAATAGTTCTGTTTTATCAAAGCTATACTTTCTGTTTCATTCTATAATCAGTTAACTGATTATTTCCTTAAAACCACTGTATATCAAAGGGGTACAAATAAAGTTATATAGGTAGAAAGAAAATACTTCCATCTATGACATAAAAACAAAACCTCGAGTGAAAGAAACAATATTTCTAAGCACCATCTGTCAATACTTTACATTGGATCCACATAGCAGAAATGAGAAGGATGTAAAATTGTTATAAATAACAATGGAAAGACTCCAAAACAGTTAAGAGTGACATATAAGAAGGTGGAAGTTCAGTAGGAAGACCATTGTGTCCTTGAACAGTGTCTGTTACCATAGTATTGGTGACTCAGACGCTGAGGACAGCAGGTCCTCAGTGAACTTGTGCAGGCGCCCTGAGGGGCTTCCTGTGCCATCAGTGAGGACTCGGGTTGCTGCACTTGTGCCTCAGCGCACTTTGCTTCTGTTGCAGGCATCGCCCCTTCATTTGTGTTGCAGGTCATCGTAGAGGCAGTGCTCTGCAGTGTCACCATCAGAGACACATGCAGCCCAGCCTCTCTGTCACCCCAAGCATTGAAAATGATCTTCAAAATGTTTTCCCCTGGTCCTTCCTTTATTTGCTGTCTCCATTGAATAGCAAAGTTTCTAACACATGGTAAATAAGTGTAGAGGGAATGAAAAGGGATTAATAAGATTTTGAACATTTATTCTAAAGAGTATTGTTTCATTAAATCCTTCGTTATGGAACATGACCCTTGGAGCACTAACTAGGAGAAATTGTAAAATGACAAGATTAATAGCTTTTTAATAAGCCCAAGGAGCTTTAGACCTGAAAAATTAAACACTATAGGTCAGACTTGGCCCTAAGGTATCAGGTTACAAAGATTAAAATGTTAATACACCAGCAGATGCACAGTTGCTTTTTCTGCAGTGGAAATACAGGCTAGAAAGTACATGTGGTTACTACAAAGTGTGATGGAGGTACATGCAGAGGTGACTGATGCTCAGACTGCAAAGATCTCAGAAACCTGGTTAGTCAGGCTGAGACGGGCATTTGCAGAGCCTTGGTTCTGTATGAGAGACAGTCACAGAAAGCCACATACCCTTGGACTCAGTCCACAGAGCTTTGTTTCCAGAAAAGTATCCAGGAATGAGGCTGGTGCATGAGGAAGGGTGGCATTATGCAGGCTTCACCAAGGAAGGAATTAAGGTCCTTGTCAAGGAACCCAGTGACAGATTTTAAGCACACTTGTACTTTCGCTCTCTCTTCACCATCCTGTGTTGTCCAAGAGTCAGAGTGAGACAGACCGTGGAGCAGTGCTTATTGAAACAGTCCAGGTCACAGGTGAGAGCCCGGACGAAATTAAGCAGGTGGCAGTGGGGACAGTGGACACCCTACAGGGCTCCTTAGGTGTTACATGGGGACTTTGCTCCAGACTTTCTCAGGGACACATCATCTGGTGGATAGAGAGTGTGGACAGAAAACCATTCCTGGTGGTTCCCACACTAGAAGGAATGCATAGTGTGAGTGTGGCAGGGGTGAAAGCAGAGGCTGGCCCTGCACAGGACAGGAGAAAGTGCTGCTCGAAAAGCATTAAGAGTCATCTAAGGAACTTTGAAAATGAGTGGCAAGCCTCTGAACAAAGCAGCAGCCACAGTTGTAGTGTGAACATATTTCCCTAAGAGAAGTTAGAGTTTCAGAAGCTAAATTGGCCAGTGAAACCCACACTGGAGATTACAAAAGCCCTGAGTCCCAGCTGTAGCAATAGAAAAGAAAGAGTACGCTGTATGTGCCTTAGTCATGAAGACTTGGTTTGTAACCAGATCCCATTAAGAGAGGAGCAAGATGGGCAGAGCGGCCACGGTGATGTCAGTGTGATCAAGAGGAAGAAAGGGATCCTTGTTAGTGAGCTGAGCTAAGACAAGGAAGCAAGGGGATGGGTTCTGTGAGTTTCAGAAACTGGGAATAACAGTCCCCACCAGAAAGCCTGCAGACTTTCTCATGTGCTAATCTCCTACAGCTGAAAATTCTGGAGTTTTGTTTTCGCATTTTGTGAGTTCATGTATATATGTGGTCTCACACATGTCACGCACAGTGGGAGAAAAAGCAACTTGTGGAGTCAGTCCTCTCCTACCATGTGGGTCCTGGGGACTGGACTTGGGTCCTTAGGCTCACAGGGCAGAGCATTGCCTGCTGAGCTGTCTTGCCAACCCTGAAAATTCTTTTATTTATACAAGAGCAAAGGAAAGCTCACAAAATGAAGCTTGCCTTCAGTTTGGAAGGTTTGCTTGGAAGGAGCGAGGGAGAAGTCCGTGCTCTCCGAATGCCAGCCTGCAGCTCTGCTACCTTCCCTACTGGTGCTCAGATAGGGCCCTGTCCACGTAGGCACAATCCCCTGTCATATCATGGGCAGCCAGAAGAAAGCCGCCAGGAAGACAGTGATAAGGAGCAAAGGACACAGCTGCGGGAGGGTGGGCGCAAGGGAGACCAAGAGACTCGTATGGGCAGTGACCTGCCTCAGCTGGTGCTTGTGGTTCCAGTCAGCCGGGCCGGTGTGATGAGGGTGTGCAGTGGAGGGATATGGGAGTGGAGTGCAGACAGCCCAGGGTCTGCAGTGGCACCTTGCAAATTGGTCTGGGGATGCCTTTATCCATTCCTCCAGCTCCTTGTTAGTTTCAGGAAATGCTAGGGTCTTGAGCTTACTGCCAAGTTTTCACTTAGTTAAAAGGAAGCATTCTTGAGACGATCTTAGGAAGTCCCAGTGTAAGTGATATCCTAGGTCCTCCTTCTAGAGCAGTGCTTCTCAGCCTTCCTAATGCTGCCACCTTATTACAGTTCCTCACTGTGTGGTGACCCCCAACCATAACATTATTTTCATGGCTACTTTATAACTGTGATTTTGTTATTTTGTTACTGTTATCAGTCATAATGTAAATATCTTATATGTGACCCCTGTGAAAGGATTTGCTAATCCCCAAAAGAATTTGCATCCCACAGGTTGAGAAACACTGTCTTAGAAAGTATCTGTTTGCTATTAGGATGCTTTACTTATAGTGTTAACACAGTGCCTTTTATTTTACTTTGTAGTGTCCCAGAAAGAAAGTAAATATAGTCACTGTACTTTAAATCTTGTTAAAACTTTAGTTCCCCTGTGTTTCTAACTTAAGAAAACTAAGAAATAGCAATATATTCATTATTCTTGAAGGAAGAAAAGTAACTTTTTAATAAGTTTTTATTTCTAAGGGGAAAAAATGAATGAAAAACACTGCAACATTTGACAGATTTTGAGTGTCAAAAAAATTAGTTAAAGAAAAGCTAGCAAATAAAATTCTGGAAAATATCTGTATCATTGTCCTAGTCAGAGTTTCTATTCCCGAACAAAACATCATGACCAAGAATCAAGTTGGGGAGGAAAGGGTTTATTCAGCTTACACTTCCACATTGCTCTTCATCACCAAAGAAAGCCAGGACTGGAAGGAACTCAAGCAGGTCAGGAAGCAGGAGCTGATGCAGAGAGGCCATGGAGGGATGTTACTTACTAGCTTGCTCCCCTGGCTTGCTCAGCTTGTTTTCTTATAGAACCCAGGTCTACCAGCCCAGGGATGGCTCCACCCACAACCTGAGTATCTTAAGTACTTTTGGGTGGTTGTTGATTTGATCCAGAACCCTAGAAGAGGGACTCAGGATTCAGCTGTGCTGAGATGAAGCTCTTCCTTCAGTCACTTGAGCCTTTGTAACCTGTTCAGGGTGTCCTATTTCACTGTCCACAAAGAGAATGCAGTTCCTCTGTGGCTACTGCAACAGAATTTTGCATTTTTTATTATGTTATGTCATAATTCAAATGAAAAAAAGATGGAAGGTGAAGCACCTTTTAATTCTAAGACTTTACAGAGCTTTGAAGGTAAATAGGTAAGCTGTGTGTGAATGAGTGTGTCTGTTTCCTATGCCTTTTCTCTCTCTGTCTCTACACACACACACACACACTTTAAAAAGAGAAAGTTCAAAATGGAGACTTTTGGTTGGTTTTGGTAGCCTTTATTTACTTATGCTAGCAATTGTTGATTTAAATGTTACATAAAATTAAAGCCAAGTCTACAGAATTTAAATAAAAATATTTGAGTTGAATTACAGAAATTTGTTGAAATATTGCTCAATAGTTTACTCTTGCTCAGATGGGTTATTTGAAGTTTTCAATATAATTGATTACTGGACTTATTAAATATTAATTACAGCCAGGTAATTAAATCCTTTAATCCCAGCACTAGGTAGGCAGAGGCAGGTGGATCTCTGCATTTGAGCCAGAGAGTTGAAGATAGCCAGAGCTATGTAGAGAGACCTTGTCTCAAACAACAATCATGAAAATGTATTTAATTCAAATCAGGTACTTATTATAATATATGTTCTATACCACTAGATAACATCTTATGGCTAACTTTCTTATTTTATCTGACTGTATCCTTATTTTTTTCTAGCACATGATTGTGATGGAAGACATGCTTAAAGACTTTGTCCTTGGAGAGCACTTACTGTTGGTTGGTAACCAGGTGAGCTGGGCTGGGCGACAAGTCCAGGGAGTGGACGCTCATATAGTCAGTTTCTTCTTTTGGAAATCAGAATTTGGACATTTTTCTTCCTCCTAATAAAATGAAATATTTAAATTTTCAGCATAAAACTCTTTACCATCAAAGCAGGAATCTATACATCTAAGAATTATCTCAAGATTCAAGGTGTTCCCACCTGTCACACGTCCATTTACCTCAAAAATGTTTGTACTTCATGCTATTCTGCCCCAGGCAGGCTCTGTCACCTGCCCCCTGAGTGCAGACAGCTGTCTCCCTGTCCTGTGCATGCTGAGATCCACTCTCAACCTAAGTGTTTCCACGTTTGCTGTTGACAGCTCCTCACTGCTTAGATGGAACCCACATCCTCCACATGCCACACAATAGTGTAGGGAGCCAGAGCAGCCCCACCTCCAGCCCAGGACAAGCTAGCTTCCCTTGTGTCTCTTCTTTCCTACCCTCGTTTTCACAGTAGTTTCATGGAGCCGTACTTCCCACACAGTGACCATCCTCCCAATCTGTATGTTCCAGAGGAACAAGAGCTCTGTTTCTCATGTCTGTGTCTGGGTTCCCAACACGTTCCTGCTACACGGTAGACATGTTATTCTGGATATGCGTATGTAAAGGATGGATAGGCACTCAGTACTTAAGAACATTCTGGTCATTTTCACCAACTGAATTATCAGATCCTAAGTGACCAGCACTTTGTTTTTAAAAGTTGATCTTAAGGGCAACCAGAAGTTCGGCCTTTCTGTATGTGTTTCTTGTTTTGTACTTATATAAAAATAGAGATTCTTTAATGTGTAGTTTCTCAAACCTGCAGTTAAATTTTTTAATTTTATTTACTATTGGTGTGTACATGAGTCTCCAATCATGTTTGGAGGTCAGAGGACAACTTTGTCTCCTTTACTTTGTTTTTGAGGCAGGGTTTCTCTTCAGACTCCAGGCTGGCTGCCCACAAGCTTCTGGGTGATGCTCTGCCACCTTCTCATTGGAGGAGTGCTTGGCTTACCGGTGTGCACAGTTTCTGCCTCAGACCCCTTCACACACTCTCCAGGGATCAAGCTGAGGTCATCAGGCCTACTCAGCAAGCGCCTTCTGCTAAGCCCGCTAACTGGCTCAGTTTTAAAATGGGTGCAAATGGGCCTATCACTGAAGGTGTAGGTCTCGAGTTGTGGGAGGTGAAGCAGCAGTGCTCCCATATGAGTGAACTCTGGCAAACAGCTCAGCTCCCTGAGGTCTAACCTGGCAGTGTAAACAGTATGCACTCTGCTGAGCTAAAGATGACTCATGATAAAGCATAGGAAGTACTCCACACCGCGCTTAGTGCCGGCTAAAAAGATGCATGCGTCCTGCGCAAGTTTTAAAAGCTTTTTTTTTTTTTTTGTATTTTCTTGTTTCATTTTTTTCTAAAGGAGAATTAAACATAAAATATATAATTCATTGTTGTTTTTCCCTATCTGCAATTGAGTGGCATTGAGTCCTTGGTGGTCTTGTCTCACTGAAAACGACCCCAGTGTTACAAGTGTACCAAGCCCAGAGCTCTTTTACTTTTTGATATAGTAGTGTGTTTTTATTACTCTTTAATTCTTATTTTTAGAAGTGTATACACGTGCGCTGCACCATCATCCCTCCCCTTTCACCTCCTCGCTCACAAACCGAGAGGAGCTTAGGAGCTCTACTTTTGAGACAGTCTCAATATGTATCCCTGGCTGGGCTGAAATTACGTAGACCAGGCTAGACTAGAACTCTGAGAGATCCACTTAGCTCTCCTTCCTGGATGCTGAGATGATAGGTATGTGCCATCTAGCCTGACTCAAGCCCAGAGTTCTTAGCAGATGTGTGTTGTGTTGTGTTGATATTTGTCACTTAAAGCCCGGTGCACTTAGTGTGTCCTTTGAAAATTCCTGCTGTCAAGCGAATGGCCCGAGAAACAGACATGGCTGACAACTCGGCGGCACAGCAGAAGGACAGAGACAGTAGACTGAGCGGACACAGAGAGCTGGGACTTTGGGGATAGTTCCTCTGGGATACCAGAGTGCGAAAGGCAGATTTCTAGCAGTCAAGGCATGGCTGATAGACCAGCCATTTTCATATTTTGATTTGTTATTATAAACCTAGTGTAACACCGGCATGCATTTGGTACTAGTATTGAAGAGACGTTTAGATTGAGTATTTCTGCTGCCTGTGTCTTTTTGTTTCTCAAGACAGTGTTTCTTTTTGTAGCTTTGGCTGTGCTGGGACTACCTCTGTAGACCAGGCTGGCCTCAAACTCACAGAGCTCCATCTTCCTCTTCCTTCCAAGTTCTGGGCCACTGCAGCCTTCACCACTGCCACCGCCACCAGCACTGGTTCTGCGTGTTTTAAATTGTCTAATGGAGTGGTCTGACTCCTTCAGACAGTCGTTTGGTGTCTCCGTGTCTGATCCCATTGTCTCCAGCCTGGCATCTGGAGACGTCTTCCCACTGAAATCTGTTCTCAGATCTAAGTGTGAGTTTGTTTCCTGCGTGGACTTTGTCCTGGTGCTGTATTCTAGCCTCTGGTCTTTGTCAGGATCTCTCCTCTACGCCCACCGCAGCCCCTTGTCTTGTCTGTGTGCTCTTACCCTCACAGCGGCAGTGTGCTGTGGAAATGAAGCAAGCACAGAGACCTTTGCACACCCAGGATTTTAGTTTTCCAAGGCACTGAGTAAATCACTGTCCTGGTGATAAAGTGGTATACTTTATCACCGATTAGTGTTTGCCAAGCATTTGAAAAAGTATCATGTATTTGAGAAGTATCTTAGAGGATTCCACATTTTCTACTTAGTAGACAAAGTATAAATATTAATAATTCATAATATTAGAAGTAATTTGAATTTAAAATTTAGACAGATTCAGGAGATCTGAAAACAACAGACTGCCGGCTCAGTGCCCACTTGCCTGAGATAACTCAGAATCTGAGACAGGAACCCTATGACCAGAGCTGGGTGATCTTAGTGTTCTGAACAATCATTAGCATTTAGCCATGAAGAGTGGCATCTCATGCTTGTATTTACCAATCAGAAGGTGGGAGTTAAACCAACATGGCGGGCTAACGACCCAAATGGAACAGGATAAACACTTGAGCCAACTGAGCTCCATTCAGACCTGTTTTCAAGAGCTGACATCTGTGTGGAACATGGGCAAGACTCTGGTTAGCCTTTGTTCCCCTGCTCCTGAGGGTCTGAGGACAGAGACTCGGAGGCCCCTCCGAAAGTACAGGACGGGGCTGGCTTGCCCCCTTCCTCCACCCTTTCTTCAGGATGCTGTACTCGCAGTTAGGTAACTAGGTCCTTCAGTAGCTTTGAACACTATCACCGGATTTGCTGCTCAGTGGTTTCTGTACCTCCCAATGTCTTATACTCCTGCTCACCTGCGCTCATTTCTGCCATGAAAAAAGGCCTGCAAATGAGTGCAGGCGGCAGGCCGTGGGCTCTGCTCTCAGCTCCCTGCAGTGCCTTGGCTGCGTTTCCACTGAAGATCAGCGAAAACTCCAGTTTCACCACTGTAGCATGGTCTGTCTCTTCCCTCCCTAAAACGTTGATGACAACTCAGGAAACAAAAAGAGTGAAGTGAAGCTTGGGGATTAACTGTGACAGAGAAGTCAACAGTGGGTTGACATAAATGTAAATGCACTCAGTACTCTTTATAAGAAGTGGTTATAGTTAGCAGCTGCCCAGCCTTTTGTTTACAAACGCATGCTGCCAGGGCTCCATGGAGAAGTTTAAGTTTTACTGTAACTAGAGGTATTTTAGAAGATTGTTGGGATTCCAGCCGCAAGTCTTAAGCCAGGGAAATAGAGGAAGTGCGTATTGATTTTGAGGTATTACAATGATTTTTACCTTTATTAAATGCAATCCTACCTTTCCCCCATGTATGTAATTCCATCTCGCCTAAGTATCGGTAGCATGAGACAGAATTCCGCCTGTCTGTTAGGAGGCTGAAAACAGGCCTATGCACAACTTGCCAAGTTACATGAAGATAAAGTGACTTACATTTTACTTAGACAAATACGTTTTAAATTTTCTATTTTCAGTGTAGGATTTTATGCCAGAGCAGTCTTTCTAGTAAATGAGGCAGAATTGCCACCCTTGAACCAAATGACAGGTGCCTGGACTTCCACGCTTGGTCACTTAGGAGCCTCTGCTGCAGATGTAGGAGCTCTGCACAAAGCTCCCTCCCCTGTAATTATGGTATTGCAACTTCCCCTTGTAATCAGGAGTCTTTATTTTCATATTATTGTGTTAGCATGACATTCCATTTAACAAAAGGAGAGCTGTCTTCTCATTTCTTCACCGATGATGCTTATGGAGGTGGGGTAAGGAGAGTCCCCAGCTCTAGGAATACAAAGAACAAACTTCCTGGTACCTCCCCCACCCCTTTTTGAACAATCCTCCATATGAAGCACAAATATTTATAGAAATTGAGGTACTGAATCAGCCTACAGGTGTGTCATTTCTATTTAATTACAAAGTCCCTGTGAATAAACGTCTGGGATAAGAGCACTTGTGTAAATAAATCATGTTTTAGCTTGCTCGTCATTTCCAAGCTGTGAGCCTAGATGGGGCAGGCTGTGAGCTATTCCAACTTCCAGCCACACGTCTCTTGCTGTTTGAGCTTCGTCTAGGTTATTTCTGCTCCTTCAGCCTGTCCTCGGGTCCGTTTCTCCTGGCCATGTGCTCATGAGCCATCTCCTCTCATGGCAGCCTCTTCCTCTCTGTCTCCTTTCTGCTTCTTTTCCTGTCTGAGACGCCTCACTCAAGCCCCGCCCTCCCAGTCACAGGCTCTAGCCTTTCAGTAACCAGTTGGGGAGCAAGGTTTACCAGCAAAGGCTGGTGTGTGTGAGAACTCTCTCCTGGGACAAGCAGACCTTGGAGTACAGGATTTAACATCTGTATACACAGCACCAGACCAACCTCCAGCGTGATTGAGTTTTGAGAGCAGTTGCATTTTGCTAGACATTTGATGGGAACATGTTTTTCTCATACCATCTAAAATGCTTGGCTTCCCTTGCATAAGAAGTATTTTAAAGTCATGCCTGTTTGTTTTAGAAATCAGCTACATAACCAGCTACACAATCAGTTACTCAGTGTCATTAAGTTTTGGTATTAGGCAAGACTTCAAAGCAAATCATCAGCATTTGGCCGGTACAATCAGTTATTCACAGTCACTCCTACTGAGCAATCTGCTAAAATCACTTGTAACTTTTTTCACTTTAAGCCATTTTTGTTTTACCAAATAATAGCTGCCTGCTCAAGTTTTTATTCTTAACGTTTTAATGTGTTTCATGGTTCACAGTTTTCCCTTGTCGAGATTCACATGCCTCCTGCTCCCTCAGCCCGTGCCTATGTTGTTTTTGGTACATGTCACTGTTTCTTTGTCTTAGCCTGTGAGCATCCTCAGGTGCTTCGTTCTCTAGGAATCCTTTCTTAGTTGGTGTCACAGAGAAATTCACTGTTGCTATCCTCTAAACACCTGTGCATTTCCTACTCTGATGCAGCATTAAGATAGTTGTGCTGTGTATTTAATTTCATCTGTAGTTGAATTATATAGTTTTCTTATAAATAAGGATTTAAAGCAGTGATATATATGTGCTTTACAATTTCTAATGTTTTTAATCACTTACTGAGTTCTACAATAACATGTTGTACTTTCTAGATACTCCCCATAAACAGACAAGCTTTAAATGGTTCTGATTTTTGTCCATAATCACATAGCTAGTTAGTGGCAGACTTAGATCTCCCAAGCTCCCATTTTCTCTAATACCACACAAGTTCTATTCTATGAATTCTAATAATAGTAATAACAGCAGCAAAAATGCAGTGGCTGACTCTGTTGAATGATTATGGTAGTCCAGGATAGAGACTGCACATTTTACGAAGAATAAAGGACATTCATAGTTTTCTTTTAGATAAAAATAAAGTACGTATTTATCCTATCCAACAGTCAACAACGTCTTGAAAAATTTTATTTCTCCAAAACTTTTGAGAGTCATGTGTTCATATGCAAGTGCACTCGTGTGAAGGTTAGAGGTCAGGGTTGGGTGTCTTCTCAACCACTTTCCACTGTAGGTTCTAAGATGAGTCTCTTACTGGAGCTCGCTGATTGCGCTTGGCTACACTGGCTGGCCAGCAAGCCCCGGAGATCTCTGGTCTTGAGAAGGTAGGCACGCACGGCCATGACTGTGCCTGAGACTTGGGTGCTGGGAATCTGAACAGTCCTTCATGTCTGTGGCAAACGTTTTACTGACAGCCATTTTGCATGTCGTCTTGTAGTACATTTTCCTTGCAGATTTCTTAGCAGTCTCTTTCCCGTGTTCTACGGTCTAATTCTTCTGCTGGTCTGTTCCAGTCAGTATCCATCAGTCTGTCTGAGAGAAGAAGAGTTCCTATGGCTCATTTCAGAGGTCTCAGCCTTGGCTGACTGGCTCCATTCCACTGGGTACAAAGCAGCCTAGAACCTCGTCTTGGGAAGCCGTGGTAGCCTGGGACCACATAAACCTTTAGAGGCACGTTTCAGTGACCTTCAGCTAGACTGACCATTATCCAGTCACTTCAGTAGTGCCCCCAGCTGGTAACCAGCCTTCAGTGCGTGAGCCTGGGGCCATGTTCATGTTAGACATCATAACAAAAGGATGTTATCTCCTGTTATCCTTATTTTGAGAGCTCTTGTCCCACTTATAGTATAAATATACAGAATCATACTAATCTAGTGAATTTCTATCGAAGGAACATTTTTTAGAGTAAACTATTAAGCCCATTTAATTTCTTGATTAATTTATTCAACAAAATTAAATCATATTTATTTGTTCTAGGCTAGACATAACCTTATAGTTTTATAGCATTTGATTTTACCTATTTTGCATTGTAAAAGTCAGAAAACATTTACTTAACATTAGCCAAGCAGGATTCTGTGACCACTGTTGTTATTTTCTATATTTTCTTTCCTTTATTAGTTACAGGTTTGCTATGATCAGTTTTTTCTGTGGGCAAAGGTTTTACAAATGCTTGTTGAGTTGTTTAGTATTAAGTTGCTGCACATATTTTGTAGACAAAATGAAAGAGCATATGATCCTGCTAAGTAATTGGAAAGGAGCCCGACAGGTTCTTCTGTGTTCATCAGGAGCGTGCCTGGCACTGTGCCAGGGTAGTTGTCTGATATCTGCAGGGTACTGAACAGTTTGTCCAGAAACGCTCTCATCTGTTTCCCAACTGGTGGTGACAGCAGGGAACCGGATAACTCAGTGTGCTACACTCCAGTAGCTCAGCACCCTCGGGCCCCATGGCTGGGGAGTGCATGGGTTCATCCGGGACACCGGTGCTCACCTTTAAGCTAGTATTTGTATCTTTCCGAGCTTTCTTCATTAGTTAAGTTGCCTGATTTGTGTGTAGTCTGGAAATGTTTTTCTATTCTATCCCATTCGCTCTGCTGATTCAGTTCTTCTACCTTGTGTTTCTTAGGAAGCCATTGTTCATATGGCTGTTGGATTTGTGTTGTCTTCAGGGGGTGCTTTGCCCTTCCTATCCCTTCCATGTGGCTTTGGTGGAACTGGGGCTGACCACACTGACACACATTCTTTGCTGTGTACATATAAACAGGTTACAGAAATATTGTAAGAAAAGGATTCTAGCCTTTTGCAGGAAGCTTTGTAATCACTTGTGTGGAAGCAATATCTTTGGACTCTCTTCTTTTCTTGACTGTTACAAGATCCATCTTTGTGCATATGTAAGATTATTTCCTGTTCATTTTCAGTAACATTGTTTTTCTGATTATGTAGTCTGCTTTTATTGGGAGAACTTGAAAAAAATAATTTGCCACCGCTTGTGTAGCAGCAATCTCCTTGGGCGTAAGATTCAAGGATATGGTAGTATTCAGAGACCAGTTTGCCTGTGTCTTTATATTTAGATGAGCAAAGCTAGGCCCAGAGACTGATTAAGAAGCCTCCATGTAAGAGCAGTTGTGCAGATTATAGTCCTGGTCTAGACTCCAGTGTAATAAACTGTAAGAAATGTTAAGCAAAAAATTTTGAAGGTTCACCACGTTTCAATTTTTTAAAGCCAGCTAGATCCCCCTCCCCCGGTTCTTACAGTTACTTTACTTTGCTATTGTTTACTGTGTATAATATTTGCTGACATTCAGTTAGTTTTCTAAAAAGGGACTCGGGGTGCTATTGAAAGATAATCTCTAAATATCATGAAGACTGGAGCAGCAATGTACAAATTACTCAAGAATTGAGGGCAACAGGACAGAAGGACAGAGCAAGCCACTATAGAGAGCAAGAGCTGCCCTTGTCAGTGGCAAGCACCGCTGCAGAGGAAAAGTCTGGACTGTCCCCTCACGGGCCACCCTCAGTTCTACACAGGATGTCCCCAAATACTTGATCAGGTCAATTTTAAAAACCTTGTTTGATACTGTGACACAGACTCTCCTAAAAGCAGTCAATGAAGCTGCCTCTTGATGTCGGTCTTGTGTGGTAAAATATGAAGTACAGCCCAAGATATTATGCCACATGGAGTTGTCTTCAGTTCTTCATGGCCTAGAACTTAATTTAAATTTACCTCCCTCCAAAACAGGCATATTGTTATCTCCGTGTACATGGCTGGTGTGAGCATTGGAACATTTTGCACTGAAGGGCTATTTACATATGAGCAGCAGCTCTGTAAATGTTAATCTCTCCACTTTCTATACTAAGAGCATAACAGAAAATTTTATAAAAAACAGAAGGTACCTACGAGAGGTGTCTGTCCCCTTAGGAAGAGCAACGTGCAGGGCTCCTGCTTCCTTTCCTTTTCTCTCCCTTCCTTCAGTTTCAGTACTTATTACTTGAAGGTTGCACGTGAGTCATGAGAGGTAGACCTCTGAGAGGGATACCCTCTTTCCACGGCATCTGACTTTATTGGTGTCCTCTGGGGCATGGCAGTATTCTAGGAAGACAGAGGAGTGGTTCTGATCTAGATTTGAAGGAGAGAAAACAGAGAAGTCAGGCCAAGCTACAGAGAAGTGAGGACACCTCACCAGCAGGCTGAGGGACAAGGCAGACTGGGCCTTGTAGTCAGCTCTTCTGGAGGCTGATAGGAGCATACAGCAGTGAGGTGAGCATCTGGGGTTGCTTCTGCTGAGGAGCTTCTTCAAGGCCTGTTACTAATGTGAAGTCGCACATTTTATTCTCAGGACCCAAAGCCATTTTAGACAAATTTCCCTCTGCCTGACTTCTACTCTTCTTAGCTCTTTTCTCCTATTCTTTTTCTCCTTTCCCCATATGATAGAATACAGATAGAATTTTCAGGAAGACAGCCCTAGATCCCTTTCTTCTACAAAGGACTTGATTACCCAAGTACACAGTTTAAAATAAGACTCATAAGTTTATGTGGCCCCAGAATATATTGGAGTCCTTAATGCTGTGTCCCTGAGCTCCCTGAGCTGGAGGACTGTGGGCTTCCTGCCTTTAGTTTGAGTTCTGCCTGTGAGTTTCACGTCCTCTGTCACTCCCAGCCCTGGAGTTAGCAGAGCCTTGGTTCCTGCCCTTCTGAGACTGCCTCCTTCTAGTGTGTTGTCATGACGATCTCAGCAGGCCAGTGATGGAAAGAAAAGAGCTAGTTTCATGAGATCTCTGATTCCTTCTCCTATTAAAAAAGTTTTACTCACTAAATATAATCTCAATACCTATGTAAGAATTTATTTTGTTAACTTTATTAAAAGAGACAAGCTGCATTTATAGAATAGTGGCTAGTGAGTAAAGATACATTTGCACGGGGATAAAGTGAAAATATTAGCAGGTAATTTTTTAACAGTTACACATTAAAAAATGTCTTATTTTCTCTTTCCCAGTGAGAAAAGGGAGTGTATGTGATTTTTATGACAGAAAAATTAGACATTGTTTATGTACTTACTCAATTAAAGTAATCCTGAGGATTTTCTGTTCTAGACAAAAACTATGATTAGAAGGAACAAACAGCTGTCATTGTTTCATTTTGCTCAGGATATTTACAGAAATTCCTTCCTAGATTATTCTTTGAGCATTTCCTCGAAGGAACTGTGAGTGCCTCTTGAAGTGAAGTAGGAAGTGGCCGATGAGATCGCTGGCTTAGGAAAAGAGCTAAACAAACTGTGCACTGTCCTATGGAGAGGGTGGGGTGAGGAGCAGCCCAGGAGGATGGACAGCTCAAGAGAGCTGAGCCTTGACAGGGAATTGAAGAGGAAGAAACAGATGTGGGAAGCAGGCACTTTAAAATAAACATGTCCAAAATTAAACAGCCTTTGTAAACTTCCCTTCCCTACCCAGCAACTCTTCCCCGGTTTCTTTCTCCGCTAATGGCCTGGTCTTACCACTCTCAGCCCAAGATGAAGATTGATATCTTCATCTCCTTGCCCTCCATCGAATAGTGATGTTAGTTTCCTGGCTGCCTCTTAAGTCTGTTGACTTTTCTCTGCTCAGCTTAGGCTGTCATCATTATGGAAGTCTTTTAAAGAGTTCCTCCGCTGCTTCTCTTTGCTCTCACTTCATATCTGCCATTCCATCAGACTAGTTTTCCAGAACTGAACATCCTGACTCTGCTACTCCCCAGCCTCAGTGACAGTGCAGACTCTTGGCCACCTAGGCTCAGCCACACTTAGAGCCACCTCCCTAGACAGCCTATTCCTCACAGCCCCTTCTCCACTTCTTCTGTGGTCTTTGACTTTTTGCAGACCTCTCTGGATCAAGGAACCCGCAAGTCTCCCCTTACAGCACTCTCTCTAGTAGGACACCTCATGCCCCTCTCCCCATACCTTCTAATGTCATGATTATTTTAAATCAAATCTTAAATGTGATTGGTCTTCGCAGGCCTCAGGTTAACTCTCACAGCATCTTGGATGCCTCATATAGCCACATTCCCACAGACCCTCAGCAGTGTTCCCTTGTGTTCTGTACTGTTAGGACATGGCCTGTGAACCGTTTGTAAGTATGTAGCAAGCAAAAGTAGGGGAGAGAAGCAGCAGGTAGGTAGCAAACCATTACCAAACCAGATGCCCTCCACCTCCAGCAGACAACTGGGATAGAAAACTGAAGAGGGCAAACAAGAAAATAGCAAATTTGGGGGCTTACAAACTTCCTGCAAAAACTGAAGCCCCATTGAAAAAGCCAGCTGGAGGCCTCACCAGAGAAAGTATCTCCTTCTGTGCATTTCTTAGAGTGACCTGAAGAGGCATATGTAAAAATGTTTGCTAGAGACGATGGAGGGGCATATAGAAACTGAACCCACACCTGGGCACCAGAAACGGAGGTTCTGGACTGAGGGCCAGCAGAGCAGAGCAGTCTCTCCATGGATGAGCTCCGCCTTCTCTTCCACTCAGGCGTCTTGTGCTGTGGGATAAGCAACAATTACCTTCTGGCTGTTCTCAAGGACATGGTGCTTTTACTTTGAGCTCATTTTATTTTTCTTTTGTTAGGGTAAGGAGGCCAGCAGTCCCAAGACTGGGGTTTTGGAGGAGGCAAAAGGGGCCTCTCCGCTCTGCCTGTTTTTTTGTTTTGTTTTTAATCTTGAGACAAGGTCTCTCTTTCTAGTGCTGGCTGGCTGTTCTAGAACTAGCTGTGTAGACAAGGTTGGCTTCAGTCTCACAGAGACCTATCTGCCTATGCTTCTCTCATTCTGGGACTGAAGGCATTTACCACCATGTTCCATCCAACTATCTACTTTTAATGGGTAAACAGCACATGGTAATTTACAATATTATGTATGTTACAGCCTGTTTGTATTTCCTAGTAAACTGCAAACTGACACACGGCTGCGGTTCTATCCTGTATACCATCACATCAGACTCTCAGACAGAACTCAGTGTGTACTCATGGCGCTGACACACAGCTGCGGTTCTGTCCTGTATACCATCACATCAGACTCTCAGACAGAACTCAGTGTGTACTCATGGCGCTGACACACAGCTGTGGTTCTGTCCTGTATACCATCACATCAGACTCTCAGACAGAACTCAGTGTGTACTCATGGCGCTGACAACTGAGAAGGGGGGGGGGCATGTTTTATATTGATATCCTCGTGTTGAGGGGTGGAAGGCATAGCAATGCTGTCTTGCTTGGCATAAAAAGAAGGACGTTTAGGTGTGCACAGTGGTCTCATGAGTGCATCCTGAGCATCCCTTCAGTGGCAGAACCGAGGCTCTCCAGTGCAGCCAAGCAATAAGGTGTGAACTATGTGCAGTGTCAAAGGGTGTGGGGGTGAAGGGGATACCCCAGAGGCTGTGGAGCAAAAAGACAGGAGGTCAGTGTTCTAGAGACCCCAAGGACACAGCAAGGAGCTGCTCCAGAGCACAGGGCATCTTAGCTGCCCCTGCCCCCTCACCCCCCCCCCCCGCCCCCGCCCCTGCTGTGGCGGCTAATGAGGAGGTGGAGCTCAACAGCTTTTAGATCTTTACTGTCTCTGTTGTTACTTGAGTCTGTGATGTTTGCATTTTTCTGTGATTACTGAAATTAAAAGAGCTGAAAGTTTTAACATAGCCATCTTCATTTGATTGTATCTATTTTAAACTGTATGTTTCTAACAGTACACCATTTAAAACTTCCATGCTGTCAAAATTGTCATGCAAATGTGCTAGTGTAATTTTCCTTGTTTGTGCTTCTGTGCTAGGCTTACATTTTTGTGGGTGAAGTCCGAGTAGAAACTAAGCCGATTCCTGAGAGGAAATGATCCATTATTCTGTTATTAATAAATTTGTCGGTCTGGTTCTTTAGCTTCCATAATGTAAAGTGGGAGCTTGGAGGGTAGCTTCTAGGAGTGAGTAATGAGGTAGCTAGAGGCCTAGTTGCCTCAATAAATTTCATGCTGAGGAATCTAACCCACTGCACAGCAGATAAAGCAATGGGCATCAGGATCAAACACACCCAGAACTGAGACCCCTGTCATGGACTGTAAATGTCCTGCTCAGCATTTCTGAGCCTTACCTTCCGGGTTTGCGAGATTAAGGCAGTCTTACTTCCTAACTGATGCTGCCACCTCTGAGTGGTGATTAAATGGCACATGCAAACTTTCAAACAGGGAATTAACATGGGCACGTGGTCTACCCTCTATGGAAGGTCAGTAGCTCCAGCGTGAGTCAGAGGGAAGGAGGACACATCTAAGGAGAGCATGTGTGGTTGGATTATGCTAGTGCACACATTGTTAGAGTTCTAGAGTTGTAACGGAAAAAGCACAGGACTAAATCAAGAACCATGGCATCCTGTTTATCCTCCTATAACTGAAAAGTGTATTTCTGAGAAACGGAAGAAAAGCCATTACTTTTATGCATACCTGATTGCCTTTGATGGCATTTCACAACCTGCAGTCTTCAATGTTCTGTGGTAATATGAGACTTAACTGTGAAACTAGAATGAAGGTCAAGAGATAAACTCCAGCATTGGGACTTCCTCTCATAAGAACAGTATAGGGGTGCCACACTTCAGAGTCAGAGCCTTCAGTGGCCTCTGTGGGACAGGAGATGTACCCTGCATGCTTGCTGGCTTTGGTTTTATAAACAACAAAATTAGTAGACCTTTGAAGAAGGAGCTTGCCAGAAATTTACCTTCAAAGCTTCTTACTGCTTAAGTCTGTTTGTGTTCTTTCAGGGTGTAGGAAAGAACAAGATTGTGGACCGATTCCTTCACCTGCTCAACAGACCCCGAGAATATATCCAGCTGCACAGGTAGGAGAATCGTCCACCAGGCCTTTAAGCTCTGACTAAATTGTTCATCTCTCTCCTCCTATGAATTAAATATACTACTGTCTTAAAAGCCAGCTTTGTAAACGAGCTTCCTTCCTATTCCTCATGCTCATAGCTCCCCTTTCCTTAAAAATGCTCAGGGGTAAGAGCACTGGCTGCTCTTACAGAGGCCTCAGGTTTGGCTCCCAACACCCACAAGGTGCCTTGGAACCCCCTGTAGCTCCAGTTGCAGAGGGCTTGACACCTTCTTCTGGCCTGTGCACATGTGTGGTGCCCATACTCAGGCACACACATGCTGAACACCTTATAAACAAACACGAGTTAATCGATGGTTTATGCTCAAAGAGATGCAGCATGCAACTGTGTGCTCAGGTTGGAAGAAGGAAGAAGCGCAGCTGGCGGACAGGGAGAAGTAACAAGCTTTGTGGGGTGAAGAGCACAGACTGTAGACGGGACATAGTACCTCTTGCCTTTCTTAAGACACTGTGGATGACTTAGCTTCAGTGGATGGAGCCGTGGCTCAGGGATAGCTCAGCAAATGAGATTTCTCAACACGAGTTGTGTGAGCTTTAGGAGTGCACTGGCTCTCACTTTAGAAACCAAATGCAGCAGCAGATCTACTAGGAACTAAATACTGGAGCAAATCAGGACATAATTGAGGTACATACATACATACACACACACACACACACACACACACACACACACACCCCAAGCATTGAGCAGCTTATACCCAGTGTCTATGATTGTTTTGATCCTAGTAGATAACAAATGCTGTCACAGAAAGCACACTGGACTGTGGTAACAGAATGAGTATCTGGTTTGAGTTCTTTGATGAAATAATTATGAGTTTCTGACAGAAATGTTTGAATAAGAACAGTTAGCAAATCAAAGAGAAAAGTTCTAAAGGAAAGTTGAGGTATGATTTAAAAAGCAATAAAAACAAAGCAAACCAAAACCAACATTCTATCTTGGACTTCATACCGCTGAGGAGCCCTAGTGCAGGAAGAGCATCATACCCCTGAGGAGCCCCAGCTCAGAGTGAGCAGTAGACCTGGACAGACTCACAGGCCCTGGGAACAGCACAACCCTTAGGAATCTGTGAGCTGAGCCTGCTGTGGGTGCTCTGTGGTTAGACGGTAGCCTGTGCAGCAGATGCTTCAGAAGGAACATTTTGTCATTCTTTCAAGAGCCACTTTGGATCATCCTGAGGTTCCCAAGAACATGAAGAATACAGGCTTGCTGCTGGCAGAGGTGGCACACACCTGTAACCCCAGTACTGAGGAGACTGAGATGGAAGGACTGAGTTTGAAGAGCAGCTTGTATAATGACCCCAGCCAGAGGGAAGGATGGAGGGATAAAAATAAAAGAGGGAAGAACCTAGCTCATCTTTTATATAATTCTGTAGTTTCTTTCTCATGCAAAATAACATTAAAATAAAAAGGATATTGGGGGGGGCAGTGAGGAATGTGGGACATAGAAAGAAGCAACAGAATTAATAAATATAGAGCAATTCTAAAATGGCTACCATAAATATTTTCAAGTATTGTAAGAGGGAGCTGAGAAGCAAAATAAGACAATAATTAGGAGTTCTGGGTCCAGAATGACAGTGCTGGAAAAGAGCAACACATCGGCACTGAAGTCTCAAAAGTGTCGATGGGGTAGAGCAGAAAAATATTTGAAGAGGCAGCAGCTAAAAAACTCCTGAAATTGATGTAATAGCTCAAGATCATCAATAGCCCAATGAGCCTCTAGTGCGGTAGAACAGGAAAGCAAAACATGCCACACCATAGCCAGATGCCCAGAAACCAAGCGGGAATATTTAAAGCTGTTAAAGTCGAAGAGGCACATTGCATGTAGGGAACAATTATAAAAATGACTGTTGACTTCTTATGAGCAATAAATATGAACGGATTCAATCAAATGGGTGCTTTGCATTAAATGGAGCAAGTTTTGAATAGCACATTAAGAAAAATGTTCTTTCATGCAAAGGAAAAATACCTTTTGAGAGCAACACACATGCATGCACACACATGCATGCACACACACGCATGCACACAGGGTAGCCAATTTGTAATTCCAGCCTTTGCAAATCAGACACAAACGAGGCCCAGAGCAAGCTGGCGAGCAAAGTAGCCATGTTGGGAAATTTTCAGCTCAGTTGAGAGACTCTGCCTCAGTCAGGTAGAGAGTGACCCAGGAAGACTACCAGCATCAGCATTTTGGGCCCCCTCCCACACACGCACGAGCACACACACTAAAGGGGTGGTGTGTAGTGACCATACGGGTGCAAGCCCAGGACTATAGTGTGAATAACAGTCTCACTTTTATTCCTGTTTGCACGTGTCATCGTTGCTGTTTGGTTTTCGTTTGGGATAGTCGGGACTATGTAGCCCTAGCTGTCCTGGGATTGACTGGCTGATCTTGAAGTCAGAGACCTGCCCACCTTTGCCTCCACGTGCATGGATTGAACTTATGCACCACCATACCTAGCTAATAATCTTGTTCTACTCGAAGAAACTACTTTTATTATGTCTTTCTTTCATTTTAGAATTGCTGATTTTGTCTTTATTTCTTTGTTTTCTATTTCCTTTGGACTTGATCTGTTCATTTTTAAACTTCTAAATGCCTAAGTCATTGGTTTTCAGCCTTTAAATTGTGACAAGTGTATTTAAGATTGTGAGTGTACTTGGGTCATAGTCCGTGTCTGGTATTTTAGTATCCTCAGTGAAGAAGTTGGTACTCGGGTTGCTTTCAAAACCTTTGAGGATTAGAGATAGCATTCCTTGCTTTCTGTCTAGAGTGCCTTTAATATGAAGTAACAAGTGGTCCTCAAAGTGGTGATGCCTTCTGCCAGTACATAATCTGTGCTAATTCTGACACTGGCTAAATAAATGTGTAGAGATAGTGTCTACAAGGAATTTTCTAAACTCAAAGTAATAAAAATTTCAAAGCTAAAGTTTATATTATATGGAAATTATTGCTATATAATTAATAATAGTGTTGCAAACAAAATAGCTATTTATTTTACTGGGGCCTGTAAAAGTAGAAGACAAAAAGGTTCAATTTAAAATATAAAATACTATAGAGTGCTCACTAATTAGACTGCTATTCCCACCAGTTTCAACATAGGGATTTTCCCTTTACCTAACAGTGTGAAAGAAGGTATAGGGCTTCTCCAGTGTGTGGACAACCACTTACAGTCTCTGCTGTGTATGTTGTGTAATCATAAAATGATGCCCTGTAATCAGTTCCTCTTATCTGTCATTTGAAGAGATTAGTTACAAGAGCCATTCAAAACAGTCCTGATAATAAAGCACTGTGCACCACTCCGGGTGGGCGTTTCTGAGTGTGGTCTCATGAGCTTAGGCTATGATGATCACAGTGCATGTGATGAACAAGCTAAGCAACTCATATCCGTGGTTAAAATCAAGATGTCTAAAGAGCGTGGCTTCAGAGATTTAGAAGCTTGGTAGATGTGATTATGGTCAATTGTATATATTTTGAATGGAAGAGTCTATAGGAGGCATATTTATACAAAGACTTGTGAAGTGGATTACTCCATGTTACGATCTTATGTTTATTTGACATGAAAGAGGATACCTGAATATTTAACTTACGTAGTTCCTGAATAAAGTTACATGTCTTTATTAAATCAGGGCGGTCTGGTTTTAGGGAGGGTGAGCTACCAGATTATATGGAGGTGCAAGTCCACATCTGTGTGATTTCTGCCCTTGGCAAGAAGTGGAGATGTTGTACCCCCCGCAGCACAGCTCTGACTTTCTATTTCAGCTGGTCTGTTCCCACTTGTGATCAGCTTATTCCAGACTACATGATTCTGTGTCCTGTCACAACTTTTGAACTTGAACAACTCTCTTTATTTCTTCACTCAGTTTGGTTGATTGGTAATTCTTGGTTAACTTCGTGTCTTGTTATGTTTTAGATTGTATACAACATTTGCTCCTTTGAGTGCCCACTGTAGGGAATTGTACCACTCAATAGAAAGGGTGTGAGCTTCAGAGAGCAAATCCTGTCCTCACAAATTGTTGTGTGTTCTTAAACTCCTTGAGTCCTGATTTTCCTGTCTATAAAAATAAACCCATGTCTTGCGGGTGGCTGAGAAGATTAAATTGGAATGTACTCAGCAGGCTCACCGTGGCGTCAGGCCTACAACTGTCTGACTGCTGAGCACTCAGGCTGCCACAATAATGCTACGCTCTTGATTTACATCATATGGGCAGAATATTTCTAGTCCACAAATCTAAAATTTGAAATGCTCCAAAATCCGGAACATTCTGAAATCTGACATGACTCAATACAGTAAAGAGATCTGGAGAAGGAAGGTGCCACTCACACTGAGTCTCAGGAATTATGGGAAGTTTTCTAATTAGAAAAGGAAACGGTAATGTGGTTACTGAAGAGAAGGCTGTGTATGAACTCCAGAAACATGGCTTTGAGGGGAGAGAGAGGGCAGGGCTGGGATGGGGTGTGTGTGTGTGTGTGAATGAATAAATGAAAGAATGTGTGTGTCCAAGAATACTGGAAAGACACCAACCACATACAGGGAATGGAAAAATGTTGAGGGAGATGTCTGTACATGTGACATGCGATCATGAGGCCAACACCTTGTGGGCTCTCTGTATACACTGGATGCAGTGAATGCTTATTGAAATTATTTAGTTCGTACTCATTTCATCCGGGCTATCAAGTTCACTCTTGTCCATGATCATCAGCTTTCAGTAACTAGAGGCACCCATGGCTGTTTGAGAATTGATTAAGATTCTTTATAGACTCAGGCATCTCTAGAAAAGGGATCTGTGACTGTGTTCTCTAGCTAATATAGCCAGCCCAGCTAGTTAAAATATTGTGATTAGTTACTTTTAAATTTTAGTTTGCCTTCAATCTATTTAGTCTTTAAATTTATCTCTTTCCAAAACCAAATGAAGTATACTTTGTAGCAAACAGGAGCCAAATTCTACCATTAGCCCCTTTAAAATCAGATATCTTAGAGTGAATGCCTTCCCAAAGCACAGCATCATCACACACAGGGCTATTGCCAGGGTAAGGAAACAGGATGTGACAGCACAAAATTTGAAATTTGTGAAGTCCCGGGGCAGATGGAAGTGTTGGTAGAAAATAGAAAAGGTGCACACTTGAAGTCTCACAGGTGAATCCAACTGAGCTGTCATCACATCTTATCTGTGACAAAGGGATCCAGGGCTGGGACAGGGCACATGGCAGATGCTGCTGAGAACCTCTGGGGGCTCCTGTGTCTCAGCTTTCCCCATTACACATTTTATTTTATTAAAAAACTATATTTTAAAAAACAAAGATAAATGTACAAATTTTTAAGCATTTTTGCATAAAAGTATACAAATACATTTTTTAAGGTTGTAATTAAGTATTTGTGGGTACATATACATACACATGTATATGTGTAACAATAATATAGGAAAACAGGCTATTAATTTGAGGGGATAGGAGAGAAACTAGGAGGGGCTGTAGGGAGGAAAGGGGGATGTGATACGGTTCTATTTTAATTAAAATATATTCTTTTTGTTGTTGTTGAACTTCACACAGTCTGTGAGTTGTTTCCGGGGTGTACAGAGCTTTCTGGGGTTAGTATCCCACTATCAGTGACTGCATATTATGTCTGCTCTTTTGTGACTAGGTTATCTCACTAAGGATGATATTCTCTAGATGCAGCCATTTTCTTAAGAATTTCGTTAAGCCATTGTTTCTGATAGCTGAGTAGTACTCCATTGTGTAAATGTACCACAATTTTTGTATCCATTCATCTACTGAAGGACATCTGGGGTCTTTCCAGCTTCTGGCTATTACAAATAGAGCTGCAATGAACATTGTGGTACATGTATCTTTGTTGTATGTTGGAGCGTCTCTGGGGTAAATGCTCAGAAGTGGAATAAATGGGTCTTCAGGTAGTACTATGTCCATTTTTCTGAGGAACCGCCAGACTGATTTCCAGAGTGGTTGTATCAATTTACAACCCCACCAACAGTGGAGAAGTGTTCCTCTTTTTCCACATCCTCGCCAGCATCTGCTGTCATCTGAGTTTTGGATCTTGGCCAATCTGACTGGTGTGAGGTGGAATCTCAGGGTTGCTTTGATTTGCATTTCCCTGATGGCTAAGGATATTGAGCACTTCCTCAGATGTTTCGCAGCCATTTGATATTCCTCGATTGAGAACTTTTTGTTTAAGTCTGTATCCCATTTTTTAATTGAGTTGTTTGATTCTCTGATGTCTAGCTTTTTGAGTTCTTTTTATGCCCTGGATATTAGGCCTCTTTCTGATGTGGGGTTGGTAAAGATCTTTTCCCAATCTGTTGGCTGCCGTTTGTTTTCTTGACAGTGTCTCTAGCCTTACAGAAACTTTGCAATCTCATTAAGTTCCATTTGTCAATCGTTGAGCTTAGAGCTTGAGCAATTGGTGTTCTGTTCAGGAAATTTTCTCCTGTGCCTATGAGTTCTAAGGTTTTCCTTACTTTATCATCTAATAGTTTCAGTGTATCTGGTTTAATGTGGAGATCTTTGATCCACTTGCACTTGAGCTTTGTACAAGGAGATAAGAACGGGTCTGTTTTCATTCTTTTGCATGTTGAGTGCCAGTTGGACCAGCACCATTTGTTGAATAGGCTGTCCTTTTTCCATTGAATGTTTACTGCTCCTTTGTCAAAAATCAGGTGACCATATAAGTGAGGGCTCATTTCTGGATCTTCTATTCTACTCCATTGATCCACATGCCTATCTCTATACCAGTACCATGCAGTTTTCAGCACAATTGCCTTATAATATAGCTTGAGGTCAGGGATAGTGATTCCCGCAGATGTTTTCTTGTTGTTGAGGATGGATTTCGCTAATCTAGGTCTTTTGTTATTCCAGATGAAATTGCACATTGCTCTTTCCAACTCTATGAAGAACTGGGTTGGAATTTTGATGGGGATTGCATTGAATCTGTAGATTGCTTTTGGTAAGATGGCCAATTTAAAAATGTTGATCCTTCCAATCCATGAGCATGGGAGATCTTTCCATTTTCTGAGATCTTCCTCGATTTCCTTCTTTAGAGATTTGAAGTTCTTGTCATACAGGTCCTTCACTTGTTTAGTTAGAGTCACACCAAGGTATTTCATAGTTTTTGTGACTATTGTGAAGGGTATCTTTTCCCTAATTTCTTTCTCCACATGTTTGTCCTTTGAATATAGAAAGGCTACTGATTAGTTTGAGTTAATTTTATATCCAGCCACTTTGCTGAACTTATTTATCAGCTGTAGGAGTTCTCTGGTGTAATTTGTGGGGTCCCTTAAGTACACTATCATGTTATCTACAAATAGTGATGTTTTTACTTCTTCCTTTCCAATTTGTATCCCTTTGATTTCCTTTTGCTGTCTAATTGCTCCAGCCAGGACTTCCAGTACTATGTTGAATAGGTAGGGGGATAGTGGGCAGACTTGTTGAGTCCCTGATTTTAGTGGGATTGATTCAAGTTTCCCACCATTAAGTTTGATGATGGTGGTTGATTTGCTGTATATTGCTTTTATTATGTTTAGGTATGGGCCTTGGATTCCTGTTCTTTCCAAGACTTTTAACATAAAAGGGTGTTGGATTTTGTCAAATGCTTTCTAAGCATCTAGTGAGATGACCATGTGTTTTTTTTTTCCTTTGAGTTTGTTTATATGGTGGATTACATTGATGGATTTCCTTATATTAAACCATTCCTGCATCCCAGGGATGAAGCCTACTTCATCATGGTGAATGATCCTTTTGATGTGTTCTTGGATTCGGTTTGCAAAGATTTTGTTGAGTGTCTTTGCATCAATGTTCATAAGTGAGATTGGTCTTAACTTCTCTTTCCTCGTAGGGTCTTAGTGTGGTTTAGGGACGAGGGTTATTGTAGCATCAAAAAATGAATTATTTAGTGTTCCATCTGATTCTATTTTGTGGAATAGTTTGGAGAGTTTTGGTATTATGTCGTCAATAAATGTCTGATAAAATTCTGCACTGAACCCATCTGGACCTGGGCTTTTTTTTTTTTTTTTTTTTTTTTTTTTGGTTGGGAGGCTTTTGATGACTGCTTCTATTTCTTTAGGTGTTATGGGATTATTTAGATGGTTTATCTGGTCCTGATTTAACTTTGGTGTCTTGTATCTGTCTAGAAATTCATCCATTTCCTCCAGATTTTCCAGCTTTGTTGAGTATAGGCTTTTGTAGTAGGATCTGATGATTTCTTGAATTTCCTTCATTTCAGTTGTTATTTCTCCACTTTCCTTTCTGATTTTGTTAATTTGGATACTCTCTCTTTGCCCTCTAGTTAGTCTGGCTAAGGGTTTATCAATCTTGTTGATTTTCTCAAACAATCAGCTCTTGGTTTTGTTGATTCTTTCAATGGTTCTTTTTGTTTCTATTTGATCTATTTCTGCCCTAAGTTTGATTATTTCTTGCTCTCTACTTCTCTTGGGTGTATCTGCTTCCTTTTGTTCTAGAGCTTTCAACTGTGCTGTCAGGTTACTAGTGTAGCTCTCTCCAGTTTCTTTTTGGAGGCACTCAGAGCTATGAGTTTTTCTCTCAGTACTGCTTTTATTGCATCCTATAGGTTTGGGTATGTTGTGTTTTAATTTTTATTGAATTGTAGAAAATCCTTAATTTCTTTCTTTATTTCTTCTTTGACCCTGCTGTTGTTTAATAGAGCATTGTTTAGTTTCCATATGTATATGGGCTTTTTGTTGTCTTTGTTGTTATTAAAGACCATCCTTAGATTATGGTGATCTGAAAGAATGCATGGGAGTATTTCAATCTTCTCATATCTATTAAGGCTCGTTTTGTGACCAATTATGTGGTCAATTTTCAAGAAGGTGCTGTGAGGTGCTGAGAAGAAGGTGTATTATTTTGTTTTAGGACGATATGTTCTATAGATATCTATTAATTCCAGTTGATTCATAACCTCTGTTACTTTTACTGTGTCCTTGTTCAATTTCTGTTTCCATGATCTGTCCATTGGTGAGAGTGGTGTATTCAGGTCTCCCACTATTATTGTGTGCGGTGCAATGTATTTTTTGAGCTTTAGTAGGGTTTCTTTTATGAATATGGGTGCTCTTGTATTTGGAGCATATATATTAAGAATTGAGAGTTCCTCCTGACAAATTTCCCCTGTAATGAGTAAAAAGTGTCCTTCCTTATCTCTTTTGATAACTTTTGGTTGAAAATCTACTTTATTCAATATTAGAATGGCCACTCCAGCTTGCTTCTTGGGGCCATTTGCTTATAAGTTTTTTTCCCAACCTTTTACTCTGAGATAGTGTCTGTCTTTATCTCTGAGATGGGTTTCCTGTATGCAGCAAAATGCTGGGTTTAGTTTTTGTATCCAGTCTGATAGCCTATATCTTTTTTTGGGGAATTGAGTTAATTTATGTTAACAGATATTAAGGAGTAGTGGTTGCTGTTTCCTGCTATTTTTGCTTTCAGAGGTAAAATTGTGCCTGTGTGTCTTCTTTTGGTTTTCTTGCTTAGGAGTTTTCTTGTTTTTACTATGAGGTGGTTCCCCTCATTGTATTGGGTTTTCCACCTATAATTCGTTGTAGTCCTGGGTTTGTGGTCATATATTGTGTGAATTTAGTTTTGTCTTGGAATATCTTCATCTCACCATTTATGGTGATTGATAGTTTTGCTGGGTATAGCAGCTTAGGCTGGCACTTGTGCTCTCTTAGGGTCTGCATGATGTCTGTCCAGGCTCTTCTAGCTTTCATAGTCTCTGTTGAGAAGTCGGGTGTGATTCTTCTTGGTCTGCCTTTATATGTTACATGACCTTTTTCCCTTACTGCTTTTAGTATTCTTTCTTTGCTTTGGGCACTTGGTGTTTTGACTATTATGTGTCGGGAGGAATTTCTTTTCTGGTCCAATCTATTTGGAGTTCTGTAGGCTTCTTTTATGCTCGTGGTCATCTCATTCTTAAGGGTAGGAAAGTTTTCTTCCAGGATTTTGTTGAAGATATTTACTGTACCTCTTAGTTGATATTCTTTGCCCTCCTCTATTCCTATTATCCTCAGGTTTGGTCTTCTCATTGTGTCCCGGATCTCCTGGACATTTTGGGTTAGGAACTTTTTGGTTTTTTCATCTTCTCTGTTTTGTCTATGTTTCCAATGTTGTCTTTGGCCTCCGAGATTCTGTCTTCCATCTCTTATAGTCTGTTGGAAATGCTTGCATCTGTGACTCCTGATTTCTTTTTTAGGATTTCTACCTCAAGGGTTGTCTCTTTCAGTGCTTTCTTTATTGTGTCCATTTCCGTTTTAAATTCCTTCTTCTATTCCTTCATCTCTTTGGTTCTATTTTCTTCTATTTCTTTGAGCTCTTTGAGTGTTTTTCTTATTTCTTCTTTAAAAGCTTCTAATTCTTTATGTTTTTTCTCTCATTCTTGTTTAAGGATCTCTATCATCATCTTGAGGTAGGATTTCAGGTCTGAGTCTTCTTTTTCTGGAGAGTTTGGCATTCCGGTCTTTGTTGTTGGAGAGCTGGGTTCTAATGTTGCCAGGTTGTCTTGGTTTCCCTGGGGTACGTTCTTTTGCTTTCCTCTTGCCATCTTGTTGTCAGTGATTGGTTTTCACCTTTCCCTTGTACCTGGCCTGTGTCCCTGGATCTCTGCTGTTCCTGGTGGCAGATGGTCCAAGTGCCTGTTGTGCACCCCAAAAGCCGCCGGCTGGGAACAGAAGATCTGATGCTGGGTTCCTGGGCCTCTGAATCAAGCTGGGCAGGCGTGCCTGCTCTGCTGAGATCTCTCTGCCCCCTGGCAAGTTGGAACCCCTTCCCTCCCTCCCCCATTCTCACCAGTCCTGTGTCTCTGGTTCTCTGTTCTTCCTGGTGGTTGATGGTCCGAGCACCTGTTGTGCACCCCAAAAGTTGCCGGCTGGGAACTTGGGCCCGATGCCGGGTTCCTGGGCCTCTTTCCATTACACATTTGAAAAACCTATTTAGAAACATTTTATTAGCAGGTAAGTAAGTGGTTGTTTTCTTGTTGAATGCCTGCTGCTGCTCCCAATTTACAGCATGGATTATGATAAAGCCTCAAATTTCTATGTGTACATCCTTGGGTTTGTAATTATCTTTGGCTTGTATCTGGTTGATTTCCAGTCTCATCAAAATTTCTATATTTGTGACTTTTACATCAGTGATTATCAGCTTCACAAATTCAACAATCATCTCTGAGAAAGGGTATACCTGTGATAAACTGTCTACGTTAAATTTACCACCTTCAGAGTATCTGTAAGGAATTATCTTAATTGTGTTAATTGATTTGCAGAGACCTGTCTTGATTCTGAATGGTCCATTCCATAGAATAGGGTCTTCCTCGGCTATATAACATGGAGAAGGCAGCTGAGTGCCACCTTGCTTTCTAATTGCTGATGGACCAGCTGTTCCTTCCTGCCACCTTGGTTTCCCACCATGATGAACTGGACCTTTGAACACTGAACCACAACAAGCCCTTCAGCCCTGAAGTTGCTTTTGTGAGAGTATTTTCTCACAGCACAGAAGAGAAACTAAGATATATGATGTCTGTCCCTGTTCCTAACATGCTTTTAGCCTGTAGCTGGTTGCTGTTCACTGTGTGCTTGTGAATTCTACCATAGCTGTCTCTGTTTTAGGTGAGTGAGCCAGTGAGGCATAGGAAAGTTAAAGCTGGCTGAACTCGTGCAGTCACACATTGTACATCTCGGCTTCACCTCTTCGCTTGACTTCATCGTAGCAAACCTGGGATGTCTTACTACAGTTCTGTTCATACAATTAAACTGTTGGGCAACTAATGCTTATATCCTGACACAAGTCTCTGTATGATCACTTGATTCTGGCATAGTGTTTTCCTCATTGTGATCCCAGACTATCTTCCCCTAGGCAGCCATTCCATGTTTTTCCCATTTTGATCAATAATACTGTCCTTACTAGATTTTCTCTTCTGCTTTCTTGACAACGTCTCCAGGTTGTTAGTGTACTTTATGCATTCCTCCTGTGAGGTGTGTCACCAGCAAATTTTGTGGTCCTCTTTTCTGTCCCCCAGGTGATTCAGATAGCTTTAGTCAGGGTGGGTTTCACTGCTGTCCTCGGGGACTGCCCTGCTTCCGTGATACCATCTTTTGCTTTGTTTTTAGTTGCTCATCTGTGGGCTGCAGAGGCTGACATGTCAGCTATAGACTGGGGCACTGCATTCCCACGAGCAGCTTGCTCTCCAGTGCTCTGTAAAAGCAGGCTGGAAAGAGGGGGAGCCCATGTTCTGACAGGCTTAGCGTGAGATCCACTGGTGTGGCCGTGTTGTCTCTCAGCACCAGAGCATAGTGCCTTTCAGTCTGAGAAAACGTCAGAAATACAAATATATAACACAATCGAATTCGTCATACAGGTTTAAGAACTATTTAAAATTTCTAAATTAGATAGTGTGCCTCCATTTGTAAAATAAAACAGTAGCTACAGCTGTCACCCCTGTAGCCACCACCTCCAGTCTCCTTCTCAATTTAATCACAATTAAATTTGTTTGTGCAAGGTTGCACTCCCACCAGCAAGGGAGGAGTGTTCTCCTTGCTCAGCATCCTCGCCAGCATGTGCTATCACCGGAGTGTTTTACCCTAACCATTCTAACAGCTGTAAGTCTCAGAGTCATTTTCACTCACATTTTCCTGATGAGTAAAGATGTTGAACATTTCTTTAAATGTTTCTCAGCCATTCTAGATTCCTCTGCAGAGTGCAAGCTTGTACAACTGCTTCGGAAATCAATTTGGTGGTTTCTCAGAAAACTGGTAATAGTTCTAGCTCAAGACCCAGGTATACCACTCCAGGGCATATACCCAAAAAATGGCCCACCATACCACAGGGACACTTGCTAAACTAGGTTTATATCAGTTTTATTTGTAATAGCCTGAAACTAGAAACAACGTAGATGTCTCTCAACTGAAGAATGGATATAGAAAATGTAGTACACCTATACAATAGAATACAATTCAGCCATTAAAAGCAAAGACATCATGACTTTTGCAGGCAAATGGATGGAACTTGAGAATATCATCCTGAACGAGGTAACCCAGACCCAAAAGGACATGCATGACAGGGCCTAGCATAACTGTCCCCTGAGAGACTCCACCCAGCAGCTGACTGAAAGAGGAAGGATTATGGGCCCTGGAGTTATAGGAACTCCACAGGAAGACTAACAGAGTCAACTAAGCTGGACTCTTGGGGGATCTCAGAGACTGAACCACCAACCAAAGAACATGTGTGGGCTGGACCTATGTAGCAGATGTGCAGCTCGGTCTTCATGCAGCTAGAGCGGGGACTACCCGTAAAGCTGTTTCCTGTCTGTGGAATATGCTCCCCTAACTGGACTGCCTTGTCTGACCTGGGGGTGGGGGATTCCAGGGGAGCTGCCACCCTCTCAGAGGAGAAGAGGGGAAGTGAGGGGCAGCAGTTGGGTTGTAAAGTGAATAAATAATTGATTTTAAAAAATAATTAAATTTTTTAACTCTTCCTTTTAAACTCAAGCAAAAAATTTTAAATATTTAAAAAAAAAATTTAAAGATGCCAGGCCTAGACCTTGTCTTGTAGATTTGGCTGACATCAAGTTCAAAGGGATTTTCCTGTCTCTGCCTCCTTAGTGCTGGGATTAAAGGTATCTACTATCTAATCAAGCATGCATACAAAAAAAATGAAATGGAAATGAAGGAAATTATTATTTCATCTTTATTGCCAGTATAAAATCATTGGTATTCTAATGGAGGGAGGAAAGGATTATTTTTATTAATTTTTAAAATAAAAAATAGAATGAGCTCAGTATTAAAGCTTCTCTAATCTCAGATTATCTGACCTGTTTGATAGTGTGTCCCAATTGCACTGTTGCCCTGTCCCGGTGCCTTTCCAGCCAGCCCCAGCTGCCAGTTCCTTGTGGCTTCCACAGGGAGCACGGAACAATCGTAGTGCCGATTACCTACCTCCTCCCTGCTCCTGCAGGCTGGCCGTGCTTTGCTGAGCTTATGGGAAAGCTATTGCTCTTAGATGGTAAAGCAGTGACAAATGAGCAGAGGGTACTTCTTTTTTATGATTTATTTATGTGCACTGATGTTTTCCCTACATGTATGCCTATGTGAGGCTATCAGACCTCCCCTGGAACTGGAATTACAGACAGTTGTGAGATGCCATGTGGGTGCTAGGAATTGAACTTGTGTCCTCTAGAGGAGTAGCCATTGTTCTCAATTGCCATCTCTCCAGCCTCTAATAGAAGGTTATTTCAACCAACAAGTCCTGTGAACTGAGGTATATCTATAATGTTTTGTGTAGGAAGAAACAACTTTGCTGAAAATCTAAAAGTGATTGCTACTTTCAAATAGTCAGCAAGCGGTTAGGTTGGGGTCTCTTGAAGCAGAGCCAGAGATAAGAATGTTTGTAAGTGATTTCTGCAGGACAGTTTTTAAAGGAAGCGTTCAGGGAAGTAGAAAATGGTGTAAAATTTTAAGTCAATGATCATGTGATAGGGAGTAAATCAAGACAAAGTGGAACTTAAGACACTGAACGTTTGTCATCAGTGACTGACTTTATAATCACAGTGGGATTATTCTGCACTTTGACAACGTTACTAGTCTGGAGACTTCGTGGGTAAGTTGATTCAGTGTGCCTGTAAGAGAGCAACAAGCAGACTTGACTAAAGACTAGGGGCCGTAGCCCATAGCTAAAGGAAACAGGTGTGCTTCCAGGCTCTCTTGGGGAAAGCCAGTACTGTCGGGCTGTTGACAGCATGCATTCGTCCCTTCTGTGTCTCTGTAACCTCCTGACTGAAAGCCCAGCCTGTGTTCCGTCCTCCTCAAGCCTCACAGTAATGAAGCTGCTCACGTTCTGGCCTGTGGAGAACTGGCGGTGGCTCCCAGTTCCAGCAGCAAGTCCATAGAGCACCATAGTTTCCTGGAGAAGAGTTCTTCATGCTTTCCTGCTCCTGGTCTTTTGTTGTCCCTGTTCCCTGCACCACCACTGGTGAAAGCATTTGAAGTGCAGAGCAGAGCACAGGGGGACCAAAGTGTGAATGTCACCTCAGGACACTGCTCTGCAGTGTCTGTGCGACCTGTTCTTCAGCGTGGATTGAACTGAGCTTAGGGCTAGACTTTTAAATCACAAATAACCAAGTGGATCATTCACATTGTACCAAAACATCAGTCTTTAACTTTTAATGAAGGCAAATAGTTTTTTTTTTTTTTTAATTATCAACAAATAAAAATGAAGACTATTTTAAGGTACTATTTTTTAGTTTTAGCTTGTGGTTTTTGCATCTATTTTTGTATGTTTCAAAATATGTCTTTTTCAAAACAACTTTTATTGATAGTAGGTTTAGGGACCATGACCTAGGACAGACTCTGCTGGTGTACCTGTCATTCCTTATCACAGTTGGGTGTGTCTGTCTACCCCACTGGACAGTGAGCCCACCAGGGCACAACTATGCCAGCTGCTTATCTCTAGCACAATAGCCACACAGTGCCATGGAAAACTGCCTTAGGCCATGCGTGGGTGAGCTTCTCTCACCGCCTACCCATCTTTGTGACATCCATTTGGAGAGTCTTTTCTCTGAAGTAGGTAGACACAGGACTGCCAGTGGGCAGACTCTGGCAGCGTTTCCTTGTTGTTTCCCCCTTCTTTCCTGGTCCTGTCATAGCTGACATTCCTTCATCAAGGCCAGGAGAAACTGCTGGGAAGTGGGAGGACTTTTCATCAGACAGGTGCCTTTGCTGCTGGGTCTACCAGAGAAACCAGCAAATGCTGTATGCAGCCCTTTCTCAGCCTGATCCTCACACAAACCATCAGTGACTAAGCCACTCAATTTCTTCATTTGGGTTTAAAAAAATGATATGAGAGATTCAAGCAAACACACTCAGATGGTGTGATTGTAAATAAAGCGTGACATGTGAGACAACGAATTCACACAGGTGTGGCCAGAGAGCCTCTGCTGCTGTGCCCTGTGATCCCGGGGACACAGGTACTCTCCCTCTGCACCGAAATGCCCAGGAACGGCAGACCCGGGGTGGAAGCCCATGTTTGCCACCAAAAGCAGTGTCTCCCTTTGATCACCAACCATGGGACAGCAGGCATGCATGGAAAGCCCCAGCAGTGCACACGCTCTTCTGCCCCACGTGACTTGAGCAAGTGTAGACGGAGATCAGTGGGAGTGTTTTCCAGTTCATAAACCACCAGGAGTGGTTTTCCACAGTGAGGGACATCAGTGGCCCTTTGTTTCCTCTGAACAAGACATTAGTCATGAACTTCCTGCTGAGGCTACTTACTGTGTCATTCATGATGACAGCCCTTTAGCAGCCAAGGAAGAAAGAACCACACCAGCTTTTTAATGAGGATTCTGGGGGATCGAACTCAGGGCCTCACACTTGCATGCACACAACAAGCACAAATGAGTCCCAGCAAGCTGTTCTGTTTGAGTGTTCTTCCAGTATAGCCACGTGTGGCTAACAATGCAGTAGGACGTCTTGAATGGACGACCACAGAATATACGAAAATTTACTCAGTTTTCCTCTTGCACAGGTAAATTAGAATGTACCATATTTTTTGATAGCATTTGTCCAGGGAACAGACGTTCGTCAGTCTTAGCCCCTGGTTGCTTCTGTGCAGTTTTAATGTTTGTTCTCACCCGAGCCTTCTAACCCTTCCCGCACTGACTAGAAGGAAACTGTACAGTGTCTTTCATTTTTGTCTAAAGAAACAGAAGTGCCTGCCAAAAAGCAAAATTGTTTTGAGTTCTTAAAATTTCTCAACCAAAGAAGCTAGTTCTCAGCAAAAAGGATCCAATTATCCATGCACCGTTTGAGCCGTTTTTTTATTTCTAAAGGCTGAACAACTTGCAAAGTGTTTCTGAGTTTGTGGAAATACTTGTCATGGCTTCCGTTGATAAAAGGATTCCTTGTGGAGCCGTGTGACTCTAGGACAAGGAGACCTGGTAGAGGTGCACCAGGCCGGTTCCAGGGTTTGGCTCCCTTTCTCCCTGCTGTTTCCGGCAAGCACTCACCGAGCTGCACAGTGGCACAGCATATCCTCCTCCCGCTGTGGTTTACCAGGACTGTTTTCATGTAGGCTTTTAGTAAGGAGCAAATGGCACTGGCAGACTGGCCTCTATGGGACTATTTAAGAGCAGGAGTTTCTTGTGTGTCTGGCAGGACGTAAGTAGTTTGTTTTCTAAAGAACCTTTCTAAGCCTTGCGAAGGCTCAAGCACTCCACACCCCTTTCCCTTGCTTTTCTCTCAAATTTCATCAATTTTCTCTATTAGATTTTCTCATCATGTATGTTAATTATATCTAGAGATGAGTAGGGCTTTAGGGGTCTGGGTGGCTTACCAAATCAGACATATTCAAATGTAATCTGTGCCGTTTTTAAATTTTGTATTGCATTAATCATATTCTTAGTTTTCATCTCCATTCTTTTGTATTAGTCGGCAACATTTCTTTCAACAAGGACTGAATCTGTTTGAAACCCAAGGACATTTCTTTCCCAATAGAGAAAAATGAAGTTGCATGTCACAGGAGAGGCCATGTCCTTCTACTGTTGAGTAAAAAGGGCGGGGTATCCGTAAATCCTAAACTTAATTATCGTCATCTCCACTTGAGCACCTCCCGTCTCACTGATAACTTACTGCAGTTTTACTACTTTCCTTAAATAACGCAGGCTTGCCCAAGTCTGGGCTTGTCAACAGCCCTCTGTGGTCAGGGAAGGGATTCATGGGACCCTATCTCTGATGAACCATTGGCTACTAAAGGATTTGAGGGAAGAGAAAATTGTGACCTGCAGTTGTATATGCACAGATGATCCTACTAGGAGCTGTGGGTGTTCCAAACCTGTGACCACACAGAGGGCCTGGTAAAAATGAGTGGACCACAAGGAATTTGGGATGATGAGAGAAGAAGGTAAAGAGAAAACAGTTAAGTCCTGTGTGAAAACATCAGTGGATTTAGTCAGTGAAGTTTGTTCTTGGGCCAGGTGATGCTTGCCTTTAATCCTAGCGCTGGAAAGCAGAGGTAAGGCAGATCTCTGAGTTGGAGGCCAGCCTTGTCTACAGAGTGAGTTCCAGGACAGTTGGAACTACTCAAAAACAAATACTGCCACAGAAACCAAACAAACACAATGATATCAAGCTTTCACTTAAAAAAATATCTAATCTCAGTCAGGCATGGCGGCCCACACCTTTAATCCCAGCACTCAGAAATGGAGGTGGGGAGACCTGGGGAATGGGGGTGAGAGCAGGTGGCTCTCTTGTGATTTGGAATTTCTGTGGTAGCAAAGACTCAGTCTTTAAAGAAACCTTATTTAGTAAATATTTATATCTTTGCTGTCTAATAACTAATAACTATTAGTTCTAATTATGACCTGGCCATCCCACCAATAATCTAGTCAAAGTCTTATGATTTATTTAATCCTAAAAATGAAGATTGTAATAATTTAATAATAAAGCTTATTTAATCAGCTTTAGCACAGTTACTGGGTGATTGCCCCTAATCTATTTTTCTGTGCTTGATTGGTTATTTCCTATCTGTGCTTCCCCATCACTTGCTGTTTGGGAGTCTGAGTCTCGCCCACACTGCTTTTGTCATATCAGTCTGTCCTCAAGGGACTCTTTTCAGAGGAACAGGCTCCTGGTCCCTCCTGCCTAAGGGAGACCCACCCCACCCCACCCCCACCCTCACAGTCTTCCTTCCTTCTCTGTTCTCTTCCTCATGGTCCCTACCTAGGACCCCAGCCTGGTAACTGAAACCCCACCTACCTCTGTTCTCCCCAATAATTGGCTGTCAGCCACTTTTTTTTAACCAGTCAGAGAAGATAGGGAACAAAGTTTACCCAGTATCGCTGGTGTACTTGAGAATGCTCCTCTGACTACAACCAGATCTTAAGGGCCAGTATTTAGCATTTGAATACATAGTAGCACCAGACCAACCCAATAATTATTGATAAAAAATATCATTTGGTTCTACTTCTAAAGCACCCAGCTGTTTCGGGTACTGATCAAATATCTGTGTTCATTGTCTCCTGAGTCTTCTGTTTCCTGTTCTCACGTTTGCCTCCTGCTGTGGGTCTGTGGGTGCCTTGGTTTCAGGACTTAGCAGATAGGAAGTTGCTATGCTTCTCTTCAGCCCTCAGGGTTTCCCTAAGGGGGGGACGAATCTAAATCTGTGGAAATGAAGCTCATTAAAATATCCTCAGAAATCTTTTTTTGTTCCTGGGTGGAGAACAGCTTTATGTACCTGTACAAACAGCATTTCCAAGTAGGCTGCATTTTCTCTCCTGACCTCTCCCCTTTATACCCCTTTCCTCGGAGGCTAGTTACCCACCCACACCCTCCCACCCTGCCTCCTCAGAAGTCAGCCTCCCCCTCCAGTTTTATTTCTTCATTTTAACAGAGATTTGGTCTGTGCATAACTTAATTATTTTTATTGTATCTGGCATCATTTTTTAAGTAAACTTCTACATATAACAAATTCGGCTTCAAAAAAGGCTATAAATTACAGTTAAAAGAAAACTAGCTTAGCATACTATTTCTTTGTGCCACCCACATACTGACTTAAACTTTGGTAGAAAATTGTACTTTGTAAACTAGTAAAAAGCATGAACAACTGGTAATAGCATGAATGCCAGCAATTAGCTGAACATTCATTAATTAACTCAAGCATTACCAGTAACTGGAAAGCCATTGCTACTAAAACTTGAGCCAAAGAAACTGAATCTGAGATGTGGTTTAGCTTTTCTTCTCCCCAGTATTGTTAAAATTGTTGACTCTTAATTTTTATTAGCTAATATTTCAAAGCTGTTTTTTGAAAGGAACAAGTCAAAACAATTTTGAAATTGCAGTATTTTCTTCAGGCACTGCTTTGTATGTGCAGAATTAATATATTTGACCCAAGATGCTCATAAATGCGGAGCAATGACTTAAACCTAATTCCCTGGAAGAAAAGAAAAATCATGGTATCATTAGGAATCTGCGTCCTGTGCTGTCTGTGGCCACAGTAAATGCCTCGTTATTTACTGACCTGGAGTTTCTAAGATGCCATAGCAATCCAGCTCTGCTCTTACTGTATTAGGTTCCACGCAGAGCACGTGTGCCAGCCCTACCCCAGCACACAGAACGCATCAGTACAGAACCACCCCAAACACAAGCAGCCAGAGTGTTATGTCCTTCTCGTTTTCCATAGTTTACTAGCCTCTACTTTCCCTTTGATGTTCCACGTCAATGTACCATAGCACAAGAGAGCAGACACTGGCTTTATCCTGAAATAACTTTATTTCTCCTATAGCCAGGCTCACTGAAAGTCACGTTTCCCATTTGCCTTTATCTCCACTGCAGTCACCTTTGGAGGGCATATGATTTGTGCTAATTTCCTAAAAAAATATTATTATCATTATTATTATTATTATTATTATTATTATTAAATAATAATAATGATAAAACCAAGACAACAGAAAGGCAAAAAACAAAACTATGTTTTCTTGCTTTGGGCACTAAACCTTTAATGAAATCTAACTTGACAAGTTGCATACTATCAGATTTCAAACATTATAGAGCAGTTTCATTGGCCTTTTTAAAATTAGAGTTCACCTGAAGTTGACAGATCATGAGGTGCTGTGAAGCACTGTTTCTGCAGAAGCTGGCTTTCCTTCCCACTGACAGTGATGCAAGGGTTTCTTGTTCCTTTTCGGTGCTGGAAGGTGTCAAGTTGTTGCCCTTAAAAGATGTGAGAGCCGAGGTGAGAAATCCATTATGTTGCTATAAAAAACTGTGTGAACAAGTATTTTTCCTTTTCCCACCCACCAGCTCCTCTAGTGCTAGAATATTCATAGTGGATTTAAGTCGGCTAATGGAACTTTGTCCTTAATTTATTCAAAACTGAAAATTAATTTGTCATCAAAAGACAGTATAAAGTATGACAGACAGCGAAGGTATAAAAACGGATATATTGCCACAGACCCCAATATCTCACAAAAAACATGTTGAAAAGCACTAATAAATTACCAGAATGTTTTTACGCAGTTCTTTACATTTAGTGGGACATTTAATTTGATTTTTAGTAAACACAAAACCATGATTCTTCAGATATATTCTTGGTAAAGTAGAGGAACAATCAAGTCTGGGGACAAACCATCATCCCACAATGCCATGATCGTGGAAGCTTGGGAGGTCAGGATAGTGATGCGCCACACCCAGTGGCCTAACTCAAGAAACCCATTACCTGTCAGAGAACCCTTTCTAACAAGGTGTACGTGAGACAGGAAGTCTAAAATGGTAAAGATGCATGATTATATCACCCATGGCCTGTTCTAGCCCTGCTATGTGAAGACATTGATGGAGAGTTACAAAATGCAGTGGGAAATCTAGATGCAGCTCATCTGGAATAAAAGATGGACATAAACTATCAGCTCTGAGTGTTGTGACTAGTCACCACAAGTACTTAGTGAGACAGACCTAAAGATCATTTGGAGCATACCTTACCTCCGAGATGCATGCTGCAAATTTCTAAGTCTGCAGTGAAGTGCAGAGTCAAGGTCTGAAGCTCACAGTGCCGGCAGCGTCCTGTACATAGTAGATGCTCATCTGGAGCTTCCTTGTTTACTTTGAATAAATAGGGTTTTTTGAAAGGTAATTTGTACTTTAACAGGTACTGGTTACAGTTTATTTCATGTTATTTCATTGTGTAGCATGGTCAGATTAGCCATAGGATTTTTTTTATTTTTAAAATACCATGTGTACAGAAAGTAAAGGCATAAAATTGCTTGCAGCACTGCATACAGGTTTGGCAAAAAACATCCACAGGTGATAGTAACTTTCCAGCTCATCAGAAAAGAGACTCAGAGAATAGATAACTCAGTGCTGACACTTTTCAACACTGAGACTTGGCAGCCAGATGAATAGTAAAAGAATAGCCTCAAATGAAAAAACAGTATGGTACAGGCCTTGGATTTTATCTCGACATCTTCAAGATGCTATGAAGTGATTGTGTTCTTCCAGCAGCATTATAGTCTGACCTTTGTCCCAGTGGCAGAATGGGTGGGGTGTGCGTGTTCACCTGATGGCCAGGGTGGCAAACTTGACATCAGAATTAGGAATAATATAAGCATTTTTTGTAAGATGTAGTAGTCTAAACATACTTCTAAATAGTCTACTCATCCTCAGGTAATCATTTTGAGCAGTGAGATACCACAGATAAGATTATTGGAGGAAATGGAACTGATTTGGACACTATATTGATTTACAAACCACTTAGACTTATGTTGTCAACGGAATTCTGTTGTTGGCTGCACTTTTACTCATTTTTCATGGGAAAAATCAAGATGATGAACTAATTCAGAGATTTACTCGATGATTTATTTATTCATGCTCAAACATTGTTTATTTTTGTGCTGACTGAAATGTTTGGTTTGACTTTAGGGACACCACAGTGCAGTCTCTGACTCTTCAGCCCTCAGTTAAAGATGGACTGATTCTGTATGAAGACTCACCTCTGGTCAGTAAGCTGATGAGAACAATATTTTAAAGTATGTTTTGCTTGAAACTGTATCTCAGCCTATGGACGGGTTAATTGTCTGATTGGAGCAGGTGTTCGTTTTAGATGCACATGTCTATGTCATTGGAGCACAAGCATGTGTCATTTTAGATGCGCATTTCTATCAGAATGACACTATTGGGAAAGTACTATTCTCTTACTCCACTCTCTCCCGAGCAAGAGGCAGGACTGAGGCCAGTCCTCTGATTATTCTGTGAGGTTGTTTTTAAGTCTGCTGTTGTTGTAAACTAACAAAACATTAACTCAGTGTTTGGGGAACCTTAGAGGATCCAGCTCCCACTCCAAACTAAAATCCAAGCCTGGCCACAATGCTGCTCAGCAGGCAGCCATCACAGGGCTGCTGTTGGCCAGGCCCTAAGGCTAGGGACTTAGAGGTCTGTGCCAGGAGTCTCCAAGGTTGAGCTCAACTCTTCTTTGAGAAGAGATGTGTTGGGAAGGAGCCAAATGTTGTCCTTTTTTCCTTTTAAATTTATCGTAAATTAAAAAAAAAAAATCTTACCAAGTCTTTGAGACTAGAGTATGAAATTTTGTGATAAAAGGAAGCATCTTAAGGCAGTGGTGGCACACACCTTCAATACCAGCACTCAGAAGGCAGAGGCAGGCAGATCTCTGAGCTCAAGGCTAGTCTGGTCTACAGAGTAAGTTCCTGGACAGCCAGGGCTACCAAGAAACTCTGTCTAGGGAAACCCTGTCTCCAAAACCTAAAATCAAAACAAAAAAGGTGGGGAGCATCCTTTATCCGTTTGCATTTAAAATGATAAGTTAACACTGTGCAGTCAGAACAAGTTATGATATGTCTACTCTGTTATAGGTAATTAGCATCCCTTTTGGGAAGGAATCTTAGGTTTATGCAGAAGTGCATAGGTTATCTCCTGTCTGTCTCCTTAAAGGCACAAGGAGAGACAGGACGAGGTGGGTCAGGCCAACAGCTCCCATCTTCCTTCTCTGGCCCCGCTGCATGGTTACTTAAGGCCAAACACGCTTGCCTGCCTTTCTCCTGCCTGTGCAAACATCGATAGACTACACCTTTCTACAAGACCAGTCTAATACATTTTTACTGTATTTTTCCACACCTGCTTCAGTTTTCCAGAGTAAGTCTGTTTTGTGTATTCTGCCAAGTTCAGTGTCCTGCACACTAGCCCAGTGCTCATTTTCTTAATGTCAGAACTCACACATGGGTAGTTATGCCCATTACTTGGTGAGGTGAGGTGCTTATTTCCTGCTCTGGCAACTCATCCCTTAGTGGAAGAAACCCATCCTCCCTTCCTGTGCCTTTCCTTCCATCTGCTGTCCTAGACTGCATAGGCTCTCCATGTTCACTCTTCGGCGAGTGCTGTTTGACCATTGATTCTCTTTGCCTTGAGCACCCACCTCCTCTGAGCTATTGAACTGTGACAGTGTTTGAAGATCCAGGAAAGCACACAGTGACTATTGTGTCAGACTCCTCCCAGCTCTGTGGCCCTTCATCTGCTTCTTATACTCAAGTGTCCCTATTGTAGGGCGTGCGACGTTGGCAACGATTCCAGCCTGAGAGGAAGCTGCAGAGCTTGCCGCTGTGCTCAGTTATGGTGATGCTTCCGTTGCTGACTGAGGGTAGTGTCCCTGCAGCTTCCCAGCAGCTCTGGCAGGTTCAAGGCAGTGAGCAATGAGCTGTTAGTGACGATTACTCTGGTTCTTTCCTTGATTATGATACGTTTTCTCTCTTCAAAAGGTGAAAGCAGTAAAATTGGGTCATATTCTAGTAGTAGACGAGGCAGACAAAGCCCCAACAAATGTGACCTGTATTTTGAAAACTCTGGTAGAAAATGGAGAGATGATTCTAGCGGACGGAAGACGCATTGTTGCAGGTGAGTACTAAAAAGCAACCTTTTCCTTATCGTGTGTCAGTTTTTTTCTCTGTGCTGTGACTACCGTGTTGTGTGATGCTAAGAATAGCATCTGAGCTTCAGTCATGGGGTCACATGCTCTGTTGCTGGACACCATCCACAGCCCTCGTTTCCCTTTTCTATAACCAGTCTCTGAAAACAAGACCGGTCAGCCCTGTTCTTTTCTATTCTGAAAATGTCAACCTTGGACCTTTATACTAAGTTTTCATATGTTTTGTGTGATTCCATTATCAAATTGATGTCTGGAAATTTTTAGAAACACTAGCATGTTTCTCTTGCTCACAAAATTTATTTCATATTATTGACTCAGTACATGTAAAAATCACCAATTGGGCTGGAAGGATAGCTCAGTGGTTAAGAGTACTTACTACTCTTCCAAAGCGTCCAGAAACCATTCCCTGCGCCCCATGTTCACTCACACCTCTAACTCTAGTTCCAGGCAATTCCAGGTGTCCTCTGGCCTCCTCTGGCACCAGGCACACAAGTGCTGCACACGTGCAGGAAAAATGCGAGACACATTTTAAAGTTCACTGCGTGCTTTGTTTCATTTGTGTGTGTGTGCGTTTATGATATATATATATATATAACCTGATATATATATATATATATATATATATATATATATATATATATATATATATATATATATATATATATATATATATATCAGGAAGAGGTTACTTTCTGCCTTCGGTTTGATTTCCTTCCTACCCAAACACACATCCTTTTTGCAGTTATTGCTGAAAAAGAAATGATGATAAATTAATCTCATCAGTGTTATCTTTGTTTGAATTTCTGTTCCTGTCATAAAGCAGTGTAATCACAAGAAGCTTTGGGGGAAAAGGTTTATTTCAGCTTAGAGTTCACAGCTCACAACTCTGAGGTCACACTCCATCACTGAAGGAAGTCAGAGCAGGAACTCAAGGTGGGAACCTAGAGCCAGGAGCTGAAGTTGAGATCATTGGGGTTGGGGGATGGCTGACTGGCTTGTGCTCTTCTGTGCACCCAGGTACCCCCAACCCCAGCCTAGGGTAGCATTACCCACAGTGGGCTGAGTCTTCATATCACTCACTAACACAGAAAATGACTCATAGACTTTTCTACAGGCATTCTTACCCGGGCATAGTCTCAGTAAAGGTTTCCGCTTTCCAGGTGAACTACCGTGTGCTAAGCTGACCAAAACAAAACAAAACCTAGCCATCACAAGTATATATAACTGCAAGACAATGTAAATTTGCAAATACAGTGCAAGATTCTATTTTTAGGTTTTTTTTCTTTCTGTCTCCTGAAAGACTTGAAAATTTATAACTAGCCATGGAAAATACATAGCCAGTACCATAAAACCTTCCATGTGTGAAGAGCACACATGGAGGGCTCTGCTGGAAAGCTCAGCATCACAGAGGCAGTCCTCTTTGACGCTGCTGGTGCATGGTCCCTACTCCAGCCTCTGCTTAGCACCAGTGACAGCATTTTAACATTTCTCTTTCACAGTTCATGAAAAGTGAGAATTTGCCCTAGCGTGAGTATTGTCCCTTGACAGAATCCCTCAGACTCAGAGAATAGACCTCAGGCTGCTCCCTTGCTCTGGAGCTCACAGCACGACAAGGACAGTGCACCAAGAAAGGAGAAGGGGCTATCGAGACAAAGCAGTGGTCAGGCGCTGGCTGGGCCTGGCCCTCTGTGTGTCCTCTGAGTTGGAAGGCTGGCTCAGAAGTAGAACATAATAAGTTTCAAGCTCTAGTGAGTTCTAAACAGCGTTCCCCTGGTGTTCCAGATCGAAGCAGGGCACTTACCGCGCTGACCATATGTCCTACCAGTCCTGTGGATGACATCTGAATTGGGAGCCCCTGTTTTGAGGAGAATTTCACAAACTACCCATTTTGTTTTTCAGATGCAGCTAATGTGGATGGAAGAGAGAACATTATCGTGATTCATCCTGACTTTAGGATGGTGGTTCTGGCCAACAGGCCTGGCTTCCCTTTCTTGGGCAATGATTTCTTTGGAACTTTAGGTAAAAACAGTGACTGTAAGGATAGCAGTGGTGGTTTCAGTCGCAGTGCCGTAGTGGCTGCTGGTACTCTCCATGGCGTGTCTCTGTCCTAGCCGCGTGGGGAGGGGAGCTTTTGATACAAACAGGAGTTACTTTTCTGAGATCACTTAGCTATTGGGTTGGGGAGCTGCGCTTTGTGTCCAATCTGGCTTAGCCCCTTTTAAGCAGCTGTACTCTACTTTGTTGTTTAATGCTACACAATGAGCAGCTACTAGTGTCTGCTTCTGTCACCTCCTCTAAGGGAAACTGAGTTATACTGAGTAGAGAGGCCCCGAGGATGCCGCGTCATCACCGTCATTCATGAAGGAGGATTCCTCTGCTCTGGAATCTTACACACAGTACAAAGCAAACCTATGCTCCTGTTAAGATCTTGATCTGGCAGGTCACATAGGATTTGTCCCCATGGTTCACCTAAATAGCCTTCTAAGTACAAGGACAGTCGGTACAGCATTGTGTATAGTACCTAGAATGGAAACAACTGCGTGTCTCCAGAGGAGCCAAGATGAAGGAATTCTTGTGTACCACACAGTAGAGAAATGTCAGTGATACTAGCATGTTGAAGTGAGTCCTCAGAATAGTAACTGAAAATAAGTGGTGGAAATGAGGACGGGGTCTGCGCACGCCGGAAGGGACGGCTGTGTACTGTAGGCTCGCTCACACGATTTAGGTCGTTTGCATTTAGATTCCCGAATTCCTGCCGCTGTTACAGATGTGCTCGTGAGAACGCTGCAGAGCAGGCCTATAGTTGGCTCTAGTATGGACAGGTAGACGTTCTTCCCAGGACCAGACCCTCACAGCTGCTCTCACCCAAGGCCGCCTTTCTCACACTCACTCCAAGGCTACACTGATGCTCAGTGTCTCTCCGGCTCTCCTGCCTCACCCTTCCCTGTGCCAGGTATCCTTGCTTGAGCTGAATCCACCACCTAGCGTTGTTGAAAACAGCCTCATTTTGTTGGCTTTTGCCCTCTCAGGGAAGCCCACACAACTGCCCTCTCCCACCTCTAGTGGTACCACCATGGACCATACTAACTTATCACCCTTGTAACAGAATGTAAACTGCCCAAGGATGGGGATGTTTTAAGTCATTAATATCTACTACCTAGAGCTGTACCTCATATATGGTATCTGAAAGATGTTTAGTAATTATTTTGTGACTGTCTAATAGAAGGACCAAGTACCTTTTACATTCAGGATAACTTTCATTTTTAAGAGAAAAACAAAACAGCTGTCCTGCATGTTTGTATTTGGAAATGTCAGTCTGAGATGAAGCCTGAAGCTGTGCTATTACTTTAAATATACACAGGCACTCTTACACACACACACACACACACACACACACACACACACACACACAATAGCTGTGCGTCTAAGTGCTTCCTGAGTCGAAATAAGGTCTCGTTGCTGCTGGCCTAGACTGAGCCATTCCCACTGGTTTGCCAGGGATCTGTGTGTGTTAGTATCTCCCAGGAAGCATGTATTCAGATATCACATACATTTGAATAGAAATAAACTCATGCAGAGCAAACCATACATTGATTAGTTTTCTTCTGGTTCAGGCATTTTCTTTCTTCCTTGTACAGTCCTATTATTAGATGGGCTTTCTGAGATTTGCTGAGCAACTGTGGCTCTTTAAACCACAATTGCAATTTGTTCTGCAGCCTTATCATGGATTGACTGCTCACTGAATGGGATTCTCCATCTTTTCTGCAGGTGACATTTTCAGCTGTCATGCCATTGACAACCCCAAGCCCCATTCAGAGCTTGCGATGCTCAAACAGTATGGCCCAAATGTGCCTGAACCCATCCTTCAGAAGCTCGTGATGGCCTTTGGAGAGCTGAGGAACTTGGCTGACCAAGGGGTTATCAACTATCCTTATTCCACCAGAGAAGTTGTCAACATTGTCAAACACTTGCAGGTGCGGGAAACTCCCGTGTCTTCCAGACTGTACAGTTTGTCACTGGTGCTTCCACTCTACGTCAGGTCAGCCAGGCAACCTGATGTAATGCGTACATAAGCTAAGTAATAAAGCTAAAAGACCAGCAGATGTTCTCACTTCAGTCTTTGAGCTGTTGTTTGTGCTTTGAGCATTACCAATCAGCTAAGTGTGTGTGTGTGTGTGTGTGTGTGTGTAGGAAATATAAATGACACGAAGTAGAAAGTAGAACACGATCTAACAGACATTATATTAAAAGAATGTTTGTCAAGATCGGTAGGAGGTCAAGAGAATAAAATTCCTGTGATCATATACAATGTATAATCCACTTGATAAAGAAAAGGAAAAACATGTAAATTCTATATAGCAAATAATGAGCACTAGACCACAGCCACAGCCTGTGACTCCTCCCAGAAAACCTTTCGAAGGAAATAGGTTGCTGGGAGGTAAGAGAGGGAGGGGTTTTCAAGTGAGCAACGCTTCTGTCTCAGAGGAAGGGATTCCATTACCAAAGAGCAGCTCATGAGAATGGAGGAGATTTTAAATGATTATATCCATTAAAAATATAATTGTGCAAAATGACAAATAGGTCAGTTCATATACTTTAATTATACTACAACATATACACATATAGAAATACTGCATTCTATCCTGAAGTCTGAAAAAATGATTTGAAAAATGTATTTTTATTATATATTATGTTTTATGTATAATATATATTCATTATATATCTGTTTTATTTTGTGTGTGTGTGTGTGTAATAGATTTGTATAGGAATAAAAAGAAAAGCTTGTTCTTTGTACAAGGCCTTGCTAAGTTCCACACACTAGCTTGGATGCTCCAAAAAGAAAGGAGAGCCTCAGTAGAGGAACCACCAGCACACGTCTAGCTGTGATGGCTCCTGCCTTCTTAGTTCTGTATTCCAGGGAGCAGTAGGCAGCTCCGTGCTCCATTTCCTGTCCTTAAGTTCTCTTCCCCCTCCTTGTGCCTTTATCTTTTTTTTCCCATTTATTCATAGACTGGGGGTGTTCCAGACATGACTGTGTTGACATTCAACATGTTATTTAGCTGGTTTGTTTAACTTGGTCAATCTGGTACACCCAAATTACTTTTGATTTAGAGTCTAGAACAATGAGTTTTATTACAGATTTTCAGACACGCATGGCACGTGCCTCACTCTGTCCACTCCTCCTCCTCAGCTAATATTGCTTCCCTTCTATCCAAATTGTTCCCTCTGCTGTGTGTGTGTGTGCATAGTTTAAACTACCTGTCCATGTAAGAGAGACCATGATGTTCTCTTTCCCTTGCTCTCCTTTGTCCCCCTTTAAACTCTGTCCTCACCACTCAGAGCCCCTTTCCACTTGCATGTTCTCTTTGTGCTTGTTCAGAATCCACCTGAGAGAGACACAGCATGCTTGTCTCTGCTTCTGGCTTACATCATGTCTCATGATCTCCAGCTCTTTCCTGCAAGTGGCGCAACTGTTTTCCTTATGGGTGCATGAAACCTTGATGTGTGTACATACAACATATTAATCCAGTCATCTTTCAGCAGACTAGTCTGCTTTATGTCTTTGCTGGTGAATAGTGCAGCCGTAAGCAGGTTGAAGAAGCCAACAGAGGGTCTGAACAGCCACCTACACCTAAGATGCACAGTAGAAATGGAGGGGGCTGCATTCCTTCTTCTCAGTCACTGCTGAACATAAGTGTGTTTGTTTTCTTACTGTCTGGTTATCGGACACAGCTAATGTGTTTCTGCTGAAGTTTATTAGTGTGCTGTTGCTCTGTCAGTTACAAATCTTTATAATGATGTATGCCTTAGCTCATATATAATGAAGACTTTTTTTCATACAGAAATTTCCCACTGAAGGCCTCTCCAGTGTGGTCCGGAATGTATTTGACTTTGATTCTTACAACAACGACATGAGGGAGATTTTGATGAACACTTTGCACAAATATGGGATCCCCATTGGAGCAAAGCCTACCAATGTGCAGCTGGCAAAGGAGTAAGGAAACCCCCTGTTGATATAATCTTGAGCATTGTTCTCATTGTTCTTCTGACTCTTAGACATTGATAGTTCCTAATCTACCGTAGACACTACTAAGCTGACTTGGTGTGGGCAACCCTCCAAGAGTAGTGTTCTTCAAATGCTACTGTTTGCTGGCTGGTTCTCAGTTAAGTAGCATCATTTATATTCCTGTAAATTAAAGATTTCAGGTTTTATGACTATCCCACGAATAGATGTAACACAGTCAAATAAAGGGAAATATTTGTTTCTTTACCAGTCTCTGTCCTTTTGTTGGGTGACTGTGGGTCTCGTTATTTCGTAATCCAGTGCGACTCAGCGCACAGACGTGAGAACTGCACAGAGTGAAGTGGCCTTGCCAAGATGCTTTGTTTGTGACACATAGGCAGAGCTGAGGGCACTGACTTTTAGCTTTATCGATGAGAGAGGTAGCGAGAAACATCAGGGCTGGCAACCCACCTTTTATATGCTCAAACCAAATGTGTTATTGGCCAGATGGTAGTTGGCATTTTTGTCTATAAAATGTAGGTTATCATAAAGTCACATGAAACAGCCACTGTTCTTAAGGGAAATTACTAGACCTTATTCTCTTATGATAGGCATTATTTAGAATGATGTTAGGTTTAAATCAGTGATTAGTCTAGCAATATATGTTTTCCTAAGTCTACATATCATCATTCTTTGAAGTAATTATAGTAGAGGCCAAGAAAATTAAATTACTAACATACCAAGAATTTCTCAAAGAGAAACAAATATTTCCCTTCTGTGGTAAAATCAGACAATGGTGTTAGACACTCTGAGTGTACTGGTTTGTGTTACTGATGATTAATTTTCTTTCAGGAATTGTGAGTGGGAGTCAGTTGCTTATGCTTACGTTTTTCTAAACTATACTATTTTTGTGATTGGCTAGCAGTCCATACAGGCATTTTGAACAATGTAATTCCTTGAGTACAACATCTTGTATATTGGAAAGTTGAGAACATGCCTCTAATGTACAAGCTTCTGTTACTCTCTTGCCTTTATTTTCTCTCTTTCTTTTCACTTGGCAATGTGATGGTTTAATCACTGATGACAAACTTATGTTATTAGGCTTCGAGCTCTGTGGAACAAGTAGGTTTGAATTGCAGTATTTCTTGTTGTATTCGTTATTGGTGTAAGATGTATTAGTTTGGCACATGAATTATAAGAAAATTGCTGACAGGTTTTTTGGGGAAGGAATGCAGAATAATGGCATGACTTTTTTTTTCCTACGAAGGGCTGAGGCTTCTACTTTTTGGTCTTTCTTTTTTTGAGCTTCATATGGTCTGTGAGTTGTTTTCTTGGATATTTAGAGTTTTCTGGGGCTAGTATCCAATTATCAGTGACTGCATATTATGTCTGTTCTTTTGTGACTGGGTTATCTCACTCAGTATATTCTATAGACACATCCATTTTCCTAGGAATTTTATAAAGTCATTGTTTCTGATAGCTGAGTAGTACTCCATTGTGTAAATATACCACAATTTTTGTATTTATTCATCTACTGAAGAACATCTTGGTTCTTTCCAGGTTCTGGCTATTATAAATAAGGCTGCTATGAACATGGTGGAGCATGTGTCCTTATTGTATGTTGGAGCATCTTTGGGGTATATGCTTAGGAGTGGAATAGCTGGGTCTTCAGGTAGTACTATGTCCAATTTTCTGAGGAACCGCCAGACTGATTTCCAGAGTGGTTGTATCAGTTTACAACCCACCAACAGTGGAGAAGTGTTCCTCTTTCTCTGCATCCTCGCCAGCATCTGCTGTCACCTGAGTTTTCGATCTTAGCCATTCTGACTGGTGTGAGGTGGAATCTAAGGGTTGTTTTGATTTGCATTTTTCTGATTACTAGGGATGTCGAGCACTTCCTTAGATGCTTCTCAGTCATTTGATATTCCTCAATTGAGAATTCTTTGTTTAGCTCTGTACCCCATTTTTTAATAGGATTGTTTGATTCTCTGGAGTCTGACTTCTTGAGTTCTTTGTATATATTGGATATTAGGCCTCGGTCAGATGTGAAATTTATCAAGATCTTTCCCCAATCTGCTGGCTTGCCGTTTTGTTTTCTTGACAGTGTCCTTAGCCTTACAGAAACTTTGCAATTTCATTAAGTCCCATTTGTAGAAACTTGGTTTTAGAGCACGAGCCATTGGTGTGCTGTTTAGGAAATTTTCCCCTGTGCCTATGTGTTCTAAGGTTTTCCCTACTTTTTCTTCTAATAGTTTCAGTGTACCTGGTTTAATGTGGAGATCTTTGATCCACTTGCACTTGATGGCCTGACATCTTGTTGCCATGCTTGGTCAGAGGAAAAGACAGGTGGATTTCTGTGAGTTCGAGGACAGCCTCGTCTACAAAGTGAGTTGTAGGGTAGCCCAGACTATGTAGAAAGACCCCATCTCAAAAATTTAAAAAAAAAAAAAAAAGCTAAAGAGGAAAAATGCTTACCTAAAGTCACATGGCAAGTTGGAGTTAAACACAGATATGATAAAGTGTATAAAATTCTGTCTAGCTATGTGAATAAGTTTATTATAAAGAAAACTAATGTTTGTACTTGGGCCTCAAAAATTCAAGCCTCCAAATACTCCTGGTGTCAAGCTTTCACATGGGAGCTCTGGCCTTGACCAGTACAGCATTTCCCCTACTAGAGAGTAATTGGGACACTAGATGCATAACTTTTAAAGTATTGGATTTCCATTCCTAAGGGAGAAGGGTAAAAATGCTCCAAGTACTTTAATATTTTTCCATAAATAAACCTTCTTGGTAACGCCTGTTACTTCTCTTTTTACGTAATTAACCATCATCCTGGTTGGATGGGAGCAGAATTACACTGACTCTAGAACATGCGGTCACAGCTACACTGAAGACTCAGAGACCTGCTTGTATTTACCTCTTGACTGCTGGGATTGAAAGTATAGACCACTACATCCAGCTATCTCCTTTTTGAATGATGAATTAAATCCAGTCAATGTTGTCCATGTTTATAAATGTGCAAACACCCATTTGACCTATCAGTAGCTATAGGAGAATTTTCTCTCCTTTGCTCCTAATTACTCCTTGGGTGGTGTGGAGTCTTATGAGTTTCTACCCCACCCACCCACACTGGGATTTTTGGGTGGCTTGGTCTTGTACAGGTAAGCTTAACTCTGAATTCATAGGTACAGTGGCTAGGTCATGTCCAAACAACTTTTACATTCTTCTCACCTCTTCCTCTGGGGGTGTCTGAGCTTTGGTGGTGCGGGCTGTGGCTTGGGGATGTTGATAAAGATGCTCCACTCACGGCAGAGCACATGCTGTCACTCGTCCCCAGCACGGTAGCCAGGCACATCTCCACAGTCTGCTTTGTCGTCTCACTGCACCGCAGGATTAGCTGCACAGCTGTTTTGGTTTGATCCTTTATTGGAATGGGGAAAAATAGTTAAATGTTCCCTGTCTACAGAGAAGTTTTGAGATGTGTAGGTCTTACACAGCTTCACATCATTATTCTTAATCCTTTAAGCTTTTGGAAGTGAGGCTTTATAAACATGTCACCTGGTCATATAGAACACCGTTATAAACACCTGTTTAGGCCACTTTCACACTTGCTTACAAGTGGTCTGCACCCTTTGCTGAGATTCTTCTAAGTGAAGGAAACATAAGATGTAGTCAGAACACATTGGGGAAGATTTGCCAGTTGCAGATTGCCTCTGAGAAAGCAAATAGGTGAAAATACCAACCATTCATTCTCTCACTGAGCAGACACTTTCCGAGTGCTGCTGGGGGAGGGGTTACGGCGCCACGTGGGAGCAAGAGCTCCAAAGGTGAAGAGACTCTGTTGTCTTAAGTAGGTCACAAAAACCGAGAAAGTCGAGAACAAGTGCTGTTTGTCAGTAGCTGTCTGTCAGTCTGTCAGTGGGGAAAGGCATTTGTCCTCAGGGTGAGTCCGGGAGAGTGAGGACGCTGAGCTGTGCAGTATTACTCTTTGTGCTTGGACACGTGCAGGAGGGAGAACAACTCAAGCAGAAAAATTTAATAAGTTTTAAAATTAATTTCATTTCTCATAAGCCTGCTGGAGAGTTGCGTGGAGGCCGAGGACAGTTTGCTATCATGAGTCAGTTTTCTCCTTCAACCATGTCCTGGGAATCAAAGTCAGGTCATAGACAAGAACCTTTACTCCACTGTGGGTGCATTCTGAGGTGCAAGTACTCTGGGAGTGGCAGGGCGAGGGGATGGGTGCAGGGTAGTGAGGCTGAGGAGAGAAAGCCATGTGTATCTGTATGGCAGGGGCGCTTTTCATTTTAGAAAAGTAATGAAATGGACCACAGTGGACCCGAGCATAGGAAGGCACTGGGAAGCAGTCAGGAGTCACTGTGGATGATGGAGGACCTAGCTATCTGTGGCAAGATGGAAAAGAGAAGACATTGAAAGAAGGAGGGGACCAATCAGTGGACCCTAAGTGAACTCCCACTAATTAGATAAAGCCTGAACCCTACTCAACAAATCACCAGTCAGCTAAATCAGAAACATGTGCTGCTGATGTCTTACCTTCCATGGCTCTATTCTCAGGTGGGTTGTTTGTGGGTCTGTCCTGTGGGAAATTCAGGAAGTTTCCACATTGCCAGTGAAGGTGGCTAGAGTTTCACTCCTAAACATTCTTGGAGATGATTAGAAAAGGAAAGAACACAAGGTCTGAAACCACGAAGATGTAGTTGCTAGAACAGATGACAGAGAAAAAGAAGGCATTTTCTTTCCAGAATTTGAAGATAGGTGAAGGAAAATTTAAAGCCAGCCTCCAGACCTGTAGCCTGGTAGTGGCCTCCAGGAGAAAGGCAGTCAGAGACAGCTCAAACTGTCAGCATCTGCTTTGGCTGGAAGGCAGGATGGCTGCCCTGACACTGCAGGGTCATTCTGGAGAGCAGGAGGTGTGTTAGGAAGTGCCAGCCAAATATAACAGCTCTCCCAAATCCTCCCTTCCTGCTAATCCAGATGTCTGTGTTTCTGTGACCTCGGCAGCTTCTGGGTGGCAGAGGTATACCTTATACATGAAACTAATGACTAAACACAGAGTCAGGAATACAGAAGAAAATACAAAAGCCCACTCACATACATACTGTGTTCAACAAAACAATGTAAAGTTGCCAGGGACTTGTGAACGGTAGGGAAGGAGATTTTAAAGTTCCCAGCAAAGGCTACCACTGGGAATTTGTAGTAGTACCCATCACTGCTAAGTGTGTAGTAGTACCTAGTACCCATCACCGGAGTGTGTAAGGGTGTATGGGGGTGGGGTGGGTCTTACAGTATAGCCCTGCCTTAACTTCCTAAGTGCTAAGATCATAGGCATATGCCACCATTTTAGTGCTGAGCTTTTGCTTTATGAAGTTAAAAACAAACAAACAAACAAACAAACAAAAAAAGACTTCACAGATTCATTTCTAATCTGTTCTCTCCAAAACTCATGTTTTCTCTACTCTCTTAAAGTTACCAACTCTGTAAAACTTTTCAGAGTTTTATACATGTAAATTTGTATGAAAACCCAGAAGGGCAAAAGATTGATTTCTTTTCCCAGAATGAAATTAGAGGAGAAACTCAAAGGCAAATAATATTTGGATTTGGCTTTAAAAGAGGGAGCTCCGAGTTGAGTGTGACGGTGCGCGTGGCAATCCCAGCACTTGGGAAGTTGAGGCAGTAAGACTGGGACTTAAGGTCATCCCCTGCCCCATGATGAGTTCAAAGCTAGCTAGCTCCATGACACCTGATCTCAAAGGAAGAGGCAGTGGCAGGGGGGATGGAAATGGCATTAAGATACACCTGTTTAGGGAATAGCAAAAAGTAGGTCAAGGTAAGGCTGAGTCACAGGGTGGCCTGGAGCACAAGGGGGAAAGAGTCAAGTGGGAAATGTTGGTCAGAAACAGTCTGTGAACGTGCCGTGAACTCACTGTTGTATCTCAAGATGGCAGGCCGGAGGGAGACCAGTAAAATTGGAGACGCTCTCTTTCTCCTTGAAGATGTTAGTCATTGTTGAGTTTCTGAGATGGTGAAACTACCCTGAAGGGTTCCATTATTCCCATAAACATTTGTAGTTCTTGTGGTAAGAAAATGGCTTAGGAATTGTTGATAGTAGGTATGCCAGCAACTTCCAGTTGCATAATGGCCCTAGAAAGATTGAAATCTTCATGTGTTTTCTTTCAGACTCCAGAAATAGTGTTGGCAAAAGTTCAGAGGAGGTAGAAATTTGCCAGAACATGTGCTTTAAAAACCCAACCCCCTCTTTTTGGAGGTTTTCCTGAGACAGCTCTCATGTGTACTTCAGATGATATTACCTAACTGCTGGCCATATGCGTTGTGTTACAGCTTGTCTGTGTGTGTATTTTTTAAAGCAAATCCTTTCCTTTCTCTAACATGCTCCAAGTACTATAATTTGACCCAAGTCATAACTTTGATATGCACCTTTCTCTTATTCAGAACTCTCAGTCCTAGATCTTTTTTGCTGCTTCCACAAGGGATTAGGAAAGATCACAACATGTGTACTAAAATACATCATTGTTATAAAACACATAAATTCACAATGACACTGAAAATTAAAAGTGACTCTATTTATAGGCCTTGAGCTCACCTCCCCCTTAAAATCAAACCCAGACATCATTGCAGCGAGGACATTAACACAGTTCAACAGCAGTGACATAATCTTAAAATCATGGAAAATGTTGTTGTGTCAATCAAATCAAACATAAAAACTTAAATCTGGCCAGAGTTGGATGCCTCATTTCAGTAAAATGGAGGGGAAAAGGGCCTTTTTGCTAACTGCTTATCCCCCAACTCTCCAACCCATTCCACAGCCACCATTTTGTTGATTATTCCAGAACTCTCTCATACCTTAAGCAATGCTTCATCATTCCTCTGACTGCTAATACTGAAGGGAGGAAGGGAGGGACCTTCATGGGAAATAAATGGGGACCTATGGTTTCCTAACTATTGTCAGGGTCCAGGAGCAATCAGGGCACAGGACGGGGTAGGTGGGCAACTTTAGGCCACCTGCCAACGCGTCCTTCAGCATTGCTGACATTGTCAATAGAAGAACACCGTGGTTGCATGGCTCTGGGTGCAGTCTGTGTGGGATATCTAATGGTCCATCCCATACTCTGCTGGTCAAACAGCCAAGGCTAGTTTTTCTGACAACGAGTTGGGTTGTAAGTTCCATGACTGTTACTTAGAATGAGTTGGCAACTGAATAAGCAGATTTATGCATTGACCATACAGTCTGAGAAAGTTTTCCTTTCCTCAAATGGATGGATTCAGTTTTCTTACTCAGCACTTTAATATTATTTATAAAATCATTTGTGGTGGTGTTTTCAAATGCTTGGTATCAAGCCAAGAGCCTTGCTGTGTTAGGCAAGCAACTGTATCCAAAGACCTCTATGCATTTCTTATGCTGTGTTACTTTTACTAAGTTCTCTGGCTGTAACTCCTCAAGATGTGTAAATTTTGACCTCACATAAGTGGAATTATTTAGAGTTTCTTTATTCTTTAAGAAAGAATGCCTCTTGACCAAGGAACCCATCCGATTGATAGGTCCAGATATTATCATTCTGATTGATCAGTTTCAGTTGGGAAGCACCAAGGCAATCCAAGCCCTTTAAACTGTACTATCAATTCTGGCCTCTGTGACTATCACAGGCTCTCCAAGCCATTAAAACCTTACAGGCCAGTCCTTTCTTTAGAAGTGACACAATTGACACTGAGACATTAGCTGGCACACAGTTTACAATTTTGCATAGGTAGTTAATAAAGAACAAGGACATCTACCAATACAGTGCTGAGAAAGAAGTTACTGTATCTCCTTATGCTTCTCCTTTCATATTTGGAGACCAGTGAACTTAGGAGAACAACTAAAGAGAGCGGGGAAGATCCCCCTCTAAGAGATCTGCTCTGTTAATGCAGAAACAGGTCGTATTACATTATTTTAAAAACGCATCGTACTTATATAATAAATAAATATTTAAAGGGGTCGGGGGCTGGAGAGATGGCTCAGTGGATGAGAGCACTGAATGCTCTTCTAGAGGTCCTGAGTTCAATTTCCAGCAACCACATGGTGACTCACAACCATCTGTAATGAGATCTGATGCCCTCTTCTGGTGTGTCTGAAGACAGCTGCAGTGTACTTATATAATAAATAAATAAATCTTAAAACACACACACACACACACACACACACATCATAGTCTTTTAATTTAGCATGGCCCCAGACACCTCCCACTCTCAATCAAAGTCATGGTCTGGGTACTGAAAATGTATTTTATTATTTTGCTGAGATTTATCTGAATATTTTTATTGATGTGTATGAGGAAGGTTGGCCATGGAGGTCAGAAAGGGCATTGGATTCCCTAGAGCTGAAGTTAGAGGTTATTGCCAAGGCAAGATGGGTCCTAACTCTGGTCCCTAGTAAGGGCAGCACGTGTTCTTCACTTCTGTGTCATCTTGGTTCCTTAAAATGTATGTCAGATAACGTATTCCAGTGTCTGTTTTAACAAGTGTGACATGGAGTCACATGCCTGAGAAGACACTCATTACAAGGACCCGTCCTTCCTCTCAAGTTTCAACGGTCAAAAAGCATACTCAGCCAGAGCGTTTAGTTCCTCGTCTTATACAAAGAGCAATCAAAGCTATATAGTTTTACTACACGCATGGAAATGCATATCAGACTATGTAACTTTACTGAAAACAAAATCACTTGTCAGTAAAGATATGTGCTGTATAAATGGTCACCATACTCATCCTGAGCATGTTTTGAGTTTTGGCCACATAGAGACCTTTGACCTCTGCGTCTTGCTGTTGCTGCAGTAGATGATGAATAAGAAATGTAGCTAAGCAAAAATGGCAGACCCTGGTCCCAGGTTGTAAAGATTCAAGTGAAAAGATTTTCTATTAAGAAGGGGAAACCTTATTCTCAGGTTTACCTGACAACTTATTCTTTGTCGCTGCCACATTTGCTTTAGTATAGGACTCGCTTTACTTAAAACTTGCTTAAGCCAAATGCATTGCATGCCTGTAAGTCTAGCTCTTGGGAGGCAGAGGTTGAAGGAATGGCACAAGTTACATAGTGTCTCCTAAGTCAGCCAGGGCTATACATAAGATCCTGTGTCAAAAAACAAAGGAAAATTTGCCCTAGCAGGGTAGAGCGTGGCACCATAGGGTGTTAGAAGACCAGGGCAGTCATTTTAAGGCCAAACTGATCTACATAGAGATATCCTGTCTCAAAACAACCCAAAATTTGTATTTCTTTTTTTTTTAATTGGATATTTTCTTTACTTATATTTCAAATGTTATCCCCTTTCCTGGTTTTCCCTTTGGAATCCCTCATCTCCTCCCCCCTGCCTCCAGGGGAGTGTTCCCCACCCACCCACTCCCTCCCACCTCCCTGCCCTGGCATTCCCCTACACTAGGGCATTGAGGGCTAAGGGCCTCTCCTCTTCTTGATGCCCAAGGCCATCCCCTGCTACCTATGTGGCTGGAGCCATGGGTACCAACATGTGCACTCCTTGTTTGGCCACCCAGTCTCTGGGAGCTCTGGGGGATCAGGTTGACTGACATTGTTGTGCTTCCTATGGGGCTGAAAACCCTGTCAGCTCCTTCAGTCTTTCTTCCAATTCCTCCATTGGGGCCCTGTTTTCATTCCTTTGGTTGGTTAAGAGCATCCACCTCTGTATTTGTCAAGCTCTGGCAGAGCCTCTCAGGAGACAGCTATATCAGGCACCTGTCAGCATGCACTTCTTGGCATCCACATTATTGTCTGAGTTTGGTGACTGTATATGGGATGGATCCCTGGGTGGGGCCATATTTCTTTCAATATATCAAATAGAAAGCAGTTCCATCAGAAGTCAAGGTAGTAGCTTCCGAGGTAGCAATGAAGTGTGGTCTCCAGGGAGTTCTGGGTCCTGGTATTAATTACTGGTTACATGGGTATATTTGGTGCTAGGTGACACATTTATGTGAATATGTCTGTTATGCATTTTACAAATTAATAGCTAAAGTACGGTCTGTGGGCTTTGTTCTTTACAACCTCCCACCAGGGATCTAACACTAGTGTACTTTGGTTATTACTTGATTCACAATGTAAAAGAACAGACTGAAAGTGAAAATGAATTGCTACCATTTCCTTTAAGCCTTCCTATACTCTGCCGGGAATCTGCATGTAAAGTTACTCACTTTGTGTCAACTGTGGGAAATGTGTTAGCCTTAAGAACAGTTGTCATTAAGGTGAAGTGGGATACGCTCTTATTTTCTGAGCATCTAAGGTGGGGTGTCTTTCTCATCCTAATGTCCTAATGTACGTTTTAAACATGATGTTATAGACTGCATTCTAAGTGAGTTATGGAGCCATACAAAGTATTCTTCATATGTATGTGTGCTCCTGGTGATAACTGGCAGACATGTTTCCCACTGGCTGCTTTTATTCCAACTCAACACAAGCTAAAGTCATCTGAGAGGGGGGACCTCAATTGAGAAAATGCCTCCATGAGATCAAGCTGTCTACAAGCCTGTAAGGCATTAAAATTAGTGATTGGGGGGGCAGTGTGGGGGGCAGCCCATGGTGAATGGGGCCATCCTTTGACTGGTGGTCCTGGTTTATATAAGAAAGCAGTACCCTTCTGTGGCCTCTGCATCAGCTCCTGCCTCAAGGTTCCTGCCCTGTTTAAGTTCCTGGTGTCCTTTGATGATGAACAATGATATTGGAGTGTTAACAAACAAACCCTTTCCTCCATCAAAGTAGTAGTAACTCTACAACACTTAATAACAGGGAAAATACTAACTCTTTCAAATCATCCTTGACAGGTTTCCACTACCAGAAAAGACGTTCATGGGCTACTGGATAATTGGACAGACAGGAAATGGAATGCAAAAGGTCTTGTGTCCAGCTGAAACACTTCACTTTGACATAAAGGTTGTTGTCCTTATTTTTTCTCTTAACATTGAGTCTAACAAGCTTTTTGACTCTTCTGCTGATATGGTCCATATAGTCCGAGGAATGACTCACTGGTTGGTTGGCTTTTTCGCTTCTGTGCCAACTTAAAGTTCAATCTGACCTCCAAGGAATCCAATGTAGGCAGTTGCTATTGGCCAAACAGAACTTCTAAGAACTGATCTTTGTTTCAGGACAATCAACTGAGTATATTGTTTATTTCCCTTACAGAGTTACTCTGTGATATTTGTCTTTATGTATGCTAGGGAGATTAAATTGTTTCCCTGTTCCCATTTTACCCATACATTGTCGACATTGTCTTCCTGAGAAAAGGGAAGGATCACTCATCATTAGTTATCATCAAAATCAGTCTAAGCATTTCAGGTAGAAAGAGTTCCCCTCTGCATGTTAGGAGCTGATGTTGGGGATCACAGTAAAATCACTGTTCTAAAAGAAATGTTTTTTCTGTCTGTTACTATCCCCACTGCTGGGATCCACACGGACAGCAGAGTCAGCAGAGCTAACGTGTAAATGGCCAAAAGTATATATGGTAGATTTTGCGGTCTATAAAAATTCTGTTGTAGCAACAAAATTCTGTCATTGTGACACAGTGACCAGTGATGGCCTTACATAAACAAAAGGATGTTTTTTTTTCTCTTCCGCTAAAGCTGTATTTAGAAAATTAAGGAGTGATTTGTCAGTCCCTTCAGGAGCATACTTTTCTCATTTGTCAGAGCCTCTTGTCAGAGCTGTCCCTTTCTTCTACCCTGCCCCCCAAATGTCACCTAAGTGTGATCAGAATGCCCAAGTCACTTCCAGAAGTGGTTTTTCAAAGTTTTAAGAGGGATACAGTTTGGCTCTTCAGTCCCCAAGGTACGATATATATAGGAAAGGAGATGGATGCCAGCATTTAGCCCAAATATCTTGATTAATTAAGGACTGTAGGGCATGCAAGTCATTGAAATCTTAGTTGTACCGTAGGATTCTTCCAGGAAGTCATAGTTAGCTACCCAGAACTGATAAGCATAGTATTAAGTTAGTTCCTTTACTTATATTGAATAGTCATACAACCATATATGAAACATTCTGCCTTTTATCAAGTAGCACTAATGATTATCAGTCATTTGGGAGGGGGTTATTTTGTCTTTTTTTTTAAACATTTAATTTAAAAGATCCACTTAAGCCATTACATTTCAGTATAAAGATTTCACAGTCTTTCTTTACAATAGAAATGTACTAGACCCCGGTTTGTTAACTTATATTATTTTGCTGGTTTGAGCAACTCTGGGCCTTTTTCTATTTGGAGGTCAAAATTGGTTCTTGATTTAGGAAGAAATGTAGTTATAAGAAATCATATAGACATGGTAAACTTCATTAAAATAAAAGAAAGAAAGGTAATGAGCTACAGCATGAGAAAGCACTCATGAAGGTATATATGGCATTATATAGGTTTAAGTACCATGCCAAATGATAGAGTATGTAAAGATATTAAATATGGACATACTGTATTTTGGAAGACCTGTTTTAGTGACTACCCAACTGTCTTCACTAAGACTGTGGCTTTGTTATAGGGTCCAGTACTTGTGAACATAGAAAAGTTCCCAATAGAAAAACATGAAGCGAGAGTCCTAAACTTTACTGAAGAATGTACTTCTTGGAGGTTTCCAGTGGATGAAGTTAATTTAATCTGTGACATCGCTGTATCACATGGTATGTCCATTGATTCTTTTGAGCTTTTTCTCCTGCGCTATTTTAAAATCAGAGGGATTACAATAATGTTGAGGCATCAAGAACTCTGAGAGAGGCACAGTCGGTGACGTGGTGGATCCAGATAGCAATTATATATAATTAGAACTAATTTCCCCTAACAACCCCACAAAATGCTGTTGTGGACCCCACATAGGCATTGCTAGGTTGGTGTGCTGATGTTTCTTATTACAGTCATAGCACAAAGTACAGCATACCCAGGCATGTGCTGAAAATAGAAGGGGAGAAGAGAAAGCAGAAACACTGGATCTGAGGAGGGAGGCTGGGTGAGGCCTGGAGCCTCTTCCCATCACTGAGCCTTCAGGGTTACAGGTAGAGGGTGGCAGCGATTGGCTTCAGGTAGTGGAACATTGAAATAACAATGGTTTAACAGAGGGAAGCACCGGGCCACAAGCTTTTTCTACCATACAGTGACAGCTATCCTGACATCATGAATTGTCAGCATCTAATGGAGTTATCATGGGTCATTGTGGAATTTTGGGGGAGCCCAAATTGGTGCTGCTTCACTACACGGGTGTCACTGTGCACATTTAGGGTAGGCACGAAGCTTTTCAGCCTGATAAACCTGAAGTCCATGTGCCGGGGTTTCACCCTCTGTTCAGGTGCTAGAGCCTGGCCAGGCAAAGAACTCTTCACAAACAGCACAATGACTGCTTTTGTTTTCATTTCAGAAAACGGAGAGCATACTCTGTATGTGGCTGCGTGCAATCCCATCTCCTTGTACTTCATGAATATGGCTGGAGAAAATGGCTTCTTCGTGGACTTATTTGACGTCTTCCCAAGGATGGCCAGTGGAGCCTGGCGGCCCATTGTTACAGTAGCACCACTGGGAAGTCCGCTCAGGGGCCAAGTTGTTCTGCATGAGGAGCAGGTAAGCACACTAGGCACTCACGGGTTAAGAAACTGTCAGTCTCTTCAAAGAGACAGACAGAAAACTAGTGATCCAACAATTAGGCTGTGTAGAAGCGGGTGATGTCAGTACGGTGGGGATGAAGTAAGTCAGGAGGGTGATGGGTCTAAAAGAGTGCCAAGTTATCTCCTCTGAGGAGATACCACGTTATCTGAGCTCTGACTGACATTCTTCAGAGATAACCACAGAATCCACTGAATGCTGTGCACTAGGATCCTTCTATGTCTAGTAATGCCCAACTTCTATCCACCATGTTTATAGATTAGTAAATGAAGGTCTCACTAATGAAAAGTGCAGATGCCAAGCCCCCATCAGGCTGAAAGTAATTGCAAACAGATGACACAGATCAGAAGATGGTTTGTGCTTCACTTAGTGGAAATTCTAAAGGACTCATTAATCTGTACTGTAACCAATAGAAAGCGGTCTGGTTTTGTGTGCCTGTCTTCTACCTAACCTCTACCAGGTGTTGCAGGAGGCATAGTACTGATTTTACAGTTCCTGTGCCTACTGCTGAGAGTACTGTAAGAAACAGCAAAGATGGCTCAGGAGCACTTACAACTCTTGCAGAGGACCCAGTTTTCTGACACAGCCGTTCACAGTTACCTGTAACTCTGGTTCCAGGAGATCCAGTATCCTCTTCTGACCTCTACAGACTATAACATGAGCATTATACACATAAACATGTACAAGTACACACATACATAACCATAAAAGCAGTAAATAAGTAAATAATCCTTTCTGTAAAAAGGGATAAGTTATCTTTATTCTCAGTTTATAATCTGGTCCAGGATAGACAACAAGAGAAATAAAGCACTAGTTATATTCTGCCCTGTCCTAGAGTGTGGGCGTGAGAGTGGGGATGCAAGTTACAATAAGGCCATTGGGGCGGCTGAGTGGCTAATGGAGGTCAACGGGAATGGAGTAGAAACCTGGACAGAGTGTAGGCGAAGGGGATGATAAGTTCTGAACCCCAGAGGCTAGAACTTCCCTCCTCCTTTTTAAAGCTTGCATGAGTGAGTGGGCGTAGAGGTGAGGGAGAGGAGGTGGAGGGCAGCGGAAGGTTCTAGGCCCTGAGAGTAAAAGGGGATGTGTCTGGTAGGAAAGGAGGTCATCAGTTACTGTGTTGTCAGTGAGGAATGACAGAGTAAAGGGGCCAGTTAAGACCTTCCCACAGGGAGCCATCAAAAATATTGGTGTTTTGAAGGAGGGTGAAGGTCACAAGTGATTGACCCTAGATGCATTTTGACAGTGAAGCTGGCAGGGTTTCCTAACAGAACAGGCATGTGGAGTAAGAGTTCCAGGACAGCCCCAGAGCTACTCAGTGAGACCCTGCCTCAAACAAACATGAAGACCAAGTCAGTCCTCGTCCCATAAAAGAGCTCCACAACCAGAAGACTCCACCATAGAGAGTACCTGTCGGGGTGATTTTAAATTTAATAAGCTAATCAAGTTTGAACGAGACTCAAAACTGGAAGTATTTATTCAAGCAGCTCCCCCAGATTTTCAGCTTGTCACATTAACAGAAATTTACACATACAAATTCTGTACAACTATCAGTTTTTGGATGCCCAGCTCATGTTTTATTTCTCAAAAGACCCAATTGTTTGGCAACATTGTAGACTAATGTTTTGTTTAGTGACTTTCATCAAGGAAATCAGGTTTTCATTGTAGAGCCGTTCTTCTTCCACAGCCGGTGCCTTGCCTCTAGGCATTCCCAGACCCTGTCTGACTTCTGCATCCTGAGTGACATTTGAGGTGTCCGTATGCTTCCTCGAGCTGCCCCTCCTCTCCCTCCTCACAGAGGTTATTCCAGTTGACTGTTTTATGAAACGGTGCGGTCAGGCTGGGGGGTGGTGCTCACCTTTAATCCCAGCACTCTAGAGATAGAGGCAGGTGGATCTCTGATTTTGAGGCCAGCCTGGTCTACAAAGCAAGTTTCAGGATAGCCAGGGATAGATAGAGAAACCCTGTCTTGGGGGCTGGGGGGTGGCTGGGGCAATTGAGCTAGTGGTATAAACATGTTGGGCTGCCCTCAGGTCCTTCTTCCTAATTTTCGTAGAACTGAAGATGGAGTTGAAAGGGACGCAGTGCAGCACAAATAAATCTGGCTCTTATCATTTTAAAATAAAGCTGTGCTGTAACTGCATTCTCCTGGTTAGTTGGAAAGTTGCTCAAAAATTCCTTGCTAAAATAAAATCTTAAGTGAGGACAGGAAAACTAAAAATAACGGCCTTGCCCTGCCCCTGTCCCAAGGGCTTCTTCAGTATATCTGCTCAGCCTTTAGTGTTTCAGACTTGGGCACAGAGGTCATCCAGAGGTTACTCTTCTCCCAGTCAGATACAAACACAACAAAATGGCTCAGTTGCTCCTCCACCCTGCCCCCACGTCAAGCAGTGCCAAAGCCACAGTTTCTTGTACTCATGTGTGACGTGAGATTCTATTTTTAAGCACAGGCAGAATATATCATTAGTCATTTACAGAAGGAACCCATTAACATCTAAAAGGATGCAGCCACGGAGCTCCTTCAGGCTGCCAAGTGTCGGTGGAACCCATTCTCAGCCCACGGGCTGTGGACACATGTGCTAGGAAGTGTGTGCGTGTGTGTGTGTGTGTGTGTGTGTGTGTGTGTGTGTGTGTTGTCGTCTGTGTGTGTCTATGCAAGTCTGTCTGTCTGTATCACTTAGCATACGGTGCGCTGGTCACGTATGCCCAGTTAGGAGGATACAGTTAGAACCTAGAAAAGGAAAGGAAATGGGGATTACACTGAGTTCTCGGTTTAATCATCTGCCCGTTCTTTATTTTTAAGGAAGAACACTTTATTGTAGGGCTTCCTTTAATCACAGATTGCCCAAGAGCTAAGGATTTATGACAGTTGTTTGTATTTATCATGCAAGAAACATTTTCTCTATTAACACCTACTCAAAAAGAATTTAACCTAGGACAGAGAACTTGTAAATTTTTAACTTGCTTTTATGTTTCCTTTTTAAATTATTTCTCATGTGTATGTATGTGTCAAGACCATAAGATGATGTCAAGTGTCCTTTTTGGCTTCTCTCTACCTTATATTATATTGAAGCAGAGCCTCTCACATGAACCCAGAGCACAGATTCACTAACAGAAAATAAGAACAATGTTAAAGGTTATCTTTGTTATTCTTTTTAAATATTTGATTATTTTATGTGTGTGTAAGAGAATGACAGAAACAGAGACAGACAGTTCCTGCATGTAGGTATATATACCATGTGTGCGCTTGGTACTTATGGAGGCCAGATGTGGGTGCTGGGTTCCCTGTAACTGCAAACCACAAGGTCCTCTGCGAGCATCCAGACTGCAAGTGCTGAACCATCTCTCCACCTCCAAGTGTCATGCTCACTTCTTGACTATATAATAAACAGAAGGATAGAGCAGCCATCTTTGATTTTAAAACAACCTTCAAAGAAAAGGTTACATAATCTTTCTTCTGAGGTTCCTAGTCACTGCTGTTTTTATTGTGGTTGGGAGCAGGGGAGTTGTCTTCAATTTCATGCTGTTTTCTTTATTTCCAGAGTAACGTCATTCTCTTGCTTGACACCACTGGCCATGCCATCCGCCGTCTCATCATTCCCACAGAAGAGTTTGCAGCTAAGAAGTCTTCCTGGTGGAACAAGGAAGAAGGTGTAAGGGACACCAGATTCACCAAGCAAATTGATTGCCAGGAATTTTCCCAACCACACAACAACAGAAACTAGAAGACACAGAAGAGTTATTAAGCAATTTTAGATTCTGACATGTGTAGTTAGATGTGCAGCTAAATAGCAGGAGGTCCCGTTAGTATCCAGCATATCAATGTGAAGATTGCCAGGACATTAGAGCTATGGAATGTGATACTCATAACAAATTCTTAGACATGCTGTCAATTATTGTCCAATTACATAGTGATATTTTGAATTTATATGTTAATATCTTAAGTACAGCTACTGATTTACCTCTATCAGATACATGCTTCAATTTATTAACTAAATTAAGCAAACCATGTAGCCTCACACGAGGAAAATTTTTTTCTGCATTTAGTTATAAAATAAAGCTTGTTCAGTGCTTTACAGATAAGCATACATAGTTCATAAAAGACTGAAGAAGTATTTTTAAGTCTCATAACTGAATTAAGAGCAAAAGGAACAAAGTATTTTCTGTTTGCTTATATTATAATATAAATTCCACAATTAACCAGTAATTAGCACCCTTTTTAAACAAGTATTTTGCACTTTTTAAAAGATTCATTTTTATGTGTTGGGTGTTTTAGTTACATATATATCTGTGCATCATGTAAGTGCCTGGTACAGAGTCCAGAAGAGGATGTTGAGTCCCTAGGAACTGCAGTTACAGATGGCAGAGAGCTAGCACATAGATGGTGGGAACTGAACCTAGGTTCTCTGCAAGCGTACCAGATACTCTTAGTTTCTGAGCCATTCTCCAGCCCCATTTGGTACTATTTAAAAATTATTCTGAAGAAGTTTTAGTAGCTTAATGATAAACTGCTTGCCTACCAAGCACAAGACCCTGAGTGCAAGCTTCATTACTCAGAACAAAACCCACAAAATGCTTAAAGAGCTTTAAAATATAACGTGCAGCATATTTTAAAATATAGGTTAATCCATGTTCCCTTATAAATGCTTCTCTGTCAGTGATTTAGATCATGCATTACTGGAGTAGTTAAGAGATCATTCATGTGTTTGTTTGTTTTGTTTTCTCTAGGAAACTTACAGAATGTGTAAAGAATTTTCACACAAAAACTGGGTAGTATTCTACAGACAAAGAGGGTAAGCTCTTCACTGTAGAAGATTTAAGCAAGAATTCTTATTTTGTTCATTCTGTTACCTGATATAATTATGTTCACTTAGTATAAAACTAACAAAATAATAATGAAATCTTATTCTGAAAATAACCCTCCAAAAGTTAAAGAACTCTGAGAAACAGGCATAAGAAGTGATACTGTGATTATATAACATAGTCCAAGCTATACGACAGGTCTCACTTCTTGTTACTTTCTCTCATGCCTACCCTGGCATATTGAGAAATCTGTATACCAGTTTTCTAAAATAACATGTTCCTTTATTATTGCTTAGTCTAAGAAAATGCTTGTCTTTGGGTTGTATATTATATCATAGCATGATTACATTATGTTATCCTCATCACTTCCTTTCAGATACAATGTTCTTCTTTTTCAGGAATAGCTTGACTGTCCTGGATGTCTTAGAAGGACGAACTCATATCATCTCACTTCCCATCAACCTCAAGACAGTGTTCCTTGTAGCAGAGGACAAATGGCTTCTTGTGGAAAACGAAACAAATCAGTGGGTAAACCTAGTGTGCAAAGAACCAGCCTCGTCTACCATTGCTCTCCCTTAACTTTTTATGTTTCTGTGCTTGTCGGCCTTTCTAAGTAAGATTTAGAAGAACACAGTGAGAAAAAGTTAAAGTATATTCTGTATCTCTTTTCAGAGTATAACATGGAAATTAACAATTAAAAAATGATGACTTTTATGAATGACCCACTTGTGTTTGCAGTTTTCCTACTAGCACATTGAACATTCATTGTGTTCTTGCCAAACTCAAGCTGCTACAAAGCAACCCTTTTATTGTCTTTCCTAAGACGCAAACCCGCCATCCTAGAGATGTTGCCGTTTTGTCACAGGACCCACTTAGACATTCCTTCTTTTCGTCTCATGTACTTATGGGTATAGTTATGGTAATGTCTGCTAAGTCCCTCCTTGGGTCACACAGTTTCTATGAAAGGCAGTATTCTGTACCTGCCTTATAAAGAATACATAGTGGGTTTCAAGATCATCTTCTTTATGTGCTACATTCACTAGCTAAGTGCAGACTCTTTCTGCTGATAAGTGAAGTGCCTTCCAGGAAACAGTATCTGGCTATAGTAGATCTATGTTTTAGAAATCTTAAAAGCAAATAAAAACTTGGGCAGTTATAGTCACAAGCACTTCAGTTTCTCAGCTGGCCACAAATCCAAGGCCATACTCTTATCTGCTGCCTGTGACCCAAGACTCATATCCAGAGGGAGCTCCATTTCTAGACGTGGCAGTGCACATCTAAAATCCTAGCACTCAGAATATAGAGGCAGGAAAATAACAAGTTCATGGCTAGCCTGAATTAATAATTGATTCCAATATCAATACTCTGTCTCAAATTACATCCACAAGAACAAAAAGAAGAAGAAAAGGGAAGGGTGGGACTCAATGGTAGTAAGGGTCAGAACTGTGCCTGTCTTGAATAGGAATTTTTTTAATTTGCATTTACTATATTATCATTTGATATTTCTCTTTACAGTATTGTTGAGAAGGTTTTTAGCAATTTGTGATGAAATGTTTAAGGTACAAAATTATGCTCAGGGGCTTTGAGAGGAAAAAAATTTAATTTTTCTTGGTCTGTTCTAATTATTGTTAGAAAAGGAAAACATTTAAGATAAAATAGATTTAAATTAAGTTAGGCTTCTTGTTTGTTGACAGGAAGTATCTATTGACTAAGCCTGCACACATCGGTTCTGAGGATACTGGGGCCTGTCAGTTGTATATGTTGAAAGAAGAGCTGCCTACCACAGGATTTGGGGTCACACAAGGTAAATATTGTGTTCCCTGTGCTTGCTGATGTGTACATGTGCATGTTTATATATACACTGCCCTCCATACTGATAGGGGAATAGAAGCATCAGCCTATGTGATACTTACACCAAACCAAACAATTTAGACACTGTGCCGGAAGTAGGAAATCAGACTCTTCCACCTACAAATCTTCATCAGGAAGCCACGCCTTGAAACTCTGTATAAGATTTGATTAACTGTTGAATGGCTTGTTTGTCTGTTTCATTTGTTACTTACTATAGTTAGGTCCCAAGTCTAGCCTGGGTTAGCATCTTTTACCCCTACGGGCTGCCATCTTATCAGAACTTCTGCTCCATTCATCACAGTTTGCCAATCCTGGCCAGGTTCAAGAAGATGGCTGCTGCTGCCAAGTGTCAGGTTGCATAAATGTGTGGACTTACTTTGGGAAGACATTTTGATGATGAAAACCATTTCTCAGACAAAGGCTAGCAGGTGTAGTTTAAAATATTTTTAAAAGACAAAACAAAACAAAAACCTGTCCTTTGTTGTTTGAGTTGTCGAGAATGAAATCTTGCAAAACAAGAATAAGAGCAATAATGATTCCTGGAATGTATTAGGCTTATATCATGTCTAAGATATACCTGGCATTTTTCAGAAACAGAGTTCTACATACCTCATAAAATTTCAAGTGATCAACTGTCATCTGAAAACCTAACCTCAGCTGTGGGCCAGAAGATTGTCTCTCCTAACCGTGTTCTCTCGGATGAAAAGAGTCATGCGACCATAGTTGTTGGCTTCCCAGACCTCATGGTAAATACCAACCTCTGAAACTGAGTGAACTTGAATGAGCATTTCTCCTCAGGAAAGCCTGGCGCATCTAAGCCTGTCTGAAGAAGAGTAACTGAGTAATACTGTGGTAAACATTTCAGTCAAGCCTGCATTTGAAATCAGCCACCAAAACCATGTTCTACATTTATATATAGCTTCAGTACTTTAAAAATAGCGTTAAAAATGTGGTGTGATAGAATTTCGTAAGGAAGACAGTTTTTTTTTCTGCCCCTGGGAGTTCATGTGAGCACAGCACTTTACATATTAATGGTGACTTTCTTATCACCTGGTCCTAACTGTGTGCTCATGGACTGGCAAGAAGAACAAGCAGAGACTGAGCAAAGGGCCATGTCTTCCAGGGTTATAGAAGATGATTCTTAAATGGCTTTAAGTAGAAGTAGTCTTTATCTTCCCCCAGTGGAGATGGAAGGGATGAGAAAGAAAGATTATTCCAAGACAAGTTGCAATCTGATAGCCTAAGACGTAGCCCTGTGTGTTGTGATTAGACATGCAATTTAAATAATTCCATTTGCCTCCAAGGTGAGCTGATAAAACCTGCTGAAGATAAAAATTCGGATCTACCTGATGCACCAATCTCATGTGCTTCTATGTTTTAGCTTAATTAACAATCGGGAGAGTACTTAAGATATAAAACATTTGAAATCCAAAACTGATAGCATGGATAATATGTGCCTTAGAACTTTGACATTAGCTCCACTAATTGTTGAGTGACGAGGGTTTGCTCGCACGCTGTGTAACTCGTGGTGCAGAGTGCTGTTGCTGTGTGGTGTCTGCAGCTTCACTGATGGATGATGGAGCCACGCCGATGAGCTTTCTGCCACCTTTGCTGCTTAGCTAGAAAAATAATTGAGCTTTTCTGTGGAAATAGAACTGTCTAAAGATTGATCTCACCACTTTACTCTGGTTGAAGATATCAGTGTTAAAATACAGTGCTACCATGAGAAAGGTAGAAGGCAAAGGCTGTGTATAAGCCGTTTATGTTAGCCTGTAGAACACTTCCTAGACCACAAGGTAGTAACCTTATTAAAGCCATCCTCTGGCACTTGGTACCCACTGTGGAGGAGATGCCCAGTTAAAATGCAAGTGAAAGGTCAGCATTCCAAGCAAGTGTACTTCTCAGGCCCAATACAACGGTAACTCACTGTACTACTCTAAGCCTGTTCATCCCAATCGCTCTTTTATTTTTACAATAATTCTATAGACTTTCACACATGAAAACACAGGAAGAGATTAGACCTCGCATTCTTCCTCCCACAAAGATTTTAATAATAGACCTAGTGCTTCAGCTCACATGTGATTAACCCTGTATCCTTTACCAGATCGCCTCCCTGCTTGTATGTGAGTTTGTATTTCTTCATAAAGTTCCACAAGAAAGGATATGTCATTCTTTATTAGTTTTTGATGTAGTTAGCAAAATCAATAAATTATTATAAACTTACATTACTTTCTTACCCTAACAGCAAGTAGTTATTTTTAAAATCTACAGGAAATAACATTACCAGTGATGATCATTATGGGCATTCATTTTGTTATCAAGAGTAAGAATAAAAAGCAGGTATGGCAGCACACCCCTATGATCCCTGTACTGAGGCAGAAGAACTGTAATTGTAAGACTAGACTGTGCTAGCAAGATCTTACCTCAAAACAGACATTAACAGAATACCAAAATACCCACTACCTCTACCTCAGCCAAATACTGTACTATCTTAGACATGGAACAAAAAAAAATTGATAATTATTCTGCCTCAAAACTTAGGTCTATAAAAGACACCATTAAAGGGATGACAAGACAATGTATAGACTAAGAGAAAGCATTTATAAACTACATCTCTACATATAACATATACTACATATAACACAAGGTTTATATTCAGAACACTTGAGATTCATGACGTTCAAACTAGGCATGGTTGCACACACCTTTAATCTCAGACATAGGCAGATAGGTCTCTGTGAGTTCAAGACCAGCCCGGTCTACAGAGTGAGTTCCAGGACAGCCAGGGCTGTTCTATAGGGGGGGAAAAAAACTATCTCACCAAACAAAACAACTACAACAAAAAGTCCATGAAGTTCAAGGCTAAGAAAACAACCAATTGTTAACATTTCCAAACAGTAAGTTGGTGTGAATAATGCATGAGAGTCTGGGTGGAGTAAGGTCAGTACTGTGCCACGGGAGTCAGACATGATGACTACACGTCCCTGTGCTGAGGGGAGCTCAGGACAGTATCTATGAATGGGTCCAAGCAGGAAATGCAGGCTTCAGAGATAAGCCTACTGGCAGAGGTGAGAGATTGGTCACATATCATGTATTTCAGGAGGAAACTAAATATTGTGAGGATAATGAACTATACCAAAGATAGATGAATGATGTATTAATGACAAAATAAAAATAGATTCCTCACAGTCAGGAAAGGGAATTGCAGATTCTTGAAAGAGTGAAGCCTGTGATGTTGGGCTGGAATTCCATGTATTTGTGTTGTAGTTTCCAATATATTTAAGTAGATATAAAAACAAGATAAATAGGAAGTGTGGAAACATGGGCAAAAGTCATGAAATATACTTGGTCAAAGAAGATACAGGGGTAGAAAATAAGTATGTGAAAAATTCTCCCAGTTGTTACCCATTATCCATTAGTAAGAAACTTGAACCCACGAAGAGATGCTACTTCATAACCATTAGAATAAAAATATGGACAACATGGAGCATAGAGTACTGAGTACCTAGTACCCAGTGCGAAGGAAGCCACAGGCCAGTGCTTCTCCTGTAGCCTTGTGGAATAGCGAAGCATGAGCGCTTTGCCTGCCCTCTTTCACGGCTGGGTAGAAGCAGTTAGCCAAGGCTGGGGGTGTGCCGTGGCTCAGGGTATAGGACACACAGTAGAATAGAGTGCAGTGTCCATAAACAGTTAAGGTAGACTGCGTTTCATGCCAGCAAGTCCATGGATGGTGGAGTAGTGTTTGGACAGCACGCAGTCCAAGAGAAAAGGTACGCATGAGTCCCTGCCGCACCATGTGAAGGACAGCGCATTCCTTATGAGTTCTGGACTTAAATGCAAAGATAACACCTTAAAACTTGTAGAGAAAACAGAGGACAAAGATAGTTTATAATCTTGGGAAGGATAAATACATGAAGTAAAACAATGATAGAAGAAAACCCCACAAAATTCCAGAAGAGCTAAATCTGGACAAGACACAGACATGTGGCCAGAAGGGACACCCCAAGAGCTTTAAAAGCCCCAGCATGTATTGTACTATATGTGACTAGTACAGGGACAAATGTTAATGCTACTGGTTTAGATTCTAGATTACCTTTAGAGCTCACTCGTGTGCACGTGCGTGTGCGTGCGTGTGTGCGTGCGTGCGTGCGTGCGTGCGTGCGTGTGTGTGTGTGTGTGTGTGTGTGTGTGTCTGTGTGTGTGTGTGTATGCGCTGTGACATTTGGACATTGGAGGACAGCTTTCCAGAAGCTGCTCTATACACCCTGAGAGTCTCAGACATCAAGCTCAGATTGCCAGGTTTGGCAACAGCACCCTTAACCCACCAATTCTCCTGCTCAAGTTGTATTATTTTTAAAATAACTATACTGCTATATTCCCTCTTTTCAATTATAATTTACTTAAAAATAGAAAGTTAAGTATTTTATACCTGCATAGACAATTACAGTTATTAGTTAAACATACATCTATTGCGCCATGGTTTTTTTAAAAAAGGATTAGGGAATATCTTATATTTATGCCTATGAATCTAAGTTAGCACTGGCACTAGCCTAAAGGGTGGATAGTCTAAGCATTGTGGTGAATGTAAGGTGTGAGATTTAGCATGTTTCTCCTTTTTATTCTCTTTTCTTTTAACTTATATTTTTTTCAGTCACCCAGTGAAGTTTATTCCTGGAAGAGGGCTTTATCTTTGGGGAAACCAAGTGTCACCAATACGACAATCTATACCGGGAAGCGGACAAATGTTACCCCAAGGCACAACAACTGCGTGACTCTCACACACACTAATCAGGTGGTGAGGATTCTGCCTGCAGGAGAAGTCCCTCTGAAAGACATCTACCCAAAAGGTGCGGAGCCATTTCATCTTGCCAAGATGGTTTAAAGGCAGCTCTTGTAGGGAGATGGTTAATTTATCACTGGGAGATGGTTGATTTATCACTGGCATTTTCTACTCACAAGTGTGGACCACCCTGATGGCTAACGTAGCTAAAATCACCTGTGTGTTGGAAGGTTGGTGACACCTCCCCACGGTCACTACCTGTAGGCTCTGTAGTGTTCATCTTTGTTCACACTGCATCGGCTTCCGAGCGTGTGTGTGGAATCTGTGTGTGGGTTGCTTTAGCACCAGTCCCAGTCCCCTCATGGAGATGACTGTGTAAGAAATACATTACCAATCATTTCTGTGCCCATCCATTCACCTTCACACCCCATGTTATTATTACCTTGCTTTTCATTTAACTTGTGTTCAAACTTGGGTGTAAGGAGAGACAGTAAATAAGCTGTGGTCACTGACTGGTGGTCTGAGGGGTGCAGAGCTGTGCCAGGCTCCCCCGTGAGAGCTCTAGAACTCTCCTTTCAGATCACACTGCCATTCAGCATCGCCGCTGTAAGACCCATCGTTTGCATAGTGGGAGCTGCTGTTCTGTACTTGTATTTGTTGTATTAGTGTGGTCTTTCCAGATATAATAATGAAGCGGTAAATTGTTAATCCACTGGTGGCGGGCGCTTCCCAATACCACCCGCCAAAATGTTCTGCATTCTCAAAAAAGACACACATACACAGCCTTATATTTTAAATACTCAAGCATCTCAATGGCTGGGCACTTCCAAACCACCCCTCGGCTAGTGCACTCTCCCCTTCCTGAATTATTTCTTTCTAAAATTCATGTTCTATCTCTGCTACCCCAGACCCAGTTGGGGAAGTGGCCCCTGGGAGGGACCCTCCGTGCAGACCTGCAGGTTCCCATATGATTTCAGGAGCTAAATTAACACAAATAACATTAGAAGCAATTCACAACATAATGCTAAATGTATTGTAACTGTTACTGAGTTTGAAAGACTCGTTCAAATGATTAAACTTTGAATTTGTTCTTTCCAAACTGAAACTCATGGAAAATAATCAACTTTTCATTAAAATATTTTGCATGTTAGATGCAGCAGTTGAATGATGTGGCAGCCGCAGTATATGGCAGCACTACTAGAGTAGGAAGATATATATTGTAATCATATATACTGTATATAATAGTGTGTGTGTGTGTGTGTGTGTACAAACAAGGTGATCTATAAACACAAGAGCAGCTTATGGCCTAGTTGATGCCAGTTAAGTGATTCCTGAATGATATGTATGAAATGAAGGAATTATGACAGGAGAAGGGGGGCCAAGTGAGAAATGTGGAAACTGGGTAGACACTTTCCACCACAGCACAGTGCTCTTCTGTCTTCATAGAGACACAGGACCCCCTGACTCCCCTCCTTTATCCATCTTGTCCCTGCAGTACAACTCAGCATCACATCCAGGATGCACTCAAGTGCGGGCACGGCCCCCACAGAATTACCGCTTCTATTTCTTCTCCTTACCTCCATCAGTGATGGTTTGAACATTCGCACTTCTGATTAAAGACAGTACATTTCACTGTTTTTACTGCATTGTTTTCTACAATTGATGAATACAAACATTTGCTTAGCCGTCATCACAGTTAGTAAAGAAATACCTTCCTGACCTACGACAAATAACTAGTCACCCTCTCCAGCTTCCTCCAGTCCCTACTGATCTAATTTCTGTCCTTACAGATTTGTCTTTAACATGATGCTATACTAATGGATTTTTATAAATGCAATCCTTGAATATGGCTTCTTTCACTTAATAATGTCTTCAAGAATCATTTATGTTTTGTGTCTGTCCTAGTTTGGCTTTCTATTACTGTGGCAAAACATCATGATCAAAAACAACTAGGGGACAAAAATATTTATTTCACGTTATAGCTTATGGGTCATCATGATGGGAAGTCAAGACAGAAATTCAGGGAACCTGAAGCAGAGGCCATGAAGGAGTGCTTCTTACTGCCTTGCTCACCCATGGCTTGCTCAGACTGCTTTCTTATGTAACTCAGGACCATCTGCTCAGAATAACACTGAATACAGTGTACCAAGCCCTTCCACATTGACAATTAATCAAGAAAATGTCCCAGAAGATTTCTCATGAGCCAATAGATGGAGACATTTTCTCAGTTGAGGCTTCCTCTTCCAAGGTGACTCTAACTTGCCTGAAGTAGACCAAAACTAGCCAGTATGTTGCACCTGTACTGTGCTGACATATTGTCCAGTAGTCTATCATATGGTCCTAACACTACCATGTGAGAGAGCATGCTGCCATTTTCGTATCCACTCATAAACATTAGACACTGCGGTTGTTTTCAGTTTTACATAGTTGTAAGGCCTCTATGAGCATTTGCGCATAGGGTTTTCAATAAGCCTAAGTTTTGGCTTTACTTGAGTAATTACTTAAGAGTGGCATTTTTATATATATATATATATAACTTACAGTAAAACTGTTAAACTATTTTCCGAAATGGCCATGACCATTTGCATTTCTCTCAGTAGCAAACGGGAGTCCAGTTGTTCCACATCCTTGCCAGGACTTGGTGTTGTCCACTTTTCATCCTAGTGAGAGGTGGCTGTACCTCTCATTGTGGCATTTATGTTTTATTGCACTTTTGTTTACTGTGGAGGGCACTGGCATTTACCTTGGTATGCATGAAGGGATCAGGGGACATGCTGTATGGATTTGGGTTTTCCTTTCACCACATGGGTTCTAGAAATTGAATTCAGGTTTTCAGACATGGCAAGAAGTGTCTTTACCCACTGAGCCATCTTGCCAACCCTCATTATGGTTCTAATTTTGTTTTCTACCACCCAATCATGTTGATCTTTATTTTTTATCTGTGTCTAGATGTAAAAGTAACTTTAGTCACCTGATGAACATGTACATACATACATAAAGACCATTACTGGAAAACATCATTCAATGAATCTCTTTACTATATATAGCACATGTCACTTTAAATCAGTGAATCCTAGTGGCCAGCAGAAATATATCAGATGACATTTCCAAGAGAAGTGAATTTTGTAAAGTAACTTCATTTGCCTCTGCAGACTCCCTTGATTGCTTTACCTAACAGTTTTTATTTCTGACCTAACCTTGGCCCTGTACATATAAACGCTCCCCTATTCATGGAACTCAGTGATAAACACTGCAGCAATGACTTCCCTTTAATGGTAAGTGGACTAATCCCTAGATACAGTTTGTACCTATCTTTAAAATGCACCTGGGCTATAACCACAGTGGAAATATACTAAGCCCCCATCTTCCTAAGTATAGACACATTTAGAATGGATGGATAAAGCTAAGTTTGGAGAGGGACTTGGCTATAGAAATCCTTCCTTAATTCATCCACGCATTCCACTCAAGGATACCCATAAGGCTTTCTGTAAATATTTTTGTATCCTGATTTATTTTTAGATCACTAAACTTTACTCTTGAGTCTTTTTAAGTGCTTAGCACTATTATCACGACACTGCCAGGTACCTGGGTAACCATGAAGCCCTTTGCTGCTGCATGAAGAGTCTTAACATCAGCATGGATTATTGCTTTCTTCCTACTGAGCAGAAGACACAGCCAGCACTGCATTTTTCTCCTCCTTTGTTTGTGGAATTAATTGTGGACAAACTGAAAGATGTAGAAAAAAAAATTAAAATGAGTAGACATATTGTTCTTGCACTGGTCAGAAAGTCTTGTTAGAGTAACTCAGCTTACTGCTATGTGCTTTTGAAAATGTCCTTTCCAGGACAAAAGCAAATTTACACAATGTCTGTCCACAAATCCAGCCCTACAAAGGATAATAGATGGAAAACTCTACCACAGAGGGAAATTTCACCCTAGGAAAAGCAAGAAATTAATCTTCTTGCAACAAACCCCCAAAGAAGAAAAGCACACAAACATAATTCTACCTCTAATAACAAAAATAGCAGGAAACAACAATCACTATTCCTTAATATCTGTTAACATCAGTGGACTCAATTCCCCCAATAAAAAGACATAGACTATCAGACTGGATATGTTAACAGGATCCAGCATTTTGCTACATATAGGAAACTTATCTCAGCAACAAAGACAGGCACTACCTCAGAGTAAAAGGTTGGGAAAGAACTTTCCAAGCAAATGGTCCCAAGAAAGAAGCGGGAGTAGCCATTCTAATATTGAATAAAATAGAGTTTCGACCAAAAGTCATCAAAAAAGATAAGGAAGGATACTTTTTACTCATCAAAGGAAAAATCTATCAAGATGAGCTCTCAGTCCTGAACATCTATGCTCTAAATACAAGAGCACCCACATTCATAAAAGAAACACTACTAAACCTCAAAGCATATATTACACCACACACAATAAGAGTGGGAGACTTTAACACTCCACTCTTATCAATGGTCAGATCCTGGAAGCATAAACTGAACAGAGACACAGTAAAACTAACAAGTTAAGAACCAAATGGTTTTAACAGACATCTATAGAATATTTCATCCTAAAAAAAAAAAAGAATATACCTTCTTCTCAGCACCTCATAGCACCTTCTCCTAAACCATATAGTCGGTCACAAAACAGGCCACAGCAGATACAAGAACATTGAAATAATACCATGCATCCTGTCAGATCACCATGGACTAAAGCTGTTCTTTAATAACAACAAAAAGAAGAAAAAGCCCACATAGACATGGAAGCTAAACAATGCTCTACTCAACGATAGCTTAGTCAAGGAAGAAATAAAGAAAGAAATCAAAGACTTTTTAGAATTTAAAAAAAATGAAAACAACATACTCAAATGTATGGGATACAATGAAAGCAGTGCTAAGAGGAAAATTCATAGCTCTGAGTGCCTCCAAAAAGAAACTAGAGAGAGTATACACTAACAGCTTGACAGCACAGTTGAAAGCTCTAGAACAAAAAGAAGCAGATACACCCAAGAGGAATAGACAGCAGGAAATAAACTCAGAGCAGAAATCAACCAAATAGAAACAAAAAGAACCATTCAAAGAATCAACAAAACCAGGAACTGATTCTTTGAGAAAAATCAACAAGATCTACAGACCCTTAGCCAGACTAGAGGATACAGAGAGATTATCCAACATCACAACAAAAACTGAAGAAATTCAAGAAGTAATCGGAACCTACAACAAAAGCCTATTTTGAGAAAATGGACAATTTTCTAGACAGATACCAGCTACCAAAGTTAAATCAGGATCAGATAAATTATCTAAACAGCCCGTTACCCTTAAGGAAATAGAAGCAGGCATCAAAAGCCTCTAAACTTTAAAAAAAAAAAAAAAATCCCAGGACCAGATGGGTTTAGTGCATAATTCTATCAGACCATAATAGAAGACCTAATACCAATACTCTTTCATCTATTCCACAAAATAGAGAAAGAGGGAACACTGCCCAACTCATTCTTCAAAGCAACAATTACGCTCATTCCTAAACCACACAAAGACCCTACAAAGAAAGAAAATTTTAGACCAGTTTTTCTCATGAACATTGATGCAAAAATACTCAATAAAATTCTTGTAAACCAAATCCAAAAACACATCAAAATGATCATTCACCATGATCAAGTAGGTGTCATTCCAGGGATGCAGGGATGGTTCAATCTGTGGAAATCCATCAATGTCATCCACTATATAAACAAACTCAAAGGAGGAAAAAAAAAACCACTGATCATCTCTTTAGATGCTGAGAAAGCATTTGACAAAATTTAGCACCCCTTCATGTTAAAAATCTTTGAAAGATCAGGAGTTCAAGGCCTATACTTAAACATAGTAAAAGCAATATACAGAAAACTAGTAGCCAACATCAAACTAAATGGTGAGAAACTTGAAGCAATCCCACTAAAATCGGAGATTAGACAAGGCTGTCCATTCTCTCCCAACGTATTCAATATAGTACTGGAAGTACTAGCCAGAGCAATCAGACAGCAAGAAGAGGTCAAAGGGATACAAATTGGAAAAGAAGAAGTCAAAATATCACGTTTTGCAGATGATATGATTATATATATATATATATATATATATATATATATATATATATAAATGACCCAAAAAATTCCACCAGAGAACTCCTACAGCTGATAAACAACTTCAGCAAAGTGACTGGATATAAAATTAACTCAAACAAATCAGTAGCTTTCCTATGCTCAAAGGATAAACTTGCTGAGAAAGAAATTACAGAAAAGATGCCCTTCACAATAGTCACAAAGAATATAAAATACCTTAGTGTGAGTCTAACCAAGCACAACAAGGATCTGTATGACAAGAACATCAAGTCTCTGAAGAAGGAAATTGAAGATCTCAGAAGATGGAAAGATCTTCCATGCTCATGGATTGAAAGGATCAACGTTGTAAAAATGGCCATTTGCCTAAGACAATCTACAGATTCAATGCAATCCCCATCAAAATTCCAACCAACTCAATTCTTCATAGAATTAAAAAGAGCAATTTGCAAATTCATTTGGAATAATAAAAAACACAGGATAGCAAAAACTATTAATAATAAAAAAAAAAACTTCCAGGGGAATCACCATCCCTGACCTCAAGCTGTATTCCAGATCAATTGTGATTAAAAACTGCATGGTATTGATACAGAGACAGGCAGGTAGATCAGTGGAATAGAATTGAAGACCCAGGAATGAACCCACATACCTATGGCCACTGATCTTTGACAAAGGATCTAAAAAACATTCAATAGAAAAAGGACGGCCTCTTCAATAAATGGTGCTGGTTCAACTTGCAGTCAGCATTCAGAAGAATGATTCTTTCTTATCTCCTTGTACAAAGCTCAAGTGCAAGTGGATCAGAGATCTCCACATAAAACCAGGCACACTGAAACTATTAGAAGAGAAAGTGGGGAAGAGCTTAGAACACATAGGCACAGGGGAAAAGTTCCTGAACAGAACACCAATGGCTTATACTCTAAGATCAAGAATTGACAAATGGGACCTCATGAAATTGCAAACCTTCTGTAAGGCAAAGGACACTGTCAAAAGGACAAAATGGCAACCAACAGATTGGGAAAAGATCTTTACCAATCCTACATCTGATAGAGGGTTAGTATCCAATATATACAAAGAACTCAAGAAGTTAGACTCTAGATAATCAAATAATCCTATTTAAAAATGGGGTACAGAGCTACACAGAGACTTCTCAATGGAGGAATATCGAATGGCTGAGAAGCACCTAAAGAAATGTTCAACATCCCTTGTCATCAGGAATTACAAACCAAAGCAACCCTAAAATTCCACCTCACACCAGCCAGAATGGTTAAGATAAAAAACTCTTATGACAGCAGATGCTGGAGAGGATGTGGAGAAAGAGGACCACTTCTCCACTGTTGGTGGGAGTGTAAACTGGTACAGCTGCTCCGGAAATCAGTCTGGTGGTTCCTTAGAAAACTGGACATAGTACTACCTGAAGACCCAGCTATTCTACTCCTGGGCATATACCCAAAAGAAGCTCCAATATCTAACAAGGGACACATGTTCCACCATGTTCATAGCAGCCTTGTTTATAATATCCAGAAGCTGGAAAGAACTCAGATGTCCTTCAACAGAGGAATAGATACAGAAGTGGTTCATTTATACAACAGAGTACTACTCAGCTATTAAAAGCAATGACTTTATGAAATTCCTAGGTAAATGGATAGAACTTGAAGTTCCATCCTAAGTGAGGTAACCCAGTCACAAAAGAACACTTATGGTATGTACTCACTGATAAGTGGATTCTAGCCCAAAACCAAGAAACAATTCACAGAACTTATGAAGCTCAAAAAGAAGGAAGGCCAGAAGGTGATGCCTCAGTCCTTCTTAGAAGAAAGAACAAAACAATCATGGGAGGAAATAAAGGGACAAATAGAGGAGCAGGGATTGGAGGAAAGATCATCCAGAGACTGCCTCACCTGGGGAATCCACCGCTTATGCATCCACTAAACTCATGCACTGTTGCTGATGCCAGATAGTGCTTACTGGAGGGAATCTGATATGGACGCCTCCTCAGAGGCTCTGCCAGAGTCATACTGATACATTTGAGGATGCTTGCAGCTAACCATCAGACTGAACATGGGGACCCCAATGAAGGAACTAGAGAAAGGACTGAAGGACCAAAAAGGGTCTGCAACCCATGATCAAATGATCAACTAACCAGACCCACCACAGCTCCCAGAGACCAATGAGTTCGCATGGAGAGACCCATGGCCCCAGATGCATACGCAGCAGAGGATGGCATTTTCTGACATCAGTTGGAGGAGAGGCCTTTGGTCCAGCAAGGCTTTTTTTCCCAGTGTAGGGGAACACCAAGGCACTGAGGTGTTGTCCGGAGAGGGAGCTCCTTCATGAAGGCAATGGGAGGGGGAGGGGGGATGGGATTGGGGGAAGGGGATAACATCTGAAATGTAAATACAGAGAATATTCGATTAAAAAAAAGGAAAAAAATGTTCTTAACTGACAAAGCAACCTGTTTAGTTAAATATGCCTTACTAGCTTCAATAGTTTGTCCTTTTTTAGAAAAACAAGAACAAAACAACAACCAAGTGGTCAATAAATATATATGTGTAGACCAAATATAAATTTACCTCATTTCAGCTATATTTTATATCAGAAATTTTCAAAAATTACAAATGGTATACAACTTTGTCAAAGATTGGCTTTATTCCCCAGAAGTCCAGTGTGACCTCACCTGGGGACAACTGCTGCAGCTGGGTGGGTCGATTCCATCTTAACTCTTTCCCTTGGCCTCCTGTGCCTGGTGCCCTGCCTCCAGCACTGCCTCTTGAGTCTCACACATGGCTCCAAATTGAAAATTCCCACTCTGCAATCTTTTCCGAGTCCCCAGAGGTCTACAGTGGCTCAAAAAGGAAAAGAAAAGGCAAAGGAAGGAACTTTGCTTCTTCATGTTGTGAGCTCCTGCCCCTCCCCACCCGAACATGCTGGTTATCATGTCTGCTGCAGTTAGCATCTACACACACCCCTGTACTGAGGATTCTAGACAGTCCATTTCAGAAGCATCCTTTACCTTGTGTTTTTTTAGATAACCAGTTTCTTTGGTTGGTTTGTTTATCCTTCAACTGCAGAAATGAACTAGAACTGCTGTTATAGTTTAGTTCTGTCTTTTCTTTTTCTGGTGTTTGTTTCGTGAACTACACTCAATGGATACAGTATGAATATTTTGGGCATTTCATTCTAATCCAAACTATAATAAAAGTGATGAAAAATTGGAAGATAGATGGTACACATTCAGCTAGACAGAGAGACAAAAAAATTTTAAGAGCATGTATGTGTTGTAAAAGTGTTTGGTTTTCCCAGAGGTGCACCTTTGGGTCCACTTTAGCATCTGCACCTTTAACATTTGGCTTGTGTCATGGCTTCTTTGCAGATGTTACTCCCCCACAGACAGCTGGCTACATAGAGGTTACTGATCTTCAAGCAAAGAAACTCCGATACATCCCTGTCCCCAGGTAATCTCTTGCCTCTGTTCTAACTGTGGTTTGTTCACCTGCTCACCCCACACTGCAGCTGCACAGTCCCAGAGACTTACGGTGGAGCCCATCAGCGCCCCGTGCTCCTATCACTGTCCTTCCCTGGGCAGCAGAGCCTTTAAGCAGGGAGATGTGATCTCAGCAGGCACAGACTCTCCCTCTGAGTGCGTAGAGCCTCGCCTCCAGTCCCAGTGAGAGGACCCTGGAGAAGGCCCGGGTATCAGATGTAAGGCGGCTGGCAGGGCAGGATCTGAAGGTTCCGGTGCGGCTGCGCGTGTGCCTCTTCACCCTCCTCCAGCTCCCAGAGGAGCACAGCTAGGTAGGCATAGCAGTGCAGAATCCAGCAGCAGCTTCATTGCCGGCGACCTTTAGTCAGACTTTAAAGTTATGGAAAATGAAGTCATTAACCCGAAAGTAAAATTTACTCTCTAACACATGTGGTTTCTTAGAATACCTTAATATGTTGGCTTAGTGGGAAATCTTTTTTAATCATTTAAGGAAATGTCTTACTCTATCCTGGCCGTGCATTTGCTTAAAAATACAATTCGTTCAAGAATCAAAGTTAAATCTCTGCTGAACACCAGGAATGTTCTACATGACACCTTTCTAGTTACTGTATTTTTGCTATGATAAACATCATCACCAAGAGAAGTTTTGGAAGAAATCATTTTACAGTTTTACAGTGTTGGTTTGATGGTAATGTCAGAGAGCATGGTGACAGGCAGACATGGCACTGAAACGTCAGCTGAGAGCTGACATCCTCATTTACAGTCAGGACACAGAGTGAGGAGAGCTTGGCATGGTCTTTTGAAACCTTCAAGTTCACCCTCCGTGCCACACCTCCTCAGGCAAAGCCACACCTCCAAATCCTTCCCAAACTGTTTCTCTAACTGGTACCAAGCATTCAAACATATGAGCCTATGGGGCTATTCTCGTCCAAACCACAATAGCTAACTTCATCTAATAAAAATCACAACAGAGTTGCATAACTGCAGAGCCAAAATAAATACCTCTTTTCTTCAAGTTTTTGTTATCATATATTTGAATTTGATTGCGTTTTTATTCTGTGGCGCTGAGGGTTGAACGTGCAGTGCTCTAATAAGCTCCTTTCCCCTCCATGTGCTTACATATCCTCTGTGGCTGGACTCACAGGCAGGCAGAAGCTCCTCCCCTCCCCACGCTTGCTCAAGTGCGTTAACCACTGGGCTGTCTCCCAGCCCCACACTGCGCATGTGCATCTACCGTCATCAACATATCCTCAGGATGTTCTGTGCTGTGAGGTGGGTCCGGACAGACAGAAAGCAGCCCTGCGCAGGAGAGGGAACATATTTCTTGGGGCAGTGTGTGTACGTGGGGTGGGGTAGCATTATATGCATTTCGGTGTCACCTGCCGGCTTTGCCGGATTTCTGACCGACCTTTGGGCTCCTCTTTCAGTGCAGAGTCTCTCTCACCGTATACCTCCTGGATCTCTGCTATCTCGGACACCGATGTTCTGCTGGCGGAGTGGGACAAGAGCAGTGTCGTGACTGTTGATATGGGAGGGCGTGTCAGGCTCTGGGAAACTGGACTCGAACGGCTGCAGCAGTCGCTCATGGAATGGAGAAACATGATTGGACAAGACAGTGACAAACACATGCAGGTATACCGGAATTGACCTTTCCTCTCACAGATTAATTGGATTTTAAATGCCGCCATTTAACTTCTGGCTTGGCCACTCCAGCAGCTGCTTAAATGGCTAAAACTTATTTTTAGACTCTTAATTGGAAAAACAACCTATCCACCTTGAAAATGACAAAGTAAGACTGTGTCTTAGTTTTCTGCCAATGCTAAGCGCTACCAACATGACATACAAACATAATCAACTTGTAGTTTTTAGCCATAAGCATCTCTGGGTTTCCGCCTCTTTTCTTCCGTATTTCATGGTTGTTGACACCTGTGCATGCTGCCTAGGGAAGGGAATTACAGTGAGGCTGTTACGTACAGCACACCCCTTTAAGGTCCAAGCTGCCTGCCCCAGAGTTTGTGCCAGCGCCGTTTGCAGATGGTACTAGCTTGGGAGGCACCGTGAGTAGGTGCGACTCTGAGAGACAAGGGACAAGCAGAGCCCGTGGAAGGTGAGGAAGCCCACGGCTGCAGTGAAGCTGCACCCAGTGACGCATCCTGACGCTGTCTAGGACTAGCTAGAGGAACAAGGAAGGCGGCAGACTTACTTATACCGAGTCATAAATTAACGGATTTTAATCTTCAGAAAAACATCTTTTCTTGTTAAATATCATTGTTATGTAGCAAACATAAAGACAGTCTCCAAAATTAGTTAATTGGCTAACTAATTGATGAACTCAAAGAAGGGTAGGGTACTACCTGCCTCATCAGTCTGCAAACCGCCATTAACAGGTAAGGCATTGACATGTGTCATTCCATCGGTAATTGACAAATAATTAATATTTTATATGACTTTCTTTAAAAGAGATGCAATTACATTTGTGAATGAATGATAGATTATTCTCTAAGATTTGTTTTAGCATGCAGGAATGTTTTAAAAATCTCAAACCAAAATGGACTACTGACTTCCAATACTTTTGAAGAGATATAAACATACCAGTTTAATTAAGTTAAAGCAGAGACATTGCCTAAAACAATGTTGGTAAGTCACTGCAGCAGCTTCCCCTCGATGTGAACTGAATTCCCTTCACTTCTGCTTCCCTGGGTGCCCAGCACTAAATACTGCTGTGTTTCAACTTCAAGTGTATGTCCTTTACATTTCTCAGATAATGTGGAGATCAAAAGTCATGCTTTACCTGTGGCCAAGATGTGTATGAGCGTGGTGGTGCACGCAGTAACTCCAGCACTTGTTTGTGTGTGAAGGAAGACAATCACGAATTCGAGACCAGCTTGAACTACATAGTGAGTTCTGGATAATCCAGGCTCCATACCAAGGCCCCTTCTCAAAAGTATAAAAAAGAACAGAGAAGCCCTGTCTTGAAGATAGATAGATAGATAGATAGATAGATAGATAGATAGATAGATAGATGGATAGATAGACAGATAGATGATAGATAGATAGATGGATGGATGGATGGATAGATAGATAGATAGATAGATAGACAGACAGAGACAGATAGATAGACAGACAGACAGACAAAGGGAGGGAAGGAGAAGGGAAAGAAAATATGATCTAATTAAGCCTCTTACGTCTTTTTCGAAAAGAACTTTGAAAGAATTCTTACTTACAATTTTAATATGGTTCTTGGCTGTGTAAACATGACCCTGTTTCTTTCTGCTTTAATTGGTAGCTTCCCAACCCCCAGGGCTTTTCTGAACAGGTTTCGAATCCTTGCTCTTCCAGCTCCCAGGTTTACTAATGGGCATACAACAATTGACATCTTCTTTTCTGCTCTATCTTGTCTAAGTTAAATGATACTGGCAACTGAAGCTAAATAGTTAGCTATTTAACTTGGAAATGAGCAAAATTATCTCAAGAATAACCAAAATATTATTATATGAACTTTCTGTAATCAAATATCTCTCAGAAATGTATAACTTTATGTCCTCAGCTCCAAGTTCAGAGAGCAGACATAAGAAAAACTTAGTAATAAAGAAATACAAATCGGAATTAACTGCTGTTTTAATGGGAAGGCTGGATGTCAGCATTATTCCTCACTGTACGGTTGATATTAAACATGCACACTCAGGTAGAAAAACTACTTGTGAGGATGCATCCGTCGGCTAAGTGGCCACAATGAATTCTCAAAATAGTCTGTCACTGTTTGTGCTGTTGGTCAAATCCCTTGGTAATTAGTGAGGAAGAATACTGACTACTCTAGGCCCACTCATGTTGTGAGTCGCAAGTAGTTTATACAGCCAAATCTAAGAGTCATTGCCAGTAATAAGAGGTAAGACTTGACCTCTTCATTTTCTTCCTAGTCAACCTGCAAGCTGTGTCATTAGTGGGCTCTTTTCTCAGAAGAGTTCTGCTCCCGGGTTTGGATCCTGGGAAATCCCTCTTAACAGAAGTAGTGGGAAAAGATACCTAGTTCTTGTTGCCCTACTTCTGCTCCTGTGTGGCAGCAGCTTTCCTCTGCCTCCATCTAGTGGCCATTAGGTGTACTACATGTTATTAAAATGAATTACCTTTGTGCCCAGCACTTGGGAAGTCCACAGTCCCTTGTGTGGTTCCTGCTGGGTAGTGGATGCTCGTTTAGGTGAGCAGTGATAGCCCGGAAGACAATATTCCAAGCCATCTGCTTCATCTTTCCATGATTCTTCTGAATCTAGCAGACTGGCTGACTGTCCTTAGATACACGGACAATAAGCATGCTGTCCTGCCTGTCTTTGCTGCCTTCTGCTGGCTAGCAGCATTAGCTTAGAAGACATACTTGTTTGACTTTTTGTTAATGAGTCCTTCGCTGTATTTTCAAATGATAACACAGGGGAGAACTTACTGAACTCTTCGTATAACATATATTCATTAATTTGACGCTCCGATAAGAACATGCATTTTTCCTATAGTTAGACTATTAACAATGAAGTCAAGCATTACTAGAACTAGACCAATAGTTACTACTTCTAGACTATATTTTCAGAAGCATGGGTTATTATAAGCCAAAATTCGTTGTTACATTTCACAATATTGCTTCATTTTTGTTGTATTACATTTTTATTTTTCTAAACAGTTCTATTAAATCTACACCATTTTCCTCAAAAATCAAGTCATACTCTCTGCAAAGCCGTCACTAACTGTTCTCATGAGAGCAAGTTGACAATTATAGCTTTCAAATGTCATTTTCTAAATACAGCAGGGAAATCAGAAAGCAGA